>NW_026126434.1:19252500-19985000 GCF_943737965.1 Phodopus roborovskii
AACAAATAATAATCCCCAGTCTTTGTGGTTATGGAAGAACACCAGATATGACGACATGACCTCCTGTCCTAAACTATCAGGACCCCCCCCCCCCCCAAGGAAATGCAGTTACTGCTTTGAGGCATTTGGCAACATGAAGGGAAAGCCACCAATCCATGACAGGATAGAAATGGGAGAGAGAACTGCTTGTATTCAAGCACACCAGCCTACTAATGGGAAGGACTTCCGGTTCCAGTGAGGTCTGGCCACTTCCCTGCATTAGAGAAGCAGAGGTGGGGGCTTCAGAAGCCCAGGAAGCTGGAACTTTCAGAAATGGTAAACAAACAAATAAACACAGAGACAAATGGCAATTTGTCAAAGTATCCTCTTGGGCCCATAGCTAAGCGCTGGTCCACACAAGTTTGTGAGTGAAGTGCCAATACCAGATACAGAACATGGGATGGGAATACGTAGAACAATGCACAGACCTGCTGTTAGAATAGTGGCTACAGTACCTAGACCCTGCTGATAATTTAGTTGCCATATCACCCAGACCACCCACTTATGGAGCAACTGTAATGTAGGAGGTTTTATGTGTTTTGAAAATATATTTTCAGACCATGACCTCTTGTCCTTGTATATGTGAGACTTTCAGGGAACTGAGACTCCGTAGAAGTACTTGAGTTATACTGCAAGGTGAGGTTTGGAAAAGGACAGGAATTCATCACATTGATGGAAAAGCCTGTATATTATCAAGGGGATGGCCGTGTGACAACTGCTTTTTTCCCTTTGATTCTCCACAACTAAGAGAGAATGGATTTTCTGTTGGAAACCTTGCAGGGTATGCTGTTTGTTATGTTGACATGGTTGGATCTGACATAAACTAATAGAGTCCTCAAGAAAGGGAGATGATTACCCATAGATTAAAGGCTGTCTGAGGCTCATGGTGATCATGATGAAAGTGTTTTTGAAAAAATGGAATCAAACTAATTCTATGCATGATAATTATTTCCTGGAAAATAGCCAAAAGCAAATTAAAACAGTCCAAGAAAAGAAAGGAAGAAACTTGCAATTCAAAATATCTATTTTAGTACTAAGTAATTCCAAAGCCAAAAAATTGGCCTTGAAAACAATATATATATACAGGCATCAACAATATTTAGTCCATTTGCATTTGACAAATTGAGAGAAAATACTCCATTATCTACCCAATTTTCAGTGGCTTTATTAGATCATAAACAATAAATATATCACCACAGGTAAGGAACAAAACAATGATATGCAAAATGAAGAAATTGATCCTTTTATGAGCATACATCGATTTATAGAGGGCTATACAACTTTTCACTCCCATCAATAATAGAGTTGTGTTCCCTTTGTTCCACATTCTCTCCAGCTATGGCCATACTACCCTGAATGCATCAGATCTAGTGTGAGCAGAGTCATTTTAGCTGATGAGATATCCTCATGTACTTACTGCTTTTGTTTCTTGTCATTTAGAAGCCACATAAAATGCACACTTCATTTTGCACAGCTCAGTGTCAAGCATCTTTCCCCCATCTTCTTTCATTTTGTCTGATTGTTGTAAACTTTCAGATCTTCAGTTGAAGTCCACAGTTTCATTCTGAGTTGACTTTTGTGAGGGGAAATAAAAGAACTGCAGTTCCTTCTCCTGAGCTTGGACAAGTTGTTTCACTGTCAGTGATTTATGGGCATATCCTTTCCCCTTCTTCATGGCCCTGTAATGAGATATCTACCCCAGCAGCTCGTGGTGCACTGACCATGCACACTTGGGCATGGTCACAGGTGAGGACATGATAGGGAAAGCTAGGTTTGGGGGCCCAGACTCCAGGTCGCTCACTTGCTTCCTGGTCAGGTTGCAGAAAGCATCCATGTGGCAGGGTGTCATCCATGGAGCTGGAACCCATGACAGTCATCTGTCATCTGTTTCATGTGTAAGTGAATTCTCCCCAAATAAACCTCATCAACCTATCCTGAGTCCAGTGAATTTTAATCCCCACACTTGATGGTCCTGTTGAAGTTCACCACTTTTACTGTCTGTTCTGTTATCCGCACATCTGTTTTTGTAGCAAATCTATGCTTTTCTTGTGATGGTGGTGTTGTAAATCTGGATATCAAATATGTCTCCAGCTTGATGTTTTTGCTACACATTAAATTTCTCAGCTGCCTGGGGTTTCTTGTGATCCATAGGAGTCTTAGGCTTGTTTTTCCTATCTCTTGGGGGGAAAGTGGTTTTAGAATCTTGGTAAACATGACACAGCATATAGATGTTGCTTTTGGCAGAACTGGCATTTTAACATTAATTCATGAGCAATAAGATTTCTTTGTACTTGTGTTCTCCTCATTTCATAAATGTTTAGCAAATTTTGGTAACATGAAAGTAATTATGTTCAGAATCACCTGAAGCACTGATCATAAGGGGAATGCAACTAAGATCACAAAGACGTATCAACTCAAATGTGGCAAAGGTACTATCAAAAAGTCAAGATGTAAACAAAGGTTGCTGATGGGAAGCAAGGGAACCTCTGTGTACCACTGTGATGTAATGCATACCCTCATGGAAATAGCATGCAGGTTCATCAGGGAGCTTAAATGTTTCCAATGAACAATCTGCCAATCCAATCTGTGTACCTATCCAATGGAATTGGAATCAGTGTAACAAACAGAAATCTCTGCTTCCTTGTCTATTGTGGGAGTTCTTATGGTGTCTAATGCATGGATATTGAATGAGTTACTTACCTCATTGCCATGACAAAATACCTGACAGAGGCAACTTTAGGAAGGAAGGTTTATTTTTGCTCATAGTTTGAGGGTACAGTCCATCATGGCCAGAAGGCACAGAAACTGGAGCTTTAGCAGCTGGTACATTACACCAGATAGAAGTAGGTATACCCACACACACACACCTGGACTGGCAGTGACAATTAACCTTATCTAGAATCTAGATAACCCTCACAAAAAACCCCCAGAGACTTGTCTCCTAGGTGGTTCTAGACCCTGTGAAGTTGACAGCTGACACTGACTCACAGATCCTAATCCAACTCCCTGTCACTGGATGAATGGATAAAGTTATTGGCAGCTCCTACCACTTAACATTCCCAGCTTCCTCCTGTATGCAGTCTGACTTGGGGGACTACTGCTGCCAAGCTATGTGGAGAATGAGAAGCCTTTGAATAAAGGGAAGCTCTTTCGCTCTCTCACTGTTTGTGCAAGCACTACTTGTGTTGTGATCTTAAGGAAATAACCCAAATATTTTGAATTGTATTGTTGACAAAAATGTTGCATCCATCTTCGGCACTTTGTCAAGGGAGAAAGAGTCCATGACATATTTTAGCAAGGAACTGTAAAACTTCATTCCAGGCCAGATGTTGATGGCACACCCAATTAAATGACCTCTTTAGTGCTCTGCCATGGCTACTTGATGTTTTGGAATCTGACAGAAAGGTACACTAGATAGTTCTAGTATGAGTAAGCAAATTCCTAAGTCATTGAAAAGGGAAAGGGCAACCTGTAGTATAAATAAGAATGCAGAATTGCTGTGAGCTATATAAAAGATTTCACATAGTAAGTGTTCACAATCACTAACCATGGGTACTTGTATAATTATTGTACCATGGCTAGATGGGAAAACCATCTTTTTTGTGGTTCTTTCTAGGCCATGAGCTGTGTCTAGATGAAGCTGAGTATCTCCTTCCTGTCTTCTGCTGTCAGAAACGTATTGAAATGGATGATAAAACTTGTATTTCTATGTGAAACTCATGGCCATAGAAGTAGCTGCTGATGCTCCTGCTGAAGAGTGCAAGGGTTACATGGTCCAAATCAATGGTGAGAATGACCAACAAAGTTTTCCCATAGAGCAAGGTGTCTTGACACATGATGACACAGTTTGCCTGCTGTTGAGTAAGGAACAATCTTTTTATGGACTAACTAGAGAGAAGAAATACAAGTCTGTTTACAGTTTTAATGTGGATGCCAATCTGAGTATTCTCAACTCAGGTTATTGGAGAGAAAGCGGGGGGAGAGGGAGAAAGGGAGGGAGAGAGAGAATTTTTTGTATTGACAGATACTACTCTGCCTTGGTGGTAGGGGCCTAAAAGCTAGCAAAAGTCAAAAGCTTCTTAATCTCTAAGGAAGGTGATGTCCCCAATATGTTGTCAGAAAGCCCTTAAACAAAGAAGGTAAGAGGCCCAGAATCAAAAACATCCAAGATTCAGTGTCTTCTATCACACACGTCCTATAACACAAACGCTGACATATTTCTCCGAAGAAACAATGCACTAAGACAAACAAAAAAGGACACTAAATTGTGTGAACTTTTGTTCAAGAGAATGAGGGAAGCCAAAGAAAAGTACCAGGGACACTTTGCTGAGAGACATCAGCTGTCTTTGCTACAATTTTCTACTCCTAAGTCTGAACCCACTTAAAAGTAAATGATCAGAACTTGCGGTGGGGCACGGGGAAAAAGAATAGCATGCACTTTTTAGTATTAGGAGTTAAATGCTTTTAGCCTTCTGCATCCTGGATCTCACACACAAGTTCTCCAGTGCTTTAATATGACAAAAACTACAAATCACATTACCACCCAAACACCAATTGCTAGAATAAAATCTTTAAGACAAACCATGTGAGAATCTGGAGGAGGTGGGAGATTTTCAGAACTCACATATTATCAAGTAGCAGCAATCCAAAGCAAGAAAAATGTTCATAATACTGTCCAAAAGTGAAGCATATTATTAAGCTGAAAACATTAGGAGAATTGATGAGTTAACTATTTTCCAGAGTTTTTGAGAAAGATAAAGGTCCTTCTTCATTATAGGAAAGAACAAGTTCAGTTTCTTCCCATTAGTGTTTTTGTAGTTTAGTTCTCTCTGACTTTTTGTTCTAGACTTCCTTAACATTCCTTTGAGACTTTGAGTAAAACAAGTAGGAAAAACTGTACAGTTTTTTTTTTTTTTGAACAAGTGAGTATACTCAAGAAAATAACGACCCTAAAAAATCAAAGAACCAAATGTTCTTTGGTGACATCACCAAATGTGATGTCAGCATTCCAAGGGCACAGTGGATCCTGAATTTTGGAAACAGAGTTGGGAGAAAAGGTAAATTCACAGGTCCTATGTCTCATTTTCTGGGGTTTTTAATATATACACTTTAGTAGTAAGTGACAGGGTTACTCATGGTGAAGAATTCTTGGGAATAAGCATACATTTTAATACTTGATTTAATTTTAGTTGACATGTAATAATACAGTTACAAAAAATATTTTATGTTGGTCACCAGGAAGACTGACGAGATGAGAAGGGAAATCTATAAACTCAATTACTGTTATATAGCACCATTGTTAACATCAGATAACCTGAAAATATCTAAAGACACAAGAAACAGAGAGAGAGAGAGCCTTTTATGTCTTGTGCTAGGTGGCTATTCCTCTACTGCCTTGAAGGTCGTATAGTGGGGAAGCTGTTCTTTTCTGAAAATAAAATATGAGTTAATAGCTCCAGTAATGAGAAATTGCCAAATGAATCCATTGTGCCCTACAGATTGCATTCTGCCCTTTTACCAGAATGTCCATTTCCAAAGAAAACTGAAATGACACTTTGACCTATAAGTCATAACCTAAGTGAATATGGAAAACTTTTGTCACCCTTATATAAGATCCTGCATTACTTTTCTAAGGATGCTAAAATTAAGTATTCCAAACTGGCAGTGTAAAATGTGAGGCACTTACTTTCTCATAGTTTCATAAGTGCTTGAAATCTGAAGGCCAGATGTCAGCCATGCCTGGGTCACCTGAAGCGCTCCTGTCCCTTTTGGGGCCTGCCTCTGATGCATCACTGGAGACCTTGGCATTTCTCAGATCCAGTTGCAGCACGTGCTGTTTTCCTGTGTGTGGCGCAGTCCTATGTCTCTTGGTCTCATGAGAACACAGACCATGTTGGATTGCCTGCCACCTCCCCCCCCCATGACCTTGTCTTAACTTGATCACATCTACATATATCTTGTCCCTTATTAAGCTTCCATTGTAAGGTTCATGGTTTTGAATATCAGCTTCTTTTATGAGGGAGTCAGGAAGGATTCAGTTCAACCTGTGATTTCGGGTGTCCATTGTCACAGAGAGCATATTATGGATATCCTCCGAGTCTTGTAGTGACATGGCTTTTGTTTGTCACAAGACAGCGGAATTACTTAGTCTTCTTTATGTCATTAGTGTGCAGCATCCTGAAAGCTAAAGAATTCACGAAGGCATGCAAGTGTGTGAGTGCTGCACTGGGGGATAGTCTGGAGTCTAAATTGGATGGCATTTTATTTACTTTATTAGAGGTTTCCTTAGTTTGTAACAGGTACATTTTTATTGGTACACATTACATGTTTTGCAGGATTCACTACACATAGTAAACTTCCAGTATCCCAGTTGTATGCTAGATAAATGGCTCCAAGCTGGTTCACCATTCAGTACTGAACTTCCAACACCAACTTGTCCTACTTCAGTTGCTAAGAATTAGCTTGGCTTTTATTGGCAGTGACCACATCTCAGCATCTGGGAAGGGCAGGAGATGAGACTAAGATGTGAAGGAGAGGCAAAGGAAATGCTTTCCCACATAACTAGTAAACAAAACAAAACAAAATCCAGACAAAGTGTCTTCCTGGATGTCTTTTCAAGAAACCATGTTTCTCTATAAAATCTAACTTTTTGTTTCCTGTACTCACATAATGTTCTCAGGGGACACACCTCTGTGGTAATGTGGTAAAAGACAGTTTAAAAACTAAAAGAAGACATAGAGCAAATCAATTAATTCAAAGGAAGGAATTAAAACTAAGGTTTCCCAGGGTAGCATCTGTCAGTGAACATTTAAGTTCCAGGTGTTAAGAGAGTCGCTCTAGTACAAAATCATGACTATATCAGGATCAATCTCACAGTAGAAAATCATAGAGAAACACAGGTCAGTGATGATTCTAGGAAAGGGCAAAGCAGATATAGACATATCTGCTGCCCTTCTGCTTCTGATGCTGCTACTGCTGCTTGGGGCTGTGTTGTGGTGATGTTATATGCTGTACAGAGAGTCCTGGCAGGCCTCCAAGTCTCCTGCTTGGGATCTGAGTTTACATAGATACAGTATGGTGAGATTTCTGCAGTCATATAAATAGGGTTCAGTGACAGTGATAGTGAGAATGAACCACCATCAACAGGGTTTGAAGTAAAGGGCCAGGTGATGTCATTAAAAGAACTAGGTGTGTGCATGTATGAATGCATGGATGTGTGACTCTTTCACGAGGAAAGGAAAATCGTAATTGGATCTGTCCATCATTTCCAATGTTGGTTTTAGTTACAAAGCCTTGTATGTAGTGGTGTGTGTGTGTGTGTGTGTGTGTGTGTGTGTGTGTGTGTGTGTGTGTGTGATATGTAGTGTATAGTTTACTGTGAACATATTCTGAGTTGACAACAAAACCAAAAAGATTTTAATGTGATTGGATTCTATTAGCTGAAAACTACACAGAATTTAAACTAATACGATTCAACAAAGCAATAACACTGTAAATAAATGTACATTTGTCTTTGGAAATATTTCAATTTTAAAATAAAGTAACACATTTGAAAATAGTTGTCAACTACAACATCAAAATTAATTGCTTAATGCTTCTGTAAAAATACCAAATTATATGACTAGCATACTCAAGGATCACTGTGCAAAATAACATAGCATCTTCAAGTTTATTGAGATCTGGCATTGAGTAATACAAGCTTCTTTCCCCATACAGTGTACTTTAATAATGTTTATAGATTTTTTTCCTGGAAAGAGATAATTCCCCAAAAAGTCTCAGCCTGAAATTCAAGCTGTTTTAAATGTGCATATTATTGATTTTGAAAAATTACCTGCCATGTTGTGCTGGCAGCTTAATGCTTTTCTACCAGGTATGGTTAGAACTAGTTACAATGATGGCATTCAAGAGATGTACCAGGAAACTGCAGTAGTTTGAAGGATAGGTGTCCCCCAAGGCCTCTGGCATCTGAATTCTTGGTTCCCAATTGGTAGCCCTTTTGGGGGAGGCTTTAGATGTATGACATTGAAAGCTTGAAGACTTGTGCTGTTTTCCCTTTTTATTTCTTGCTTGAAGTTGCTTCCAGTTTCCACCACCATGTTTTTTGTCTTCTTCTATGCTGTCCCTGGCATTATGGATTCTCCCTCTAGAATCATGAGCCCAAATAAACTCTTGCTTCTATAGGTTGCCTTGGTCATTGTGTTTTTTTTTTTTTTAATTTTATTTAATTTTATATAACAGTCCAATTAAATGAAAACAAACATTTATACACAATATTTGGTAATTTGGGCATCGTTCTTTCCAAACTACTTCCTGCTGGTAAGGGGCGCTGTCTTGGGGGATTCCAAGAATATTCAGATATCCTGGCTGTAGTCTGTAGGGCTGTTTTGTCCAGCTGTTTTGAATGTAGGATCAGCTTGTACTCTGTTTCAGGTGGTCTGGCGTGATCAAACCACATTAGTCTGGAAGGAATCCACATCTTTTCATTTTCTGTGGAAACAAAACTAGAAATCCTTTTCCCCAGTAACTTGTCCTTCAACTTAAATTTTGGAGTCAAAGCATTTTTTTTTTTTTTTAGTTTATTTTACATGTCGATCCCAGTTCCCTCTCCCTCCCTCCATCGCTCCCTACCCCCCAGCCCTCCCTCCCTCCTTCCCTCTCTTTTTACCCTCTCTGCCCTCTCACATGCACTCTAAACACCCTCCCCTCCCATCCCCCCACCCCAATTCCATATGTAGGGGAGTGCCTTTCAGTTGGGGTCATGTAGATCTGACAGGTCCTGTGAAGTAGGGACTAGGGCTTCTCTCCTGTCTCTAGATTAAGGCAGTTATCCCTCCATGGGGGATATGTTCGCAAAGTTCTTTTGTGAAACAGGGATACATCCTGGCTCCACTGTCTGAGGTCTCTTGGACTGCTCAGTCCTTCTGGCTGAGACCCATAATCGGGGGGCCTGAGTCAGTCCCATGCTGGCTTCCCAGCTATCAGTCTAGTGGCCCTTAGCTCCTCCTTGTTCAGGCAAGCTGTCTCTATGTGTTTCTGCAGCATGGTCTTGTCCTCTCCATCTGCATCTGGGTTCTAGTTCAACTCAGTGTTTATGTATGGATGTTTCATCCTATTTTCAACAGGCATTAGTTGAGGACTCCATGGAGATGTTAGTTGTTGATCTCACTCTCCGGGAAGGGCATTTATGATAGCCTTTCCACGGAAGCTGAGATTGTTATTTGGGAGCAGTCTTGTAGTTCTCTCGACCTTTCTTTGTGTTCAATTTTATCTTCAAACCAATATTGGCTCCCTCTTTTATGTTCTCTTTCTCTGTCTCTCTCTCTCTTTCCTATCTTCTATTCCTGACCAGGCTCAATATTCCTGGTCGCACATGTTTTCCTTTCCTCCCCTTCATTTTCTCCTACTTCTCTCTCCATTCGCTGTCCTCCCCCACTTCACCTGAGCTCTGGGGGACTTGTCCCTTCCCAGTTCTGTGAGGGACTTTATATGAATCTCTTAGAATACAACTTGTATCCTAGTTCCTCTGGTGGTGTGAATTATAGGCTGGTGATCCTTTGCTCTAGGTCTAAAATCCATATATGAGTGAGTACATACTGTGTTCCTCTTTTTGTGACTGGGTTACCTCATTCAGGATGGTTTCAAGTGCCATCAACTTGCCTGAGAATTTCAAGATACCATTATTTTTTTCTGCAGAGTAGTATTATTCCATTGTGTAGATGTGTCACATCTTCATTAACCATTCTTCAATTGAGGGGCATCTAGGTTGCTTCCAGGTTCTTGCTATTACAAATAGTGCTGCTATGAACATAGTTGAACAGACGTCTTTGTTGCATGGATGTGAATCCTTTGGGTATATGCCTAAGAGGGGGATTGCCGGGTCCTGTGGTAAACTAATTCCCATTTTCCTGAGGAACCGCCATACTGATCTCCAAAATGGCTGTATGAGTTTGCACTCCCACCAGCAGTGGAGGAGTGTTCTACTTTCTCCACATCCTCTCCAACATAAGTCATCACTGGTGTTTCTAATTTTAGCCATTCTGGCAGGGGTAAGATGGTATCTCAAAGTTGTTTTGATTAGCATTTCCCTGATAGCTAAGGATTTGGAGCATTTTCTTAAGTGTCTTTCAGCCTTTTTGATTTCCTCCATTGAGAATTCTTTCTTCAGTTCTGTACCCCATTTTTAATAGGGTTATTTGGTGTTTTGTTGACTAGTTTCTTGAGTTCTTTGTGTATTTTGGAGATCAGCCCTTTGTCGGATATAGGATTGGTGAAAATCTTTTCCCAGTCTGTGGGCTGCCCTTTGGTCTTGTCAACTGTGTCCTTTGCCTTACAGAAGCTTCTAAGTTTGAAGAGGTCCCATTTATTAATTGTTTCTTTCAGTGTCTGTGCCCCTGGAGTTATATTCAAGAAGCAGTCTCCTATACCAATTTGTTTAAGGGTACCTCCTACTTTCTCTTCTAAGAGATTCAATGTGGCTGGATTGATGTTGAGGTCTTTGATCCATTTGGACTTGAGTTTTATGCATGGCGACAGACATGGGTCTATCTGCAGTCTTCTACACACTCTCATCCAATTGTGCCAGCACCATTTGTTGAAGATGCTGTCCTTGCCCCATTGTATAATTTTAGCTGTTTTGTCGAAAATCAGGTGTTCATAGGTGTGTGGGTTAATGTCAGGATTTTCAATTCGATTCCATTGGTCTACCTGTCTATTTCTATGCCAATACCAGGCTGTTTTCAGAAATATAGCTCTGTAGTAGAGCTTAAATTCAGGAATGGTGATGCCTCCTGAAATTCTTTTATTGGATAGGGTTGTTTTGGCTATCCTGGGTCTTTTGTTTTGCCATATAAAGTTGATTATTATCCTTTCAAGGTCGGTGAAGAATTGTGGTGGGATTTTAATGCGGATTTCATTGAATCTGTAGATTGCTTTTGGTAAGATTGCCATTTTTACTATGTTAATCCTACCTAACCAAGAGCATGGGAGATCTTTCCATTTTCTGGTATCTTCTTTAATTTCTTTCCTTAGAGTCACAAAATTCTTATTATATAGGTCTTTTACTTGTTTGGTAAGCGTTACACCAAGATATTTTATGTTGCTTGTGGCTATTGTAAAGGGTGATGTTTCTCTGATTTCTTTCTCTGCCTGTTTGTCATCTGAAAAAAGTAGGGCTACTGATTTTTTTCAGTTTATCTTGTATCTAGTTTTCTGAAGGTGTTTATCAGCTGTAGTAGTTCCCTGGTAGAGTTTTGGTTCGCTTATGTAAACTATCATATCATCTGCAAATAGAGACAGTTTGACTTCTTCCTTTCCAATTTGGATCCCCTTGATCTCCTTTTGTAGTCTTATAGCGTTAGCTAGAACTTCTAGTACGATATTGAAGAGATATGGAGAGAGAGGACAGCCTTGTCTTGTTCCTGATTTTAGAGGAATTGGCTTAAGTTTCTCTCCATTCAGTTTGATGTTGGCAGTTGGTTTGCTGTATATTGCCCTTATTATGTTTAGGTATGTTCCTGTTATCTCTGACCTCTCCAAGACCTTTATCATGAAAGGGTGTTGAATTTTGTCGAAGGCTTTTTCTGCATCTAGGGAGATAGTCATATGGTTTTTCTTTTTCTGTTTGTTTATATGGTGGGTCACATTGATAGATTTTCGTATGCTAAACCATCCCTGCATTCCAGGTATGAAGCCTACTTGGTCATGGTGGATGATTTCTCTGATGCATTCTTGAATTCGGTTTGCCAGTATTTTATTGAGTATTTTTGCATCGATGTTCATCAGGGATATTGGTCTGTAGTTTTCTTTCTTAGTTGTGTCTTTGTGAGGTTTGGGTACCAAAGTTATTGTGGCCTCATAAAAAGAGTTTGGCAATGAACCTTCTGTTTCTATCTTTTGGAACAGTTTGAGGAGTAGTGGTATTAGTTCTTCCTTGAATGTCTGGTAGAATTCTGCACTGAATCCATCTGGCCCTGGGCATTTTTTGGTTGGAAGGCTTTCGATGACTGCTTCTATTTCATTGCGGGTTATAGGTCTATTTAAGTTGTTTGTCTGTTCTTGATTTAATTTTGGTAAGTGATAGTTATCCAGAAACTTGTCCATTTCCTTTGAATTTTCAATTTTTGTGGAATACAGGTTTTCAAAGTATGACCTGAAAATTGTGGATTTCCTCTGTGTCTGTTGTTATGTTCCCCATTTCGTTTCTGATTTTGTTAATTTGCATGTTCTGTCTCTGCTTTTTCGTTAATTAGGATAAAGGTTTGTCTATCTTGTTGATTTTCTCAAAAAACCAACTCTTTGTTGCATTGGTTTTTTGTATTGTTTTCCTGGTTTCTATTTTGTTGATTTCAGCCCTCAAGTTGATTATTTCCTGGGGTCTACTCCTGCGGGGTGAATTTGCTTCTCTCTCATCTAAGATTTTCAGTTGGGCTGTTAATTCTCTTATGTGACTATCCTCTGTTTTCTTCATATGGGCACTTAGTGCAATGAACTTCCCTCGTAGCACTGCTTTCAAGGTTCGGGTATGTTGTATCCTCATTCTCGTTGAATATTAGAAAGTCTTTAATTTCTTTCTTTATTTCTTCTTTGACCCAGGAGTGGTGCAATTGCACATTGTTCAGTTTCCATGAGTTTGCAGGTTTTCTGCTGTTTGTGTTGTTGTTGAATTCCAATTTTAAAGCATGGTGGTCCGATAAGATACAGGGGACTATTCCTATTCTCTTGTATCTGTTGAGGTTTGTTATGTCACTTAGTATGTGGTCGATTTTTGAGAAGGTTCCATGTGGAGCAGAGAAGAAGGTATATTCTCTTGTCTTTTGATGGAATGTTCTTTAGATGTCTGTTAACCCCAGTTGAGACATAACTTCTGTTAATTCTTTTGTTTCTTTGTTGAGTTTCTGATTTGTGGTCCTGTCTAGTGTTGAGAGTGGTGTATTGAAGTCTCCCACTATAAGTGTGTGAGGTTTTATATGAGCTTTGAGTTTTAGTAGTGTTTCTTTTACGAATGTGGGTGACTTTGTATTAGGGGCATAGATGTTCAGAACTGAGACTTTGTGTTGATGGATTTCTCCTGATATGAATATGAAATGACCGTCTTCATCTCTTTTGACTAATTTTGGTTTGAAGTCTAACTTGTTAGATATTAGGATAGCTACGCCTGCTTGCTTCTTATTTCCATTTGATTGGAAAATCTTTTCCCAACCCTTTACCCTGAGGTAATGTCTATCTTTGAAGCTAAGATGTGTTTCTTGTACGCAGCAGAAGGATGGATTCTGTCTTCGTATCCATTCTGTTAGCCTGTGTCTTTTTATAGGTGAGTTAAGACCATTAATGTTGAGGGTGAGTAAGGACCATTGATTGTTGATGCTTTTTTGATTTAGGTTTGTTGTTGGCAGTGGTATTGTGAATATATTAGTTCTGCTTCACCCTAGGTTTCTGGTGTAGTTGGATTATCTGTTGCCTACATTTTTGTGGGCGTAGTTACCTTCCTTGGGTTGGAGTTTTCCTTCTAATACTTTCTGTAGGGCTGGATTTGTAGATACATATTGGGAAAATCTGGCTTTGTCATTAAATATCTTGTTCTCTCCGTCTATATTGATTGAGAGTTTTGCTGGATATAGTAGCCTAGGCTGGCATCTGTGTTCTCTTAATACTTTTAGAACATCTATCCAGGACCTTCTGGCCTTGAGGGTTTCCATGGAGAAGTCAGGTGTAATTTTGATAGGTCTGCCTTTATATGTTACCTGTCCTTTTTCCTTCGCTGCTCTTAATATTCTTTCTTTATTCTGTATGCTAGGTGTTTTGATTATGTCGAGGGGTCTTTTTTCTTTGGTCCAGCCTATTTGGGGTTCGGTATGCTTCTTGTACTTTCATGGGCATGTCCTTCTTCAGATTTGGAAAGTTTTCCTCGATGATTTTGTTGAATGTGTTTTCGGCACCTTTGAGCTGGGCTTCCTCACCTTCGTCTATGCCTTTTCATAGGTTTGGCCTTTTCATGGTGTCCCACATTTCCTGGATATTTTGTGTTAAGGATTTGTTGGATTTATGATTTTCTTTGGTCGATGAATCTATTTCTTCTAGTTTATCTTCTGCACCTGAGATTCTCTCTTCTTGAATTCTATTGGTTATGCTTGTGTCCGTCGTTACCGATTTTTTGCCCAGCTTTTCAATTTCCAGCATTCCTTCCGTTTGTGTTGCCTTTATTTTCTCAATTTCAGTTTTCAAATCTTGAACCATTTCCTTCACCTGGTTAATTGTTTTTTCTTGGCTTTCTGTACTTTCCTTAAGGAATTTGTTCATTTCTTCCACTTTTTTTGTTTATTTTTTCCTCCATTTCTTTAAGGGATTTTCTCACATCTTCTTTGAGGGCCTCTATCATTTTTATGATGGTAATTTTTAAGTCGTACCCTTCTGCTTCCTCTGCTTTGTTGTTGTGTTCCATTCTAGTTGGTGTAGATTCCCTATATTCTGGTGATGTCATGTTTGTCTTTTTGTTGTTAGGTGTTCTCTTGTATTGCCTTCTTCCCATAGCTTCTTCCAGTAGGTATTGGTGGTGTCTCCCCCTCTCTCTATGGTACTTCCCCGATGGGCTTATGTGGGTCTGATATTCAATATCTGTAGCTCTGTGTGGTCCAAGCTCTCTAGGAGGTTTCTCTGCAGACTGGAATCCAGGGATGGGGTCAAGGATGAGGATCCAGAAGATGCCAGCAGGTATTCACAGTGGACCTTTGGCCAATAGCTCTGGCCAATAACTCTGGCCAATAGCTGGTGGAAGAGGACCAGGGTCGAGCTGGAACTTGAGAAGGTTTTGCAGGGTAGTTGGATCTCACTGGAAACTGGTGCTCTCCAGCTGAGACCTCATTCTTTGGCAGAGGCCAGGATTTGGGTGTCAAGGATCTTGCCTGCAGGAACTCAGAGTGGACCTGCAGAGATAGGCGGATCTCTGGGAGGGGCCCAGGACTCCAGCAGAGGACTGGAGTCGGGGTCAGAGACCAAGCAGGTGGAAATTAGGGGTGGTCCTACGTGGATAGTCAGGTCTCATTTGTTCAGAGTTGCTCCAAGAAGTCTCTGAAGTAGGGTGGACTGTTGGCTCCACCCTCTGTCCCAGTGCTCAACCAGAGCAGCAGGACCGTGGGTGGGGAAGAGCACAGGGTAGGGGGGGGTAGGCTGGCGGTGGGGATGGGTGGGGGTGTATCAGAGCTCCAAGGGTGCTCTAGATGGGGACTGGAGACAGGAGCAGCAGGATCAGGGGCCAACCCAGGGAGTTCAGGCGGGGGAGGGGGGAAAAGAGGTTGTAGGGGACAGGCAGCCCTGATTGGGCCCAGACTCACCTCTGGCCAATAGCTGGTGGATGAGGACCAGGGCTGAGCTGGAACTTGAGAAGGTTTTGCAGGGTAGTCGGATCTCACTGGAAACTTGGTCAGTGTGTTTTATCCCATCAAAAGTAACTAGCACAGAAACTCTACTCCACAAAAATAAATAAATAATAATTAAAAAAGAAAAAAAAAAAAAAAAAAAAAAAAAACACTCCGAATTGGTACTTTTGCAAATCTACTGACACCATGGTTCTCTTTGTGTCTGGAAATAATCCCTTTTCCTTTACCATCTGGCTGACTCTGGTTATAGGGCTTTGTACAAAACTGAGGTGTGGTGATACTTTGTACTCTAACAAAGCTTCCCTAAAGATGAGAGGTGGAGCTAGCCACTAGTTAAACATAGGAGCCAGGCAATGGTGGCATACACCTTTAATCCCAGTGCTTGAGATCACATGCCTTTGCATGTGGGAGGTGGAGATGGCCAGTGATAAGAGTGGGTGGAGAGAGGAATATAAGGCAGGAGGAGACAGGAGCTCACCTCTTTTCAGGCTGAGTAGTTGGCTAGGTAAGAAATGTTTATGGCTTGATATTCTGTCTCTCTGATCTTTCATCATTTACCCCTATATCAGATTCTGTGTTTTTATTATTAAAACCAATTAGAATTTGAACTACACTGAAATTTATTCAGATTTCCATAGTGTTTTTTGTTTCTATACAGTTGGCCATCCTGGGACAGACTTGGTTAGCTTCTTTATCTGCCCTGATCACTATCAAAGGTCACATAGTAGTATTATTTTCTCTTTTAAAAATTCTCTAGGAACTCTGTATCTAGTAATCATTTGGAAGTGAAATCTATGGTCTCTTCCTTTATATTATGTGTGAATAACCAGTAACTAAAGTAATGTTATTAGGCTGTGTTATGAATGGAACAAATTCATCCGAGTAAAGATAGGATGCTCATCTTAGAGTGGTTTGTGTCTTCTGTTCATAGAAATCATCTAAAACACCATCTTTCCCTCGCCCTCTACCATTACTTTGTCTCTGATTTTATCCCTTTTCTGGGCTTTGCTTCCTGTTTTGTAACCCAATAAAAATAAAAAAGCTCTTTGTGAAAATCAAAATTCCAGTGCAGTGCAAACCATTAAATTTCAAAGGATCACAAGTTTTTGTGTACTGGTTTCATCTCTAGAAACCACACATTGTAAAATGCTAGAAAACCTATACCAAATTGCTAGGAATGGATGACTTCATACACATTTTATTTTCCCATGCTTTTTGGAGTTTAGAAATGATAAGACTAAAATATGAGGAATTCTGGTTTCTTCAACACATGAATTTTATTTACTTATTGTCTTATTCTTTTAACATCATTTTTATTATTTTAAAGGATTTTATATGTGCAGACAATGCATTTTTATCTTATTGGCCCACATAGAGCTTCCCCTAATTCCTTCTAATCCACTCTTACTCCTCATCTCCTCCCAAATTCACTTCTTTCTTTCTTTCTTTCTTTCTTTCTTTCTTTCTTTCTTGCTTGCTTGCTTGCTTGCTTGCTTGCTTGCTTGCTTGCTTGCTTTTCTAAACTGTCATATCCAATTTGTACTGCCCATATATCATGGATGTAAGACCATCTATTGAAGTGTGTTAAATCTACCTATATTCAGGGTGTATATATGTATAACTATAATTACTCTTGATGAACTGTTCACTTGATCAGTACAAAGCAACCCTTTCAACCTCATCTGATGAGATATAAGTTTAAGTCTATTTTGTTAGATACTAAAAGAGCATGGCTGCTTGTTTCCTGGTTATATGTGTATGGAGTTCATTTTCTTTTCTTTCACAATTAGATAGTGTTTGTCTTTGACAGGAGGCTGTGTCTCTTAGAGACAGAGATGAGCAGGATTCTGTAATTTCACTACTGGGTCTGTCTTTTTTCCCCTGCCATATTTATTTATTTATTTATTTACTTTTCCTTTTTTTCATTCTTATTATTTATTTATTTATTTTATATAGCCAAGTCCATTTGAATGAAAACAAACATTTATAGACAATATTTGGGAATTTGGGCATCGTTCTTTCCAAACTACTTCCTGTTGGTAAGGGGCGCTGTCATGGGGGATTCTAAGAAGATGCAGAAATCCTGGCTGTAGTCTGTAAGGCTGCTTTGTCCAGCTGTTTTGAATGTAGGATCACCTTGTACTCTGTTTCAGGCGGTCTGGCTTGATCAAACCACATTAGTCTGGAAGGAATCCACAGCTTTTCATTTTCTGTGGAAACAAAAATAGAAATCCTTTAACCCAGTAACTTGTCCTTCAACTTAAATTTTGGAGTCAAAGCATTTTTTTATTTAATTTATTATTTTACATGTCGATCCCCGTTCCCTCTTCCTCCCTCCCTCCCTCCTTCCCTCCCTCCCTCCCTTTAACCCTCTCTGCCCTCTCACATGCACCCTAACCACCCTCCCCTCCCATCCCCCCATCCCCCCACCCCGATTCCATATTTATTTACTTATTTACTTTTCTGAGACAAGTTTTCTCTGTGTAGCCCTGACTGTCTTGGAACTCATGCTGTAGACCTAGCTGGCAGTGAACTCAGAGATCTGCCTGTCTCTGTCTCCTGAGTGCTGTGATTAAATGTGTATACCATCACTGCCTGGCTTTTGTTGAATTTTTAATGTTTAGGAATTTCTTAATACTTTTTCTTCATTTGTTTAATGGGTGTCTTAACAACATATATTTTTCTCTCTAAACTCTTTTAAGTGTGTTTATATTTCTCTTCAGACCTAGTATTTCTTTCAGTATTACTTGTAGGAATGGCTTGGTGATTATACATTTCTTTAGCCTGATCTTTATCATGGAAATTTTTCTTTCTCCTACAGTTATGGCATATAGTTTTGTTGGGTATATTATACTGGTTTGGAAATCATGACCTTGTACAGTTTGAAAGATGTCAGTCATCACAGCAAGTGCAGTCTCTTATGGTAAAGAAACTTCCTGGGTAGAACAGGTTTGTTGTGTTTATAAAGTTGATTTAAGGACTGGAGAGATATCTGATGGAAAAGTAGTAGAAGAAATTATAAAGCATTTCTGCTTCTTTTGTTTCCAAAACTGTGATCACTGACTTGTTCTGAAATGACCTCTAGTTCTCACTTATTTATTCTTTTATGGACACACACACCCGTACATGCACACATTCACATGAAACACATGCACACACAGACATAATTGCATATACTCATAAGCACACACATATGCACACACAAGCACACTTGCACTAACAAACATGACTGACTAGAATCCACCTATTGTCCTCACAGGTAAAACCTTAAGAACATAGTAGTTAGAAATGTATGATATTTATAAAAATTATGTAACGACAATTAACATTAAATAAATTTCCAACTTTGTATCATATAAAAATGGGAAAAATATATAATATGTCATGTCATATTTTCATTTCCAGTTGAGAAATTTATTTACAATTTTTCTTACTCTTTATAGCTTTCTGGTATTTTTAAGTAGTACTATTTAATGTACTAAGTTTAAAGCTAGAACTTAACTCTCATTAAGTTCATATTAAGTACTAATGAAAAGATCAGAAATTTGCATCCTAATATAGCCACTATATATTTTCAGAAACTATGTCTGTCAGAATATAATAGATGTTTGAAATCAATGACATTTTTTTCATCTATCTCAGCTGAGCCCACTAAGCAAAATTAAAATTCTCAAAACTTGGCTCTGTGTGTGATTTTGTGTGTCTACATGAAGTTGAGGTTGAAGATCTTAGAGGAAGAATATATTGTCTCATAAAGAGTGAGATTCTTCTGTTCTCACCCCAGTCTCTTTGTATAAAACATCATGGTTCATAGGTTCCTTAAATGAGGAAGAAATTGGGGCACATAAGTGTTGATGGGGTGAGAGGGACACTGATCAACACCTTCAAGTTCTTGGAGACAGAACTCTGAGAATCAGTGCGTCCTGGTAGTTCATTCCATTAAATATTTGACTTCCAAGCAGGTGGATGTGAATTTGAGCCCAGAATCAGGTTTAAAATAGAAAGAGAGGCAGTGAGGGTATAGTGGTGTTCACTTAAAATCCTAGTGTTGGGGAGATAGGGACTTCAATCCTTGAGACTTCTGACCAAACAGTCTAGCCTACTTGGTTTGCTCTTGACTAGTGAGAGATCCATAACCCTATTCCTATCCAAGAAGAAGGATAAAAGGAAGGAGGAGGGTATGGGAGAGGAGGAGAAAGAGGCGCTGGCAGTGCATCTGGACAACTCCCAATGAACAACACCAGACCTCCCACACAAGCACATGCCCACAGATCATCCCCAATCCCACAGGACAGGTGAGTTCCAAAGAACTGTAAGCTATGATTTTCCTTTATGAAAACAAATGCAGTTTAGGCCAGATGGTTACAGCTCTTCATATAAAGATTTCAGAACTATTCCCAATGTAAATTGTAAATTAAAGAATGAATTTTCATTCATATTCAAATCTTTTTTGACAACTGGTGGAGAGAAGGGAAAAACATGGGGTAAGAAACTCCCTTAAATGTGGGAGTTGTGCTTACACTTTAAGTTCCCTTGCTTGCCTCTGGACTTTTAGTAATGATCTCCAGAGTGCATACTACTTTCTTTGTCAAAAATATATGGAATGGATGTAACACAGATTATATTCTTTTATTTTTTATAGAAATTTTCTGGGCAATAATTTCTAAATATACCTTTTCCTGTGTTAATGGACTCATTGTGGCAGTGTTCTTATAAAAATAAACCAACCTCCTGAGCAGTGGGAAGGAAAAAAAAAATCAATATATTGCATCATTGGGACAGGAGCTTAAAATCAAAGCCCTCCTGTTGAAAGATGTGAGGTTCCATAAATGCCTTAGAAACATCAGCATGGCACTGCTTGATATTGCTATTGATTTTCTAAAAAAGTGCTTTGGAAGCCCACATTTCTGCGAGTATGTTTCTCCAATTTCCGTAAGCTTATGAAAGATTCTTTGTGTCTCCTTTAAACAAAACTTAGAATTATTACTTATTGACCTCCGTTTTTTTGTAGAGTCTGTACCTGTGACAGCTCTCTTGTTAAGGAGACTCAACTCATTTGTCCAAAGCAAGAACTAGAGACGATTTCAGCAATACTCTTCTGTTTCATTGACAATTTGCACCAACCAATAATTTCCACATTCGCCATATATTCCTTTCCTCATATGAAGATAAATAAAGAAATTAAATTGGGCTGAGAGTGCCCCACACCATTGTTTGTTTTCATTTTACATTGTTATCATGGTAAAACTACCAGCAGAGTTTGATCGCAGTCAAGGTCTCAAGAAAGAGGGATAGAATGTTTTTTGTTTAAATGTGTATTTATCACCTTATAATTGCATTTTTATTCAGTTTTCTCTCAGACTTTTCTCTAAACTTTTAATGAAAAATATGCTTGCCATTGAGTAAAAGTGTTCTCTTCTATAAGATTCATGATATCTAGTCTTGTGTTTAATCCTTGATTCACTTGGTATTAAATTTTGAGCAGGATGACACATATGGATATATTTGCGTTCTTCTCAATGCAGCTATCCAGTTTCAGCAGCACCATTTGTTGAAGATTCTGTGTTTTTTGTTTTTGTTTGTTTGTTTGTTTGTTTGCTTTCATTGTTTATTTTTGGCCTCTTTGTAAAACACTAGGTGTCTATAGGTGTTATGGAGTTATGTCCCGGTAATTCTATTCCATTGGTCAATATGTCTGTTTCCATGCCAATACTATGCTATTTTTATTCTTATAAGTCTGTGATATAAAATGACATCTGATGGTGATACCTTAAGTAGTTCTTTTTTGTTTATGGTTGTTTTAGCTATTCACGCATGTGTGTGTGTGTATGTGCTTATGTGTGAGTATGGTGTGTTACCATATTAAATTTAAGATTTTTTTCACTTTCTGTGAAGAATTCCAAAAGGATTTGAAGATTTTATTGAATCTGTGGATTATTTATGGTTCAATGATCATTTTCACCATATTTATTCAACTGATTCACAAGCATGGGAGATCTGTTCTCCTTCTTTTGTATCTGTCCTTTTTTTCATCGTCTTAATGTTTTTATTATATGTGTCTTTTATTTGCTTGGTGAGAAATATTCAAAGGTATTTTTCTTTTGAATCTTTCCCTGATATCTTTTTCAGCATGATAAGCATTTATATATAGGAAGGGTATTGATTTTTGTTTGTTAATGTTGTACCCTGCTCCTTTGCTGAAAGTGTTTATCTGCTGTGAAAGTTTCCTGTTGGATCCTTTAGGCTCTTTGATGTATAAAGTTTTCTCATTCTTACAGGACCAAGCTTTTATTTACTTGTCACATTAATGGAAAAATATGCTTATGGGCTACGGTTCTGTCTCCCCGTGGTACTTCTATCCTACCACCACGTTTTAACCTTTGAGGGTAAAAGCCTTAAACGTTAAATCCCATTCTGTAAGAACAATCTTTATTGATTAGAGGACCTGGGCAGTCATTCTGAAAACCTTGGGCCTTCATCTCTGAATAGGTAAAGAACTCTTTAAAGGTGAAATGAAGTAAGTTCCTAAGTCAGTGATATTACAGCCCTCCTGGACCAAGGGTGTTTGAATGTAGAGAAAGTATGAAATGCTGTCTGATTTTTTTTTTTTTTAAATCTGTCATGTTGTTCTTGGGTTTAACAATTAACCTTTAAGGTTCCACGATGTGTGAGCCACATAAAGTAAATGTCTATATCTGAAGTGTGTCTCTGCAGTGTACAAGACAGCAAAATCTTGCTTGATAAACTAATTCTGCAATGACAAGCAAAAGCGCTCTTCATAGTGTTTCTGCCAATTGATTTCTGCAGGCTAGACACAAACACTAGAATCAACTTTCCATACTGCTGATTTTCTTTTTCCATTCTCTGACTTTAACTGCAGATGTCCTAAGTATGTCATTTTGTTTGCAGTACAACACATTGGATTCCATAAATCTTAATAACATACAGATTATGCTTCAGTATAATAAAACCAATCTGAAAATGACTTTCAACAATCTGGCGTAATGGAGAAAGTGACAATTGCTACATTCTATAGATTTTTTTGAGGTATCCCGCTAGAAGACTTATTAAAAGTATTAACGATTGCTTAGCCAAAATGGTAGTTAGCAGTTCAGTAAAAGGTCTACACAGGTACATAAATAGAAATTACTAAATCCTTTGCATGATGTAGTTTGCTTGCAAGGTTCTAATCTTACAAGGCAGCTGGGCCTCATGTTCAGAAGAGTTTTGTATTTTAAGTTCTGCTACCTCATGAATTGTCTTATCAGAAGAGAATGTTTCAGACCTCACATTATTAATGCTGAGGCACTTTTACAATCTGAAACTAGTATATCCAGATATTTCCCACTATCTTTCCTTGTATGTATTGCTCTACTTGTGTACATCACATGGGCCTTTTGTTTACTTTGTGAAAAGAAAATGCCACAGATAGGAAAGCAGTTCTCTTTCACTATTTGCAGTAAAACTTCTATTTACACACTATCTCCTTATATCCCCCTTCACTCTCAAAATAGTATGAGCTATCACCTTATATTTGTTGTATTTTTGCTCCATGATCCTAATATATCATAATTTATATTTTAGTTAATAAGTAAATATTGATTGAATTATACACCAGAAGATAACACGTATTGGCAGGCTATTTTCCTGTCATTGCACAAGCTCTGCCTTTGGATAGTGTAGCTCTCAAGATTTTTCAGCATCATAGGCTTCCTGGCTCTAAGTCTCTTCAGGTGTTCACTGGGTCTGAAGTACTGATGCTTTAGTAAGTTACATACTTTTTAAAGGGGTCACTCACAGTACTGGCATATCTAGGTGTTGTGTTGTAAGTCTGTGAACTAATGACATTTAAAGTCCTTTTAGAGATCAGTGTCTGATGATGGGGAACAAAGACAGGTAAGAGAACAGTTTTAATATGGATAACTTATCCTGAAAAAAAAAATGATGGCTCTTGGCAAATATTTAGTGTGAAAACCAAAAACTGATTGAGAATCTGACCTAAGGAATGGGAAATAAAAACAGAAGAGTAAAGTTTTTAATCTTATTAAGTACGCCATTTGCTGTCTACAGTAAGTCCTGAAATTCTCACAGCTAGGCCACATTAGCTATGTTACAGAAAGCAGTCTTGAATAACAGATGACCCATTAATCTGGGTGAAAGCTTCCTGAGCCAGGGCTGGTACAGGAAGCTCTCTCTCTCTGGTTCAGGAAGATCTCTCTCTCATGTGTATGTATAAGTGTGTTTCCATGTGTGTATATATTCATGTGTATCTGCTTTTTGTGTATTCATGTGTGTTTGTATCCATTTACACATGTATATATTTGAGTATGTTGTGTGTGTTCATGTGTGTCTTTGTATATGTATTCATGTGTGCTTGCATGTGTGTGTAGTATTCATGGGTGTGCTTAAGACTACACATTTAGCTGAAAGTTCATCCCATGGCCTACATTTTTTTTTTCAAAGCTTGAAGTTGGATACATGAGGCCTGCCCTTGAGAACAAAAACTGTCCTTATCTTTAATGTAAGATGCTGAAGAGACTTTTAAAACACTCCCTAAAATTGGTTTAGAAATTCCACTCGCCTTTCTTTGAGGTTTATGGATGGTATATGTCAAGTTACAGAAGGATAAAGTAAAGGTTCATGTTGCCAGTGATAGATTTATAGAAAGAACTGTTGTGGGTGAAATATGTATGAAAATCCCATATAGAAACCCATTCCTTCCAAAGCTAATTTAAAAATAAAATAAGATGTCCAGTGCTGATTTAGGCCATTTCCCGCAGTGGATGTTGAAGAGAGACTTGATTGAAGATGAAATCCCAGTGCTGAAAATGTCAGGGAACTTAAATGGAAAACAACCCTAATTCCTGAGTTTGGATGGGAGATCACCATTCCCCTTTATCTCTCTTACATTACAACATGGCTTTTGCATTCATTATTGGTTTATTTGGATGTTTTAGATGTTTGGCTCAAATTGTTTTCATAGGACATGTAGATGCAGTTTGTCTAATATATTAGAGACTTAAACAACAAAATTTACATGTAGTTGTCTCCTATGAGTACCTCACAGGATTGTATCCTAGGTTTTGAGAGTTGATCTCCAGCCCCCAGTTATTGCCAAGCCAGCATTTCGTACATATGTGTTTCTTCCCCTCATAGTAAGGCAGGTATCACTGTTTTTCTGGGTTGCAATATCTGCATTTTCACACCGCAGCCTTTTCCTTCCACTTAAGTGCTATTTTAATGACACTTACATTAAAACTCTGTCCTCTCCTATTACTGCTTGGCTTTCTCCAAGTGAGTGCAGGAATAAGGTGCCAAGAGATGAGCTTTCTTTGCTTCCCCATCAGTAAAGACAGAGCGGAATTGCCATCCTGGCTGAGGTACTTGAATAGCTGGAGGCATCCCTCTCAGTGCTTCTCGTGTTTTCCTCTGGAGTCCTCTTAGTTGAACTCGCCCAAGCTCACCACTTGAGGAAGCATTCTTGTTATGCTGGAGAAGTTCTGACTCCACCTGGAAAAATCAGCTGCCAGCAACAGATAATGCATTCCTCCCAGACTTAACACCGCCTCTCCTGTGAAAGGTACCATCCACATGTCCTCTCTACCCTCTTACAGGCTAAGAGCTGTCAAAGAAGGTGGTTCTTGGCAGAGGAACTGATTACAACTCAGTTCTTTTAAAGAGCCATTCCTTCTCCTTGTGTTACATATGTGTGTGATATATTAGGTTTATAAACCAAGTGGACATTTATTTGTTTACTCAGCTCTCATCACTGCTAAAATTGGAAATATTCAGGAGAATGGATCAGAGAATTGAAGTAATGTGGTCTCAAGAAACATTAGCTTGAAAACTGACTGAAGGATCACAGAATTGCAAAGTAATGCCAATCAAAATCTCCAGACCGGAGCCAAGGAAATAGAGTGTTCATTGTCTGTTTCATCATGCTAAACATATAAACATAAATAGTGAGGGACTTCCACGCTGAGTTCTTTTCTTGATTTTCCTCAGTAAAACCATGTTAACTTTGTTCAATAATTGCAAAAGACATGGAGAGAATCATAGCACGAGTGAGATTCCATCACCCAGCTCTGGACACAGCTACGATCACTAGCCACTTTCTTAAAGGTTGCTACACAGAGGACCCGGCTTTTGTGCTGGACTTGTGCATGCCAGCTACTTTTCCATGCTAGACAGACAAATACACAGGTGTGCATATTTTTTACAAAAGACTGAAGACTGAAGTAGCTGGTGTGCCTTTTCACCATTCAGTTTATTTTTACCACTGGTGCTCAAGATTGCAAAGCTATTCTGAGCTTGAAAATGGTGAGAGATAAATAGAAACTCAGGGTGGAGTGCAGATGGAAATGAGACCATGAGCATGACTGAGGTTTACCAACTCTAGTTTTCCCAAGTCCCTTTGTTATATCACTGGCTGAGGTTCACTGTGCCATATTAATTAAAGGCATATTTAAATTACATCTGTAAATGAAGCTATATTTTCATCGCTCATGAGAAAAATATTAAAAATGTTTTAATAATGTAGGTAGTTCTTTCCCTTTGGTCAGGGCTGTGTCCCCTAGGGTGTACCTCTAATTTTTCATCTGTAATAACTTTTAATTATAAGTCAAATACTTTATGTGCTCATGCATGAAGAAAGATCCCATTGTACAAACTGCAGAAAGGAAAGGAAAGTTGCATGAAATTTGGTGAAAATGATACTGAGTATGGTTCTGTGGAATGATTATCTCGAGTGTTCTAAGAATTATTTTAACATGTAAGTTTTGCCTTTTCAAAGTAAATTATAACTTGACAATCCCCACCACCATATGGCATTATAACTACATTACTGTCCTGGCCAGCCACAGGCAACTTGGAATTTCATGTTTGGATTACCCTGGATTTACGGTTTCTCCAATCCAATCTGCAAGATATATTAAGCACCCTCCCCTCATACTGTCTAATCAAGAACTTTTAGAGAGTTGTTTCTCAGTCTGTGCTGTTTAGCCTCTGTGAAAACATCTAGAACCTGCTGAATAGAGCAGTGGTCACCAAAAAGTGATGCAGTGCAGGGAACTGTTAAATGCATAATGCACTGGACAGTTCATCATAACACCTAACTATCTGACCTACAGGGTCAATAGTGTTGAGGTTGATAGCAAGTCATCTGCTTAGATTTAAAATTTATGCTATTTAGACATCTTTATACAAATTCTTAGACTACAAAGGTAAGTTCTGTTTGGGCTGCTCCAAACCCCAGGTGTGATGTGTTAACATTGTTCCTCAAGAGATATATGTTTTGTGTTGGTGTCTGTCTGATTTTTGAGACAGAGGCCAGGCTGCTCTCACACTCATGATCCTCCTGCCTCCCCAATCTGTTTGATGGTCAGACCTGCAGACAGGCATCAGCTTGCCTAGCAAAGAAATCTGAAGTTAAAAAGAGCTGGTGACTTTTGCTGGATCCATGTGCCTGCCCCACCAGGTGAATGTGTGACAGTGTACAATGGGTGCTGCTTACCCTTGGGGAAGACCCGTCAACGTATGTTGGTTGGGCATGTAAGGAGGCAGAGCCCCTGCCATTTCTCATGTGAGGGCTCTCCCTGGAGCTGTCCCCATCCTCACCATCCACACCGTGCACTGTCTTCAGTTCTTTGCAGTAGCTCCCGGTGTCCTCTCTTTTTCTCTTACCTGTATTTCCCCCTCTTGTTTTTGCTTCTGTTTTTCTCAGTATTAGAGAAGTCGATGTAACATTCTCTCAGATAGTAAATGTATTGTATGTAATGTCATCATAGCTGGACTGATTTTCAGCATTAATCCCATCTTCAGGGCCACAGTCTGTCCTTGAGAACAACTTTGGAGATCTACTGACCTGGAACAAAATACATGTACTGAAAATGGCTCTGAATGATTAAACTGAGAAACAAATAGGAAAAAAAAATGCACAAAGTCATCCATAACACTCCAGTGGAGCTCTGGGAACTAATGAGTACTGCAAGAGAGAATTCCACTCTCTTTTTAAGACCTTGTCACTGTCCCAGGTGTCATTCCTGGTTCCAGCACAATTAGTGCAATGAGGGAACAGACAACTGGATGCTTGAAATAATTTTTTTAAAAAAATCTGTAAGACAATAAAATAAAACTTTATCAAAACCTACACAAAATCAGATACATTATCATGACTATCAGACATTGTCTGATAGTAAACTTATAATAATATATTTTTAAGTTTGAAAATGATGGTTTTGTATGAATAACAGTGGCTATATTCTTCCATGGAGAAGAAATTTTCCCACTCTCAAGAGTCCTGAGTTATCTATGTACCATTGAGGCATCATGGAGTGGACTTTTAATCCATGTTAATATGTCTGTTGTTCTTGCTCAACTCATGTTTAGGCAGTCATATTGGTGAGACTTATGGGTACAGTTTCTGACATTACTAGGACATATAATCTCACAGAAAACCCCCTGATCCTTTGGCCTTTTGAATCTTTCCACTTCCTCTTCAATGGTCCCTAAGGGCAGGAGTTGTGGTCAGCCCTGAAACACACGTACAAGTACCTTTATATAGACAGAGCAGAACATATTTATGTATTTATGAATGTGTGTGTGTGGGGGGGTGTGTGTAAAAACAAGTAATAAACAGGGTCCACAAATTTTAAAGATGGCAAAGAGAATTATAACAGAGGGTTTGGAGGAAGGAAAGGGAAGGGAGAAATGATATAATTCTATTATCATCTCAAAAAATAAATAATTAAAACCTTTAGAAAAGCAATTATGTAAGGAGCTGTGTCCTGTTGAGAAATCATAAATGGTAAAGGTTGACTGTTGCTGTTGGGTGGAGTGGACCCTTCAGACCATAATCCTGTCCCTCAGAAATGCCCACAGTCTATAGCTAAAATAAAACATAATAAAACTTGTGATCCAGCATCTCATTTCTTGAAGATGAGTCTGAGTCACAGTGCTGCCTATGGCTCTTGCTGCAGGCCCCAAAAGGACTGGTCCATACACAGACTTGAGGCCTTGGGCCTCCTGATGCTTTCAACATGAGTAGGCATAGTCTGCATTTTCATTCTCCCAAGAGTACAGCATCCAGGACAGGACCTGCTTCCTCTAACCTCTTTTCTGATTTGTTCTGGTTCATACCTGCTCTGGGAAAGTCCTCAGGTGCCTGAAAGTTAACTCCATGGCATATGTGGAAACTAATTAGTCATCATGTCTGGATAACCTTTATACCGAAAATTACACTAGTCATTGTGCCCTGAGAGACCAGTGATACAGCCTTTAAAAATGAACCATATTTTAATTTCTTTGTGAAACAATGGCAATTGGTACAATGCTAAGTGCTTTGCACACAAAGGTCATTTCCAAAGTTAGGTATCTTTTTTTGTCTACAGAGAAACTGGCCTTTTGCTGTTAATTTATTCATTGTTAATTGACAAATTTGCTTAAGGTAGAAGATATATATTTTAAGTGAGATATCCCTGATGTTAGCCTTATGTACATATCTGCATGAGGTAGCAGTGTTTGGTTTTCTTGACTTACCACATTTACACCCTGCTGTGGGAAGACGTGGCTGTTTGGATTGGAAAATAATTATGAAATGTGATTATTTTGCTAAGGCGAATGGAATTGATCCTTCTTATGTTTTGCTAAGAGTGTTAGAGAATAAATGTTGCTGAAAGAAAATTGAAATGAAGAAACCTGCTGTAACTTAGACAAGGAAAATTTGTATGTGCGTGTGTGTGTACCTTAACCAAAAGTGTTACTACAACTATGTGGAAATATGAAGCAGCCTCTCTTACAGGAATTTTTACAAACCAATTTTCGAGGCTTACTTTCTTGTAGTATATTGTGTATTTGAAGAAAAATGAATCATATCCCAAGGTTTGAATTGAGAAAAGTTAATGAGACTTTTCCTCTAGAGATTCTGACTCTTTGTGCCTACATTGCACTGTACACTGTAACCATGAATAAATAAAATACCCAGAGACTGATATTTGAGTTCAAACTTCAAGCTGAATATCAGAAAAGCAAAGCAGCTGACCACTAATTTCTTACCTCTACCTCAGGCTGAATGGGCTGATCCTGTCTCCCCCACCTCTCACCCAGCCTCAGACTATAACCTCTCCTCAGTGTGTCTGGAGAATGAAAGGCTCTCTGAAACCTTGTTCTGTCTTATGTACTTCCCTAATTAAGTTAAAGATGTGAGCTATAATTATCTTTAAGACTGATTCACTCTTGGGTAGATCTGGGTGACCTTGGACTCACAGAGATCCCTCTACCTCTTAATCTTGAGTCCTAGGATTAAAGCTTCTGAATGCTGGGATTAAATGTGTGTGTCACCACTGCCTGATCTCCATAGCTTGAGGCTGACGTTGCTTTCCTGAATCCTCAGTCAAACTTTAATAAATCACAAATAATATATGACTCCAGTACACACCATGTTATTATTTACTGTTGTACTGATGAAATCTTCAGTTCTGGTGATTAATTATGGAAGTTTCTCTCCGCTAATGTACAATGTTAACCAATAGAATCCCTTGATTTTAAGACTCTGTTATATATAATTTTATTTGGTGCAGTGACATTCACAGAAATAATTAATTTTGGTGACAAAGTGAAAACAATTATTTCTCATCAGAACCATACAGCCCTTTGTCAGAAGAGACCTCATATTCACAGTGAAACTTAATGAGGTTCTGCAGTTACAAAGCTGATTGTCGTGAGCATCTGCAGGCATCTGGGCTTTGAGGAAGATTTTTATGGGAACTGGCCTACAGGATAAGCTATAGTACTTCATAGTCTCTGCTCATGACAAAGGCAGAAAGAGTAGGTGAGTAATAGGTGGAAATCCACACTGAGCATCATCTGTCAGAATTTCTCAGAAATACCAAGGGATATATTTGATGTAAACTGGGGCCAACAGTTTGAACCAGTTCATCTGTAAATTGCTTGCACCCTTGCTGTGGGTCTTTGTTCTATGTTTCTTCTAAAGCTGGATTTCAGCATGTGGATTTGTGTGATACACTAATGAGGATAAGCAGCTCTGTGTAGCCTTTCCCTTACCCATCCCTCACTGTGCTAAAAATAGATTCACACTTCGCTGCTATGACCATACAGACCATCAGAGTGGTCTTGAAAAATATGTAAATAATATAAAATAATAAAATTTGATTCAGCAATTTAATCTTAACTCTGTTAATTTAATGAAATAGTATAAAGCCAAATGAGATTGAAACTAACTTTAGTATCTGTAGTCGATTCAAGTTTTCTAAATTGGAATTGGAATGTTGTGTTTCATGAATGTTTTTTCACGGGTTCCTCATTAATCACTTTCATTCTGATACGTAATATGTTTGATCATAGAGAAGTACGACAATCTGTGTGGCTCCATTCAGAAAATATACAGAATAGCAATTTAAAAAGTGAATTCTATTTGAAAGGCTACCAAAATACGTAATTGTGCCAGTCTCTGTGGACTTCAGCCATTAGTATAGGGCTCATATATTTTATGTATCTTGGTTTTTTTATGCATTCAGGTTGCACTTTTCCCCGGTAATGGGGTGTGGCCAGACTAGTCCTATGGAGGGGGGCAGCACTGCTGGTGCCAAAGTATCCTTGGCAGCAGTGAGTACAATGGGAAATGATACCTAGGAGACAGTTAGGGAGAGTTTGTTTATTAGGAGGGGCAGGAGATAGTTACATCATAGGAAGAATGGCCACTTGGATCCATGTAGTAGTATGTTGTTGGTTGGGGCAAGGATATCCAAGGGTGCTTTATTTGCATACTTGGAAGTAGCACAGGCCAGGGGAAGGAACCTTATAAGGTCATATAGAAAAGAAAGGTAGTTCAACCCTAGGTGTTTCAGTGGTCAGATAAACAGCAACCTTTCCTCATAGCCTTGGAGGCAAATGAACTTACCACTTGCTACATGCACGGGGCACTCATGCATCTAGCGAAGTCTATCTGCTGGGGTCTGTTGTGTCTTAAAAAGGTGGGGTGGGGGTTAGAGGGTGAGGGGCGAGTGGGACATGGCATTTGCAGAAAATCCCTGCTGCTTTCTGGATGAGAAGATGTGGAGTTTTAGGCACCTTTTTAGCTTAGGCAAGACTCACAGTGTTTAATATGAAATAAAGATACTTTGTAAGAATCAAGGACACAAGCATATTCATTGCACATGTGTGGTCACTGTGAAATAATATCTGACAGAGTACAATGGAGGTAGCATTTGTTCTGGGGCTAACTTAGCTCACCACACATTTTTTGTCATGGTGAGGAGGGCACGTTGGCAGAAAGGCCTCATAGTTATTACAGTGGGAAGTAGTTGGGTACATTCTGTCCATGATAAAGAAGCAGAAAGCAGACAGCAAGGGAGTGGAGCTATATATAATCTGCCCCCAGCAACACACTTCATCAAATTAGGCTCCACCTTTTAAGGACCACATTATCAAAACAGCACCAGCATCACCAGCTGGGGACCAAATAAATGCTCAAACATGACAGCCCATGGGGGTATTGCATAGTCACACCATACTACACTAGCCCTATTTTATTCAGATGACAAAGAGGCTGAGAAAGAAACCAGAGAAACATTACCCTTTACAAGAGCCACAAACAACATAAAGTAACTTGGGGATAACGCTTACCAAATAAGTGAAGGACCTATATAATAAGAAATTTGTGTCATTAAAGAAAGAAATTTAAAAAGATACTAGAAAATGGAAAGATCTCCCATGTTCTTGGATAGGTAGGATAAACATAGTAAAAATGGCAATCATGCCAAAAGCAATCTATAGACTCAATGCAATCCCCATTAAAATCCCAGCAAAACCCTTCACTGACGTTGAAAGGATAATAATCAATATTATATGGAAAAACAAAAGACCCAGGATAGCCAAAACAACCCTATATAATAAAGGAACTTCAGGAGGCATCACCATCCCCTACTTTAAGCTCTACTACAGAGTTATAGTCCTGTAAACAGCTTGGTATTGGCACAAAAATAGACAAGGAGACCAATGGAATCAAATTGAATATCCTGATATTAACCCATATACCCATGAACACCTGATTTTTGACAAAACAGCTAAAAGTATACAATGGAAGGAAGAAAATATCTTCAACAAATGGTGCTGGCACAACTGGATGGTGGTGTGTAGAAGACTGCAGATAGAGCTATGTCTATCGCCATGCACAAAACTCAAGTCCAAATAGATCAGAGACATCAACATAATTCCATCCACTCAGAAACTCTTAGAAGAGAAAGTGGGAGCTACCCTTGAACATATTGTTATAGGAGACCGCTTCTTGAACATAACTGCAATAGCACAGACACTGAGATTGACAATAAATGGGACCTCCTCAAACTTAAAAGCTTCTGTAAGGCAAAAGACACAGTTGACAAGACCAAACGGCAGCCCACAAACTGGGAAACAATTTTCACCAATCCTACATCTGACAGAGGGCTTATCTCAAAAATATACAAAGAACTCAAGAAACTAGTCAACAAAACACCAAATAACCCTATTAAAAATGGAGTACAGAATTGAAGAGAGAAGTCTCAATAGAGGAAATCAAAAAGGCTTCAAGACACTTAAGAAAGTGCTCAACATCCTTAGCCATCAGGGAAATGCAAATCAAAACGACTCTGAGATACCATTTTACTCCTGCCAGAATGGCTAAAATTAGAAACACCAATGATGACTCATTCTGGAGAGGATGTGGAGAATGGGGAACACTCCTCCACTGCCAGTGGGAGTGCAAGCTTGTACATCCATTTTGAAGATCAGCATGGTGGTTCCTCAGGAAAATGGGGCTCAGTCTACCACGGGACCCGGCAGGCCCCCTCTTAGGCATATACCCAAATGATCCACATCCATGCAACAATGACATGTGCTCAACTATGTTCGTAGAAACATTATTTGTAATAGCAAGAACCTGGAAGCAACGTAGATGCCCCTCAACTGAAGAATGGATAAATGGATAAAGAAGATGTAGAAAAAAACAATGGAATCTTGAAATTCTCAGGGCCATAGATGGAACTTGAAGAAACCATCCTGAATGAGGTAACCCAGTCACAAAAAGAGGAACATGGTATGTACTCACTCATATATGGATTTTAGACATAGAACAAAGGATCACCAGCCTATAATTCACACTGCCAGAGGTATTAGGATACAAGGTGGATTTAAGGTCCCTCGCAGAAGGGGGAAGGGACAAATTCCCCATAGAACATGGGGAGTAGGGGGACAGTAGGTCAAGAGGGAACTAAGAGAAAGAGAAGGGGAGGAGAGGAAAGTATGTGGGACTAGGAAGATTGAGTTAGGGGAGGAATTGAAAAGAGAAGAGATAGATAGATAGATAGATAGATAGATAGATAGATAGATAGACAGACAGACAGACAGACGACCATAAAAGAGGGAGCCATTATAGGATTGAAGAGAAAACTGAACCTCAATAAATATCCAGAGACCTACAAGACTGGTCCCAGCTAACAATTTGAGCAACAGTGGAAAGGCTACCATAAATGCCCTTCCCTGATAATAATATCAACAACCAACTTATCCACCATCATGGAGCCCTCATCTAGTACCTGATAGAAACAGAAGCAAACACCTACAAGTAAACTCTGAGCAGAACTAAAATCCAGATTCAGAGAGGGAGGGCAAGACCAGGCTGCAGAAACACAGAGACAGCTTACCTGAACAAGGAGGAGTTAATTGCCCCCCCAGACTGATAACTGGGAATCCAGCATGGGACTGAGTCAGACCCCCTGAACATGGGTCTCAGCTAGAAGGCCTGAGCAGTCTAAGGGTCCTCATAAAGTCAAACCAGGAGGTATTCCTGCTGCACAAAAGGATTTTGTGGGCACATCCCCCATGGAGGGATAGTCCCTTATCCTAGAGACAGGAGAGAAGTCCTAGTCCCAACTCCAAAAGACTTGACAGATCTAGATGACCCCTCCTAGAGGGCATCACCCTACATGAGGAGTGGGGGTGGGAGGGTGGGGAGGGTGGTCAGGGTGCATGTGAGGGTGGGAGAGAGGGAAGGAGGGAAGGAAGGAGGAAAAGAGGGAGGTAGAGGGAACTGGTTATTGATAGGTAAACTTAAAATAAAAAATATAATAATAAAAAAAAACAAAAATTTGGGTTTTGTTAATGGTAAGACATTTTGAAAATGTAGGCTTCTGATGCTTCTAGAGACACATTACTGAAGCTATAGAGGGAATATGAACCATAAGAAGTGTGCTTCTTACCTGAAAGTTAGTGTGCCCATGGCTACCTGTATTGTGATATGGTAGATGCACCACTAATGCATCTTTTACATACTCCACTTATCAACTTCACTGTTGTGTTCACTTTCCTTGGGTCACAGAAATGGAGAAGCAAAAAAGTGTTATGAGCACTTCCCCATCAGCCTGGTCCCACAGCCTCATCAGCCCCAAATAACATAAAGACACTGTATTAGTTATGAAACTGTTGGTCTGTTACTAGCATTTCTTATTGGCTAGTTCTGTCTTTAATATTAACTCATTTCTATCAATCTAAGTGTTTCCATGTAGTCTATCTTACCAGTGAGAGGGTCCAGACATCTTACTCCCCCTTACATCCTACATTTTGACCCCTTACTCCCACATCTCCCAAAATCACCCTTGTCTCCTAGTCCTGCCTATCTTGCTTCCCTATAGGCCAATGGTGCTTTATTCATATTTACAGAATGATATCTCCCATCAGAAATGTACTGCAGTAAGCTACTGAGGAGAGCATATAGTAACAGGGAAAAAGTTAATGGCTTATTCAAGATCCAAAGATACATCTCAGTACACACAGATGACAAACAGATCAGTGAGAATAAAATATGATTCTATAGAAGTACAAGATTGCAGTAATATATGCCATAGTGGTTCTCCTCATTGTACACGCCTAAGAAATTTAATAAATATGGAACAGAGGTCAATATAAGAAACATCCCAGAGAAAGGAGCTGGTGACAAGCAACACCTATGTCATACTGAGGATTGAATGTGGGAATTGAGTCTCTAATACTTGTAGATGTTTCTTCTCATACAATTAAATAAGTAAGGTGAATAATGGGTGTAGCAACCTGAATAAATCTGTTTCAGATAACAAACCAAAACTAAGGCAAGAGCCAAAGAGTCGAAATGTCTGTCTTCTTAACCATGTTTTCCAAAATGAAGTTAATGCTATCTCATGTTGTAGTTTTTCCCTTCTTATTCTTAGTCGCTCAGAAAACATGTTAGACCCAGTATCATCAAGGGCCATCCTTTGAAGCAGGTGCTGTAGCATTCTACCACTAAACACAATGAAGGCAGAGAGGAAGATGGAGAAATGCAGGTCAGCGTGGACTACAGAGTGAGACTCTGTCTCAGAAATCAAGCCAAAACTGGAATAAATCAAATAACAAAGAAACTCATCTTTTACCAGAAATGGCAGTTCTATGTGTTTTCCTAGGTAACTTACCACAGTAGATTCTTGTCTCCCCATTGAAGTTAATATCACAAAAAAGCTGACAGGTGGTGTTTGTGAAGGATGCATTGGGGCATACCCACAACACCTATCACAATATGATAAAGCTAGACATGAACACACTAATTTTCATGGAAGATACATACTTGTCCTATTTCACACACACACCCTTTTAAAATTGAAAATAGATTCTTCTATCATACAATACATCCTGACCACAGTTTCCCTTCCCTCAACAACTCCAAGCAGCAGCTCTCCTTTCACCCAGCCCAGAAACATTCCCCCTCTGTTTCCTCCTCAGAAAAGAGCAGTCTTTCAAGGGATGACAGCAAAACAGGACATGATAAGACACAGTAAGGCAAGGCAAAAGCAGCTCCCCCAAAAAAAGAGCAGACAAAAGATGTTCTCCAATTTTTAGGAGTCTCAAATAAACACCAATGCCATGACATCATGTGGAGGATGTGCTGGAGACCAATGCAGGCCCCATGCTTGCTGCCTCAGTCTCTTTGAACCCATATGTGCTCTGCTTAGCTAATTTGGTGGGCATGTTCTCTTGGTGTCCTCCATCCCTCTGTCTCCTATAATCTTTTCTCCCCCTCTTCCATGAGTTTCCCTGAACTCTGAGTGGCTGGACCTGATGGAGAGCTCCAATTTAGGCACTCCCTTTCTGCATAAGGTATGGCTCTTAGACTTTGTCTTCAGGAATATGTCTCTGAAAACAACCCAGGAACCTTATTGGAAATTACACGTATATGAAATTGCAGACCTTGAAATTATATTTGCTATTATTATAGATGGCAATGGGCACTGTTGTATTAATGCCTAGGAAGTAGAGTGTGTGACATGACAGTGCTTGTGGTCATAGTCTGTACAGAAGCAAGGTCATGGTTGGTCACATTATCCCTGAAATATTTTGGTGAACAATTTTATACATTTGTATAACTAACTCACACTGTGTCATCTTTGTTCCCTCAAGTAGGGAGTTCTGTGTGAATTCCACACAAAAATCAATGATCCTTTTAGCCAGCAAAGGAAAAGAAATTTTTGAAGTCACTCCTGCCGATATTCAGCAAGGCCAAGTGAGAGGAATCATATGTAATTCCATGGTCTTTGCTAGATTTGTGAACTTTTACAGAAACAACAGTTTTCAAATAAATACTTTCTCAGAAAATACATCTGTAATTTAGCTGTGACCTCAGAATCTGGATGTATGTGAGAAAACTGTTCAGTGTCTCCTTTGAGGCCCACACTGTGTCCGAATGCCATCCATCTTTAATTCTTCCAGACCTTTCTTTACCTTCAGGGATGTCTATTACCTTGGCTAAGACAAGTGTCAACCTTGCACTTCAAGGAATCTATATCTACCTTTTGTATATTTTTTCTGATCTTTTTTTAACTTGGGTAGATTGTACTGATGTCATTAGAGATTATGAAAAGCATTCTCATTTTTAGTTGTGAAAACAAGTTTAAAGTAGGCTTATTTTTAATTATTATATAATCTTCAGCCACCTAGTCCAAGCCACATCTCTTCCTGGCTCACTAGTCCAATAGTAAAGCCAGCTATTCACACATGCTCTAACTGTTCAGCCCATGTGTTACTCAGATGCCATCAACCTTCTCTCCAAGCATGCTGTGAGGTGTGTCTTTTCTCTCTCATTTTGCCATAGCTCATACCTGCTTGCAAGCATGTGTGTGGCATTTTGGGCCCCGCTACTTTAGGATCTTATTGACAGATCTCCCAAACATATACTGAAGTCTTTAAGCATGAAGCTATGCTGCTTATGCAATACCCTACAGAATACATTCAAAATACATGCCCTATTACCATGGAAACACACAAAAACAAATTCAGTGTCCTAGGAAATGCATACACATCTTCAAAGTACTATTACTTAATTGGTGTTTTATCACTCCTATCTGTGACAAGAATAAAAGTTCCATGAGGGCAAATATTTCAATCCTTATTTTACAAAAACATATATCCTATTTTTCCATTGACAATAAAAACTGTACAAAACACCTTAAGTGTATACACACACTATGCACTCACATATATCATTTAAAAATGGATGTGTAAATGTCTGTCAGAACAAGTGGTATAGAGATAAGCTAAGCCTCACGTCCTTGTCTTTCAGGTGATTCATGTGACCCAGCAACATTTTGCACATGAAAAGTTGTCATGCTTTTCTAATACAGTTGCTCATCATTAAATCAGACAGTGTAAGATATATGTCATGGAGGCAAAGAGGATCCAGCATTTGAAAAAAGTCTCTAAACAATAATTCTTGTAAGCAATGACCACAGGAACAGGCTATCAAATATTTTATGATGAGACTGAATAATAACTTTTATCTTAAGAATGTAGCCCAATATCTAAGAAGGAGTATAGGAAGGGTGTGACTGATGAGTGTGTAATTGCTGGGCTTTGTCCACAGGGGGCATTATAAAGATGGGTTCTATGGTGTTTATATGATGCCACCTTTTATTAATAATCTCTGACTGTTCTCTTGTTCTGGCTAACTATCCTGTGCCTCAAGCCAACATTTGTTGTCCCTACCCTGTCCTGGAATTAAAATTTCCCAACAGAATTAAAACTACCTGATTCATTTTACTAGAAAGTTGCTATACTTAATTGCTTTTGTTTATTGCTTTTATTTCTATGGAAGATATATCAGTGGATATCAGTCACAATATTCATACTTTTAAAAGTACTTATGTTAAAATCACACATTAACATCTTTGCTCTGCACATGATTTTACAACATAGCCTGGCTGTGAAATTAGTGGCTCTGCAAACATTTAATGATATCATAAAGTTCATAAATGTGGACACAGCTGTCTTGCCTCTTATTTCATATGCAAACAGGCAACAGTTACAAGATTTTACATTTTAAAAAAATCAGGCATAAGAGACACAAATTAGAACAGTCATACATAGTTTTAATTTCTCAACTTCCATGACTCTCTAGTAGGAAATCCTTATTGTGGGCAGTATTATCAAAATCATTTATTGGAGGGAAACCCTAAAATGGAAAGTATTAGAAATTATTATACCTGTACTTCATTAATCACAATGGCTGATTAATCCAAAAGATTATTTGATTCATAATGTGATTAATCCATAAGATTCATAGGACTATAATTAAAGACAATATTAATCTACATCCCAAAACAACATGTATTCTTAAATTTAATCATAGTTTGTGTTAGGGGAGCTATGAATGTATTATGGGGTGACTATGAAATATCCCCCATGGGCTGTCATGTTTGAACATTTATTTGGTCCCCAGCTGGTGATGCTGGTACTGTTTTGATAATGTGGTCCTTAAGAGGTAGAGCCTAATTTGACGAAGTATGTTGCTGGGGGCAGATTATATATAGCTCCACTCCCTTGTTGTCTGCTTTCTGCTTCTTCATCATGGACAGAATGTACCCAGATACTTCACACTGTAATAACTATGAGGCCTTTCTGACAATATGCCCTATCCCCTGATCTCTCAAAGACCTTTATCATGAAAGGGTGTTGAATTTTGTCGATGGCTTTTTCAGCATCTAGGGAGATGATCATGTGATTTTTATTTCAGTTTGTTTATATGGTGGATCATGTTGATAGATTTTTGTATGTTAAACCATCCATGCAACCCAGGGATGAAGCCTAGTTGGTCATGGTGGATGATTTCTCTGATGTATTCCTGGATTCGGTTTGCCAGTATTTTATTGAGTATTTTTGCATCAATGTTCATGAAGGATATTGGTCTGTAATTTTCTTTCTTCTTTGTGTCTTTGCGTTACTTGAATACCAAGGTGATTGTAGCCTCATAAAAAGAGTCTGGTAATGAACCTTCTGTTTCTATTGTGTGGAACAATTTGAGGAGTATTGGTATTAGCTCTTCCTTGAATTTCTGGTAGAATTCTGCACTGAAGCCATCTGGCCCTGGGCTTTGTTTGGTTGAAAGGCTTTCAATGACTGCTTCTATTTCATTGGGAGTTATAGGTCTTTTTAAGTTGTTTGTCTGTTCTTCACTGAATTTTGGTATGTGATAGTTATCCAGAAATTTGTCCATTTCCTTTGAATTTTCAAATTTTGGTCCCCCTTTTCATTTCTGATTTTGTTAATTTACATGTTCTTTCACCACTTTTTCATTAGTTTGGATAAAGTTTTGTCTATCTTGTTGATTTTCTCAAAAAACAAAATCTTTGTTGCATTGATCTTTTCCTATTGTTTTCCTGGCTTCTATTTTATTGGTTTCAGCCCTGGCTTCTACTCCTCCAGGGTGAGTTTGCTTCTCTCTGTTCAAAGGCTTTCAGTTGTGCTGTTAATTCTCTTATGTGACTATCCTCTGTGTTCTTCATATGGGCACTTAGTGCAATGAACTTCCCTTGTAGCACTGCTTTCAAGGTGTCCCATAAATTCGGGTATGTTATGTCCTCATTTTCGTTGAATTTTAGGAAGTCCTTAATTTCTTTCTTTATTTCATCTTTGACCCATGTATGGTGCAATTGTGCATTGTTCAATTTCCATGAGTTTGTAAGGTTTCTGCGATTTGTGTTGTTGTTGAATTCCAATTTTAAAGCATGGTGATCTGATAAGATACAGGGGACTATTCCAATTATTTTGTATCTGTTGAGGTTTGTTATGCTGCCTAGTATGTGGTTGATTTTAGAGAAAGTTCCATGGGGAGCAGAGAAGACGGTATATTCTTTTGTATTTGGATGGAATATTCTATAGATGTCTGTTAAACCCAATTGAGGCATAACTTCTATTAGTTCTTTTATTTCTTTGCTAAGTTTCTGATTGGTATTCCTGTCTAGTGTTGAGAGTGGGGTGTTGAAGTCTCCCACTATAAGTGTGTGAGGGTTGATTTTTTGTAGTGTTTCTTTTATGAATGTGGGCACCTTTGTATATGGGGCATAGATGTTCAGAATTGAGACATTGTGCTGATGGATTTCTCCTGTTATGAATAAGAAATGACCGTCTTCATCTCTTTTTGATTAATTTTGGTTTGAAGTCTAACTTGTTAGATATTAGGATAGCCATACCCACTTGCTTCTTGGGTCCATTTGATTGGAAGATCTCTTCCCAGCCCTTTACACTGAGGCAATGTCTATCTTTGAAGCTTAGATGTTTTTCTTGTATGCAGCTGAAGGATGGATTCTCTCTTCGTATCCATTCTGTTAGCCTGTGTCTTTTTATTGGTGAGTTAAGACTATTAATGTTGAGGGTGAGTAAGGCCCATTGATTGTTTATGCTTGTTTGATTTAGATTTGTCATTGGTGGTGGTATTGCCAATATATTTGTCCTGCTTTACCCTTGGGTTCTGGTAAAGGGGGATTATCTATTGCCTATGTTTTGTGAGCGTAGTTAACTTCCTTGGGTTGGAGTTTTCCTTCCAAATCTTTCTGTAGGACTGAATTTGTTGATATGTATTGTGAAAATCTGGTTTTGTCATTAAATATCTTGTTTTATCTGTCTATAATTATTGAGAGTTTTGCTGGGTATAGTAGACTGGGCTGGCTTCCGTGAACTCTTAGTATTTGTAGGACTTCTATCCAGGACCTTCTGGCCTTGAGAGTTTCCATGGAGAAGTCAGGTGCAATTTTGACAAGTCTGTCTTTATATGTTACCTGGCCTTTTTCTTTCACTGCCCTTAATATTCTTTCTTTATTCTGTTTGTTAGGTGTTTTGATTATTATGTGTCAAGGGGTATTTTTTCTTTGGTTCAGTCTATTAGTATTCAGTATGCTTCTTGTACTTTCATAGGCATGTCCTTCTTCAGATTAGAAAAGTTTTCTTCAATGGTTTTGTTGAATATGTTTTCTGCACCTTTGAGCAGGGCTTCTTCGCCTTTCTCTATGCCTATTATTCTTAGGTTTGGCCTTTTGATGGTGTCCCACATTTCCTGGATGTTTTGTGTTAAGGATTTGTTGGATTTATGATTTTCTTTGATCGATGAAACTTTTTCCTCTAGTTATTCAAGCGCCTGAGATTCTCTCTTCCATCTCTTGTATTCTGTGGGTTATGCTTGTGTCTGGAGCTCCCAATCATTTGCCCAGTTTTTCTATTTCCAACATTCCTTCAGTTTGTGTTTTCTTTATTGTCCCTATATCAGTTTTAAAGTCTTGAACCATTTCCTTCACCTGTTTAATTATTTTTTTCTTGGCTTTCCATACTTTCTTTAAGAAATTTGTTCATTTCTTCCAATTTTTTGTTTGTTTTTTTTCTTCCATTTCTTTAAGTGATTTTCTCGCTCATCTTTGAGGGCCTCTATCATTTGTATGAGGATTTTTTTTTTAAGTCATTCTCTTCTGCTTCATCTATTTGGTGTAGATTCCCTAGATTCTGGTGGTGTCATGCTTGTCTTTCTGTTGTTAGGTGTTTTCTTGGATTGCTGTCTTCACATAGCTTCTTCCAGCAGGTGCAGGTGGGGTCTCTCTATATATATGGTACTCCCCCGGTGGGCTTAGGTGGGTGAGAAGTTCAATGTCTATAGCTCTGGGTGGTCCAAACTCTCTAGGAGGTCTCTCCTCAGGCAGGGGCCCTGCGAAGGGGGTGAAAGAGCAGGCTCCAGCAGAGGTCTGGCGATGGGAGTCAAAGATCTCTAAGGCTGGGACTCAGAATGTTCCCTGCACTGATATGAGGATCTAGCTGGGTCCTGGCACTCTCCAGCTGTGGCCTCTTTAGCAGAGGCCTGGCGATGGGCGTCAAGGATTCAGCCACAGGGACTCAGGATGGCCCCAAGGGACCTATGGAGGGGTCTGGAACTCCAGTAGAGGGTAGGTGGTAGGGGTCAGAGACCAGGCAGGTGGGATGCCAGGTGGTCCCGCGTGGATAGGCAGGTCTAGTGTGCTCAGCCAAAACCCAAATTTTTTATGCTTAAATTCCTCCATCACTACTCATGACCACACACATAGATTAACACACTATTGGGAAGAGTGTAAAAAATAAGTATCACAAATACTCTGACGGGATCTACAAAATGCGTTTTCTGTAATCATTTTCTCAGTGTACACTTAATTTAATACCAAGAGTATAATACTTTAAAAGGCCTCAATATAATAAAAGCCTACATACCCTATTTATACCAGGGTCAACTGTCTTATTTCACATAAGGTTCTTGAATGAGATAAAGGTCTCACAAAGATCACTATTGAAAAAAATGTTGTAGGGAGTTACACAATGGCAAGTACCCTTCTACAATCTGGTTATGAATGAACAGTTCATTTGAATTTGAATTTGAACAATTTGAGAACATACCTTCACTTTTTTACATTTCCCAAGCACTCAAAAAGTCAAAACAACATCAATTGAAGGATCAGCTGCATAACATGGAATTGTGAACTAGCTGGTTAAATGCATACACTGTTGTATTGACACTTGTATCTGATTTTCACGTGGCTATTCAAAGTTAACTCTTAGCACACAAACCCTTGAATGGCAGAGTTGCTCCATTTTGAGTTTGATCCAGTGATTCACCAACAGTGGTCAAATCTGCAGCTGTATTGGCAGGATTGGTACACAGTGCCCCTCCGTGATTTTCAAGGTTAAGACTGATACATACTCCACTTTGCATTTGACTATAACTTTATATGTTTAGTTCATAATTTCAAATCTCTAGGTCTTCCCCATCTTAGAAAGTGAAGGTATGATGAATAATGAATCATAAAACTTGTGCGTCTTCTCTATTGCCTCAAACAGAAACTTGTCTCCAGTCTCTACATGTTCAAAACGGAGTCTTGAGAGTTGACATCTTTGGAATAGTCCAACTGTGGGGGCCAAGGAGATGGCCCAGTGGGAAAAGTGTTTACTATGCAAACTCAAGACAAGTATTACATCTGCAGCAGGGACATAGAAGCTGAGCTTAGTGGTCTGCTCTGGTTATCTTAGTGCTGCTAGAGTGCAGAGACAGACAGATCCTCACTGACCATTCAGTTTCCCTAAAAGGTGAACTCCAGGTACAGTGAGGGAGCCTCTGTAAAAGTATTAGGGAAAAAGAAAAGAGATGAAGTACAGTGTCATTTGGGTAACTTGTATATTAATCATTACAACCTGGACAGATACAGGCCTGGCTTTTCCTCCCACACTTACTATGGTTATATTTGAGGTTTATCCAGTTATTTGGACTTTTTTTCAGTTGGCCTTTCTCATTCCCCAGTTTACCATCTTTCCTGTGAAAAACAACTTGATTGTTCAGTCCTCCCATGTCACACCTGCTTGTACTCACTGGATTTGAGAGCTACTGTATGACCCTCCATTTCATCGGTGGATAATCACATTACAATGATATTTTTCTTCTTCACAAACTCCTGTGGTTGCTTTTATTTTTCTTTAGATTCTCTAGAGCCACGTGCGCTATTTGAGGTTTTGCTTTCCAAAGCTTAGACAGGTTTATATCGTCTCCATCTTAGAATTAACTGGTCTTGTGTCAATCACTCCAATTTCTGTTCAACTCACAGGAATTACTTGGGGATAAGGTTCTTTACTAATCATACTGAATTTTTTTTCCATTAAAGAGGCTTGTCCCTGTGGTGCAATAAAAGCAAGTCAGTTAATTTAAACCACATAAATGGACTTAATGACAAAAAAAAATTACATGATAATCTCAATAGACACAGAAAAAGAGTTTTACTAACTCCAGCATGCTTTCATGATACAATTCTTAGAGATAATATGACTAGAGGGAACATATTTCAACATAATAAAATCTATATGTAGCAAACATCATCCTAAATGGAGAAAACCTTGAAAAAATTCCCACTGAAGTCAGCAATATATGGATTTTCAGTATCCTCACTCATTTTCAATATTGTGCTTAAATTACTGGCTTGAGCAATAAGAGAAGGAAATCAAACTTTTTCTATTTTCATATGACATGATAGTATGCATTAGGGATCCCAAAAATTATATCAGAAAACTTCTAGAAATAATAACAAAATTCAGCAATGGGACATGATACAGAACCAACTAGCACAAATTAGTAGCCTTTCTGTAAACCACCAACAGTCATAAAGAAAAAGAAATCATGGACACAGTCCTAGACATACAAGATTGATAGGCCCTTGACCAACTAGCCATTAAGAAAGAGAGGACTTAATTTAAGAGAACCGAAAATGAACAGAGAAACATTACAACAGACACTGAAGAAATTCAGAATATTATAAGCAGATGTTTTTAAAATTGCTCTCCATTAAGCTAGAAAATCTAGAGAAATGGATGAATTTCTAGATTAAAACAAATGTCAATGACTTGGCAAGACCTATAACAAATAGGATGGTTGGAATGTAATAAAAAAGAGCCTCCCATACTAGTCATGGTGGTATTCATATTTAATGTTGGTACTCAGGGCACAGAAGCAGGCAAATCTCTGTTAATTCGAAGCCAGCCTGGTCTACAGAGTGAGTACCATATCCAAGACAATGTGGAGAGATCCTGTGGGTTTTTCTGTTTGTTTTGTTTTTGTTTGTTTTTTAAAGCAATTAAATAACTTACAAAAGACAAACAAACAAACAAACACACTTTCCATCTCAAAGAATTCCAGTTCCAAGCTGGGCATTGGTGTTGCACATACCTTTAATCCCAGCACTCAAGAGGCAGAGTCAGACAGTTCTCTATGAATTTGAAGCTAGCCTGGTCGACAGAGTGAGTTCCAGGACAGGCTCCAAAGCAGTACAGAGAAACCCTGTCTCGAAACATCCCCCCCCCCAAAAAAAAAGAAATCCAGGCCCAGATGGATTCACAAAAGAATTCTATCAAACAAAAATTCCTGGAAAATATAAAGCCTAAAATTCTTAATATATTCAACAAATACAAAGAGAGGGAGCATTCCAAAACTCCTTCTACACTATAATACCCAAACCCTATAAAGACACAACACTAAAAGAAAACTACAAGCCAGCATTCCTGATAAATACGGACTCAAATTTACTCAATAACAAAACTTGTTAATGGAATATAGGCAATCATCACAAAGATTATCCACCATGAACAAGTTCTTTTTATTCATAAAATGATTGAAAATGAGGGAAAAGATTCCAGAACTGTTTGTTGAGGATGCTTTCTTTTCTCCAGCTTATCTGTTTGGCATATTTGTGAAATATTAAGAAGTTATGTGTGCTAAATTTTGGGTCTTTGATTTTATTCCATTAGTCTATATGTCTATTTTTGGTTAGGATTAAAAATAAGTTACATATAAGACTTTAGATGCACAAAGATGGGATAGATGATAGAATATTTTCTTTAAATCTTACTAAATGCTAATGGACTAAATATTGTTAACTGTGATTTTTATTTGATAACTGTCATGTGATATATTTTGCTATGCTAAGGTTAAAACCCTTCTTTTTATTTTAGACAGAGAAGAGGAGATGATGGGAGATGTCATTCTGTAAATATGTTTCTCTTATTGGTAAATGAATAAAGCACTGTTGGCCAATTGGAAAGCAAGATAGGCGGGACTAGGAGACAAGGAGGATTCCGGAAGTAGTAAGGAGGAGTCAAGATGAAGGACAGAGAGAGAATGCAAGCCCCTCTCTCAGGTAAGATAAGAGCATGTGTAAATACTTAGAAGAATAGAAATGGGTTAATATTTAAGACAGAGCTAGCCGATAAGAAACTAGTAACTGCCCTACAGCTTTATATCTAATATAATGTTTCTGTGTGTTATTTGGGGCTGGCATGGCTGGGGAACCAGGCTGGTGGGAAACTACTCATAACATAGTTTTGCTGAGGGTATTAGACTAGGCTGGCTATAGTCTTTTGGGATTTGGAACGCACTGCTCTAGAGTCTTGGCTTCTCCTCTTTCTTAGTTACCATGTCTGTTGATACTGTCTTTGTTCAAGTCTTACCTCAGCAACCATTTCTAAGAGACACAGTCACAAAAAATTTCCTAGTCTTCTACATCTTATAGTGTTTTTCCCCCTCTTTCACAGTATTTCCTGAGTTGTAGTAAAGGGGTTGTTTTGTGGATGTATCTGAAAGGATGGAAAAATACAGCCAAACTCTCCAATGATCACAGGAAGCTAGAAGTTTAGAATAGCCCTAAATATCTTAAATTCCAAACCCAGTCCCCTGGCAGTAAGTAGGCAAAAGGTTACATTCTTTGCTGTTTATGACAGGACCTATGAGTACATAAGCTTTGTCACCCCACCCAGAAGCCCGCACAAATGCAGACCTCCAGGGCTATAGAAAACTGAATGGTCTATAAAGCACTGGCTTCGATGGTTTAAATTCATTGGCCCGCACTGCAGGGGCTCTGGATGCTATGAGATGATTGGTTTAAGATGTGCAGGTTTTGCTCTAACACTATAAAAGCTGTCTCAATTCTGTACCCAGGGTCCTCAGTCCTCTACCCCTGCATGGCGCATGACTGTGGACCCCAGTGCATTTGGAATGTAAAAGACATGCTTTTACATCAAGACTGCTTCTCATGAGTGATTTGGGGTGTTGCCTTTCCTGAGTGGGAGTGTGAAGGTCCACGCTCTGCAGGTCTTTCATATCCATTGTGGGAATCCCCAGGATATGTTGTTTTCTGCATTGTGTCCAGCTGTGCAATGATTTCCACTTGCTGTAAATAGAAAGTTCTCTGATGACTGATAAGAGCTACACTTACCTGTTTGCCCCAGGATAAGTTACAGAATTTGGTTAGGAATTATGCTTGTCCACCAAAATGGAAGTAGTAAGTTTTCTTCTAAGACCCATGACCTCATTAACGTGTAGTTAGTGAAGTTTCTAGTAAGAGACATGATTTCCTTCCTGTTGAGTGTACCTCCAGTCCAATTATGTGACTCATAGGAATCGCCTGTTTCTTAATTGTTTTCATCTTCTTGTTTGGAATGCATATTTAATGAGAAATTTTAAAATAGCAAAAATTTAGAAAGAATAAGATGAAATATACACTAAGCTTACAGGGTATATATAGCTCTATGTACTATCATCCCATGTTGTTTGGGCATCTGTTCAATTCAGCCAACCTGCAAGGGGGAATGTGGATTGAGATAAGAGATAGAGTCAAGAGGGTACCTAGTAAATACCAGGATCACACTAAGTTTATTGTTGTCTTTTTGTACTCCATCAAAAGAGGCTGAGAAGGCAAAAGCAAGTGCAATTACCTTCTCAATACCCAAAATTTCAAGTTTAGCATTCTGTTGTTTAGACAGTACATGCTGTGATGACATACTTAGCCAAACATCCTGTTGCATTTATGTGTTAGGCCAGACATCCTGTTTTCCAGGTAAGACACACAATAGCCACACCTTAGGCCAAACATCTGTTGTTTTACCTTGGAAGAGCATGGGCAGGTAAAAGTTCTATGACTTTTAAGTCCAAATGTAACAGAGCTATTTTTATGGGCCCTAACAACTCTAGTAAACACTAATTAACTAATGAATTTCTATTTTGAAGCTCTACTCTTAAATAATGTATACAAAGGACTTTAACAGTAAGAATTTCATCTAATTATAGGGTGGGTAAACAAAATGAGTCTTAGTAGGAAACTCATTAGATTGTGTTAATTAATATTTACAAAGATCTCTGCTGTTAAAGATGCCTATTAAGAGAGTGGACTTTAATAGTATAGCAAAAGTCAATTTCTGCTTTCATATTTATTCTGAGTAATGCTGTGCACTGTTTGGTTGACACATCTTTTCTCCGAAGAACTTTTAGGAGTGGAACATAGGACTATGTGCATAGAAGACCAAATTCTAAAAGGCTTGTAGGTGAAGCAGGTGAGAACAGAATTCTTTGGCTTTGATGTTAAGGGACCTGAGGGAATCCCTTGGAAAGGCCTTAAACATGGCAGTATGAGAATGGTAAGGTACAGAATGGGACCCCAGACATCTTTTTCCAAGTGTGCACATGAGTAAGGTTTGTTGGCTAGAACTCAAATCAGTGCTGAAGTTACTGACATAATTTATGTGCTTGCCTTGCCAACCTCGAGCTTCCCACATGTAGACAATTTGGGCTAGAGAAGCTTAGAAAATGCCTTAAAATCCAGGAACCAATCAGGTGACCCTTCAATCATGAAACCCTAGAAGCTGATTCTAGTTTCCAGAATCCTGGCTCCTGCAAGTTTTCCTGACTTCCATACATTTTCCCAGCATGTGAGTGAAAATGCATGAACATTCACACACACACACACACACACACACACACACACACACACACACACGCATGCATGCGAACTCACACACATACAGGAACTCACAATCAATGAATAAATAAATGTAAGAAGAAAAATCAAGTAAAAAGTCATTAAATTCCACTCTAACATGAGTCAACTTGGCTTTTAAGAACTGACCTTGATCTTGTGCATACTAACACAGCAACTTTGAGTTTATATGTGTAAATTATCTATGGTATCTAGGATACAGGTTCTTTCTGGTCAGCAGTACCTCTGGCTCTTACAATTCTTCCAACCCTCACTCCTCAGTGATCCCTGAACTTAGAAGGAGGGAACGCTATGTAGCTGTCCCATGTGGAGCTGAGCCTCCAAGCTTCTTCCAAGGACATACTGGGATTAATGACTAATGAAGTAGCTTACTTCATGAAGATTTCGCTTCACTTAAACTATTCAGACAACATTTTAAAATTACTTTTATTACATATATTTCTAAATTCCCATTGTAATATGTGTTTAACCATATTTAAAGATCATTTTAATATTTCTATATATTTTTATATTTATGTTCATTATAATTTTATGTTGTCTAAAATATATTTTATGTTTATATGTTTTATGTATTAATATGCATACAGTTTATATTTTAAATTTTTATATTTACTATTTTATTTTGTATTATGGTAGTTTTCTTATTACCACTTTGCATGGGGGAACTCATGATTATGCATGGTATATTGATTTTACAGTCGACTTGATGATAGCAGATGAAGCTAGAAATAGTGAGTGTTAGGATAAAGCTCAAAAGGGGTCCTTGCTTGGGGGACCATGGCAGATTCCATGGCAGGTGAGAGTGACTGAGGCAGGGGACAAACAGGCCAGGTAGATAGAGTTTAAGTGGGAAGATTTATTAGAAAGCAGATGAAGGATGAAGGAAAGAGAACAGAGGTAAAGAGACAAAGATACACAGAGAGAGGACAGAAGAGAAGAGGGAAATATAAAAAGTCCTGTCTGCCCCAGGGGAACAGCAGGAATAGAGCTGGAAAAGAGCAGAAAGAAAAGAGAGAAGGGAGGGAGAAGAGCCAGAGAGCACGTAAAGTGGGCAGGGTCTTTCTTTTAAAGGAGTCCTTTATACCTGCTTGTGGACTAGTACTCATAGAACCATGGGCTGACCAAAATACTGCCTAAGTGCATACTTCCAGGTGACAAGGGCAGGCCAGCATAATGCCTGAATCCTTACAGTCAGACAATATAATGTGTTTGTAAATTGAGAATTGATAATGCATTTAGAATAATCTGGCTACTTTGAGCTGATGATCCTTATATGGTTATATTGCTGGTTACCAAAGTCATCACAAATTTCTGGAGAGATGACTCAGAGTTATCAATCCATGCTCTATTGGAGGATCAGGTTCAGTTCCTAGTACATAACTCAAGATCCAGGGCTTCAAACATCCTCTTCTGAGCTCCATAGGCACCCACATACCCAGAGATATATGTGAAGTCTACACACACACACACACACCACATAAATAAAAATTAGCCTTTCAAAAAAGAAATATTAGAAACTCTGAAATGGTTCTCAGGTACAAAATTTAATGGAAGAAAAGTTATTAAAACCCTTCAATTAGTAACTATAACATTACATTTAGATGAGGATCTATCCTCTGAAGCAGATCCCGTTAAAATTGTCTACAGATCACTGATATTAATGTCAATAGCTATTTCCAAAGTTAAGGACAATAAGCGTATTTTAGACCTGTGTAAATCCAAGGACCTAATCTCCAAACACCTAATTTTATTCTATTAGGAACTTTATCAGTTAATCTAGAGGTGGAATTTAGTCTGGGAATACACATATTCTAGCAATGCAAACACCAAGCAAGTGGGTTCCCATTAGCAATACACAACTCTACTTTTCTAGGGTTAGAGAAAGAATGGTGGAAAATGATAATCTTGAGGTTGATTCAGAGAGTAAAGTCACAGAACAACCCAGGGTTTAATAAAACTGAGCTGGCTTTTTATAGCCCTTTTCCTATGGTGAGATACCTTGCTCAGCCTTAATACAAGGGAGAGGAACTTGGTCCTACCTCAACTTGGTTTGCTAGACTTTGTTGACTCTGCAAGGGAGACATTACCCTTTCTGAGGAGTGGATAGGGGGTGGGAAGAAGAGAGGTGTGTGTGTGTTGGGGGGGGGGGACTTGGGTTGGTATGTAAAATGAAAAAAGAAAACAAAAAAATCAGCACCTCAAGGTCCTGGGGAAAAATAACAGAAAAATCAAGGGTAACTCACTTAAAGGAATAACAAAGAATGTTACCACTGAAAATCTGTCATCCATTTATCTATATACAGAGACAGATATTCAACACTAGAGGAGAAAGTAGACAGTTAGTTAGCATAGTCCTAAATCCAGCATCTGTTTACAAAGCTAATCCTGGAAATTCTTGGTTAAACATCTTAGTATTCTGAGTCTGTGGTTAGTTATTTTAGAGTTGCCCAGACTGTCAGTGAGAGACAGCTTAACAATAGCATCTCTCCCTTCTGCTTGTTTAGGCCATCTGTCTACTGTGATTAAATATCCCTCATACCTCCCCCCCTTCTTGTATGGGTGTGTGGGTGTTTGCATGTATGGGTGAGTATGTTTGTGTATGTGTGCATGCAGATTAATGTGCACATGAATTTGTTGTTCTATCACTGTCCACCTTGTTTTTAGAGATAGAATCTATTATTGAATTATTTGGGCAATAGAATCTATAATTGAATTATTTTGGTTAGGCAAAGTGGCAGTGTGCTGTACGGTTCTCCTGAATCCACCTGTGTGATTTTTAGGGTTCCAGATGCCATCCTCGCTGCTCAGTATTTTATATAGGTGCTGGGGATCCAAACTCTAGTCCCCATACTTGCCACACAAGCACTTTCCTACTGAACCAAGCTCTAGCTAAATTATTCAGTTTTTACTTACCGGTGATTAAACTGGATGTTCTTATGAGAGAAGCAATGTTACTGAAATGTTAATCTAGAATGCTGTGCACATGGACCATCCTCTGTGTCCTTGAATGTCAGGGTCAGGAGAGAAGAAACCAAGGAGACTGTCTTGAAAACAGCTCTGCTTAAGAGTATAGTGGGGAATGAAGCCCAGAGAGCTAATGTGAGTTGTAGACTTGGCATGCCAAGTTGCACAAAGCAAGATCTCTTCTTTTATGTGGCTTGGGTCCAGCTTCAGTGTTCCAGAGAACAGAGTTTGGATAAAAAAAAAGTAATTCAGAAAGTAATCTTAGTTGTGATGTGTGGAAATATCAGAGACTACTCTATGCTCAAAGGAAAAATTCTTCAAAACTTTATATTCTTGACATTTCTCATCCCCTGTGACTCTGAGATCGCTCAGGCATCATCTGCTCCTAGAGGTTCTCAAATATTTCATTTTGCTGAAAAGATACCTTATTATGAAAATTTAGGTCTGTGACACCTTTGCTGAAACTGTTTCTCTGGATTTCATGTGCTGAAGTGATTGTTAATCTCTGGTAGATATCACTGGTGACAAGAAGAGCCTTGTTTAATCTGTACTTAAGTCTCTTCTTTAATATGAGCATCTTACTAATTACTCCATACTACTAAAGAGGTCATCCCCAAAGACAGTAGCTGCATACTGATATGGGAAGGAACTAGTATTTACCACTTAACTTCTTAAATCTCAGCAGGCATCTGAGAAGGAATCGATGTGTAAAACAAACAGGATCCCATGGTGCACACTGAGGAAATGCCTAGAGTATAATAGAACACATGCCACAGGCATCACTGTAACTACACATTGTTCTGATTTTTTTGGATGCACATCCCTTTCACTCCTTTCCCACCACTCTGATTTTCCACAAACTGAGCAATTACCAAATGGCCAATTGCCAAGTATTACCTGCATGTAAAGAAATAACCTGATTGTTTTCAGTGACTGACTGTCTGCTTTCAATCCTACCATGCAAAATCGAAGCTCTCACACTGGCTGGGAAACAAATCTAGCATTATTTCCAACCCCTGCAATAACATAATACCTTGTGTTAGACGGGTGAGCCCTACTTTGCTACAGGTGTTTGTTTTATAGATATTTAAATACTGTTAATTAAAATCCCCCTTAAATCTGTCTAGGAATGAGTACTATTATTTCAAGTTATATATAATAAAATAGCCACCATTCGCAAAGTATTGGGAGCCTTCTAAAGCCATAATAGATAAACTAATGAAGCCAGGTTATATGTTTTCCTGGTTTATTAAGTTCCACCTTGGCTAATTATCATGCACATTGTAATTAATCCTCTGGGACATTTTTTCCATTTGTGAGATTAAAGGAAAACATTGAATTCTAGAAGCAAAGTGAATGTTGCCGACTTTAAGCCCTTGTTTAACCTGACGTATCACAAAACCAGGCCTGCCATGCAGCACTTACAATCTCTTCATGCTGATGCCCCCAGTGACTCAGAATGAATGCAAATGATAATTACCTTAAGTTTAAATTTAAGATGACTTATATGGATTTCAAAATCACTAAAACCTTTAGTACCTTTAATTTGTGCTCAAACTCCCACAGCACATCCCTCTTGCATGAGATAGAAATCTAAAGGCATAATGGGTATTAATTACCATTTCCTTTGCTGATCCCTCGCTTGAAAGCAATTTATCATTCCATATCAAGGCTTTTTCATTTGTTCACAATATAAATAAAAGATAAAGGCCTTTAGTTCGTTTTCAATTCATGATGCTTCCATGGCTTCTTTTCATACTCTTTTGATTTCTCTGTATGAAGCTTTGCTTACAACCCATTTTATTTAGTCTTTGTTCTTCAGCACTGTTTGAATGAAAATAATTTTATAAGTAATGCATCAGTCACCTTGGCCTGGGAAGTGTTGGAATGAGCAGAGCGTTAGCATTTCCAATGTTGTTTAGAAAATGGCACTTTTGAACCTAGACATTAAAGGAGAATTTCACTCCTGTAGTCCTTCTTTTTTCATGTTGTTCTTTCCTATTTTTCTTGTTAAACTCAGGAGTTGTTTTTTTTTTTTCATGAACTTCTGAAGAATTAATTATGTAGGAACTATGTATGTGTTTCATTATGTGGATAGATATTACATTGTTTTATATTTTTTATTTTATTTCTTTTTAATTTTTTAAATTTCATTTTATACTCCAACCATCATTCTCCCTCTCACCCCTCCCCGCAGCCTCCTCACCCCCCCCATCCATTCCTCCCAAAGGGTAAGGCTTCTTATGGGGAGTCAACAGAGCTTGGTACATTAAGTTGAGAAAGGGCCAAGCTCCTTTTCTCTGTATCAAGGCTGAACAAGGTATCCCTCCATAGGAAATGGGCTCCGACAAGCTAGCTCATACACCAGGGATTCATTCTTACTTGTATAACTCTCGCCTTTATCCACGACCGAGATTCCCTCTTCAGTTCATTAGAACCAAATGTCTATGTGCCTATGATGGTCCTCTGTCTTGTGCTCGGAATGATTTTCAATTCTAAAATAAATAAATAAATAAACAAACAAATAAATAAATAAATATGTGAAAGAAGGAACTTGGGGAATCCCCTGTCTGTCTAACATAATCTGTTCTTTTCTACTGATGTTTGCCTTGACTCTGATATCAGCACATAAAGATAATTCCTATTAAGGAGCTCTCTGTATATTCCTGCTTAAGTCACGTCCTGTTTCTGGATGTGAAGGACATCTAATGGAGACACTACAGCTATGGCAAAAGGCACAGAGAAGAAGAGGGCTGCTCTGTCGCCTCCAAATGGTATAATTGAAGCAATTAACATCTTTAACTGCTTCTAGTCTCAGCTCTGTATTTTCAGATAAGGTTTTATTCTAACCACTTGAAGACAAAATTGCACAGTGACCAAGACAGACTAATATTGTTAAAGCATTTAAATACTGAGGCCAAGTGCTTCTTTATTTATTTATTTTTATTTTTTGGTCTGGAGTGGGGAGTTTCTTTATCTTTCAATGCTGTTGCTGGGACTCAGCAGAGATGATTTTTCCAAACATTTCTTACAGCCTTGAATCTTCCTGGTACTCAGAACCCATTATTAGTTACAATGCCTGCATCCATTATTTTTGACATTACAAAACCAGGATACCAAAAATCTGAGAGTTGAACCTAGATATTAGCAATTTATTACATAAAGAGGTTGGCTAAAATCCAGAGAATACCTGATTCTAGGAAAATAAAAAATTATATTTGTTCAAGAAAACATTTAGTATATAATAAAACAGGATACTGAAAATGATTTTGGAAAATATCCTGTGTCCTGGGTAAGGAATGATAGGATGATGTCTGTTTCAAAAACACATCCTTCAGAACTGGGGATATAATCTCAGTTGTTAGTGTAAATTCAGTCTGCATACCCTACACAAAGAAAAGTAGATTGTGGTGAAATGTGCTTTTTCCAACACACTGAGGGGAGGGAGAAGGCAGAGTCTAGTCCACTTTGCCAATTAGAAACCCTGTTTTGTTTGTGAGCCTAGCCTTTAATGGCTAAGCCATCTCTCCAGCCCTAGAAAGCCTGTTTTAAAACAAAAGAGGACAGCACCTGAGTCTGTACTCTCTACACATGTGCATGTACACAAATACATATACAGGCACCCACATACAAAATGCCATATTGGTTACCTATCATTTGAGTGCAAATGTGAATATCTGATTTTCCAGTCAATCTAATCATTAATTACTAGGCCTGATTTTGCACTTGCTTTTTTAATAGCATATTTCAAAATGTTTGACTTTCTTGATACATTCTTATTTTTGTTTATAAAATACATAATATCTAGAAAATGAGATAAGGCATAAAGGTGCTATTGTTTCTAAGACCTGACACAAAGCTAAATTTTAATACACTTTTTGCACCTTCCCATATATCTTGAGACACTGAATTATCTTTATGTTCACATATTAAGCACATGTTGTGAAATATAGTCATGCACATTTACACACATGTCTGTAATCAAAGATATTTTTTTCCATCTGTGGCTTTTTTATTATTCTGTTTCTTTTCTATTTTTTTTAATTTTATTTAATTTTATATAACAGTCCAATTAAATGAAAACAAACATTTCTACACAATATTTGGGAATTTGGGCGTCGTTCTTTCCAAACTACTTCCTGCTGGTAAGGGGCGCTGTCTTGGGGGATTCAAAGAAGATTCAGATATCCTGGCTGTAGTCTGTAGGGTTCTTTTGTCCAGCTGTTTTGAATGTAGGATCAGCTTGTACACTGATCAAACATAATTTCTAAAGTTAATTTTAAATAGACTTAAAATTTCTGTTAATCATGTCTTATACCTGTATAAGGTATAAGAAAGGTATATTGGTTTGTTTTTATTGTTTTTATTCCATGGCTATGGCAAAATAACTGGCTGAAGCAACTTAAGGAAGGGTTAATTTTTGCCTCACAGTTTGGGATGCAAAATGAATGAGAGAAGGGACATGGGACATCTAAATATATTTTGTACATTACCAGGAAATTCCTTTGGTTTTCTTGCTCAGTCAGTGATCCCAGACAATGGGACGGAGTTACCCACATTCACTTGGGCCTTACCTACTCAGTTAATCAAATATCTTCATAAACACACCCAGAGCATGTTTCTTCGAAGATTCTACATACAGTCAAGTTGATAATAAAGATTAGCTATCATAAGTCACTCCTTGTCAGTTTCATTCCCAAATCCATCACTGTAAAGCATTTAATTAATGTCTATATGTCACTGGTTTTTGACAGTCCTGATCCAATCTAAAAATCCTAAGTATCCATTTAACAAAAGGACTGAGTGTATGAGGGCACTTGCCTTGACCTTGATCTGAGTACAAATCCCATATCTCACTTGGTAGAAGGAAAGAACCAACTCCCACAGGTTTTCTCTATCTCTACGTTTAAGCCATGGCATGTGAAGGTAGAACATAGGCACACATTCAGTAATCAAACAAAATACATACATAATAGTGCTTAGTCTCATCTGAGACTCAAGGAAATCCCTTAACTCTTAGTACCTATAATCTCAAACACAAGTTCCATTCTTCCCTACATGGTGATGCAATAACATTTCCATTCTAGAAGGGTGGGATAGAGGAACATACAGGAAAGACCAAACCTGGACAAACACCCATTTTTGCAGCTCTGTGTCTCATGATGATATATTATTTATAATTTATTAAATCTTGCCTGAGGATACATAACACAAAGTCAGCCCCAAGCTATAGAGGTCAGGCAGTGGTGGTACACACCTTTAATCCCAGAACTCATGAGAGGTATTTAAGACAGGAGCAGGGCCTCAGAGCTGGCATTCATTCTCCAGCCACACTAAAGAGAGAAAGGCATTCAGTCTCAGGATTCTCTCCAGTCACATTGGGGAGAGGCAGCAGTCTGAGGGTTAGTGAAGAGCTTAGGAACAGTCCTTTCAGCCTGAGCTAGAGGTGAGAGCTAGTGGCCAGCTGCTTTGATTTTCTGATCTTCAGCTTGAAGCTTGAACCCCAATATCTGCCTCTGGATCTTTTATTTTTTTGTGTTAAAGTTTGTGGCACCTGGGCTCCTGAAGGCTGTGGCGGAGTTCCCACCTCTGTTCCCTACAATGCAGAGCCTCTTCTCTGGTCTCTTGTTTTTCAAACATCCGGTGACACTGCTGCTCATTAGGCTTCATCTTACCAGTTGCGTGTGGTGGTCTCTCTGGGCCTCCATACAGTGCATCTGACCCTGCCTCATCTCTCAAGCTTTGGGAACTCTTCCCACAGAATCCATGGGCTCCTATCTCATAAAACTCCTATGTACCTTTTGCCAAGTTCTGCTGTCAACTCAAGATGTATCCTGCCCTGCTTGGATCAGAGTTGATGTGGCTCATATATGCTCATATGATCCTGGAATAACAATTCTTTAGATTTTTTTCCCAGCAGGGAACTCCTTCACTTCTATTATCAGTTTAGGTTCTCTCTTTTTTGAATGGTTTTATTTTCATACTAGCTAGCACCTTTGATGGGCAGGGCCCTGACACAGAATGGCCCCTAGAACATTCCTAATGCACTCCTTATTTTACTCTGAACCCTCCTCTCATGAGCTGGGTATCCACTGTCTACATTTCCCCTTAGTACTGTGGTCTTACAACTCTCATGTTCTCACAAGTGGCTGATTATAATTTGTTTTAGCATTCTGGGCCTCCCCAGCCCTTAGCTCAAGTCTTTCCTAAATTCCCTGTAAACTTGCTTGAAAGGCCTGATAATCACATGGTCAGGTGTGTCACAGTTGCATCCCCATTTCTCAACACTAATTTTCTTATAGCTATGAAAATGAAATACTTGAGGCAATCACCTTAAGGAATCGGGGTGGGTGGGTGAGTGGGTATTGTGATTCTCATATTAAAAGAAACTTTACCTGATGCAGCTACTGCTTTTCCTTCACTCTATTATTTTCCTCATACCAGTGGTGTTTATGCTGTTTTAGAACAAAGACCCGCAGTCATTAAAGCCCCGAGTTGGTAAGGAAACCCATTGTTGCAGAACTACAATAAGTTATTGCTGTCTAAGTCCAAAGGCTTTGCTCTGAGACTGGCTGCTTGTCTGTGCTACCTCACTGTCTGAGCAAAAACCATTCTAATCCACCCACCATTTGCATGCTCTCTGGACCCTTCACAGAACGTCACTTCTGTCCAACAGTGGTGCCTTCTACTTCTTTTATTTTGAGTGTATCTCCTTATGTGTTAAAAATATTTTGTAGCTTAGAGATTTTATCTTATTTTATTACATACTAAATAAATTTTAGTTGATTTTTACTGTTGCCTTTTGTATATGTTGTATGTGATTGTGGTATATGCTCCTGTGTTAGGGGAGTGGGGTGGTACACATGATTGTACATGCACAGAAGTGGACATCTGTGCCAGACTCCTTCACTACCCACTTTATTCCCTTGAGACAGGATCTTCACAGAACCTGGGTCCAAGCTGGACGCCAGCAAATCCCAGCAATCCTTGTTTCTGACCTCCACAGCACTGGACTTGTTTGTGTGCAGAGCCACACCCAGGATTTTCAGTGGGTGCTGAGGAACCATTTTCAGATCTGCATGAAAATGAGGATGCAACCTCTTCTTACATATGGTTGAGAAGGTTTTCATTGTAGATCTGAGGGGTAGAACAGCTGGAGGCTTCCAGAACTGTTCAGTCTGAATATGGCTGACAGAATTGAATGGGCCATGGAGGGCAGGTAGTGAGAGGAAGCAAAGAAAAAGGGAGGAGGACAGAGGGAAAATGGACTAAGGGAGGACTCAAGGACCAAGAGGATAACCAAGAGAGTGCTTGGCCAAAATGGCTGGGTTATATAGGAAAGAGAAACTCAGGGATTGGGAAGGTTTACAGTCAAAGGGCAGGAGTGAGAAATGCTTTGAAGCCAGGACTTTCTAATAGGTACTTGCTAGAGAACCTGGATGCCAGCATCCTCATTGGTGTGTTCAATCAGCATCTCAATGAACCATTTGCCCAGGGTAATTTTGAGACCTAACAAGGTCCTAATGCTTGTGTAGCCAAGGACTCAGATCCACTGAGCCAGCTTTTCAGCCCTCCACCACACTTTTCTCATAATATGGTTCTTCAAGTGTGATCCACAATAGACTTCTTGGATCTATCTTTAGTGTTAAAATGGTCATCTTTTTTCTTCAATTTTTCCTAATAATTTTGGGTACTTCAAATGTTGCCCACTGCTGCCTGAGCTATTGTAAGTGATGGAGTTTGCTGGGTTAATGTCTTTACCTAATGCTTAGCAGATGGCTTGAACAGTCTAGTAGATCTATTGAAAATGGCTGTATACTTTTTACATCATTGCCAGTAATGCATGAGAATTCTTTTTATTCCCTAGTGGGACATAAATTTCAAGAAAATAAAATAAAATGCACTTTCTTTTCACTTGCTGTGAATTTAAATCCCAGCTTCTTGCAACTTTCTGAACTATATTGATCTTAATGTGATTATTTTCAAGATCAAATGCACAAAGATGACTTCAAAATGTAAGCCATAATATCAAAGTGTAATTTCCATGAAATAACACTCATCTATTTTAATGGTACATTTTTAAGAGCTTCAGATATATACTTATACATTTTCATGAATATATTAAATTTGTATTAAATGTATAAATCTATATACTCTGACCTCATAAAATAGTTGGAATGTTTTTCCAATGTTGTGTGTTTTGTAAGAGAGCTTATATGGAGATGATTTTCTTCTTAAATTTTTGATAGGATTCATCATATAAACCAAGTAATCTCAATAGTATTTTAAAAGTAACCAATACACTAAAATTATACCTAATATGTGTTGTGGAACATTAGTTTGGGATGTGTTCCATGTGTTTATGCTGTGGAACATTTGTTTTATTTTTTGTTTTGTTTTGTTTTGTTTTGTTTTTTTGTTTTTTGGGGGGTTTTTGATGCAGAAATAAGTTTATTTGGTTTATAGAATTCAGACAGAAACATAGAGGCAGAAACTGAAGGAGAATCCACGGAGGAATTCTGTTAATGCCTCACTCCCAGGCTCATGTTCATTTACCTTTCTTATACAAGTAAGGCCATCTGCCTAGGGATTTACTGCATGGCTTTCTGATAGTTAAAATGTCCCCAATAGACCTGCCTATAAGCCAATCGGATGAAGGCAATTCTTCAGTTCAGATTCCCTCTTCCCAGGTATGTGAAGTTGGTAACCAAGGTTAGCTACCACACACACAAACACACACACACACACACACACACACACACACACACACACACACTCAGTATTCTAGAGGATTTCTGTCTATCATGGCAGAGAAGGTATGGTGAAGCAGTCAGTTTATGTTGGTAGGAGTTTGTACAGAGGCTGTTCGTATCAAGATGGACCAGCAAGCAAAGAGATAGTGACAATAGCCAAGGTTGGATATAGCCTTTAAAGACACACCCCTGGTGATTTCCTTCTACTGGCCATGTTGTACCTCCCTCCAAAAGTAGTGCCTTTAGTTGGGGAACAGGAAGCAAACACCCATAATTAAACACTGAGTCGAAGTAGAATCCAGATGCAGAGAGAGAGGACAAGACCAGGTTGCAGAAACACATAGAGACAGCTGACCTGAACAGGGAGGAGCTAACGGGCCCCCAGACTGATAGCTGGGAGTCCAGCATGGGACTGACTCAGACCCCCTGAATATGGGTCTCAGCCAGAAGGCCTGAGCAGTCTAAGGGACCTCAGACAGTGGAACCAGCATGCATTCCTGGTGCACAAAAGGACCTTGCGGACACATCCCCTATGGAGGGACACTCTCTTAACCTACAGACAGGAGAGAAGTCCTAGTCCCTACTTCAAATGACTTGACAGATTTACATGACCTCACCTGGATGGCATAGCCCTACATGTGGAATGGGGTTGGGGGGGATGGGAGAGGAGGGTGTTCAGGGTGCACGTGAGGGGGGAAAGAGGGTAAGAGGGACGGAGGGAGGGGGAGGGAACTGGGAGCGACAGGTAAAATAAAAAAAATAATAAAGTAAAATAAAAAAAAATAAACCATGTATCACTGTCTGCAAAACACAGTACTCTGCCATTATGATGTGTTTGATTGTTTTTATCTCCTTTACTTCCATGTGGTGTAAAACCAAGGATGCGAGTAGATTCTAGATTGTTGTGCTTTGATCTGAAATCCACTCTCAACCCAGGCTTGTGTTTTTTGGACAGCTGTGGAACATTTGTTTAATGTGTTGCAGTCTTTTATGTTGCATTTTTGTTAACTCTGTGAAGCTGATTGGTCTAATAAAGAGTGGAAAGGCCAATAGCAAGGCCAGAAAAACTATAGGTGGGACTGCCAGGTAGAGAGAATAAATAGGAGGAGAAATTTGGGGAGATAAGATTGAGAAGCAGGACAAGGGAGAGGGCTCCATAGGCTAAACAGCAAGCCACAGAGTAAGAAGTAAAGAACTGTATAAAGAAATAGGGAAAGGTAAGAGCCCAGAACCAAAAGGTAGATGGGATCATCTAAGTTAGGAAAAGCTAAGGCCAGGCATTCATAAGTAAGAATAAGTCTTTGTGTGTATTTACTTGGGAGTTGGGTGGCAGTGCTCCCCCATAAAGAGCCAAAAGAGTAAAAAGAGCCAAAAACAACCAACAAGTTTGGGATAGGATAGGTGGCCCGTTGTTAACATTAAGAATGTGTAATGCTGTGCTTTGCAAAGGAGCTGAGTTTGTTTCTCAGCACCCATATGAGGTGATTCACAGTTGCAACCCCATTTCTAGTGAATCCATCATATCTTCTGCACTCACACATATACACAGATTACAATATAAAAATAAGTCTAAAAGAAGAAAATTACAGCTTGTTAAGGGTTACTACATATCATTGCTTTATGTAGAGATATAGTTATCCATCAATATGCGATTGTTATACAATACATACAATTATATCCATCTGCTCAAACATTCTTCATAATCCTTTCACAATTATTCCTTCCAGCTTCCAAAAACACATTCTGTGTTATCACAATTATATTGACATTCTGTGCAGCAGAAACTCAGAACATTTTTCTGCAGAACTACAGTGGGTACCTGCTGGTCAAAGCTCACTGAGTCCTTCATGCTGTCTACTTTTCCAGACTCTGGGAGACACTGGTGTACTGTCAATATCTGTGAGGTACAAGTTTTATATTCTACATTGGAGCTAGATGAAGCACTATGTTTTAGCATGAGACTTTTATAAACAGCTCTGTGTTGCTGCTAATGTTAGGCTTTGTGTGTGTGTGTGTGTGTGTGTGTGTGTGCGCGCGCGCGCGTGCGCGCACGTGAGCATAAGTATGCCAAGTAATCCTCATGAATGTTCCCATTTTATTTAATTTTAAGCTATTCTACTTTTATTTGTACAAACATAAATCAATTAAACATATTAGTGAGGGCACAGTGATATTCTAAAACATGTATACTGTACTGATTGGGTTTTGTCAACTTGACTAAGACATAGATATTTCTGGACAAGGGACTCATAACTGAGTACTGCCTGAGAACTGAGTACATAACTGAGAACTGACCTGTCGGCAGTTCTGTGGGGACATTGGCTTGGTCAATGACTAATGTGGGAGGAGCCAGATCACTGTGGGCTGTGGTCAGGTGGTTCTGGATGGTTTAGGAAAGCAGGCTGAGCAGCCAGGTAGAGCATTAAGCAGCATTCCTCCCCAGCTGCTTCAGGTTCCTGCATTGGAGTCATTCTCTGACTCACTTTGGTGGTGGTGTGTGTCCTGAGAGTTGAAAGCTGAAATAAACCTTTTTCTCCCCAAGTTGCTTTGGCCATGGTGTTTTATCAAAGTACTAGAAACCGTATGATATATACACATACATACAAGGTGATGCTGTCAATTCAGAGCCATAAGCATTTTCCATCCTAATTCCTCATGGTGGAGTTTTTCAGCATCTCTATTCCAGATCTTCACCAATATGAGATAGGTGCTGGTGTACTACAGCCATCCCACTGAGCTGCATAGTGCCAGACTTTATTTCTAGTTAACTGTGCTTTAGTATCTACTGTCCATGATGGTTTTATTGAATCACTGTCGAACACTTCTAGGTCCTATCTGTAGTGGGATATTCACTTTGTCTCCTTCTGTGGCACTGACCACGCACATTGGGGTTGGAGCCAGGGGTGGAAGTAACCTGGGGAACTAGGTCTGAGGAGGCGCAGGAGAATGCTCTCTTGCAAGCCACATGGGGACAGGAGGACTTCCAGAGGCATTCTTGGAAGCAGGAACCTGCTGGTGTTCACCTGTCTATGTTGTGAGTTATTTCTCCCTGAATAAACATCTATCCGGCCTAATTGTTTATCCAGATCCTTATTAAACCATGATACCTATCAATGCTTATTCTATATTAAGACTTTTTTTTAGCTTCTACACATGAAAGAAAAGACATAGTATTCTTTCGTGCATCCATGTTTTTGCGTATTATCTCCCAGGTCTGTCTGTTTTGCTTCCAATGTCTTCATTTCTTATTTGGTATGGCTGAATATTTTCCATTATTTATAAAACTCAAGAATTGCATTTTCTTGAGACATTTAATAATTGATGGACAATTAGGCTGTTTTGATTTCCTGACAGTTGTGGATACCATAGTAACCAAATTGCAAATGCAGGCATTTCTTAATATATTGAAAGCATTTCTATATGTTTATACCCAGTGGTAAGAATCCTCAGTTATGCAGTAGCTCCATTTTTAATACTGTGGGAACTCCAGTATTGTTCCCCCATTTTAGCTACACTACTTTTATGTCCTGTCAGTAATCACTAAGGAACATATTATCTCCTCATACTTAGCAGCATTTGTTTGCTTTATATTTTAATAGTTGTCCCTATTACATTAGAGTGATAGCCTGTTAGATTGCCAGCTTACATTTCCTTAATGGCTGGTGACATACAGCATCTTTTAATATACATCTTGGTCACTTTTATTCCATATTTAATAGTTGTCTATGTAGAAGTCGAGTAATCATTTTATTATTGAGGGGCTTTGGTTGTATTTTTTTTTTCCTTTGAGCTGTAAGATAAATTACCTGTGAGTGCTCTCTCTTATTCTTCAGGATGTTTCTTCACCCAATTAGTTGTTTTCTCCACGCTCACAAGCTTTGTGTAAGTAAGTGTGTGTTGTGTGTATGTGTGTACCCTCCCCTCCATATATACCATAAGCAAATGTAATTTTAGGCACTTTGAAAAAGTAGATTCTTTCCTTGCTAATAAGTACAGAGGACAACAATTAATGGCTGGATCTCAACTAAGAGGAATACACTGAGTGAGCTCTTCCATTTGAAGTAAATGGCATTTAATCCACATATTAAATGGAATTCAAGAGCAATTGCATGTTTTAAATGTCTCTCATAGATGAAACTGTGAGCATGCAGAGAAGGGAGCTGGTGTTCAGGAATGGGGTTATCAGAGAGGAGCCAGACTGCCCCACAGTGCTAGAGAAGAATTCTTGCTCTCAGTGACTGAAAATAAGTCTGCCCCATGTCCTTTTTCTGAGAGAGAGTGGTGGTAGATCCAATCTCAAACAAGCATTTCAGCCTGTGATTTTTTTTACTCAGACAGCTTCATCAAAATAAAATTCACATATCATATAGTTTACCCATTTGAAATGAGTAACTCAAAGGTATATCCATGGAGTCATTGACACAGTCTGTTATAGAACAGTTTTATCAGTCCTAAAAGGAAGCTGAATCCCTTCAACAACACCATTTTCTACACATTTCCCCCCTGAATTTCTAGCAACCTGTGATCTGTCACTATAAATGTACCTATTTTGATCATTATTAGGACTGGAATTACACAATCTATGAACTTTTGAGCCTAACACTTTTCTTTTTATGTAAATGGATTTTTTTTCATACAACATATTACCCTCCAACTCCTTTCAGATATTCCCCACTTCCCCACCCACCAAAATCCACAGTCTTCCTATTCATTCTCAGAAATCTACAAAAAAATATTGATAACAAAACAAAAACAAACACCCTGGAATAGGACAAACAGAAGAAAAACACTAATGAAAACAATCACAAGAAACACATATAAACTTAGACACATACATGTTGGCACACACAGAAATTCTATAAAAACACAAAATCAGAAAACATTAAATACACAAAGGAGGCTGGGGGAAAAAGTTATGACAAAGCATTATGAGACAAAGAACTTCCCAGAATTCCATTGAGTTTGTTTTGTGTTAGCCATCTGAAAGTGCCCTGAGCCTGGCCGTGAGTGTGGCTTATATACCCAGTGAGACTGTTAGAGAAAACTAATTATTCATTTGTGACTACCAGTTGGAGCTGGTTCATTTGTGACTACCAGTTGGAGCTGGCTTCTTGGTTAGAGATGTAGGCTGGTGTCCACTTCCCTCGCTCATCTCTAGGACCCTATGTGGCTTAAACTGTTGAAGGCCCTGTTCATGCTGCCACAGTCTCTGAGTTCATATATGCAGCTGTACTGCTGTGTTTATAAGGCCTTGTGTCTTTGGTGTCCTCCATATGCTCTGCCTCTTACAATCTTTCTGCCCCATCTTCCACAGGGCTCCCTGAGGCCTGAAGGATGGAATTAAATGGAGATATCTCATTTAGGGCATAGTATTGCAAAGTCTCTCATTCTCTGCATATCACCTTCCTTGGGTCTCTATATTTGCTCCTATCTGGTACAGGATGAAGCTACTCTGATGATGTCTGAGCATACACCCAATGTATGAGTGTAGAAGATTATCATTAGAAATCATTCATTGCTCTATTCCTTTAGCAGAACAGTAGTATTTGATTTTCCCCTAGGTGCCCGGGCTGTCTAGTTTCATCTTCTTGACCACCCAATCAGTGTTGGGGATAAGTGTCAAAAACCAATTTCATGCAATTTCACTTCACTATTTTGGCTGATTGATGTTTCTTTGCTTTTGACAATTATCCAAACAGTTCCTTGCCCATTCCCATATCCTGTATATTTCCCCATGTTTGCCCTTAGGAGCTTCAGTTTCTGGTTTTACTTGTCAATTTCTAATGCATATTGAGTTTGAATTTTGTGACAGGTGAGGACAACTTATCTAGTTTTCTTTTTCTGTAGGTAGAAAAGCAGCATTATTATCTGTTTCAGAAGACCACCCTTTCCCAGGTGTGTATGAAGTCTTTTGATAAGATCCCACTAACTTGATGCATTGGGTTTTCATTTTTAATCCTACTTGAAAATTTTTCCAGTTTATTTGCTTACTCTTTAACATATTTCTTCATGTTCAATTTAAGATATTTAGGATTTAGTAGGTCTGTGTTTATTGATCTGTAATTTAATGCCTGTATGGTTAGAGGACATACCATTCATCATCTTATTCGATTTCCATTTATGAAGAGTTATTTTAAAGCACTGCATATTGTCTGTGAAGTTATGAGTATACTTCAAAGATATGTACATTCTATATGAAATATTCTACAAATGAAAATGAAGTGAAATTGGCTGAAAGCATCACTTAGGTCCTGCACTGAATTTTCTGTCTGCCTTATGTGTACATTCCTGGAAATCTCCAGGGAAAACTGTGGGTTGTCGTGCACCTCTCTTACTTTTCTCTTCATATTTGATTGCCTTATAACATTTTATGACAACTTAACATCCTATATATATTTAGAATTTATTTCTCACTCTGAAGCTTCACTGTGTTATATTACCTTCACATTGGTTTGTCAGGAATATATATTCTTCTATTACTTTTTAAAACTGATGTATGTATTGACTTAATATGCATACTTAATAGCATATGGCTTGGTCATACTGTTGACTGCTCTGAAAATCACCATTCTTGAGTTGCTATGATTTTATCATGAACAGTTATTGACTGATTAAATTTTAAGTTTTACTAAATACTTTTATCTTCTAATTCACATTCTTCTAGACATATTTAAGTATATCATTCTTTGTTTTCTGTATGTACTCATCATTGTTTATTTTATAATATGGCAGCTTATTGAAAAATTTACTATTTGATTTTTATAGTTTCCACGTTATTTATACATCCTTATACTAAACTTTGCACCATACTTCTTTAATATACCACAGTCTACAGTCTAGTAAACTACCACTTTGCTTCACTTTAACTGTCAATGGGACACAATCTAGAATTAACTTTGAAGAAAGTCTTAATGAGACCTGTGACTTGACTGTGAGGGATCTTTTTAATTGGGTTCAATGTCATGGGAAGAATTGTTTCTCCTTTATGTTTCTATTGTCACCACCACCCTTCCCCCCAGCAACAGGAAATGAAGCTGGCACACAGGTACTGTGAAATGGTTATATTTATATTTACCTTTGACTCCTACTACATGTTTGTGGTAAGTTGTGCTTCTGTCTATAAGACCATGGGATTCATTATCACTTAGTCTTTACTTTTGTGTTTTATAGAGAAAATGTAAAACTTCATTTTATATATTTATCCTCCTCCCGTGTCTTCCATAAGTTCTGAAGGATCCAACATAACTCACAATGTATTTTCTCTTAACTGAATGTACTATATTCAATATTTACTTCATGGACAATGTATTGCCCCTTCACTTTATGGATTTGCCTAAATTTCTGACATTTGTTTTTTTTTATAATATTTATTTATTTATTTATTTTATATAACCAAGTCCATTTAAATGAAAACAAACATTTATAGACAATATTTGGGAATTTGGGCATCGTTCTTTCCAAACTACTTCCTGCTGGTAAGGGGCGCTGTCATGGGAGATTCGAAGAAGATTCAGAAATCCTGGCTGTAGTCTGTAAGGCTGCTTATTCCAGCTGTTTTGAATGTATGATCACTTGGTACTCTGTTTCAGGTGGTCTGGCTTGATCAAACCACATTGGTTTGGAAGGAATCCACATCTTTTCATTTTCTGTGGAAACAAAAATAGAAATCCTTTTCCCCAGTAACTTGTCCTTCAACTTAAATTTTGGAGTCAAAACATTTTTTTAATTTAATTTATTATTTTACATGTCGATCCCAGTTCCCTCTCCCTCCCTCCCTCCTTCCCTCCCTTTTACCCTCTCTGCCCTCTCACATGTACTCTAACCCCCATCCCCTCCCATCCCCCCCACACCAATTCCATATATAGGGGAATGCCATCCAGTTGGGGTCATGTAGGTCGGACAGGTCATGTGAAGTAGGGACTAGGGCTTCTCTCCTCTCCTGTCTCTAGGTTAAGGCAGTTATCCATCCCTGGGGGATGTGTTGGCAAAGTCTTTTCTACCCCAGGGATACATCTTGGCTCCACTGTCTCAGGTCCCTTAGACTGCTCAGTCCTTCTGGCTGAGACCCATATTCAGGGAGCCTGAGTCAGTCCCATGCTGGCATCCCAGCTATAAGTCTGGTGGCCTGTTAGCTCCTCCTTGTTCAGGTAAGCTGTCACTATGTGTTTCTGCCGCCTAGTCTTGCCCTCTCCATCTGCATCTGAGTTCTGGCAGGAGTAAGATGTGGAGCATTTTCTTAAGTGTCTTTCAGCCTTTTTGATTTCTTCTATTGAGAATTCTTTCTTCAGTTTTGTACCCCATTTTTTAATAGGGTTATTTGGTGTTGTGTTGACTAGTTTCTTGAGTTCTTTGTATATTTTGGAGATCAGCCCTTTGTCGGATATAGGATTGGTGAAAATCTTTTCCCAGTCTGTGGGCTGCCGTTTGGTCTTGTTGACTGTGTCCTTTGTCTTACAGAAGCTTCTAAGTTTGAAGAGGTCCCATTTATTAATTGTTTTCTCAAAGTCTGTGCCCCTGGAGTTATGTTCAGGAAGTGGTCTCCTATACCAATTTGTTCAAGGGTACCTCCTACTTTCTCTTCTAAGTGGTTCAATGTGGTTGGATTGATGTTGAGGTCTTTGATCTATTTGGACTTGAATTTTGTGCATGGTGACAGACATGGGTCTATCTGTAGTCTTCTATACACCCTCATCCAATTGTGCCAGCACCATTTGTTGATGATGCTGTCTTTGCCTCATTGTATAATTTTAGCTGTTTTGTCGAAAATCAGGTGTTCATAGGTGTGTGGGTTAATGTCAGGATTTTCAATTCGATTCCATTGGTCTACCTGTCTATTTTTATGCCAATACCAGGCTGTTTTCAGAACTATAGCTCTGTAGTAGAGCTTAAAGTCAGGAATGGTGATGCTTCTTGAAGTTCTTTTATTGTATAGGGTTGTTTTGTCTATCCTGGTTCTTTTGTTTTGCCATATAATGTTGATTATTATCCTTTCAAGGACGGTGAAGAATTGTGGTGGGATTTTAATGGGGATTGCATTGAATCTATAGCTTGCTTTTGGTAAGATTGCCATTTTTACCTATGTTTATCCTACCTATCCAAGAGCATGGGAAATCTTTGCCAGGGCCAGAAGGATTCAATGCAGAATTCTACCAGACATTCAAGGAAGACGTAATACCAATACTCCTCAAACTGTTCCACAAGATAGAAATAGAAGGTTCATTGCCAAACTTTTTTTTTTTTTTTTTTTTTTTTTTTTGAGGCCACAATAACCTTGGTACTCAAGCCTCACAAAGACGCAAATAAGAAAGAAAACTACAGACCAATATCCCTGATGAACATCGATGCAAAAATACTCAATATAATACTGGCAAACCGGATTCAAGAATACATCAGAGAAATCATCCACCATGACCAAGTAGGCTTCATCCCTGGAATGCAGGGACGGTTTAACATACGAAAATCTATCAACGTGATCCACCATTTAAACAAACAGAAAAAGAAAAACCATATGATTATCTCCCTAGATGCAGAAAAAGCCTTCGACAAAATTCAACACCCTTTCATGATAAAGGTCTTGGAGAGGTCAGGGATAACAGGAACATATATAAACATAATAAGAGCAATATACAGCAAACCAACTGCCAACATCATACTGAATGGAGAGAAACTTAAGCCAATTCCTTTAAAATCAGGACAAGACAAGGCTGTCCTCTCTCTCCATATCTCTTCAATATCGTACTAGAAGTTCTAGCTAATGCTATAAGACAACAAAAGGAGATCAAGTGGATTCAAATTGGAAAGGAAGAAGTCAAACTGTCTCTATTTGCAGATGATATGATAGTTTACATAACCGACCCAATAAAGTCTACCAGGGATTTCCTACAGCTGATAAACACGTTCAGCAAACTAGCAGGATACAAGATAAACTGAAAAAAATCAGTAGCCCTACTTTTTTCAGACGACAGAGAAAGAAATCAGAGAAACACTACCTTTTACAATAGCCACAAGCAACATAAAGTATCTTGGTGTAACACTTATCACACAAGTAAAAGACTTGTATAATAAGAACTTTGTGGCTCTAAAGAAAGAAATTAAAGAAGATACCAGTAAATTTCTGACATTTGAACCCATCACTGCAGTGATGTGATTTTTCTCCCCATGTACAGTCATTTCTCCAGTGAGAACTCCCTTACTGTTTCTGTGATGCTCTGATGCTTGAACATGTCAAGTGTCTCTGTAAGTCTCTTGAGCAACACCCTCCACTGTAGCTTTCTTTCTGGATATTTGACCTTACCCCAAAGTTCAGTTAATGTTGGAACTTGGAGTTTTCTATACACTTGATAAAAGCCTAGTCTTATGGCTCCAGGTACATGTGTTTTAAGTCACTTGGGGATGTGTTCAGAGTCATTGATGAATGTTGACGTTCCTCTGGGCATACTTTTATCTCTGTTGTTGAGTTTGGATAGCTTTTTCCTTACTGATCTCATCTTCTAGTGTATCATTATAGTTAAGCTGATTCATTTTGTCTTAAACTTTAGATATTGTTTTCCAAGTTTATTATTTGGTAGCTTTGTCAATTTCTCTTGTACATGTCATACTGTGTTTCTTAAATATCTAGGTGAATTTAATAGACTTCTTTAAAAAATGTTTATCTAGAATTCTTCTATCTCATTTATTAGTAATTTTGCCATTTGTTTGTTTGTTTTTGTTTTGTTGAGACAGGGTTTCTCTGTGTAGCTTTGCAGGCTGTCCTGGAACTAGCTCTGTAGACCAGGCTTGTCTCAAACTCACACAGATTCACCTACCTCTGCCTCCTGAGTGCTGGAATTAAAAACATGCACCACCACCATCCGGCAGTAACTTTGCTTTTATTAAACACACACACATACACACACACACACACACACACACACACACACACACACACACACCTGTGTGTGTGTATCACAAATGAATTCACATTAGTCTTCTTTTGACATTAACATGTTTATTCAACATCATTCCATGGAGATTCATCAAGCCATTATATATTAGTTTTCTTTTTTATTAAATGACTGCTATGTTTAGGTAGCTCTCAGTTTGTTTAACAGTCCATTCACTGATGGATAGCTAAGTAGATTCCAGTTTAAGGCTATTAAAATAAAACTGCTATGAACATAGTGAGTTAAGGATTAGGCTGAAATGTAAATTTTCATCTTTTTCAGCATACAATTCATAGGCTTTATGATGAATGTATGTTCCCTTATATAAGAAACTGCCAGGGGCTGGAGAGGTGAATCAGTATCTGAGAGCACTTGCTGTTCTTCCATAAGACCTGTGTTGAATTCCCAGCACCCACACAGCTTGCAACTGTCTGTAACTCCAATCCCAGGTTATCCAACAGTTCTTTCTGCCTCCGCAGGCACCAGGCATACATGAAATACACACACACACACACACACACACACACACACACACACACACACACACACATTCAGTTAAAACACTTATACACATTAAATAAAAATCAAAGTGAATTTAAACAAAGGAAACTCCAGGTAGCCTCCGAGGCTGGAGTGTGTTCCATTCTCACAAGCTATGTGTGAGCAACTGACTTTCTCCAAATCCTTCCTTGCATTTTCTGTTATCAGAGATATTATGGTTAGTATTGAAGCAATATTGAGTAGGTATGTATTGGGATCCATTGTAGTCTTCATTTGAATGCATTTTAGCAACTGATGATTTTGAATAGCTTTTTACATGTATAATTACTTCTAGTGGCACATGGTGTGATAGTCATATCACTAGTGTAAAACATGTTTAAGGTGATGGTCTGTCTCTACAGTTAACAGTGAAATGACATGGTTAGGTTTGAGGCTAAATACAGAGCTCTGTCTCTAGGTTTTGGTTTATCTGCCTCTTTTGGGGGGATGGCAAGAAGGCAAGTGAGGCTGCCTCAGTAGAGCAACAGTGTCAGCCATTGTGTGACTCAAAGTAAGGCCATGGTTAACCTTCTTATATTTGTGCTACATGTCCTCTGATTTACCAGATGTGTCCATTCCCCTCACAGGCCAATTCTACCTCCTTATAAACAATTAGGTATCTAAACAAGTTCCTGAGAAACACTGTAAACATACCCTGGAACAAGAGAGGTGACCGCTATGTTTCCTAGGTACATTGGGGGAAGACTCCGTTCTTCCCTGCATCTGTCAGGACCACACCTCTTTTCAAAGCTGTTTCTGACTCTTTCTCTTGAACCCATTGTGCATGCATATAGCAACTCCCTAAATCATATCTTCATGAAAACATTGAGTGCGACTTCTTAATCATACAATCCTTGGCATCTCTGTTTGCCTGACTCTATCTACTTAGCACTGCCCAAGAGATGCTTACTTACTCAGAAAAGTAGACTGTTGTTGTTTAGGGGTAATACTTAGGCAGTACTCATTTTATTTTATGTTTTAATTTATGGTCACCATTGCTGGGTGGTATGCCCTTACTTTAAATCTTACTGCCCTATGTCTCAGTTCATAAGCTAGAAAGAAAATTCAGATTCCCAACACCATTTGATACACTAGATGGTAAGGTGCATATTTTCAGTGTAGAAGAAACCAAGTTACAGTCCTTTGTTCTGAGACACTCACTAAATTAGTCTTATTTACCTCCTTCCATTGAGAATACATTCTAGTATCCTTCCTTGATGAAACACTTCAGTTTTAGACACATGAGAGTAAACAAAGATTTCTTCCAGGCATTAGTTTTTTGGCTGATCTACAGGAAGATAAAATAGTCAAGCCAGGTAATGAAAGTTCAGGGACTGCTGACCCTCAGAACCTGTGCTATAAAACACATCTGGGAGCCGAGCAGTGGTGGCTTACGTTTTTAATCCCAGCACTTTGTAGGTAGAGGCAGGCAGATCTCTGTGAGTTCGAGGCCAGCCTGGTCTATAGAGCTACTTCCAGGACAAGTTCCAAAACATACAGAGAAACCCTGTCTTGAAAAACCAGGAAGAAAAAAAAATGTGCCCATGTAGAGCTAATCCCAGAGTCAGGCTTCTTGAAACTGCATGGTAACAGGGTCCTGAGATGGTATGAATATTCATCCAAGTTTATAAAACACAGGCGTAGAATCCAAACTGATGACAGCTCTCTAAACTACATATTTAAAGGGTACTAAAAAGCCAAGGAAGGACCAACAAAATTGCATGCAGAAGTCTGCCGCACATGGCAATGCGTCTGTGGTGTGTTCTAAATTCCTGATTTATCATGATTGATCCTTATGTGTCTCATAGGGTACTACCTTGTTCCCCTGAAACACATGCTCTTTCCAAAGGTGATTCTTTTTGAGGTGAAAATTAATTTTCTGTGTCTGTAGTACAGATTTCATATGGGAATAAATGAATCCTCTTTGGTTATGACAGTAAATGAGTCTCATGAACTGAGAATGATCTCTTGGCAACGTCTCTCTGTTTGGCCAAAGATGAGTGAAAGAGGCTTGGAAAGCAAGTGACAACCTCAGCTAAGCCTGGCTTACACTACTCTAGCAGCTGCCAGACAGAGGTGGACTTTGCCCAAGTGAAATACAAAATGTTTAAGGGTTTATTTTTGTTCTTGTTTTTATAGGTGTGTGTGTGTGTGTGTGTGTGTGTGTGTGTGTGTGTGTGTGTGTGTGTGTGTGTTGGTGCGCGTGCGTGCGTGCATGCGTGTGTGTGTGTGTGTGTGTGTGTGTGATATGTATGGGTGTCCATGAAGGTCAGAAAAAGGTATCTAAATATGAAGTTAAAGGAGTTTGTGAGCCACTCAACATAAGTGCTGAGAACCAAACCTTAGTCTTCTGTAAGAGTAGTATGTATTGTAAGCCATCTCTCCAGCCTCTGCTCATCTCTCCTTCCTTCCTCTTCATCTTTCTCTTTTTTCCTCTTCCTCTTTAGTCTCTTCCTTTTCTTCTTTTCTTCCTTCCTACTCTTCTTTTTCTTCTTTCATTGCATGAGGATTGACCCTAAGACTGTGCACACCATTTTCAAGTATGCCCCCTACTGAACTATGTCCCCAGTCTGAAAATGTACTTTCCTTCTTAAATATTATTCATGTTATAACACATTGAAAATATACATTTAAAATCAAATAGAATTTAAATAGCTTCATTCCCCAAATGTCATAAACATCCCCTCAAATATTTGGCCAACATTAATGAGCATGGAGAACTGAACTGCAGAGACCCCCAGAAGCACTTTTGAAGTTGGGGGCACTATTCTATCCTAATGGACCTCACTTGCTGCCACAGAGCTCAGTGACAGTGTGGGAGAACAGTTCAGACATTTTAACTGGTGCACCCATTCTTCTATGTACATTAATTTGTTCTTTAGATATACATAGTGCTTTGTGAGCTAATTTCACCCTTAGTAGATGAAAAGTTTCTACACTCCAATAGGCCTCTTTGCTGATGCAGAAATCCAAATCAGACTAAATCAAACCGAATTTTGAAAGCCCATGTTTAATGGATACAGTGTTTTTGTATGGCCTTCTAGCTCACCAGAGACTAGAAAACCACGTGTCTATTTTCTGTGGTGGTGGGGAGGGGCATTTATATATCCTGTGGGAGTAGTCCTAAGCATTTCTTGGGGAGGGGTCATCCTTTGGCAGGCTTTCTGAGATATATCAAGGTTTAGAGGGAAATAGGGTAGGTGGGTTTGTGTGGAACTTCTACCATAACATTCTAGACCCTTTGGGTATATGGATGCCAGGGGCTGGGGTGAAGTTTCCACAGTAACAGTATATAACCTACTTTCTTCACTTATAAGTATCATCATATCTTCTGCTTCAAACAGAATTCACAGAATATTAACCTACTTCCTGTCTGTGTCTAAGTTCATGTATGTTTCTTGACCCCCCATGTAGTTGTCTTGTGTATAATAGTAAATTGTTATATACATATCATATGTATATGTATTCATATATATATATGATATATATGATATATATATGGTATATATATATATCATACCCATCACAAAAAATGTTCAGCCACTAAACTCTAACATATTTTCATAAGGAATTTTATAATGTTCATTAATAATGAGACTCAATACCTCTGTAGAATGTACAGTCTCACCTGAAGAACATGAAACAAATAGTTGTACTAAGTACTGTCAAGTGATGATATTGCCCATGTGTGATTAATATTGTTTGAAAATGATCCTGCTTTATGCCATGTGCTGGACAGTTGTCATTTATCATAAAACCTCTGGATGTACCACATCCTACTGACTTTTACTGTTGTCAGTTTTATACTTTAGCTATTTTGTCAAGTTTATGGTTGCTTCAACTTAAATTCACTCCTCATGTTAAATGTCGTTTCATGGCTCACTTGACCATTCAAAGTTTTGATTGTACGTCATCTATTTGGCTCCTCACTCACTTTTCAAATATATTAATCACATTTTCCTTGATGTTATGAACATGATCGGTATAGAGTTTTGAAATGTTTCATCAGGTGAAAATGTTGTCAAGTGTGTGACTGAGCATGAGAGATAACTGGAGCAGACGTAATGTGCCAGACCTCCACCCTCTTTAGATTGTTTACTGTCAGTATCATGTGTGTGTGTGTACATCTCACTGGACCAGAACTCCTGGGCAGGATAAACTGTCTGCCCAGCTAACCCCAGCAATCCACAGCCCTCAGCCTCCGGAGGGCTGCATTGTGGACTCAGACTAACATGCTGTGCTTATTTTCTTTTAGCTTGAATTATGAGGATTGACCTAAGATCTTCATACTTTCACAAAAATTCACTGACTCAAATATCCCTCTGCTCCTCAATCCCAGTATATTTAAATTCAAGGAATAATTGATTTGAGGATACAAGATAATTTGTGCCAATTTAACTTAATTTTAATAGTTGAAAGCAATCAATGTAACAAACCAAAACTTAGAACATACAGACAATATATAGATGTTTTCAATTAGATTTTCTTTTCTCATTCTTACCTCTCTATAAATAATTTGGTTGTTTCTTTTTGAGATGCCAATTGATAGTATGTATATATGCTGATTGATATGACAGAGCTTAGTTAATTATACCAGTAATGCCATCATAGCATTTGATGTCAAAATCATCAGGATCCACCAGGGCACCCAAACAGCACAGCTAGGCAGTGCATGTTTTTTTCATTCAGCACAACCTTTCTTCTTCAGTATGCAGAGTTTGGAGGAACACTGAAAGAATATGCTCAGGTTGCTACCACCAAGTAACATGTCAACTGCAGCATTTTCCGTGCCCGTGCTGAAGTAGCTCCAGGGGCAGGGAGGATGGAAATAATACCAAAAGCAATTAATGTAACAGACAATTACTTTGTTCCTCAATTTTCTCACCTGGATCAAGTTCACTAGAAAGGCAAGCTAATGAATACACATTGGCAGCCTGCCTCAGCCCTCACACTTAGGCAGGTTCCGTGAAGGCTTTCCTCAGAAGAGTTGGGTTTAGTCAATTTTCACATTCTCCAAAAACAGTTATCCAGCTGGATTATTTATGACTGGGAGCAATTATGGTTAGAGGCACTGGGTATTCATAAAAAGCCTGCCTTGCCTAGTAGATTGTGAGATGATGTTTAAAAAGCAATTTGGTTTTCATATAAGATAGTTATTCAGATAAAATTGTATCTCTGCTTCGCAATCTTCCAGTTATTAATATGAAAACCTGAAAATCTCAATGACTCTGCTACATATTCATTTACATGAAGCCGTGCAAATTTCAAGGGGGAAAAAAACCCCACTCACTCCAGACAAATATACCAGCATAGGCAGTCAAGGGCATTATCTTCTCTGAGGACACACCCTCCTTCATCAGCTGCCATTATTCCTATAAATTGGAAATGCTTTAACATGTCACTTTCCTATTCATTTAATAGCCAGTGGATGGATAAGGGGCTGCACAAACACTCTGACTGCTCCATGGGGGGGATGTTTTTGCATATAACACTGGGTCTATGCATCCTTTCAAGCCATCCCATTGCTTCTCGTTCTGATGTGTCTCCCATTAGCTCACTTCAGGTGGACAGCAGAAGTTAACTCCTGTGTTTTGATAGTTTCTATTCTGTTTTGCTACGTCTGTAAGTGCTCTTTGGTTCTGAAGCACAGCCAAGCATTGCATCTAAAGTAGAGAAAACTCTGGGTAGGAGGAAGAGGTGTGGATGTCTCCCCAGCTCACCTCTCAGAGTCCAATTTCACAATCCATTAACACTCTGAAAAGGGAGATTAATCTGAATGCCTGCCATATTCGCAAAGAATGGACAAAGTGTTTGAAAATACTGTTTGGATTCTTTGCGAAGGACATTTTGAGAAAGGGTTCATTTATATTCCCATAAGTGAAGGAGATGAATGCCTAAAGAGAGGTAGGAGTGTCTTTCTAAAATGTATATGAATATTTGAAGAATACTTTCTTTGTTCTTGTCATCCTGTAAAGACAAACCTTAAAAACAATATAGGTTTTATAAAGCATTTTCAAGTGAACTCAGCAATGTGCATGTAATAAGATTGAGATGTGTTTGTGTGTTACTAGGAACACATCCAAGCAGTGTGGCAATCATGTCAGATACACTCAAGCAGAGACTGGTAGGGTCCTGAGCACATTCGAAGATCATTAACTAAACATTTACCATCATCAGTCACATGAGCCTAGCATAGGGTTCTCAACCTTTCACAGTAGTCACCTAAGACCACTGGAAAACACAGATATTTTTGCATTATGCCCCATGTCCATAGCAAACTTACAGTTATGAAGTAGCAACAACAATAGTTTTACAGTTGGGGGTCACTACAATATGAGGGATTGGCAAAGGATTGCAGCATCTGGAAAGCTGAGACCCAGTGACCTAGCACAGCTGCTAAATGTGCGGATTCCAAGATTGCTGACTGAACACAGCCATCCGTGGTGACCATCTCTACAAGGGCAAAAGTACTGGACAGATAGAAGAGTGAAACCCTACCAGGAGACCTTATAAGACACAGAGACCTGGAACAGATCATAAAGAGGAAGAAAATCCCATCAGTGCTGCCAACAGCTCACGGCTCTGGCAGAAGCTTCCCCTCTATAGGTGAGAAGTCCTCAGGGGGGTCTTGCAAACTGCACCAGCTGACACTGAAAATCTCAACTAAAGGGAAAAGATGTAATCTTCACAGACCTGCAGCAAGTAAGAGAGAACAATGTGGATGCTTCCTGGGAGCTTCCTTGTGGAGAAGAAATTCTCACTGCTGCTGTGGCCGGGTTGCACAGTGGGGAGGGGAACCAGTGCCTGAATTCATGCTGCTCAGGTGCAATCCAAACCCCCACATATACCTACATCTAAGGCCACTGAACTGTTCAGCCACAAAACCTCCCTCAGACTGGTAGAGCAGCTTGGATGCTGGCACTCAAGATGGCTCTGTGCCCACTCTCATAGGAGAATGAAGACCCAATAAATCGAGCGTATGCTTGTCCTCTGAGAACTTTGGCATGGCAGACATAGATGGAACCGTACCAATGCCAATGTGGGGCTGGGAGCAGGTGCCTGTGTGGCTTCTATAACCACCCGGAAAGTAGTTGCATATGGTGCTATACTGTGCTTGGGACTGCCTGAGGCTGTCACACAGCAGGCATCGAGAAGGAAAGGTTTCTCCTGTTTTGTTAGGAAGTGATAAGCAGTAATTGAAACAAATGATAGAAATTTGTGCTCTTCACTTGGGATGAGGTTTGTTATCCTTTTGAAGACTCTGTCAAAGTTCTTACAATGCCTCCTTGCAGGGTTCCACATGGCTGAGGAGCTATCTGTCATGGTTGTTCCTTCTGGAGATGGGTTCCATGACTGGTTGTATTCACTCAGCCATCCTGGAACCCACATAGGCAGCAGTTCTTAAGTATGTAATACTATAATACTGTTTTCTAAACATGACTTCTGTAAACATTGTATAACACATTGAAGGGTTCGAATTTTTCAAATGCACATATGTTGTCTATTTATTCCTTTATCTAAGCCGCATTTAAAAAATAGTGTAGTCCTTCTCTCTCATCAAGGAAACTTCTCTTTGCAACAGTTGGAGACTATCACAGAAAACCACAAACAATCAAAATGCAGAGTTTTGGGCAGAATTCTCAATAGCTGTATCTACTGAACACTCCCTGGGTCAGGAAATGCTGCAAAAGAGAGGACGGAAAGATTGAAATGGCCGGAAGACTACAGAGTTTGCTATGAAGTTGTTTCTCCTAATCTCAGAAGCTACACCCATAAAGTCTCACCAACATGGCTTCCTGAACAGGAGCTGAACAAGGACAGCAACAAGAGACATGCCAAAGCAGTCAGGGGAAAGCTCACAATGCACCAACGCTACATAAAAAAACTACAGGCAACTAAAGAATGCTGAGGGTCTGAGAGTTGGAGAAATCATCTTCCCCAAGGAGGAGCATATCAATTGTTTATGGCAGAGGGATGTATATACAAGTACACATATGCATGTAACAAAAATTAATGAAAAAAGAGGCCATGAATTTGAAGAGAGCAAGGGGGTATATATAGGAAAGTATGAAGGAAGGAAAAGGCAGGGCTAAATAATGTAATTATATTCTAACTTGAAAAATAGTACATTGTTTTATAGCATTTCCTATTTTGTAATAATATAAGATTAGTCTACATACCAATTAAAAAGACATAGAAAGCATATGCTTGCAGAAACTACACTTTGCTCCTAGCTTTGATGGTCGGCTGATCCCACTTGTTGCCTTTTAGTCCCCACTTTCCAATTCCCATTCTATTCCCTCAGTTCTCTTATTTGTGTGTAATAAGAGTAACAGAATGATGAGGAGCGGGTTGCATATACACTGTGGCATTAGAAGCAGAAATCCCTATCCTGCCCTTTAGAATATGAGTATGGAATGAATTGACATCATCCTTCCTTAGCTCCCAGGATTATACTAATGACTAGGGCAGCCTCCTACATGGCAAATAATAGTTGCCCAGCAAACACTCTGCTCATATCTTCCCATTTCTCTCTCTGCAATTCTCCAGAATGCTTTGGCTGCTAGGTCTTCAACCTAGAAAGTACCCTGCAACTACCTGGATCCCTGAATCTTGCTGAAGCTTCCCTGTGTTTGCCCATTAAACTCACATTAAAGAATGGGGAGAGATGGAAACATCTAGAATGAGCAGGTATGGTCTAACTCTGTTTGGGATTTTTCTTTCCAACTCAGTCTGCTGTCATCTTTCAGTCCTGCTCAAAGGTGCAGGGAAAGCTGAGGAGTTAGCATCTCTCAGACACCTGCTTATTATGATCGATGAATGTGTTCTGATAAGTGCAATAAAAAATCATTATGAGAAACATTTACATGCAGATGAAGTACATAGGAAACAGTGTGCCCACAGACTTGCCTAACAGAACTACAAAAGTGTCCATGAATATTTACTAGATATACAACAGAGTTCTGTGTCTCCCCCAGCTCTTTAACATATTCTTTGGCAGTTTCTTCTGTGGATATTATTTGTGCTGAGCTATTTCTTAGAATAACACATAATGAAATCATTAATTAAAATGCATAAGGTCCTTTCAAAACAAACATGTTATAGGGTCAAATTGTCTCTCCTGATGACTTAAACACATTGAAAAATAGTTTGAAGTCTTTGTCAATTTACATGGAATTCTCATTAATAATGATAGGAAAATCTAAGAACCTCCAGCTGTAGCAAATCAGCTTACACACACACACACACACACACACACACACACACACACACACACACATATTAGTAGAGAGTTTCCATTAAGATTTTAGCACAGAATCTGCACTCTGCAAGTTTTCTTGGAATTGGCACACATTAGGGTGTTCTGTAAGTGTTGACACTACCTGATAAATGAGGCTACATAGAATACTCATTTCATCTACACATTGACAAAACCGAGATCCATTTTCATCTGCACATCTTCAAGATAGTTCAGCAATGGAGATGTTTTGCCTTCTTGAAATGGAAAGACTTCAGTACCAGGGAAGTGTGCAGAAGATAACATTCAACAGCTGGAAAATTTCACACAAAGGTTGAAAGAAACTAGCCATCAAAAGAAAATAAAATTAAATTTTAATCAGCTGTTGTGTAGGGCAAAACTAGGGTACATGTGTCCTGTAAATAAAAAGAAATATGAGTGGGACAAAAGGGAACAGGAACAATGTCCCTGAGTGGCCTAAAACTCTCAGAGGGAGTTCTAGTGTGGTCATAGAATGTGTGATAATTTAGTTAAGAAAAGTTGAAACTAGCAAGTACTCTGGTATGGTCCTTTATCTAATTAAGGTGTACTTTCACTCTGTAAGGATATAATTGAATTGTGCTTGAATAGGAGTAACTGGACTTAAAGGAAAGTTGAAAAGCCAGAAGAAACAAAGTGTAAAACGAAAAGATTCAAATTCATGATTTTTTGGGTTGCGGTTTTTGTTAAAAGAAGCTAAAGCAGAAATAAGAACTGGCAGCATACATAAAATGAAACATGTAAGACCATTTATTCTTAGCCGAATATGAATGACTGTGACTCAGGAGTAGGCACCCATACTGTCTGTTTCCATGCTGCATGGTGGAAGCAGTATGTAAACCTTTTATTAATCCCTGAAGGAAAGGAAGTTGTAAATTTAGGCATGTCTCATATATGTTGATGAGATCCTGAGATGGGGGGGGGTCACTATTAGGGACAGAAATCTCTGCTGTAGGTCTAGGTTTCAAGTGCTGTCTAGTGGCATCCTTAACTCTGGAGATGATGAAACCTAGTGATCAGTTATGGTAACATATCCTAAAGGTTTTACTTGATAACTTAATATACTCTCTATGTGCAGGGAGTGGGAGTATGGACCCATTAGCAAAACATTGCCATCCAGTGGCTTTGAAAGGTTGAAGTGTTCACTTGAAAAATGCAATTTACAGAGAAGCGTTTAAGATCATGTTTTCTGAGATGCTCCTTAGTAACTTCCTGAAGTCCAAGGACACAGTCAGGTGGATAGTCTACAGATGGCTGTCACACCTATTGCTAACTGTAGACCCTCTTTTCTTCATTGCAAGTTACTGTGAGTTGAGTCCCAGCAGCATAGACTACTTAGTCAACATAGTTTCCTGGCAAAAAAACTCCTGAGTAATTCAATTTACCTCTCATCTTTCAGTGTCTTCATTTGTTTTCTGAGGTCTGTCTGAGGAAAGAGATGATCTGTTTGGGGAAAACCCTACCACCTTTAGGAAATGAATAACGTGTACTTCCGGGAGAGATGCCATTTTGAGCAGACAATAGAGATGACTGATGTACACCTTTCCTAAAAACTGTTTTAAGCAAGCTTAAAGGGTTTAGATTAGACTCATGCCTGCTGAATTTCTACATTTAACATCTGACACATCTACTTTTGTAGGGTTTTGTGTTTTGTTTTGTTTTGTTTTTAAGGATTCATTTTGTTTATATGTTTATATTAATAACACAAGGTCAACCTTTTTAGTCTTCATTATCCTCCTGCCTCCACCTCCCAAGTGCTATGATTAGAGGCAGGCATGAGTCATCCTGTGTGACCCTAACTGTATCTAATTTCAACACATAAACTCTGACTTCTGTGCGGTTTCATTACATAGTACTAATTTATCAGTTCCCAATAAAAACCTTAAAACATTAGTTTTCCTAATAAATATTTTCTCAACTGAAATTGGCAAACCTCATCCAAAAGGCAAGTAATAAAGTTGAATCGAGAATGTCTCTTAGATTAAATAGAAAATACAGTATTTAATCTATGCTTCTGCATAATCAGAGGGAGAAATGTATTTGATTTTCTTGGGGTTTTTTGAAGGTAACAATGACCTTCCAGGGCATGTGGATTTACATTTCAATATCTGACAAATGTCTTTGCTTATTCATTCTTTTTAAAATATGCTAAATTTTTGCAGGAAAAAAATGTAACAAAGATATGAACTAATTGCTAGCTCCTCAGATATTTTGCATAAGAGCCCATGAGAAGATAAAATCATTCCTATAGGAACAAAGTCAGTTATGGAGGAAGCCTCTGGTATAATTATCTTTGTAATGAAAGATCCACTTAATTGCTCTTTCAAAAACATGTGCCGTCTCTTGTCAGTTCTCTCCCTTTTTGAGTATGAAAGATTTTAGGCTCTAAGACTGTTCCTCACATTTAATTTACTGAGATGGACTTTGAGTATCAACTGCATTAGTGATGGGATTGGGAATGGAATATCACTAGTGGGTTAATATGCATCTTGCAGTCCATATCTAGTGGTTTTACTACTTAGCATCACACAGCAACCATTGCTTTTCTGCCTACCTCATCTTGCTTCTTCATTATGCAACAATAAGCGTGCACACACTCACACACACACACACACACACATTCACCTACACACAAATGTGCACATGCAAAGCTTTTAACATTATAACATCACTGATAAAATAGGAGAAGCAATGTTATTAGACTCATTTTTCTATAATAGGTCAAAGTTATTTATAGTAGAAAGTACTAATAGATAATAATAAACAACTTTTCTAGAGTCTAGTTTAGATAATAATTAGAAGATTAGTGTTTGTCTTAATACAATATAGAGGTCTACCTATAGAATTAAGTTAATGAGGAGCTCACTTTCCTATTACTCAATAAATAACTCTTAAAAGTTTACTTCTGAATACTTTCACCAATATGTACACATACACATACACACACACACACACACACACACACACATTATCATAAGCATTAAAAACACCCAGCTTAGTGATAAAATAAAATTGTTAGCAGGTTTGTTATTTTAAAGTTCTCAGGTTTATGGAATATCATAAGTTTGAATTAAGTCCCACTTAGTGTTTATTCCTTTCCTGAAAAGCGAATAGACTGTCCACGAGATTTTTTATTTGAAATGAAAAAATAAGCTTGCCGAAATGATTAGCTGTACATCGGATTGAGACTCAATATGAAGAATATTCAATCAAAGGAGTTAAAACACTAAAAAAACCTAAATCCTCTGACCAATAGTTGGACTAATGAATAACCAGTTCTCAAAAGATGAAATCAGCCAATGAGCATGAGAAAATGCTCAACCTCACTGGCCATCAGAGAGATGTAAATCAGAAGGGCATTGAGACTCTATCTCACCCTAGTCAAAATGACAGTCACTAAAAAAATAAATAAAACAAACAAACAAACAAAAAAAACAGTGGGAAGGATTCAAAAAAAGAGAACACTTCTACATTGCATGAGGGGTTGTAAGCTAGTCCAACCACTGTTAAAATCAGTGTGGAGGTTCGTAAAAAGTTTAGAACAGCTCTATGATAAGACCCAGCCTACAAGTTCTGCACATTCACTCAAAGGATTCCAAGCCAGCATTACTCAGAGACACTTGATGTGCATTCTGCATTGTCCACAACAGCTAAACTATGGCACCAGTGTGTTCAACAATAGGTGAATAGATAAAGAAAATGATGTATTCACAGTGGAAAATTTTCAACCATAAAGAAAGAAGTTCTGCTATTTTCAGGAAAAGATATACAACTGAAAATAATAATATGCAAATTAAGCCAGTTTTAGAAAGAAAAAACTATTATGTAGAAATGGTTCAACATCCCTAGAGTCATTGATTTTTGCATACTTCCATGCCAGCTTTTGGGATCCCCATTTAAATCATCCTCATCATGTCCTCACTTTAAAAATAGACAACCCCAGAAACTAGAGGTTGCATTCACGTAGAAGGTCAGCCTTTCACCAGATGAGATGCTCTTAACTGGTTAGCTATGCAGGATGAGGTGTGGAGTCTGACTTTCATCCAGTCATGTAGCATAGAAGGAAGGGTCTCTCTTAATAGACAATGCAGCTTTTAAGCCATTTGTGTAATGTTTAAAATAGAAATCCAAGTCCTTAATGTCACCCTTTTCTTTTACACTTTGTCCGTGCACATTAGTAATAACCAGCCAGTCTAACTTACATCATTGGTTTGCCAAAGCTCTCCTAAGGTGCTGTTATCCATCATCCAGTTCCTCACTTTTTGTGTTTGGTTAAGGGTATCCCATGGTGGCTTTCGTGTCTCCGTTGTCAGATCACAGCTCTCTCTTTACTACTGGTAACAGTGATTACTGTCATTAGACAGTTCCAGAAACATCAGGAACAGTTTGCAAATGCTTCCTTAAGATGTGTTTCTCTAACATTTTCAGAGTATAGAAATCAATTGTCAAGGACCCTTGAGGAATAGAAGTGTATATGGAGTTATAGCTAGACAATAGATCTATGAGAGATGGAAGGACAGATGTGTACATGATGGCTATAAAAATAGTTGATAGATTACAGATCAATAATGTGTAAATGATAGCAATAAATGTTAGTGATAAACTTATGATAGAAAATAGATACCATTCTGGGCAGTGGTGACCTATATCTTTAATCCCAGCAGTTGGGTGGCAGATCTCTGAGTTTGAGGCCAGCCTGGTCTACAAAGTGAGTTCCTGCATAGCCAGGACTATTACACAGAGAAACCCTGTCTTGAAACCCCTCCCCTCAAAATGAAAAGAAAATAAACAGATGGATCACTCAAGTGATTATAAAGGCTGATAAACCCAGTGTCTTCCAAGTAGGCCTGTAGTAGCCTGGAGACCCAAGATAACTAATGACCAATTTGAGTGTGATCTGGAACTTAGTGAACTAGGAAGTCCACTGAACAATTTCAATTTATAAAAAAAATGTACTGTGTATCTCCCCTCCACCCCCGATTGCATGAGACCTACAATGAGGGAAGTATGCATCAATTAAGAAGCAATTACACACATATTTAATGTTATTTAATCTCACCTCAGACCTTTCTCATAGAACTTCCAAGAGAAACGTTTTACCAAGTAGCTGGGCATTCCATGGCCCAATCAAGTTGGCATCTAAAAGTAATTATCACGTATCTGTAACACACTAGAAAAATGATGAATTTTCTTGGAATGAATATTTCATTGTCTTCCCAATTTAGGTGATAATCATGCTTCATAAATCACACTGTGAACTTGGGATTAAATTGAATCATAAAGTACTCGTTTCAAAGACAAGAGAAAGCTTTCATTGATGATAATCACAGGCTTTCTCTATAGTGTTTTCAAGGACATGGCTTTAATCAAAGAAAGATTTAGGTACCAAAGTTTAGGTTTTTAAAACTTGAGACCGAAAATTGAAAGGAATCGATTGAAAATTTGAGTTCCAAAAACTAAACTTGAAAGTTCAGATAAAAGACATTTTACGTGTTAACTAGAGCCATAAAAAGAATCTATATTCATCTATTTTACATTTTAATGAACTTAAAATTTTCCTACTTGGAAAAGGAACTATACCAAAATTCTGTATGTTAATGAATCTGTATTGTCATTATCTGTTTGGGTATCTGGTGATTTGAATATGAATGGCCCCATAGACTCACATGTTTGAATCTTTGGTCCATAGGGAGTGCCATTATTAGGAGGTGTGGCCTTTTGGAGAAAGTATGTCACTAGGGTATGAGCTTTGAAGTCTGAGCTGTTCAAGCTAGGCCTAGTGTGACATTCACTTCTGCTGCCTACAGATCAAGATGTATAACTCACAGCTCATTCTCCAGGACCATGTCTGTTTGCATGTCACAATGCTTTCTCACCACGACAATGATGAACTAAACCTCTGAGATGTAAGCCAGCCCCAATTTTAAATTCTTTTCTTTATAAGAGTTGCTGTAGTCATGGTTATCTTTTCATAGCAATAGAAACCCTGAGACTGTATTTTACTCCATATTAATTGAGGTTGATTTTTATGATTGTGTTGAAGAGTCATATAGGATTTCTTTCAATGTTTGAATATACCTTTATAATGACAATTAGCTTTTGTCTTTGTTAACATGTCATGTGGCAGTTAACCTGTTATATAAGAATATGTCATATCAGTTTGTTCCTCTGAGGAACATGTGATTTCTGTGTTTGGAAAATAAAGTGTTAACTTTTCATGAGAAGATTCTCAGGGCATACAAAGTTGTCTCTTAGATTTACAAAAGGAGCCAAATCAGAGAGGCACTGAGTCCAAACTGGACAACAACTCTGTGCTCAACATCCATGCCTTTAAAGCAAACCCAGTGTATCTCTATTGAGATTTTGGTATACATCATAGATTACCAAGATTTTTTGAGGTGTCATTTTATATCTATAAAAATATGTTGTAACTTTTGGTTAAATAATATTTTTATTGTTAACAACAATTACTGCATTTTAACATGTAAAAATAATGGAACATTTTAGTGCTTTCTTTTCAAACTTATACCATGTAAGACTGACTGAAGACCTTTTGTGCACCAGGGATACATTCTGGCTCCACTGTCTGAGGTCTCTTAGACTGCTCAGACCTTCTGGCTGAGACCCATATTCAGGGGGGTCCGAGTCAGTCCCCTGTTGGCTTCCCAGCTATCAGTCTAGTGGCCCTTAGCTCCTCCTTGTTCAGGTAAGCTGTCTCTATGTACTTCTACCGCATGGTGTTGTCCTCTCCATCTGCTTCTGGGTTCTAGTTCGACTCAGTGTTTATGCATGGGTGTTTGCTCCTGTTTTCAACAGGCATTAGTTGAGGACTCCATGGAGAAGTTAGTTGTTGATCTCACTCTCCGGGAAGGGCATTTATGATAGCCTTTCCACGGGAGCTGAGATTGTTAGTTGGGAGCAGTCTTGTAGTTCCCTCGACCTTTCTTTGTGTTCAACTTTATCTTCAAACCAATATTGGCTCCCTCTTTTATGTTCTCTCTCTCTCTCTCTCTCTCTCTCTCTCTCTCTCTCTCTCTCTCTCTCTCCTCTTCCCTATTTTCCATTCCTAACCAGGCTCAATCCTCCTGGTCGCACATGCCTTCCTCTCCTCCCTCTCATTTTCTCCTACTTCTCTCTCCATTAGCTGTCCTCCCCCACTTTACCTGAGGTCTGGGGGACTTGTCCCTTCCCAGTTCTGTGAGGGACTTTATATGAATCTCTTAGAATACAACTTGTATCCTATTTCCTCTGGTGATGTGAATTATAGGCTGGTGATCATTTGATCTAGTTCTAAAATCCATATATGAGTGAGTACATACTGTGTTTCTCTTTTTGTGACTGGGTTACCTCATTCAGGATGGTTTCTTCAAGTGCCATTCACTTGCCTGCGAATTTCAAGATACCATTATTTTTTTCTGCAGAGTAGTATTCCAATGTGTAGATGTGCCACATCTTCATTAAACATTCTTCAATTGAGGGGCATCTAGGTTGCTTCCAGGTTCTTGCTATTACAAATAGTGCTGCTATGAACATAGTTGAACAGATGGCTTTGTTGCATTGATGTGAATCCTTTGGGTATATGCCTAAGAGGGGGATTGCCGGGTCCTGTGGTAAACTAATTCCCATTTTCCTGAGGAACCGCCATACTGATCTCCAAAATGGCTGTATGTGTTTGCACTCCCACCAGCAGTGGAGGAGTGTTCCACTTTCTCCACATCCTCTCCAACATAAGTCATCACTGGTGTTACTGCCTTATTCTAGAGATAGGAGAGAGGCCCTAGTCCCTACTTCATAGGACCTGTCAGATCTACATGACCCCAACTGAATGGCATTCCCCTACATATGGTATTGTGGTGGGGGGTTGGGAGGGGAGGGTGTTTAGAGTGCATGGGAGAGGGCAGAGAGGGCAAAAGGGAGGGAAGGAGGGAGGGAGGCCTGGAGGGGAGGGAGGGAGGGAGGGAGAGGGAACTGGGATCGACATGTAAAATAATAAATTTAAAAAAAAAAAAAAAAAAAAAAAAAAAACGCTTTGACTCCAAAATTTAAGTTGAAGAACAAGTTACTGGGGAAAAGTATTTCTATTTTTGTTTCCACAGAAAATGAAAAGATGTGGATTCCTTCCAGACTAATGTGGTTTGATCACGCCAGACCGCCTGAAACAGAGTACAGGCTGATCCTACATTCCAAACGGCTGGACAAGGCGGCCCTGCAGACTGCAGCTAGGATATCTGAATCTTCTTCGAATCCCCCAAGACAGCGCCCCTTACCAGCAGGAAGTAGTTTGGAAAGAGCGACGCCCAAATTCCCAAATGTTGTGTATAAATGTTTGTTTTCATTTAATTGGACTTTGTTATATAAAATTAAATAAAAATAAATAAATAAAAAAAAGGAAAAAAAAAAGACTGACTGAAGACAGTGCCCTTTACTATTATACTAAATCATCCAAACTTAATGCAGTACACTCTGCGTTTAAGTAAAGGCCAAATAATCATTAGCATTTTCAGAATGAAATTTCATAATTCACAATGACCATTCTAAATATAAACACTAATGAATTTTATTAGGGCTTTAAGTCTAACTCATAAATTATGCACTGCTTTTGTAGTTGGCTAGGAAATCACCATGTAGCCTAGGTGGCCCAAAATGTCTACTGACTGAATCCTCTGGATTTGTATTGCTGCAGTTTGGACTGAGCCAGTTTGGGGGGCTGGAGGAGCAGAGTTGAGGAATGGTGGAATGTTCATGAAGTTGGGCCTGGAAGATGTCTATATAACTGTGAAAACTGCCTTTTTAAAATAATTTGTTTTTATTTTTAATTTACATATTGATCCCAGTTCCTCTCCCTCCCTCCCTCCCTTCATCCCTTCCTCCATCTTTCTCTCTCTCTCTCCCACCTCTCTTGCCCCCCAACCTCCCTTCCCATCCCTCCACTCTACATGTAGGGTGATGCCTTCCAGGCATCAAGTCATTGGAGTAGGGACTAGGACTTCTCTCCTGTCTCTAGATTAAGGGGCTATCTCTTCATGGGGGATGTGCCCCCAAAGTCCTTTTGTGCACCAGTAATACATTCTGGCTCCACTGTCTGAGGTCCCTTAGACTGCTCAGGCCTTCTAGCTGAGACCCATGATCAGGGGATCTGAGTCGGTCCCATAAAAGGATTTAGATGGCATTTGAGGAACCCTTGAGTTCATCCAAGAGTGAGTTGTCATACAGCAAAGTGCTCGCTGACTGTTCTCTGGCTTCTTGCTTGCAGAAGCCACCTGTAGCTCCTGATTCCATGTATTATCCCTTTGACAGATACAAGAGAAATTCAGAGCAAAACTTAATGAAACTACCCAATCTTGCACTCTCAGACTCAGAAACTGTGAATCTAATAAACCCTTTTTCATCGTAACTATCTGATCTTCTAACTTCACTTTATGATTATCCAAACCTGAATATGTACAGTGGTGATGTACATATTTTGTGATGCTAACATTTGAACACTATGTGCAGTGTGTGGTATATCATCAATGATGGTATTTGGTGTGGTAAAACCAACTGCTGGGTAACCTGTGACAGGGTTATCACTTTGCCAAATAATCTAAAGATTAATTTGCATCATCTACTTCCATTTCTTTCTGTTTCTGCCTTCTAGTAATTCTCTAGACACTATGGCTGAACTAACAGGCCTGATTTCTTATTAAACTCGAGAACTTTGTAGAGAAGGCTTTTGTCTGTCTTTAGCATGAAAACTTGTATAAAAGGAAATGTCTCCCTCGAAGCATAGAGACAAGTGAAATAGAGATTTAATCCAGATATAACAGTATTGTTTGATTGTTAAGTGTCTTTGATTCATGTTTTGTTCTCTGACACTAAGTAATTTTCTTCCTAGTAATGTTTCAGAATGGTGTTTCCAATGGTGTTCTTCTGCAGAACTTCACAACATTGTCATCTATCATCTCCCTCACTCCCACCTCCCTCTCTCAATCCATCTGTCTTTCTTTCCATCCTTCAATCTAATATCTATCTAGCTATCTGTCTACATGAGCTGAAGTCAGTTATACATTAAGTTTTTAAGTGGTCCTTTTCTAGGATCAACTTTAGAAGGCACTAGCTAAGTGGGGGGGGTTAACTCATCTCTAGTCTTTTATTTCTTTGTATGTTTCACGTTATTGGTGTCTCTAATATATTATGGAGCTTCCTGTCCCATGCACTGTATCCAAAGTAAATAAGATTACCTCTAGGAGACTAAGCTTCCTTATTTGTGAAATGCAAACAAATATTAACTCATGTCCTACTCCAAGCAGCATTTATTCTAGATTTGAAATGTTGATGTAACATGTTTAATTAGTCATGATTATTTGAAATATTAGTTGACTATGATGTGTTACCCAATTATATAATAAAACATTATTTTATGGACATGAGTTAATTTTATAATCAGCTATTTTAATAGGAGCATTTCTAGATCATCATGGAGCTGTTGTCCAGTCAGTTCTAGGTTCAATAGCATAATACACCTACCTTGAAAAAATTCTGCTTCCATTTGTGTCCATTGGTTTCATTTATCTTTCCTCCTAGATGAATTTTTGTTCATTTCTCCCAGTAAACTTTTTCTTCCTGTACCTATATTCCAGCTCTGCTATGTTGGTTGAACCCTAATGGACATCCACTATGGTAATATAATAAAGACAAATGGCAAAAAGCATGTGACCACCCAAACAGAATTAAATGCACACACACACACACACACACACACACACACACACACACACACACACAAACAAACAATAGAGTGCACTAACAAACTAGGATGGGAGTGGTCTCTTCAAACATGCAGTTTCCATGGCAACCCAAAGTTCATATGAAACATGACGATCAAATATCTCTGCTTCTATACAATGTTGATGAGCAGGAAAAACTGAAACACATCCAAACATGAAAATTTGAAATTTAAAAAGTAAATGGTGCATTTTATATAGTGAAGATACCAAGAAATTCCCTTTAAGTCCATTTAAAACCAATGGTTGAATTTATCTGGACTTTATTATCCATTGTCAATTTGTAATAATTAATTGTGCTGACAATGAAAATCCAGCCTGATCTAAAATACTGAAATTCTACAGAGAAAGGGAGTACTTCACAGATATAAAATAGTTTCACAGTACTGAATTACTTTCTGATAGAGAGTACTAGGGCAAGAATTTTTTAAAAATTAATAAAACAAATTATCCAAAACATGGAAATTATCAAGCACATAGATAAAATGGATAAACTTTTAAGATGATAAACTGAATTCAACTTTCTGTACCTGAAAATATTTAAGATTATTTTTAATAACATTTTTTTTGCTATATCAACTTTTTAAAAGTAGTTCAGAAGAACTGGCATTATAAATATCTACTGACAGAGTAGGATGAAAGGCAAGCATTTAGTTTCTATGCTTGCACAAAATGTCAGTTCCAGGTACCATTTTATAAGACTTGTTCAAACCTCACTAATAGGTCATTTTGCCGTTTAGAGAATCCCTCAGTACAGAATAAAGCAAACAATGATTAAATTACTCAGAAATTAATCCTGGTATCAAAGTGTATTTAATAAAATAAGATCCAGACGTTAATCCACACTCCTATAGACACCTGATTTTTCATTAAGAAGCCATAAATACACACTGGAAAAAGAAAACCCTTCAACAAATGGTGCTGGTCAAACTGTATGTTTGCATGAACAAGAACACAGTAGATCCCTATTCATCAACCTACATAAACTCAAGTCCAAGTGGACCAAATACCTCAACATAAAACAGACACATTGAAGCTGAAAGAAGGGAAAGCGGGGAATAGCCTTGAACACATTAGCACAGGAGACAAATTTTCGAACAGAATCCCCAGAGATCAGCAATAAATGTGACACATGAAACTGAAAAGTTTGATAAGGTAAAGGGACCAATGGGACAGAAGATCAGCCTACATAATGGGAAAAGATTTTTAACCAACTCTACTTCCAAAAGAGGTCTTTTTTTCCAAGATCTATAAAGAACTCAAGAAATTTGGTATCAAAACAACAAATAATCCAATTAAAAAATGGTTACAGATCTGAAAAGGGAATCCCCAACAGAGTGCTCTCAAATGGCTGAGAAACACTTAAAGAAATGTTCAACATCCTTAACCATCAGGGGAATGCAACTCAAAACTATTATGAGATTCTACCTTATACCTGACAAAATGGCTAAGATCAATTACACAAGTGACAGGTCACACTGGTGAGGATGTGGAGCAAGGGGAACACTCCTCCATTGCTGGTGAGAGTGCAAGTTGTACAGACATGATGGAAATCAATAGGGTGTTTGATTGATATGATATGGCATGAGAGAGGCCTTGGCAGGTTGTAGCCAAGGGATCCCACAGCAGGGTGTGGGTGTTGAAAGACAGCCTTCAATAAACAGAACCCTCAGGTTGAGAGGTACCAAGAGGCCCATTGAAATCTACCTTGCTCATAGATGTCCTTGTGTTTAAACATTAGGGCTACACCATGATTAAAAATAAACAAAACAAACTGGAGCCATATTAATGCAACATATTGGGTAACAACTAATTGGAGTCCTTTCATTTCAGTTTTTAAATAATGAAATATGATATGTAGAGTACGTCATAGAAAATCCTTATGATAACTGAATTTTACTTCATACGTTAAGTCCCTTGCATACTGTAAAGAGCATACGTAAAATTCTAAGTTATTCTTTTAGAGTCTCATTAAAACTGAATAACACAGTAAGAAACTAGTTATTAGAGTATTGTGTAATTGATATGAAAACCATTTTCCTACCTCTTCATAGTGTGTGTGTGTGTGTGTGTGTGTGTGTGTGTGTGTGTGTACATCTGAGTTTGTGTGCATGTAAAAATGCAGATGTTTGTGGGGACCATAGGACAATCTTGGGTGTTGTCCTCAACTCAAGCTCCCCTGCCTGTTGTTGGTTGGCATTCTTCTTCTCTGGCCTGTCACATGCTAGTGACTAAGATGGCCATCAAAGACAGGTGTCTCTGCCATTCTTTTCCTCTTTAGTGTGGCATTGCAAACATACACTTGGCTCCCTTTTATGTGTGTTCTAGGGATTGAACTCAGGTCTTCATGCTTGGGACAAGCCCTTTACCAAATGAACCATCTCCCTACCCTCATTAAAGAATTTATTTTTAAATATCTGCTTCAGATATTAAAATATGCATAAAGCTCCAGCTAATAATGGAATCATTTGCAATGAACTTGAGTATGCAGAGAATGGCTTTGACCCCTCATAAAATCCAGGACTCTGATACCTGCCTGAAGACTTTTGAAGATCAAATGAGTTTTATGATATCACTGTACATCAAAACAGCCTCAGTCATGGCAGAAACAGAAGCAGCAGGCAGGGGCTCGGGGTACTACTTAACTGTTGACTAACTTCCTAAAGCAAACAGGAGATCACAGGCCAAGTGACTCAGCTCCAATGGGACTTCTGCTAAAAACCTTCTTAGAGAAGTGATACTGGTGGTAATTACATTTTGACAGGGAGATGCATCAGCTATTCTAACTCACAAGGGCCTTGCTCAGGCTAACTAAGGCAGCAATCTCCTATTCCCCAAGTGTCCCATTAAAATTAATTCTCTTTTCAAAGTGTGCGGTTTTTTTTTTTCTTCCTTTCTCTCTTCCTAAAAAAGTTCCCAGGAAGACTGGCTCAGTAATTATCTAAGTTTTATCAGACCCTACCAGAAAAATTACAGTTAGGTGACTCCATGAATCATGAAACTTAAGTGAGTGAATATAATGATACAGAAGTGAATAAATAGGAAGGTCTCATATGTATGTAGATATTTAGAGTCATCATGAATATTTTAAGACTATATCATCCTTCCAAACACATCACTGATCCCTGTGCTCAAAGAATAAGAATGACTGACTGCCATTGGACAAGACTCACAGTGAACGTCTGATACTTTTGCAAAGGAATGTTTCAGTTCTCTCAAGACTCACACAATTGGCTAAAGTGAACAGAACAAAATAGATTATTGAATAAAATATTTATGACCCTCCTTTTGGAAATAACCTTAGGAATAGGACTTATTGCAAGTTGGAAGATAACAACAACAACAACAACACTACAGGAGCAGTGGTATTGTTAAAGCATAATAAAACTGAATGATTAATTCCCTCTTCTCTCAACACCCAGATGCTGATCAGTTTTGGAAGGGAGGAGCCTGAAGGAAATGTCACTGTTAACCTCCTTCATAGGTTTTACATCTGTAGTATAATTGTGTACTTGTAAATGACCTATGCTAAGCTGAATGGAACTCAGAAAGAAACCTCCAGGTGGCTTGCATATCAGTGCTAAAGAGAAGACTGGACTGATGATATTGTTGCCTAAGCAGCAGCAGCCCTACTGAAAGAGGGTTTGTGGGAAATGGCTTTAGCCTCTCACTCTTTGCTTTCAAGCTTATTATATTTCAATATGATCATTAAACATTAGAATGTATTTCCATTTTTCTCCTTCTCAGTTATATTCTACTGTCAGTAGAGGTCTTGCTGTACATATATTAGAGCCCCAAAGTGCATGAAGGCAAGTATATAAGATTTTAAACAATTGAATATAAAAACTATCTCTGTAGTTATGTTGCCTTAGAGTCTCTTAGTCTCCTACATTCTCTCTCTGTTATTAGATTCCTCCTGAAATACTGATTTAACATTTCTCATGCAAAAGTACACTGCAGATGAATTCAGTTTGGATGTTTCTGAATCCATAATTATTTTGGCCACATGACTGAAACGTGTTTAGTTCTGGGTAGACAATTTTAGGTTACATTCGCCATGGTACAGTGTCCTTAATTTGTTCTCATGAGAACACTTCTATGCCTACTTTTGATTCCCTTTAAATCATGGCTCCTCTTCAAAGACTTTTCCTTCCTGTGTTTTCTTTTTTTTCTTTCTTTTCACTTTTTTTCTTTTTCTTTCTTTCTTCTTACTTTTTTTCTTTTTCTTTCTTTTTTCTTTTTCATTTTTTTCCTTTTCTTTCTTTTTCTTTTCTTTCTTTTTCTTTTCTTTCTTTTTCTTTTCTTTTCTTTTCTTTTTTTTTTTTTGCTGTAGTGTCTTGGGTCTGCCCTTTTTCTGCCCTGCACTTAAACTTTTCATCAGTTTTTTTAAAATTATTTTGTTGCTTTTCAAGTGTATTTTTCTTTTCCCTTTATTCTCTCTTTGTTGAGCTCCCAAAATATACATGCTCACTACCTGCCCTCATCTCTCAACTCCATGAAACTTTTTGGATTTTAATTTCTTTTCTATTTTTGCTTTAAGGATGGGAATAAATCTTGCTTGATTAGCTTGCATGAGGCCCTGAGCTGGACTTAAACTAGATTCTCAGCACCAGAACTAACAAATGACTAAATTTGAAGACTGCCTCCTTTAAAAAACCATTTTCTTTTTTTTTAAATGTGTATGTGTGAGTGCCTGCACAAATGAATGTGTATTCTATGGATGTCTAGTGCCTACAGGGGAAAGAAGAGGGTGTTTCTCATGAATGGAATTAGAGAATATCTGCTCGTTACTAGCCAAATGGTGCCGGGTACAGAACCTGTTTGTTTTTGTTTGTTTGTTTTTTTGGTTGCTTGGATTTTTTTTTTGTTTGTTTGTTTTCTTATTTGGGGTATTTTCTTCTATGTTCTAAATTCATTAGTTCTTTATAACAGGCTAAATCTTTTCATGATTTTAGACAGTGAAATTTTCTTGTTAGTCATTTTACTTTTCTCTGCAAATTAACTGATATTTATCACATTACAACTTAGTTTCTGAAGCATATGCAATTTTTAATGATTGGATCAGTGTACCTTTTGCTAATTATATTAGACATGTCAATTTTTCATTAGATTTAATTGATTTGACTAATTTTTGTTATGGGGTCTCTGTGAGTATAGTGGTATTTATTGATCTTAGATATGAGTTTTACCATATTTGTATCTTTATAAATATTAGCCACATCATAGAATGCACTTGCTTAAATAAAAAAACACTTTAATTAATTTAGATTTTTATTGAAAATATTTTTTCATTCAATATATTCTTGACCTTGATTTTATAATTTATGGGGTAAAATCAGGGTCATGTTTCATATGATGCTAATACTTTCCCAATAGGGGACCAAAACTATTCTAAGTACTCAATTATGAGCTTTATTCATGCAGCAGATGAGAATGCATTTATGGAGTGTTGGGAAACAGTTACCCCTGGAAGCTTGTTTCCAGGATAATTTCCAGTGGATCCCTTTCTGACTTAGTGACCACTGAGTGTCCAGATAGATGCTTTTCTCCTGCTTAAGTGATTTCATTTGGCCACAGCAATGAGAAAAGCAATGAATACATTCTTTGTGTGCAGAATCTGATAATTTATTATCCCACATTGTAAGCCTGGCTGCTATGAGAATGGGAATAATCTTGTCTGGGTCTTCTTCACCTCCATCTCTTCTGTCTTCTCTGTCTTCATCTTTACTGTCTTTCTGAGCAGAACCCTCCCCATCTCTTTTACCATGGTGTTCATGAACAGCATCATCTCCATTTCCAACCCTAGATAATGAGTCTGCACTGCATTGTGAAAGCACAGCACTGAGTGAATGCATCTCCTTTGCTTTTGAGATTACAGGCTTAGATAACTCCCCACAAGACACATTGTCCCAATGGAAATTTGTTGGCATGGTATTCGCTTTTTCCAGCACTGATATTCCTCAGGGTCTTCCATTCCAGGAAAGCATCTGTATGTTTGTGGGGCAAAGCAATCTGTGCATGATCTGTAATTTGAAAAACACCTCAGCATCATCAACATAATGGAGGTCCACAATAATCTAAGGCTGGCCATCACAAGGTCCTCGAGACAAAGCATCCTGATGCTTCTGAATTTGAACTATAACACAGTCAATAACTATATCAGTTTCTGGCTAGTTTAATGCCACAGTTTCAAATATGAACTTTTTGTGGAGAGCAAGAGCATATGAGCCATGGGCAGGATTCTCGGAGTTAAACCAGCACCCACTCACCGTCAGACATGTGTCTGCTCTCTTTGACCATGGGAAGTTTATGTACTTGGCACTGTAAAGTTTTGTCATGTTTCAGCAGTGGCTCACTGGAACCTTTAAACTTGTGTATTCATTTATGTGTGCATGTGATGTGCATACATGTGATGCATGTGCATTTGTGTGGGGCTGACATGTGTTGTGTAGAGACCACAAAAGGACACCTGATGTCATGCTTTGTTATCCTATGCCTTTCCTTCTTTAAGACAGTCTCTAGATGAAGCCATGCTGGTGGACAGGAAGCCACAGGGACTCTTCTGCTTCTACCTCGTCACACTACTGGTGTTACTGGGAGAAAGCATCTCAGTAGTTTCATTTTATAAACACAAGGACTGGGATCTGAAGTCAGGTTCCTGTGCTTACAAAGCAATAACTGTAGTTACTAGAAAAGTGACCCAAATATGCGGTTTTAAAATCATGGTAATTAATCCAGCTTAACACATCAAAGCCAATATATTTTATTATGAAAAAACTGTTTTAAAATCCTTTTGATCGTAGTAATTGACTTACGGATAATGCCACCATAAAAAGTGAAAATCTGACATAGAAAGAGAAAATGAATGCTCTGATCAGAGCAACGCAGCACTAACGATGAAGCAAGCAGCAATCTGATTGAAGAGAGCCAGAAACACATTATGCTTCAAGAACATAAGTGAAATGTGTTTTTACAAAGCTGTCCAGTGGCACAGCGGTATGGAGCCACAGAAGCCCCCTTGGTCACACTTAGGTCAGTATGGGTAGAAGCCACATGTATCTTACCACATGCACTTCCTCAACTCACTCAACACTCTGGTCTTGAGAACTATCTTCCACCATGTCAAAGAGTTTGTTTTCATTTGCTCCCAGTGTGTAACATAGTTAGTGGGCATTCCTAAAGAATGAAGTCTGTGAGCACCATGTGAAGGAAGTTATGTAACAGAATGTTCATTCATACATCTTTGGATTGACAGGCAGCATTAGTACAAACTTTTTATGCAGCCAACTTGCCAACAACTGGAATACATAATAGTTTGCTCATGTTAAAGGCTTGGTCACCAAATTATGAGCTGGTGCCTTTGAAGAATATCTTGTCCCTAGAGCCTTTCTCCCAATCTATCCACCACTCCTCCCACCCTGCCCCCAGCTGATTGATGTGCAGTGAGCAGTTGCTTTCTTACCTCCTGAACATAACACATTCCACTTCACTCAAACCAATACTGTAAATCTAGATGACCAGGGATGTAAATCCTAGAAACGCCCAGAATGCTCAAAAATCTATGTTCTGGGATGGAAGAAGTTGAAGGAATATGAATTTGAGGCTGATGTGAAGGACCTCCTCTTAATCAAAATCAAAAATAAATATTTCAGTAGTGATAAATAAGCCCCTTTCCCCTTAAGGTAAGTGTTATTTTACCGAGACAAAAGGCTGACTAGCAGAGAATGTCAAACTCTGGTTAAGCTCTGGCTTTGCTGGTCCCTTTGTTTTTGCTATTCATGTGCATTACTGTGCATTATTTTACAACTCCCTGATGACTAATGACTATAGAAATTAAGGCTTTACATATTCGTGTGTTTAACTCAATAGAACTAACTTAAAAAGACAGTAGCTTTCAATGCAACACAGTGCCAAATTTGCAAAATTACAATGTACATGGCCTTATTATGAATTAATTGATTTTACTTGTTTTTTTTTTCACATTTCTGCATCACTCTTCTACTAATCAATGTTAATGCATTCCAAATTGAGCATGGTGTCCACTCATCTGAGCATATGAGGTTTGATCTATTCCTTGGAATCCTTTCTGACACTGTTCGCTCTATACTTTTCATGAAAGCTTTAGAAACAAATTGCCTATTTGCAGACATACACCTAGACTGGAGGCTTCTATTTGAATGTCTCAAGACCTACACATAATTTGGAGTATATTATTCATATTGAAATTATATCTTTTAATATTTAATCATGGATGATTAAATAGTTTATTTATATCATATACTTTCATTTTATGCCCTGAATTAAATGCATCTTGGCTAGACTTACTGTTACAAGATGGTATCAATGTTATTATGAATAACTGCATGTTTATGACTCTCTCTTTAGAATGATAATGACTAGAATTCTCTGAAGGACTTTCATCATTTTAATGAGCTACCATCCATACAGTATTATTATGAACTTTATAATATTGTCATATTAATAACATACTAGTATTCCTAGCTCATTAATTTTAATTTTTGATATATTTATAATATATCAAAATATTTAACTAAGTTTTAAGTCTTTTATCTATTAATGCACTGACTCACAGGAATGAGCTTTGTAATGCTAAATAACCCGCCAATAAAAGCTGTCTGTCAGGATTCATCAAATGCCAGTGGAATCTCTGTATTTGTGTTTTTCACTGGGTAGGGTTTTCAGTCCATGGTCCTGATAAATGTCATGTTTCTGACTTTTGCATTCTTTGTTGTCATTTCTTAGGTTGCATCTCTTTTTCTCCTTAAAGTCACTGATTATAGCCAAAACAGCTCCTTACATTCGTTAACCGGTTAACAGGAGGGCAAATGTAGCAGATACTTTATAAAAATAAAGTCACATAACAAAAAGCATTCACATATAGTGTACTTTAATCATGAATTGCAAACTAGGTGACAGTAACACGCAGTAAGGGAAGCAAATGAGTTTCCTTCACCTTTCTCCCTCTGGGGCATTAAAGATCTCTCTATTCTCCAAGGGAACCACTTGGGTATTTGTTCACGTTCAGGGTCTCGAGACTCTGAAGTCTCTAGAAACTTTGGCTGAAATTTCCCAGCTAAAGTTCTGTGTTTCAGCAAAGGACCTATAGGCATCGTGCTAAATTTCAAGTCATTAACTAGAGTGGGGTGAGAGGCCTCCCAGGTCTTCCTAGAACTCTGAAGTCTCCTCTGCAGTGTGTTTGGAAACTTCTTCCTAACAGGTTCCTGGAGCTCTGATGTCTTCAGATGTTCATTTTCTAAGAAGCAGCTTTGCTTTCCCATTTAATCTCCAATCCTACCAAGTGCTGTTGAGACATCGTGTTTGAATATATTTGATTTTAAACTCATGTTATTTATAACAGCACAGCAAAGCACAAAACAAAGTCCCCTCGCCTAGTTACCACCTGACCACAACTGAAGTAATTAGCACTGAAATAAGGAGTCCTGGGATTACAGTTTACTCTGCCTGATGTTCTCCTGCTACAAAAGATGAAGACAGACGTAGCCAAGCCAACCATGAAACAGAAATTTCATCAAAATACAAGGGAGTGAATGGCTACTCATGAGACTGCCTTCCTCTTCAGTCCTAGTCACTGCTGCCCTCCTGAGAGCCTGTGTGTGCTTCCTCCTCCACACATATCCCACCTTCCTCCCAAAGACATTTCAGATGGGAGAACTATAAAGGCTAAGGGAACTTCGCAGTAAGAATAGAGACCCTTTAAGAAGAATGCTAAATATTCCAAAGACTCCATCCAGGGGATTTAACTTAGATGAAAGGCCTTGTGTGAGAAACTATTCCTTTTCTTTCTTGTCTAGGTAAGCATCCAGAGCAGATGGCATTATCTAATTATTAGCAGTTGGCACAACAGGTAAGAAATGAGAAAAATTTAAGGGCTATTGAACGCTAGGGAGCAATATCCATCCTGGCACTTGGGGAATTAACTGTAAAGCTCTCGTTAGTTTTAATGAGGATATAACCACCAATCTGGAAATGTTCACATTGACTCAGCAGTGACCTAGGCAGCACAGGTGTTTAACTGTCAGCACACTTACCAGTCTGATCTGAAAAGATTAAAAGACTGTAGGATAAAAACCAGTCACTCACAAAGGTAGAATGGTCTGGAGAACAAAGCTGTTATTTTAAAATTGAAAATATTAAGAAAACTTGAGGAGCCTATTAAACACACATAGCTCATTTAGTAAAATAGTATATTGACATGCTTTGATTTCTTAGTGACACAGCAAAGGCTTGGGTTTGAGCAATGCCCTCATTGTTATTGTGTGTAGAACTATTAATTTTGTTCAAGATTCATTATTAACATGTTTATCACAGAATGGCCTCACATTAGGGACACTTCATACAGTAAGACGGGACATGTGGTTTTCTATTCATAATGGGAGAGACTATGTAGATACAGAGGTGAGCCACCTCTGCTGTGGTTTGGGATCCCATTTACTATTTTGTATATAGCTGTTGAAGTCGTGTAGAAATGGGATACCCTGTACCAGTGACTTCAAGATTACTTTACAAAATGTTTATCTTGAAGATACTAAAGAGTCCTCATGGCATCTATACTGCTTTAAAATTTAACACACACATTTCATTGGCTTGTGTCAGTGTCTTCATGTGTCATGAAATTCATATCTGCGGGTGTTTTGTTTGTTTTAAATATGAGTTTGGTTCACTTTTTGAAATCACATTACAAAAACCTGGACTAGGAATTTGTGATTCATGGTGTGAGCCATATCCTGTGGCTGCTTATCAAAGATAAAACCTCTGTGGTCCAGTAAGTTCCAAAGCTACACACATAAGATTTGTAATGTTTATGTAATCCCCTCTAGTTAACATGGTGGTGGGCAGGTTTTTTAGTTTGTCTGAAATTCTGATTTCTGGCATATATGATAAGCTTGAGTTGTATTTTCAGGATAAAAGAAAGTAATGATAGATTGTGTGTGTAGCTGAAAACTAAACCTTTCTCCTTTGGTAGCATGCAGAGTACCTTTCAGTTTCATGAATACTAGTCTATATGGTTGAAGATTCCAGGTAGGCACCAGCTCTACTTCTCCATGGTCAATGAGTTGTGTAGGTGTCCTGTTTAGCAATAGGGTTTTGCCATCAGTTTCATCAGTTTATGGAGAGCCAATAGCCTGTATTGTTTGAGGGTTCCCATGGGGCCTCGTTAGCCAAGAATTCAATTATATGTCATCCCTTTCCAGTATTAGAAGTTATATTTTGTGACAAGAGGTATTCACTTAGGACTCTGACTCCTATGTGATTTCATTTAGCATACCTTCATATATGTATATATTTCAGGAAGCTTCTATTGTAGTAAGTTCCCATATGACCCCCCACGTGGCCCTTCACTTTAGCCTGCTTTTCTCTTCCCCTCCCTGTTTGATCCTTACATTCTAGTCCCCTGCCCTCCATCCATAACTATCAATTCTATTTCTCTTTCTTAGAGAGATCCATCTTTCTTACTCTGTGCCCAACCTCTGTAGTTTACTGATTGTTGCTTACCTAAGTTTTAACTTTAGTGATTTTATGTTTAAAGATTTGCAATGCAAATATGTTTTTTGGAATAAATGATCCAGAATGTCTTCATGAAGAAATTTGTTTTTATCATATATAAATCTAGCCTGTGCTACAGACATTGATCACAGTTTTAAAGCTATGACTTTGCGGACGGGAACATTTAATTAAAATAGATGTGAATGTTTTTCCCAAGTGACTTCCAAATGTGTATGACGAGACTTTGACCTTTTAAGTATTTATTTAGTCATTGAAAATTCTGTGTAGTATATTTTCATCACATTCTTTCTCACCCCACCTTACCTATCCCTACCCACCCAACTCCATGTTCCTTTTCTCTCTTAAGATAAATAAATAGAAACAGCAAGGGAAAAAAAATCACTAAAATCATGGAGTCTGATTTGTGTTGGCTGAATACTCCTGAACATGAGACCTGCACTGAAGTATGGTTGATATGCCCAGTATCACTCCATTGAAGAAAATTCATTTCCCTCTCCCAGTCTATCACTTGCAAATAGCTTCCTGTCCAGGGTTGGACCTCATGCCTACATCCCCTTCTCCATGCTGAAAAAGGGAGTGCTTAGAAATAATGATCTATTATTTGGCTTCACATTTTTCTTAGATGGAATTCAGTCTCCTTAATATCATTTACCCCAAAATATTGAGGAGAAATACAATTTATTTTTTAACATTAAACTGTATTTTAAATAAATAGCTTCTGCTGTGGCCTGAATATTAGTGTTACTTTAAAATCTAGATGTTGGACACTCAACTCCAAGTGGAGTGTGACTGTATTTGAAGATGAGGCTTTTGGAGGTCGATAGGTAAGATGAAGTTAGGATATGAGGCCCCGACCCCGTAGGATTAGTGCCTTTATGAGAAAACATTGCACAGCCCTTTTGCTCTCACAGATCCCACCTCCCTCCTGACTGGCTCCTTTCCCCAGCACATGAGCACAGATTGGAACCCTATGAGGCTTAGAGAGATGACAGCTTCGGCCAGTTGAGAAGAGGACCCAAATGAAACCCATGTTTCTACCACCTTGATCTTGGCTTACAGTCTACAGAGCTGTGAAAATTAAACATTATCTTGTGACACCCCACTTTATGGAATGTTATAATTTCTTGTTACATTTACTTGTTTATTATTTATTTATTTTGGAGGCATATGTGTGCCATGACGCCCATGTGGAGGTCAGGGGACAACTTGTGGGAGTTGGTTTTCTCCTTTAGCATGTGGGTCTTAAAGCAGTAATAATCACATTTACCTAACATTGAGCCATTTCACTAGCCTGGTGTGCTATAATTTAAGGTAGCTTCTGAGTGATTGGTCATATATGTCTACACATTTTGTTTCTGTTTCATTACTGCATAAACTCACCATGCATCTAACAGCTCAGATAAACACTCTTGTAAAAACTGGCAGGATTCTGCAAGGGAAGCCTCCAGGTCTCAGATAGTCTGTGTTGTCGTCTAGAGATCTGTCAAAGAAAGAATGGGATCACAAGCACATCCCATATGATGAAGGGACTTGGTTTTATTGTTGTTATTAGACATCAGTTATAAATTGTGCATATTGACTTAAAGCTGCCCTGAGTTTATATAGTCTGTGGTGCTTTGTCATGTCCGTTTCTCCAACAATGGCATCATAGGGCCAACTGGAAGAGTCTATCGTCACCTTTTGCTAAGATGGATTTCCTGGTACAGCAACAGTCATGGGAATGTTACCCTGTCACTTCTTTCATATATTATGCCCTAAAGTGAGAGTTGACGGTATTGTGTTACTCATACTATATTGATTCTAAGCAAATTTCACTTTTTATATATCCTTCAAATGTGAGGCTTAAGGTAGGTAAAACTGTAAGGAGGTATCACTTCAGGCTGCCATGGACACTTGTCAAATAATTTCTTACAAAAGAACACCAATTGATCCCTCATGAGAAGTGGTGCTATGAATCTCTCTCCAAAGACAGGCTGGTAATGACTTATTTCTGTTTGCTGTATAAAAGTTTAAAGCACTCAGATCTCGTTGTAATGAATCAGTGCCTCTCCCTAACCCCTTACAGGAAGTTCCCACCCCATCAACTACTCTAACTCTCTGCTGGAAACTCTTTACTTTCTTTCTTTATTGGAGCAGCTGCCCCACCAGCCACCTCTGTGGGGGGACTCCAGCAGGGACACCAATAATAAAATGCATGCAACTCTGCCACACACTGTCAAAGATATTTACATGCCTGTCAAAGATATTTACTTGTCTGTATAGCCTTTGCCCTCATCCTCCCCTCCACCTTGATTGCAGGTTTCAATCAGCAGGCATCTTCCTGCTGTTTACTGTTTTGTCCTACCCCACATCTTTAGCAAAAGTGCAGGCCTTGGCTAATGGTTATGTATATGAAGAGGTGCTTTTCTGAGGTCATCTCATATCTGTGCTAATGAAGTAGGGTGTTCCTCTTGAAGGATTTGCTCTCCCGACATATGTGTGAGTCTGTCTGTCTGGTGATTTTCAAAGAAGGAAGTGAAACATTTAATGTTCATATGCGACATCTCATCTCTTGACCCAATTGAGAAAGGGATCACATTGTAATTTCTCTGATGCCTTTGACATGTTAATATCTTCCATTTTAGTGTTACAGAGGTCTCCAAAATATAGGTTTAATTCTTTATTAATCAAATCAAACCAAACCAAACAAACAAACAAAGATAGGTTTTTGGCCGTCCCAGCATTGAGGGGACAGAAATGAAAAGTATGACAGTTGTAGCACTGACTCTCTGACTGGCCAACAGAAAGACTGAGCAGAAAGACTTTGGAAAACTTGTGTTCTACTATGTGGGAAGAAGAAACACAAAGCTATTTCATCTCCTTGGGTCTTCTTAAAAACAATTCATGTACAAAGTGACATCAGAACACTGACACTGACAATGTCCTACTCATACATCCCCAGAAATAATAAAAAGAAAGCAATGCATTAGTCCTCCTCATTAGAGTGTGGTAAGTGCATCTTCTACAGTGGGTGATGCAGGAAAGAGGGCTGAGAGGATATGTTCCTGGAAGTCATCATGAAGGACAGGAGAGAAGTTTAAAAACTATCTAAGTGAAACTGCATATTTTGTCTCTAGAAAGCATATTAAAAGATTTGCATGTATTAATTTTGCTTCTGTAATCTCTGGCCCTTAAATCTTTTGTCCTCACCCCATGCACATGGCATACATGGCATAGTTAGCTTAGCAATCAACTTGACACACATCTAAATTTCTCTAGGAAGAAGAAAGCTTGATTGAAGTATTGACTTCATCAGATTAACCCATAGGCATGTTTTTGTGACTTTTTCTGATTCCTGATTCATGTGAGAGTGTCTACCTCGTTGTGGGTGGTGCTACCCTATGCAAATGAGCCTGGACTGTGTAAAACAGGTAGCAGAAGGTGGGCCTGGGAGCAAGACAGTCATCAGTGCTTCTTTGTGGTGGCTGCTTCAAGCTCCTGTCTTGGTTTCTTCTGATGATGGGCCATTATTACTTGTAGGTTGAAATAATACCTGCCCCCTGAAACTTGGCTTTGGGCAATGTGTATCACAACAACAGGAAGCTAACCAGGATGGTGCATAATTACTCTTTTTTACTCTTAAAACATTTAAGAGATTTACTTACATATTTACTTACATAGCAAATGTGTGTGTTCTTGTGTAGCTGTCACAGCAGAATCAAACTGTGTGTTCTGTTCCTTGTGCTTCTTGTCACTGAAATCTAAGAGTGGAGGCTCCTTCCTTAGGAGAACAATGGAATTTGGTCACACTGTTCTCACTCATTTTCATCATTTGCTATTTTAACTAATTGCCTAGTGCCCAGCTCTAGGGTCATGTCTTCAGTTTTCAACCATTATAAATGATGCTTGAATTAATATTTGCATAAACACTGCTCACACAGTTATATCTGCAGGTGTGTTGTGGTTTTGGTAGGTCAAAACCCAGGAATTGGACTGTTATGGCATCTCAAGCTGATAAATGATCAAAAATTCCCTGCACAGAAGGACATGGGAATCACTTCCTATCCAGACTGAATTGTGGGACCTTTGGAATTTCTTGACAGATAAAAACAACATTTTAATATGCAGCACCTATTCTTATGCTTAAGGAGTACATTCCAAGACTAAGAAAGTCCCAAACCTCAGCTACTTTCTCCTCTACAGGGAGAGCTTTGATCACAGCATTTTGTGTCAAATATCTATTGCCATAAAATGTACAAAGCAGGTAGATTTGTGGTCTTGCCATAGAACATTATGTAGTTCTAGGATACTATGCTCCCTTCAGGACCAAGTGATGTCTCCTCTAAGATTGTCATTGCTCTCTGAGCTAGTAGTTCATCTTTTGGACTCGGCCACCAAAGCTTTGTTGTCTGACTTTCCTTCCATTCTCCTTCCTGATTCCCAAGTCTCAGAGCCCTGAGCTTTCCTGAACTCTGTCTCCAACCCTTGGGTGCAATCTGGTACAACACTAGCTCATGTTGTTCTATTCTCTTGGACTCAGGCCCATATGCATATCTGATCCTTTACATATTTGGTGTAGCTTTCTAGTTATTTAAAAAGAGAAGGCAGATGTGGTCTCTGTCACCACATTTTATCAGAAGCGGCCATTTCTTAATGTTTCACTTGGGTCAAATATGAGAGTCATGACTTATTGTTCTGACCCAGTTTAAAAAGAAAACAGTGAGAAACCCATTCTGATAACAACATAGGTTTATAGTAATTTACCAACTTTATGTCTCCACAAGGTTAAACAGATTTCTTTAAGTCTAAAGGGGTGTGAATTAGTTTTTAATTATAAATCCTTGTTATGACAGAAGTATTTACCAATGAGAGATAGCCATGTTGTGGCAGTTTGAGCTTTGAATTCATAGTTATTTCAACACTGGGTCATAGGAATTGCTGCAATCCTTTCATAGAAACAATGTTAGATTTGCTGTGTGTTCTGGGTTCTTTGAATGCTCAATTCAATAAGTTAGGACTTGTTCTGGTCATCTTAAGTATCAGCTTGACAACCTTGTGCCACATGAAAAAGGAATCTCAATTGAGGAATTGCCTGATCAGATTGTCCAGTAGATCTGTAGGAAATTGTCCTACCTGATAATTTTAGTGGGAGGACCCAGCCCATGGTGGACTGCCATATTCTCTGGGCAGGTGTTCCTAGGATGTAGCAAGAAGCAAGCTGAGCCTGAGCCTGAGCAAATCCGTATGAATTTCTTGTCCTCTTGCCTCTGCATCTTGAGTACTGGGATCACAGTCATGCATCACCATATATTGTATATAGGGTGTTAAAAATCAAATCCTGGGCCTTGACCTACAACCCTAGCCCCTTGCATCTTAGTGTTAATGCATTAGTGGAGATGTTATTAATGCATGGGCATGAGATGGAAGCTGGTGTGTGAAGAAAATCATGTTATTAGTAAACAAAGGGGGCTTTCTGAAAAGAAGTATTTCTTTAGCCTGTATCCTTTTGTAAATATAAGCTTTGCTAAAAAGCAGGAAAAGAATGGGAAGTGTGAACACCACAATGCTGGCGTTCATGGGAACTTCATGAGAGCATGATGATGGTCCAGAATGCTCTCTCACATCGTCACACAGGAAGAGATTACACTCAATATTCTCGGTAGCCTTCAGCCTCATGAAAATACTAAATTGTATGTGATAAACTTGTGGTCACTTCTCTAACTCCAGTATCAAGTACAGCCGCAGTGACATAATAGGATCTTAGTAATGATATATATCTTTTTTCAGATTGGTGACTAGTGTCCCCTGGTTGCCAGGGGTCACGAGTGTGGAAAATGTGGATCTTTATTCAGCACAATATGGCTTCAGAAAGTCACAGTGCTGCACCTACAGGAACAAAGCAAGCCCTGTCCCTCTGAAGGCTGAGGAGATCTTTCTAGTGTCCCCAAAGGTCTGCACTTTGAAGAGCATGCTAGAAAGTGGTTTTTGATAAATATTTTCTGGTGTGTGTCACTGAAAAAAGTCACCTAAAAGTCTGTTTTATCTTCATATAAATGAGTTTTACATGTTATGTGAATAGTTAATGTAATCTTTGTGGCATATGGGCATGACTGTGAAAGCCAAACTTGCTTTAAAGAAATGAAACATGCAGCAAAAACTGTACCTATTCAGAAAACATTTCATAATTTACAACACTGCTGCTTCTATATTTGGAAGTCCTTTTGTGAGCATGTTAACAAAATGTATAATTATCTTACTAGTGTAGTATTTTTTCCCCTGAACTCTGAATGACTTCAAGCTAAGCAGGCAAGAGTCTCCTCAGCATGATGTACTTCTCTTAAGTCTTCTGGGGAGAGGGTGAGCACTTAAGAATTGTCTCTTACATATAAATTAAGATAAATAATAACATGTATATGTCTCTCCCTGTAGGGAACACAGAAACTAACAGTCTCTCTTGCTTAGAAATAGATGGTAGCTACTATAAAACCCCAAATATAAATAGAAGTGAGGGTGATAAATTGTGTGTTGTATTTCTAGCAGCTCATTTTCCTGTGAAATGGTCCTAGGTAATTTCCAACCACAAAAACCCTTGTAAGATGAATCCTATTTACTCTGGCTCTATTTACTTCTCCTACAGAACAATTTAAAATGTGCTACTTGTAAGTCTGATATGAGATCTTGTTGGGTTTTTTCCCCCCTTTAATATGCCTTTTCTGAAATAGCCATACTTTTGCCATCATTTTATTATTGTGCTTGAAAATAACCCATGTTTCTCAAAAAGTATTTCGTAACCACTTTAATTATACAGTATGTGCCTTCCTATTTTCTCAGCACAGTTTGGCCAACTGAAAAAGATCTGGAAAGATAGCAGAGTATAAAAGGTAAATACAAAGCTTAGAATTTGCTGAGACGAGGCCTTAGGACAGGAAGTCTGAGGGCTATCCCCCCGCAGACAGGGACAGCAGTGTCACTCACAGCATACCAGCCCTGTATCTCTAGCAATGAGAACCAGGAAACCAAGATCAGATGAAGTCAGGAGACAAGAGGATACAAGGGGTTTGTTGCTTTTGGGTTTGATTTGTTGTTTGTTTTGTTTTGCTTTTTGGGTTTTGTTTTGTTTGTTGTTTAGGTTTTTTCTTTTATTTCCCTTTTTCTTTCCTTTCTTTCTTTTTTTTTTTTTTTCCTTTAAGAAATGGAGCCAAGCATGGTGGTTCACACCCACAATCCTAGCATTTTTTGATAATAAAATGACATCATTGTCTCCTCTCCAACCCTTCCCATTGCCTGACCACAGCAATGTGGGGTAGGGACCACCATTATTCAAATTTTCACAGGAAGAAACCAACAGAAACAGATTTCTTGATGTTGAGAAGGCAAAAAGCACCAGATCCTTGACTCAGACAGTTGATGCTGACTGTATGCTCTAACAGGATTATCTCAGCATGTAATCAAGGCATAGTATTAAGCACAAGACATGTTAGTGACATAATGCTTCGCACATGATGGAAATCAAAAGGCACCACTTTTGTTGCTTTTCATGTCTATCGATTGTGATCAATGATGGTAAACATTTTATTTGTATTATGCCTTTCATTCTTGAAGACAACTCGAAGTTACAGCTATATTACTGTGTTAAAATTAAAAGAGTAAGAAAGAGGATACCAGAAGCATGCTAATGATCAAGTGGCCGATATAGATGTAGTCACTCGGGGAAAATACTTTAATTAGTTTCATTGACAGATCACTTTGTCAGATTAAATTAAAGAAATGACTAAAAAAACTGGCAAGGAAAACTAAGGTTTGGTCCCCTGCTCAACATTTGCGGAGAGATTTTAGCTCTCAGTTTCCTGATCGATAACAGATAAAAACAAAGAAAAAGCAAAAACAGCCCCTGTGTCCCCAGCTGTGTGCCGTCATGATGGTGTAACTTGTCTGATGACTTGTAAACCTCTATTGATCTGCAAAGTCTTCCTAACTGCCACTTTATTACTTCAAAAGAAATAGTTCCAACTGCAGACTTACTTGGTTTCATAATCTAATCAATATTAATTAATATTTAATCTTGATTATAATAAATTAATTTCATAAGCTTAATTAATGTTTTTAAAGTACTGCACACTCACACATACATGATTATATTCATAATTAGTGACAATAAATATTTGTCTTGGGAAAGCTTAGTGCTATGTTCAACTTTTTAACCTTCCTTCTTAGTTCAGTGTCAACTGAATTTCCAATGCATTTCGATAGTAACATTGAAAGCATATTTTACTGAGTCTTATATGAGGATATCTGATAGGTGACCCCCTAAAAGGGTCACTCGACCCCCACAAAGAGACTGTGACCCACAGGTTGAGAACTACTGATCTAGAAGGACATCCTAAACCAAAAACTATGATGATATATGGGAAGGCACTTGGGCCTGTGAGACAAATGTTAGATTTTTAGCTACAATAATGTTCTCCATCATAGTGATTGTTACACAATTGGAAGGTACTAATATTTGTGTCTACTGTTTCTTTATTGGCAGTCACCTCTGTGAAATGAAAACAAAAGGCAAGATCTCTATGCCAGAAAGAATTTATAGATAAATGTTGTAGGCAGCAGGATTCAAAGAGGAGTTGGTATTAGAGTTCCCTTGAGTGGTTCCTGTTCTTGTATTTGAATCACCCATTCACACTTCCATCCTGCAGCATTGCCTATGAAGAAGTAATAAACATGCCAGGAATACTTTTCTTTAGTGATGATTAGATTGCATGCTCGAAATTCAGGATTCATTAAACTGCAGAGTTAACTTATATTTAAAGGGATGAGGTGGTATTGTAATGATGTAATGGTACACTTTAGGAGTGGCAGGGGTTTGTTAGTTGAGTGCTAGATAAATATAAAAAAATCATCTATACGAATAAAACAAAAGCAATATTTTCTATGTGAATTGTGCAACATAGATTATACATCTTTTACTTGATCTAAGTAGTACTGGATTAAAAGGGAAAATAAAATGAGCAGATTAAATACAGAACAAGGGTGCATACTTCGATGTAAAATAAGACCAGTGATTTCTCTCTGCTCATAATACCATTAGCATGTTTAGTTCAGATTGGTAATTAGAATATTGATGATATTGTTGGCCAATTTGTAACTTTTTTGTTAACATCTGTCGTGTACACATTAGCACCAAAAAAAAAAATGTTCAGGCATAGCTCTCTGTATTTATAGAAATAAAATAAAATAAAATGGAAGTATAAAGTTCAATTTGGAACGGCACACATAAGGTTGGCATGTCCTACACAGGGATGTCATTTTTGTTCATAAATCATCCCATGTTTTTAAAAGCTCTGCCAATAACACACCTGGTTGTCGATTAATATACAGACTATAGCAAGAATTAAAAAATAGACAGCAGAAAATAAGTCATCCAGTGAATATGGAAAATAAACAGAGTTCAAGAAAAGAAAAACAAATGATCATTAAATATAAGTGTTTAACATCTTCAACCTTCAGGGAAATGCTAGTCAAAACTATATTGAGATTCCATCTCACCCCAAGCAAAATGTCAGCTATCAAAAAAAAGAAAAAGAAAGAAAGAAAGAAGAAGAGGAAGAGTGAGAAGGAGAAGAAGGAGAAGGAGAAGGAGAAGGAGGAGAAGAAGAAGAAGAAGAAGAAGAAGAAGAAGAAGAAGAAGAAGAAGAAGAAGAAGAAGAAGAAGAAGAAGAAATGAATCATATGCTGGAGATGCAGGAAAGAGAAATACTCTCATACCACCTGGGTGCCTCCAATAACTGAAAATGAGCAAATGCCATATGATCCAGCTATGCTTCTCCTGGGTATTAACTCAAAAGGTTCTGAACATAACATACAGATACCCGCAGCACTACTTACAGAAGCCAATATATAGGTGCCCATCCACTGAGGAATGGATGAGGGAAATGTGGCATACTTATAGAGTGAAGATTTATTTTGTTCCAAAGGATAGAATTATGGTTTTGGAAGGAGATGGCGGAGGAGATGGTGGAACAGCAGCGCGACATATTGAGCAAAATAAACTAAACATAGAATTGACACTAAAATAGGAAGAGGTATATGGAATGAGTCTAAACAGAGTTGGGATGGGGAACACCAGAAGGTAATGAGAAGAAAATAAATACAATCATTTATTTTCTCTCAGATGCAGAATCTAGATTGGATAGATAGATGACAGGTAGGTAGGTAGGTTGGTTGGTAGATAGACAGAAAGATGAGATGAGATGGATGTAAACAAAAGAAAGGAATGTAGATAGATAGACAATAAATAGGTAATTTGGGGTCTGGAGAGATGGCCCAGTCATTAATAGCATTAGCTGCTATTCCAGAGTACCCAAGTTTGGTTCCCAGCACATACATGGCAACACTCAACTGTCTGTAACTCTAAGTTCAGGGGATCTGATTTCCTTTTTTGAACTCTATGGGCACCAGGCACAAACATGTTTCACAGACATGCATCTCACACACACACACACACACACACACACACACACACACAAAGAAAGAAAACAAGTAAATCTTTATAGATGATTTTGTATATGAAATATGAAAGAGGAGTAAGGTATAAAGTAGAGGAGAGCAAGTGGAAATGCTAGCTGAGTATAAACACAACACTCATTATGCAAATGTCATGAGGAAGCTTATTGTTTTATATACTATCTAAAAATGATTATTAAATGAATATTAAAAATATGTTTAATCTAAAACATACATTATTCTCTTTATTTGAGATCATTTGAAACATGATGACTTTCCAAGAAATCGAGAAATATCAAGACAATTCTAGTAGCATGGAGTTTATAGCATCACTTGAGGATGACTCGATGATGACTATCACTTTTTTAGTCTCAAAAGTAAGCTGCAGGGATGTTTTTTGAGAATGTACTTTCAGTACAACAGATTTGTCTTTGACCCTGACCCATTCGTCCAAGTAGATCCAATGTAGAAATAGTACTTGCTTCCTATGACTAAGGTTTTTTATCTGCTAGGAAAACAAAACAAGTGATATTAAACTGCATTAGGAAATGCCTGAGTGGAAAACACAGAATACCAAGACTACAGATGTGAGCCAGCAGGAGATTGTGGGTGAATGGCAGAGGAAGAAAGACAGTACATCCCTGCAGCTGGGTGTTTGTTTATATACTGAACCTTTTGACTGTCCTGGAGCAGAATGGATTTCTGACACCCAGTTGATAGGAGAGAGATATGAAGGAGAAAACCATTTTGGTTGTTTTCCTCAGTTCACATAACATTAAACTGATACTGATTTTTGGAGAAAAAAGCATGAATTTAGACATCAGAGTTTCCTTCTGGTTTCCACTGTAGGTACCAATTCCTTTTTTTCTAAGAGAATGTTTCCAAAGTTATAAAATTCTGTGTAAAGAGAGCTGAAGGAGCACATGAATATATAAGATAAGAAAATCCTTATTTTATTTTTGATGTGTGATTAAGAGTCCAAATAATAATGCAGTTTCTGTTCATTCATCTGCCTCAGTTGAGAACTTAATAGAGAAACTTGGACTTTTTCACACTCCAGTTAGTGTTGAGAATTTTCCATATACATACATGTTGCAAACAGATCCATGACATACTAGCTTCATGCTAAATTCTCTAACAAATTTGCTCTGAAATAAAAAGACTGTTGAATGTGTGAATGCCATATGTATGCACTTTACTGATGAACTGACATAATTTAAATAGATGATGGACAGACAGACAGACAGATAGATAGGTACTTAGATGTCTATAGTATGTTTTATAGTTGCTGTGCTAATGATATACTATCTTACAATTTACAATTTTTGTCATAGTTACAGTAAGTTGATTCTGTATTTGAGATTTTCCTTTTTTTTAGTTATTTATTTTATTTAATTTATTATTTTACATGTTGATCCCAGTTCCCTCTCTCTCCCTCCCTCCCTTTTACCCTCTCTACCCTCTCACATGCATCCTGACCACCCTCCCCTCCCATCCCCCCACCCCAATTCCATATGTAGGGCAATGTCATCCAGGTGGGGTCATGTAGATCTGTCAAGTCATTTGAAATAGGGACTAGGGCTTCTCTCCTGTCTCTAGATTAAGGCAGTATCCCTCCATGGGGGATGTGTTCACAAGGTCCTTTTGTACACCAGGGATACATCCTGGTTCCACTGTCTGAGGTCCCTTAGACTTCTCAGTCCTTGTGGCTGAGACCCATATTCAGGGGGGCCTGAATCAGTCCCATGCTGGCTTCCCAGGTATCAGTCTGGTGGCCCTTTAGCTCCTCCTTGTTCAGGCCAGCTGTCTCCATGTGTTTGAAGAGAAAATTAAACCCAAAGAAAGGTCTAGAGACATACAAGAGTGCTGCCAACTAACAATTTGAGCATCCGTGGAAAGGCTACCATAAATGCCCTTCCCTGATAGTGAGATAAACAACTACCTTATCCATGGAGCCCTCATCTAATGCCTGTTGGAAACAGAAGCAAACACCCATACCTAAACACTGAGTCGAACTAGAACCCAGATGCAGATGGAGAGGACAAGACCAGGTTGCAGAAACACATTGAGCTTTTCCTTTTTAAGATTAGGAATGTATCATGTACCACAGGACTTGCCTATAATCAATAAAACCCAGGTTTAGAACATAGCAGAGCAATGAGAATTCTGCAACAGACTAATCTAAGACTGAGGTATTTTGCTTCAGTTTTCTTGTGATGAAATTATGAGTTAATGTTTTAGTTAAAGACAAAATACTTGAAAATGGCTTCCTATGTTTGCAGAGATTTCTATGTTCAAAAACAAATCTTTGGGAAAAAGGAAATAAGCCTCTGAACGTTGACATAGGATGCACAGAACAAGCACGTCCCGGGACAGAGATTATCTATTGACCACATCTCCATCTTAAAGTATAGACTTATGTAATATCCCACATAGTCAGGAATAATTCCCATTTCAAATAATAAAACAACAATACATAGCCTATGTGGTGCCCACCCAATACAGTCAAATAACTGAAGTGTCTGTGATGGGAGGGAGAGCTGGGATGTTTCCTGGATAGTCACTTTGTGAATTGAAAATTATTCTCCAGTAATTGACTCTACCCCATTTTCAGGATGTATTTTATGGATTGGCCATCTCAAAACATTGGGAAAAGGCAGGAATCCAAATGTTTTACTATGTCAACTTTGTCTTTTAACAGTGAGAGTAAGAGCGTCCCACAATTCTGTCCAAGTCAAAGCTAGACTCAAAGACTGCTGCATCAGTCCTCAAAGCGTGTACTGCAGTAAGACTGAAGTAGAGATTCTTTCTAGTTCACATGCCAGTAGTGGGGAGAGAAGAGAAACTGAATACCTATAAGGACTTCATCTGTTTATTTATCATTATAGCTAGCTCTGAGGCTGGGAACAAGATACAGTGAGGAATAAAACCCTGTATTTGCAAGGTTCACATAGCATGGTGGGGAGAAAGTCAACCCACAGATAAGATATAGAGCCATACATGGAGGGGCATCATTCAAGATCTGAAGTGACTGCTAACAATGGTTCTAAGCTAAAATTTGAAGAAAGAGGTAGAATTATACACACAACGGTAGTGTAGAATTAATTTGGGACAGAAAGAATAGTTTCATGTTTTTATATAGGCTTTCTTTTCCCTTGTGTATGTTTTTAACTGTTCTGAATTGAACTGAAACTAATTTAGGACATCATCTAGCATTCATTGACAGATGTTTGCAATTTTTATAGCACTTTTAATTTTTCTTTGAGAACCTTATACTTGTATTTTGATCGTATGTACTCCCTAGGCTCTCTGTTTCTCCAAATATTATTCCCAACATGTTTCTCTCTGATTCTCATGTCCACATCTTTTTTCTTTTTCTTTTCTTTTTTGTTTTTCAACAGCCAACTGAATACAATTAATGATGCTTATATGCTCGGGGGGGGGGTGAGGCCAGTCACTGAAACTTAGGCCCTCTTCCAGTCGTCATACTATCAAAGAAAAATGATATTCCATCATCCAGAAGCTATCAATTCCCATAACTCCTCAGCTAATGATGAAGCCCTATTGAATTCCTTCCCTGTCTATGATGAAATATTAACTGCCTTGATTTTGTGTACATCTTGTGCATGTAGCTACAGCTCTGGGGGGTTAATGAGTTAGCCATGTCATGGCAAGAAGACAAAATTTCAGTTTTCTTCTCCATCTTCCAGCTCTTATATTCTTTCTACTCCATCTTTAACATGTTCCTTGAGCCTTGACAAGGATATTAAGATAGATATTCCACTTAGACCTGAGCACTCACTTAAGTATTTTTAGAACTAACTTTGATCAATTAGGAATCTTTGAATTACCTGCTGCTTACTACAAAAAAAGTTTCTTCTCAAACTATATTGAGAATAACAAATATATGGATATAAACATAAATATTTAGAAAGCAGTTTAATAATATTACCTCTTGCCAAGACAAAAATAGCCCCTAGGACCTATGCTTTTCCAAGTCATAGAATTTTTACCAGATAATCTGGTCATTTTTTGGGACAGGTATCTGAGAGATAGGACCCAGGGGTGGAGAAAATAAAGAAGAAAGTAAATCTGGGGTTAGGCGTTCTTGCACAAGCTATGTCTTATGGTAAGCAAGTTTACTATGATATAAAGCATCTTATATGCCGTTTACATGGGGAAAATGAGACAGAATCAGCAGAAAGCTCATTAAGCAATGTTGGCAAAGGGAACCCAGGATTCCTCAGATACAGCTGTCTTAGGATGGATACAGTCAACCCAGGCAGAAAGGTTGAGTTTCCAGACACTGCAACTTTGACTTTTTTGAGGCCTTGACTCCACTCCTAGGCCAGACCTTCCCAAGTTTGGCCCTGGGCAAGGATATGAAAATAATATGCCCTTTGTCCTTTTACCAGGCCTCTGAGAAAGCCTTGGATTTGCCTGAGTCCCAACATCTATGCAGAAATTCTATGTGGAACATGATTCAGCTCTAATCATAATGAGTATGTTTACCCCAATAACAATCATGTTACTGTGTGAACATCATACTAGTGTGAACATCTTGCTTGGAAGGTTGGTACTATGGCATGCAGGGTCCAGCACTGAGTAGATCACGGATGTCTTTTCTCTTTAAGAAGCTTGGAAGGCATCTCCTAGCACTGACACTATAAAAGCTAGCCAGAAGTAAGGAAGTTTCCCAGTCAGTTTGATATTGATTTCTTTATGTCCTACAACCAAAGAGCATGGTATCTTTAACAATAGTGTTTTAATATCAATTTAAAGTAGACAGTCAGAACCAAAAACACAGACCTGTGTTGTTTATGGTCCTCTGGACCTCCCTAACTCATAGGGAAGTATCCTATGGCTGGAACTAAGATTTTCATTTAGTAATCCATGTCTCCATTGTCACTCATGCAGAATACCTCTGTCCAACCCCCTCTTTCCTTTTTGAGACACAGTCTTACTCTGTAGTTAATGCTAATCTGGATTTCACTATGCAAAACCATACTTGCCTTGAATTCACAGAGCTCTACCTGCCTCAGCCTCCCAAGTGCCTGACCAAGCTCCTTATTTTTTAAGTGAGTACTTTAGATTAGTTTACAAACTAGTGTGTTTCCCTAAGGCCTTTTCATTAACATTCAGTTTACTAATCCCCTGCCCCAAGCACTTTTAACAATTCTCCCACCCACCCACCCCTATTGTGCTAATAACCAATTCAGGGCCTTATACCTGCTACATTAGTGCTCTGTAACTGAAGCCATTGTCAGTTACTGAAGTCTTACATCAAAGGAATGCTACAATTTCAGAATTCTCTGAATAATGATATATCATACTCATAAGGAAAGGAAGGGATTAGTAGTGATCCCAGCCTGGATATTACAGAGAAAAGAATTTGAGGGCTGTTTCTTAGAGGAAAAATAATCATACTACACACTTCAATTCAGTATAAAATACACTCTACTACTTATTTGAGCCACTGTCCCAATTTTCTATACGAATCAACAATTTCATCCCTGTATACATTATAACAACACAAGCAATAACATATAATATAAATTTAAATATACTTTATATATAATTAGCATGTTTAAATGTCAATACAAACATTAATAGCTAATTAACTAAATGACCTAATTTAAGCATTTATGCTTCAATTTATTTAACTATAAACTGATTATACTTATAGATTATGAAATTGATCTGCATATTGAAAAGTATTACTCCTGATCAGCACTTAAATTCACTTTTGATATAAAGCACTGAAAAATATTTGAAACACTTATTTGTAAATTTAGAAAAGTAATTATTTAGTAAATTACTGAAATAGCTCTCTAGAGAGGCATTGTTCTCCAGTATCCAAATTTAATCAGTCATGAGATGATTCCATCTTCACATGTTTTATTTGAAAATATATTTTTGCTTCTTAAATCCACAGGCACACCAGATAGCAGGAAGGAAGTGATGCTGATATGAGCTACCACCATTGCAGAATTCTCAGAGTAACAGGCACAGCATGCATTAGATAGAGGCAGAGCTGCCAGTGCTTTTGGAGGGTGTCCGGAGTGGTCCAGAGTTAAGGACTGTCATCCCCACTAATCCAGGCAGGAACGACCTGCCTGAGTTAAAGTCGCATAGATGGTACCCCATTTTCCCCAAAGAACTGATAGAAATCGGGTGGCAAGATCAATGGGATAAGCCACCTGGGGCTGATTATGCTGTCTGTATACCTGTGCTTGATAAAGAGGCTAAAGTAATGTGTTTTTTGGAGCCAAAGTAGGAAAGGACTGAGAATAAATAAAGCCTTTCTAGTTGTTACCCTGAGTTAAAGTGAAGAGAAAAAAAAGTTTCAGGCTTTTATTGCATCGTGAACTCCACAGATCACTTTCTGATTTCATTGCAAAAGGAAAGTCCTGTTTGCTTTTAGCTGAGACTCTTATGTTAGTTCCTGAAAAAGGCCTCTCCCATACTGAGTGTCCTACAAGTCACTTAGGATCATGTCCCCCTCCTGTTCAAAACCCTCAAAAGCTAATCAAATAAAGTTCAGACCTCTGTCCTATGTTATCTCAGCTTTGTTACTCCCACCTAGACTTCCATCCATTCCTCCCATCTGACAGTACAGCAATACAATTTGACTTATCATCTATGTAACTTTTCCACATCCTCTGCCTCCCACATGATGGCTACCATCTCTCTTTCTGGGAGTACCTTTATGATTTCTTCCTAGTTCAGGTTACATGTATTTTCCTTGTTCTCATTGCCTAATTATCATTACAGAAGCATCTGCACATATATCTTACTTCTGCAGGAATTAGCAGAAATTTCCCATGAAACCCATGGACTTGCCTATCCAGCATGGTTGACTGTTGCTTGATTTCTTACTTGCAAACTCCTTAACATTTCATCTCCTCCATCTTAAAACCACTATCTTTGTTGTCTAAACTGCAGTATTTCCCACAGTAAGAATTCAAACATGCAAATTTACTGAGGAAAAATGGCCACTGGTGCTGATCCATTATCCAGTATGTACTTTATTAAAATCGCTTAAAATATTTACACAAGGATAGTTTCTTTTTTCTTTTTTTTTTAAATTTATTTTATATAACCAAGTCCATTTAAATGAAAACAAACATTTATAGACAATATTTGGGAATTTGGGCATCGTTCTTTCCAAACTACTTCCTGCTGGTAAGGGGCACTGTCATGGGGGATTCGAAGAAGATGCAGAAATCATGGCTGTAGTCTGTAAGGCTGCTTTGTCCAGCTGTTTTGAATGTAGGATCACCTGGTACTCTGTTTCAGGCGGTCTGGCTTGATCAAACCACATTAGTCTGGAAGGAATCCACATCTTTTCATTTTCTGTGGAAACAAAAATAGAAATCTTTTTCCCCAGTAACTTGTCCTTCAACTTAAATTTTGGAGTCAAAGCATTTTTTTTTATTTAATTTATTATTTTACATGTCAATTCCAGTTCCCTCTCCCTCCCTTCCTCCCTTCCTCCTTCTCTCCTTCCCTTCCTTTTACCCTCTCTGCCCTCTCACATGCACTCTAAACCACCCTCCCCTCCCATCCCCCCACCCCAATTCCATATGTAGGGGAATGCCGTCCAGGTGGGGTCACATAGATCTGACAGGTCATTTGTAGTAGGGACTAGAGCTTCTCTCCTGTCTCTAGGTTAAGGAAGTTATCCCTCCATGGGGGATGTGTCTGCAAGGTCCTTTTGGGCACCAGGAATACATGCTGGTTCCACTGTCTGAGGTCCCATAGACTGCTCAGTCCTTGTGGCTGAGACCCATATTCAGGGGGGCCTGAGTCAGTCCCATGCTGGCTTCCCAGCTATCAGTCTGGTGGCCTGTAAGCTCCTCCTTGTTCAGGTAAGCTGTTTCTATGTATTTCTTCTGCCTGGTACAAGGATGGTTTCTAACGCAATTATTCTGTAATATGTCCTAGTTGGCTTAAACAAGACAGTTGTCCCTCTCCAGTCTAAACAAAATGATTCTTTTGTCCAATTAAACTCTCACCACAGGGCACTGGGAAGGATTACAGAGACTCTGATGATTTGGGGCCAAAGGACTTCAAATTTGCAATAACATGAATAATAAAAACTTTTCCTGTTTGTTTCAGATGATAAAAGTAAACAGAATTTAATATGTACATCAGACAGTAGATGTATTTGACCTCTAGTTAAATGAACTCTTAAGAAACATTTTACTACTTTCATTTCTGTATGTCAGATATGCACATCAATTCAATTGGTATTTGCTTTCGCACAGAAGTGCCTTCCCTTCCCATGGTGCTGGGTATTGAACCAAGGATCTCATACTTTCTAGGCAAGCATTGTACTGCTGAGCCATACCCTGGCTCCATTTTTCCTTTTAGTTCAATCAAGACAGAGTCTCTCTCAGTAGCCCAGGCTGGCCTTGAACCTGATATGCCTCAGCTTTACTGGTAGCTGGGAGTCCTGGCTTAATTGCCAGAATGAACTGCAAAGCACATTTCCAATCAGGTTAATTAAATCATTACAGATGGATTTGCAGAGGAAGTGTATCTCTGGGTAGTCCTAGCTGCCATGGAACTTGCTCTCTTAGACCAAGCTGGCCTCAAACTCAGAACTGCCTGCTACCTGCTTCTGTCCCCCAAGTGTTGGGATTAAAGGCATGTGCCACCATGCCAGGCATATTTTTTGACTTTTGAATGAAAATAATTTTTGAAATTTAAGCTTTAAATAAATTGAGAAAAGGTAGAAAATCACCAGAAACTATCCTGTGTATTTGAGGGAGAATCTGTTTCAATATTTAAGATCTGCAAATTTATGTTTTGAGAAGCATGAATGTGTGAGTCACAATCAGTTATGAAAGTTTACAATATTGTACCTTTTTATCACTGTACTACCATGTACACATGCATAACTTACTGTATTTCAAAGTAAAGATTTATATTCTTAGATAGGAAGAATTATATATCACAACAAATAGAAAGTTGAGAAATACAAGGTTATTGTTTTTCCTATACCACAGTTTGATTCTGAAAGTTGTGTCCATCAAGGCACACTGCAAGGTAATTATCAAACACAAATGTAGATAAAATTAGTTTTGCATAGAGACTATCATAAAAGAAGAAAATTTCATAATATGAATTGTATAAAAAATTCAAAAACTTAAAACTGGATTTAAAATCAGAAGAATAATTTGCTGTGTATAATTCAGACGATGCAATTTCACAGGGTTGAAGGAAGAAAAAAATGTTACACACAATCTACACAGGTACCCACCTATGAGTGATCAGGAGCAGTCAAAACTGAGTGAAAGTAGCAATTGACTGTTCTGGGCACTAGAATGTCTGTCCCTGGCAGGCCAAGAATGAACTTGTCAGGACAGAACAGACCAATCCTCTGCAAAGCTGCCAACCAAAGAGTGCTCCACTTTAAAACCAAGGACAACCTGTCATGAGAGAACCAGTATCCCTACTCCCTAGGTAAGAAACAGGACAGCACAAGGTAAAAACGTAATCCTGAGGATGATGGGCTGTGGTTGTCACTACCCTTCTAACCCACAGCCTTCCTGGCTGCATTGATTATTCTCTGATTACCATGAAGTAAATGTGAACAAATAGATATTCACTTTGTCCTCACCTGTGGCACAGACCCAGGGTGTGGACAGGGGCAGATGTTACCTGGGAGAACTAAGTCTGAGGAATGGGCTCCAGGAGTTCTCTTGCTTGCAGCACAGGGACAGGAGAACATCCAGAGGCATCCTTGGGACTAGGAACCTGCTGGTGTTTATGTGTCTATGTTGTAAGTTATTTCTATCTAAATAAACATCTATTTGGCCTGTTTCTCCTGATCCTTATTAAACCACAATATCTGGTGTCAGAAGTGCCCAGATCAAGAGAGATCACTACCAGACTCTTAATGATCTTCAAAAATTACTAGGAAAGATAGCTCAATTGCAAATTTTGGAATAGAAGAGTATGATTTGAAAAACTTGAAAATGGCCCTAAAAGGGGACAAGGACTTGAATTGTCCATGAATACTATCAGCTGAAGCTGAAAAGGAATCAGAATGGGTAGAAAAGAGGATACTAGAAGCACATGTGGACCGTGTGGATCCAAAACTAGACTGTATTCTGGTTATATTACCATCTAGAGAATATCCTTCAGGGATTTTGATGCAGAGGGAAGTATCATAGTGGATATTTCTACTACATAAACAGTAAAACTAAAAACATATATATGGAAGAGACCCAGCAGAAATTATAGTACCTTTAACTAATGAGGAAATTTCCTCCTGATGGAAAGATAATGAATATTGGCAGAGAGCATGCAGTAATTTTTTGGGAATGATTAGCAACAATTATCCCAAAAGTGAAAAAATCAAATTCATAAAGAAAACTATTTGGATCTTTCCACGCATTGTAAGAAAAACCCCAATCTCGGGAGTTCCTACATTATACACTGATGCAAACAAATCTGGTAAGGCAGGATAGAAATCAAGAAAAATAAGTAAAGTAGTTCAAAGCCCTTACAAATCTGTACAAAAGGCAGAATTGTACACCATTCTCATGGTACTTATAGATTTTACAGAAACCCTCAGTATAGTTACTGACTCTCAATATGCAAAGAGAGTCGTCTTACACATTGAGACTGCAAAATATATTCCCGATGATACAGAATTAACTTCATTGTTTATACAGTTACAAGATACTCTCAGAAATAGGACCCATATGTGATATATATATATATATATATATATATATATATATATATATATATATATATCACATCAGATCCCATATGGGTCTGCCAGGTCCTCTAGCACAAGGCAATGATGAAATTGATCGGTTTTTAATAGGAAGTGTACTAGAAAGACCATGTGAACAGTAAAGGTTTAAAGAAGGATTTTTCTATCACTTGGCAACAAGCTAAGGAAATAGTTTGGAAATTTCCTATTTGCTCTTCTATAACCAAACTCCTTTACCACCAGGCAGTAACCCTAAAGGTATAAATAGGTATGAAATATGGCAAATGGATGTGTTTCATTTTGCAGAATTTTGAAAATTAAAATACGTGCACCACACTATAGATACATTTTCAGGGTTTCAATGGTCCACTGCTCTAAGCTCTGAAAAGGCACATTCTGCTATCACACACTCATTAGAGGTAATGACCATTATAGGCATACCTGCACAAATAAAAACTGAAAATGCTCCAGCATATGTCTACAGCAAATTTAAACAGTTTTTTTTTTGAGTATTATAACATAAAGCACATAATCCTACCACAAAATCCTACAGGACAAGCAGTGGTTGAGAGATCCAATTGTACTTTAAAGGAAATGCTCCATAAACAGGCAGGAGGAACCAAGACACCCAAATACAGATTACATAATGCCTTATTAACATGAAACATTCTTAATTCTAATGAAAAAGGAAAAACAGCTGTAGAAAGACACTGTACAATAGAAAAAACTTCTGAACTAAATCAGCCAGTGTACTTCAAGGATGTATTGGCCTCAGTATGGAAACCAGGATATGTGTTAAGTTGGGGTAGGGGTTTCGCCCTTGTATCTACAGGAGAAGAAAAGCTATGGATACCATTTAAATTGATCAAGATCCAAGTTGAACAAGAGAAACATCTTAATGAAGAGAAATGACAAGTCATCCAACAAATTAGTTCCCATGAGATGTGCGGAGACCTCTCAAAGGTAGGGGAAGTGTTTTCTGTTCTTGTCCTTGCAGGAAAACAGAGAACACCATCTTCAAACAGCCAAAAGACAATGAACATGTAGGTACCTACAGAAGAGAAGATAGCTCTCCAAAAAGAATCACTTAATGAAGAGTAATCTGATATGTGGTAAAAATATTTAATTCTAGTAAACTATTTCTATACAGAAATCTATTTCTCTTTACAATCTAGAATTCCTCTAGTGCCAATTCATGTAACCAATGCTGACTCTGGAGTTGGATTTGGCTTTCCTTCTCTAAATTCAAGTATGTTGTTACGATTAAACTCACAGTTTCTGCCTTAAATCAAGAAGCCAATTGGTATAAGGCAGAAGAAAACAAAATCTGGGGACTCACTTGCTTATACACAATTTTCTCTCTGAAATCCTAATTTTCTCATATATATTTTAATGCTTATTGTTGCCTTTCCCTATATGCATACCTTAAAACTTTAAAATTTTATATGGATATCGATGTTTTAAGTTTCCACAATGAATGAATAACAATTCCTAACAGCAAACTTTGAACTCTCCAGAAAGACGATGGGGCACCACTTCATCACTTCCACTTGACTCAACCTGATGCATATGGACTATAAACATCACCCTAAAACAAGTTTGAGACTGTTTGCTTGAGAGAACTACTGACTAGCTAGCTGTAATGATGCACCTTCTTATAACACTCTGGCCAGAGTTTCAATAGAACCCCAGTCAAGCATTTTCTGCCACACAGAGACTAGCTATATATGTCACAGTTAGTCCTGTCAAGAAATTTTGTCGCTAAAAATTTTCTTCCCACAGGATCCCATGGAGCATTCATCATCCCATTTCAGCAGAAACTAATCTTAAGATAACGAAGCCCCCTTTCACTACTCCTGGCATTTAATGAATAATTTTTATCTTCTTGGGGTTGGTTTTAGTTATTTAGGGTTGGTATGGAAGATGATGCTTAGACTCGGGTATCTTTTTTTAGACAGGGATAGAGTATGGTTGGGAAAGGTATAGTTTTAGATGGGATATAGGTAGATTAGCCTATCTTCTTGTGAATCATTTTAGTAATAATGAGATATTAGTGTTAATAGCTTATATTGTTATAGATTCTTATATGGTAACCTATGTAAATTTAAGTTTATATTCCCTTCCCAGAAAAATTGTATATTATATTTTGTAACATTGTATAAAATCTTTCTATTTATGATGTTTTATGCACATTATCCTTACCATATTCTATGTATGTATTTTATTTATGTTCAAGACATTTTGTATTTTGATACAATTTAGGGTATTTTTATCATGCTGCACTTTATAGTTATACCTTTGGTCTAGGCATGTCTACTCTACCTCTGTTTTAGGGATTTACATGTATATATGCATGTTATATTGCTTATATATTTGTCCCTGCTTTACTCAGGGAAGTTTCCATTAGTCTTATAGCAAGGTTCCTGAGTATTATAGATTGTCTTCACCCATGTTTCCTATACCTATGAGATTAGTCAGACATAGATGCTTAATCTTCAAACACTTCATAGACCTGCAGAACATGGCATTTAAATGTTTTAAAATTAGTACTCCATTGACATGAGACACTGTTGCTCCTGACAGCACCATGCACTTTCCCAAAAATATGTTGGACATTGTTATCACTCCTTCTGGAGTCCATCCTTGCTTTGGCTAATGGCCTCTTAGGCAAAGAACTGCCGCTACCTTGACCACTGATTTGGATATGTGTTTCTGTGTGCTTGTAGGAGACAAACTTAGAAGACTGCTGAACCTTGCCAAGTCAGAGTAAGACAGCCTTTCTACCTCCCTGCTGTTGTGGTCTGTCAGGTACTCTTGGCCTTAACCAAAATTGGCTATACCAACGCTACTATGAGACCTTGGGTGACTGTCCAGGCAGCCTGCTGTTTCTGTCCTCACTGCACCATGTGGAAGTTGCCCATCTGCATTTCCTGTCTACCCTAGTATTGTTATTTTCCTTCTCAGATCTTTGATGAGGTTGAAGATTAAACTATCACAACTATTATTCTCTTTTCCTAGTTAGACATATTAGGTACTAGATATAAGCTTTCCACCCTAGGATAACTCTATTGTAAACCCTGTTTTGCCTTCACCCTAGGACTAGATATGTAGTTCTTAAGTTTGTATGTTCTTGATTTTCCTTTTCTTAGAGCACACTTGTTATTCATTGTTTTGTATAGTTTTGTAATCTTTTGTTTAAAAGGGGAATTGTAGTGAGATATTCACTTTGTCCCCACCTGTGGCACAGACCACACCAATTGGGGGTGGGGACAGGGGCGGATGTTACATGGGGGAACTAAGTCTGAGGAAGGGGCTTGGGGAGCTCTCTTGCTTGCAGCACTGGGACAGGAGAACATCTGGAGGCATCCTTGGGACCAGGAACCTTCTGGTGTTCATGTGTCTATGTTGTAAGTTATTTCTCTCTGAATAAACATCTATTCAGCTTGTCTGTTTCTCCTGATCCTTATTAAACCACAATAAATAGGTCTAAATTTGGGACAGTACTTCTGGAATGTGTTACTAAACATGGCAGCCCCCTAAATCTCATGAGGGGAGACATTCATAGTCATCTATGAGTGAAGAGATAAGTGGGTAACATCAATGGAATTTTGAGAGTGAAACCAAAAGACAAAATAAAATATTAAGCCAATATACATATTTCAGTGTAACATTCATATTTTATAACATGTAAACCTGTGTCAGATCCATGACATACTGTACATGGTTTACTTAGAGGAACATAAAGCACACTGCAATGTGGCCTCATTCATATGCCAAGAAAGTCAATCTCTGCACTTGAGAGTAAACAGTCAGAGACTGTTATCCTTGTGGACCCCAAGTCGCATCATAGCATAACCATGCAGGACATTTCAGCTGTCCAAGTGATCAATTGCAGCCCTAGAAACCTTGCTAAGGGCAAATCAATTCTGGAGCAATTTATATCAATTATTCAGAATAGTGAGATGGCTGGAAAACTGGTCTTTCACTGTGAGATTGAATAGCTAGCACTCAGAGCAGGACTTTGTTCTGTGAGAGTAATAACTCCTTTGCAAGACCTAAGCAAATGAGATTTGAGAATGTGCATGAAATATATAAATATTCATGAGGCCTGAGGTGTACTCAGACCTCCCGTCCTTCCATTGTATTAATCAAAGCTGAGTCTAAAACTCCATAAACCAAAATGCATCAAAATGCAAAAGCTTAAACAAGATCATGTAGTTGTTCCTCATGTAATAGTAAAGAGAACAGGATCCTGAGGAGCTGTGGATGTAAGGTCATTCAGGGGCATTCTTTTCTCTCGGTGGGCTGATTTCCATAAAGCATGGTCCTCATCTCAGCTGAGAAAGAATTATAATGGTGTTACCCCAGGCTCTGAGCATATTCCTTAGTTACATTCCTTGAATCGTGATGCAAACATAACCATCATCTCTCCTACATGGCGTGAGTAGAGATATGGACAAGGCCAACTCAGGCATTTTTGAAAAGCACAATGGCATACTACACCCCTGTCTATTCCTCCCCCGACTCAATCTTTCAAGTCCCACATGCTTTCCTCTCCTCCCTTCTCTTTCTCCTAGCCTCCTCTCCACTCACTGCCCCCCTCCCAAAATGCTCAGGAGATCTTGTCCCTTTCCCCTTCTGTGAGGGACCTTGTATGAATCTCTTAGAATCCTCCTTGTATCCTAGTTTCTCTGGCAGTGTGAATTATAGGCTGGTTATCCTTTGCTCTATGTCTAAAATCTATATATGAGTGAGTACATACCATGTTAAGAAGGTTAATATTTCATGTGAAATAGCTTCAGTTTTAAAAAATATTTTAGTTTGAGTTTTCTTTATTCAATATTTTAGAATGACAATTTCAAACAGGTAGCATAATTGACCAGTAATAATTTATATTCTTCACCTGGACTGACCACAGGACCAATTTCCACATCTATTATCTGTCTCTAGCTCTATCTGTCTAACTATGTGTGTGTGTGTGTGTGTGTGTGTGTGTGTGTTTATTCATCTGTCAATCTATCTATCATCTAGCTAGCTAGCTATTTATGTAGTTTTATATTCTATCCCTCATGTATATATTATGTACATATATCCATACATACATATCTGTATGTTTTTGCAAGTAAATCAAATCAAATAGACAATTTAATATTTGGAAAGGTCATTTACCAAGAAACATTAAAAATAACTTTTAAGACATGTCATTATGGCCACTTGTTTACCAAAATGTAAAGCATGGCGATATTAAATGGAAAAATGTACTTTGCAAAAACCCACTTGTATGTATTTAAAATACTCAAATAACCATTTACAAATAAAAAATCATAGTTCAAAGACAAAAACATGGCTCTTAATTACAATTCCCAATATAAAACTTAGACAATAGAGCATCTACATAAAAAAATCAAGAAATATCAATTTAGCTTTGCATTAAACAAAGAATATATAGCTTAGCTATAAAATGAAATATGTGATCAATGACAGTTTAAATTGATACAATTTTGTCAAAATTAAAGACTTTGCTCTTCAAAACATCAAAATTGCTATTAGGAAAATTAAGCATGCTAACCAAAGACAGAAATAAGCTATCTGAAAAAGTGTAACTGATTCTGAATTACAAATAACTTAAAATTTAGTAATAGAACAACAACAATAGACAATTCCTAACAAATGATAGATATATGAATATACATTTCACCAACCAAGTTATATGCATAAAAATTCTATCAAGATTTTCAACATGACTTTTTACTTAAGAAATCCCTGTTAATGCAGATGTGGATGAGCCAGCCTCAATGTTGTAAGGATGGGAGGGACTAACCTATGCCCATCTGTGATCTGCTGGAGCATGTGAAGGGACTTGGCCTGCAGACCCAAAGCTGCAGGATCTCCACAATATAGAGCAACAACAGTGTATCCAATAGGAGCCCTAGCATTGATAGTGTAGTAGAAACCAGAGCCCCCAAACCAGACCAATGACTGTATGCAATGAACACTTGCAAGTTAAGATACATGGACAAAGGGTTCATAGTGTGACTCACTGTGTCACACTGACACTTACTTAGGTGATTAGAGTTTTAAGTTTTCCCCTTTTTATTTTATTTTTTCTCTTAAATTTTGTTTTATTTGCGATGACGGTATGTGTGCAGGAGCAGAGATCCAATGCAAAAGGATGGGGAAATGAATGGGATCAAGATACAGGATGTAAAAGACATAGGCTTAATTAATTAATTAAAAATGAAATCTATATTCATAACACAATTGAGTAGCACTAAAAATATTATATTGATTAAAATGAAAGTGATCCAGCTTCACAAATGTTGGTTAATAGGCAAGAAAGCTTATGTTTTTCTAAAATGCTAATGAAACTGTAAAAGGTTCATCTCAACTATGAACTAACTTGACAGGTAAGTGTATATGACTTGAATGTTTTCTTCTTCTGGCTTGGCTATATAGAGGAAGTGATTAATAAATTATAGTATATTCAGAAAATAGAGCACTAAGCAGAAGTACAATGGCTCGAATGTTAAATAAAAGAAACCAGATAAAAATTAAGGGTAGATACTCCATGCTTCTATTTCTAAATTTATATACAAAAGGTGAAGTATGAGTCAGTGATTATTAGCATAGTTTTCTCTTACAGGGGAACTACGCATAGTTCCTAGTACTCACATCAAGAGACTCACAATCACCAGGTTCCAGGGGACACAGTGTCCTTTTCAGGCCCCTGCTGCCACCTTTACTCACAGGATCATTCCCTGACCCCAATACACATACAGATTTAAAAATAAAGGCAAAATAGGGATGAACATCCTCAAGGAACCAGTTGGAGCAGTTACTTACATACCAAAGCACTTTTCCAAGAGATACGGAAGGGAGGTGAAGAACCATATGGGTGGACTCTATAGCCCCAACCTGCTGAAACTGTAAGCCAAAATTAAATGTTTTCTTTTATAACTTGCCTTGGTTATGGTGTCTTACCAAAGCCATAGAAAAGTAGCTAATACTCTGCCTTATTATGGGAAAATAGACCAGATCATGTTGAAAAGGAATATAACTCAACATCCTAGAGTCCATGCATGGTTCATAAGCCAACAATTGGAACCAGCTGAGCAGCCCCAAGTTCGTACCTGAGTGGGGGAGTGTGGATGAGGGAAAGGCTAGCTATAGACAATAAAGAAGAGACAGAGACACAGAATAAAATCAGGAGGCATATTCAGTTAATACTGAAATGCCACAAGTTTATTTTTCACCACTCTTACATACCTTAGCTAAAAATGGGAACATGGTATCATTTATACAGAACAAACAGACTTTTCTTCCTCCTTTCTCTAATGGTTCAGTAACCACACCTTAGATTCAACTTCTCATGTCATCTTGAGGATAAAATTTCTAGCTTCATGCATCTTAGGCAAGCACTTTACCAACTGAGCTATATTCCTGGTACACGATTAATAACATGTTTCTACTGCCCAATGTGACATTGAATCTGTAAGAATCTCCCTCTGTGTTCTGAACTCCTACTTTCTTCACCCTCACTCTGTGTCACTCAAAGTAATAGATGAATAAACAAACATGAATAAGTGCCATTTCCTTTCTCATGGTTTACAATGAAAGGTTACATTATGTGTTGTCTATATGAATAGAATCTCTCTGAATGTGTTTTAGCCCCTCAGTTTTGAGAGCTCTTTTGAAAGAGCATAACTGCACTTATTTGTTTTTACACTAACATTTCAACAAGTTTCAATGCAATAATAGACATTTTGTATGTGGAGGGCTCAGTCTGATGTGTCATCTACCTTCTTGTGTTCATGAAGTACTTCAAATGTATCAGTACCTCTCTTGATCTAGAATTTAGTTTTATTCCTTTTACATTTAAACTTAAGTAGATGCACAAGGCAAATGTGTGCAATCCTTGACAATAAATACATTCAAATTGATTTTTATGCATTGATCAAAAGAGTTAATTTTGTTGAAAATGTACTCTTACATTTTTTGCTATTGTTTGGTGAAGATGCACACCATTGGTAAGAGTAGTGTTGTACATTGTTGAAGAGTATGAAAGACTTGGTCTCTTTTTGTGTGTGCCAGACACATGACATATGTTATTCTTTTTTTACTAGATTATGCAGGACACTTTTCAGGTTCATGTGCTCATGAGCAGAATGGAAGCTACATGGCTCCATGTCCTTTCCCATGCTTTATTTGGACAAGTATTAACTATTTGCACCATTTGGATACTTCCCCTGGGTAATGCATATCACCATATGTCTCTAAAGTGGATTCTGGGTACCATTCAGTCTTATTGAGGTTGGAATAGTATAGTTTCATGCTGTAGATGTGAACAGTTCTGCTAACTCTCATCTTAAAGTGACAGTTATTAATTTTTCATCTTCATTTAATAATTCTTTCAGCAATGCTGCACGTTTAATGCATGAATAAATCACCTCACATTCTGTTCTCATGGACATTCTAAAGTTCCTTCTCTCATTATATTTTTATTACTTATTAACTGAATAACATTTCATTTCCATCTGATTATGTCCAAGGTCTTTACACTTTACTCCCAGATCTGAAAATAAAATTGATACAAAGGTCCTTTCAATTCTTCCTACATTTTGCTTTGTCTGATTGGATCATGCTTCCCTCTGTTAATCTCCTAGTTGCAAGATCAATTTAAATAACATGGGACAGAATGTCTACAACTTGACAACTTTATAAAGAGCAAGAATGCTGCTCTTTAGACCTATTTCCTGTGACATCTCTTGAGTCAAATTCTCCTGCATTACTAAATTAAGTCATCTTATTAACTAGATGGGAAACATCTTACAAGATTCTCTGTGTGAAGGTTTCCAGTTGCTGGTGCTCTTTTGGGAAAACTGCAGACTCCTTAAGGGATGAAGCTATTTGAAGGAAAGGGAGGGATGGCTGTAAGTTGATGTCTACATTCTATCTTCCTGCTCTTTATCTCTTCCTGATGGATGGCGATATGAGTGAGTGAACAGTCTGGAGGAGTCCCTGCCACCACAGCCAGCAGCTGCTATTGCTGCAGCTGTCTTATTGGACTACTGCACCCTTAAACCCTGCATCACAATAGACCTTTTTTCCTTGAAGTCCCTTATTGTTAAGTATTGTACATGGTAATGATGCTGACATGTGTCACCAAAAAATAAAATTCTTTAACATATTCATATTTCCTTTCCATTGGGATTGGCAGACACATAAAAATTATTTGAACTAATTATAATAGGAAACTAGTTAGACACAAACCATATGCCTACAGAGATAGTAACACAAGTGAAGCAGCATATGGAAACTCATGGGATGAATATTTCTGGTAGCTCATCCCTTCACCATTTGTGCAATGCTCATCTCACAGAGTCATGAGCAGCATATGGGAAATGCTGAGAACATGGTATGCTCTGTGCCGATGCAATTCTGTACCATTACTTTTACTACTTCTTTTAATAATGTCATTCATTGATATTGTTATGAATATAGGTAGGGTCTTGGGGAGCCTCTGCAGGGGTGGATAGTTTTATCTATGGGTTTGGCTGACATAAGACACCCAGGACTTGATGGCTCATGCAGGCATAATACTCCTCTAGAACTTAGAAGCATAAACTGAAAATAACAATTATTCTTGAGAGGAAAAAAAACAAAACAGTTCAATTTGAGCCATGTAAGTGTGCCTGTCTAATTGCCACAAATTAAATGTTCAACATTGGAAGAAAAAAGACAGTCATAAATCAGAACATTTACTAAACTATATCCAGGAGGCATTAGTGGGAGGCTCCAACCAAGTGGGCAGTCTTTACTATAGATTTCAAGTGAGGGCTTATGGCATCCTCAGTTTCAATATTGACATTTGCTAGGTAAGCAACACATTTGAAAAATTTTTCCTATTAGTCACCAGAATGATAGGCAGATTCAACAGTAAGTCACACAGCTGGTAAGTAGGCTATGGTATCTTGAGATAATCTGGGTTCTGAGCCTACAATACTCTATGTCTCCACAATAGTGATGCTATACTCAGCTGAGTGATGGGAGATGCCATTATGTATATATGTTTCTCATATGGTTTAATGAATAAAGCACTGTTGGCCAATAGGAAAGCTAGATAGGAGGGAATACATGACAAGGAGGAAAGAGGAAATAGTAGGGAGGAGCCAAGATGGAGAGTCAGGAGAAAGCAGTATGCCGGCCGGCTCCCCGGTAAGAGAAATACATAGATCAGCAGAAATGGGTTAATAATTAATCCAGAGCTAGCCGATAAGAAACAAGTAACCAGGCCAACAGCATTGTATCAAATACAGAGTCTCTGTGTATTATTTGGGGCTGGCGCAGCGGCGGAACAAGACCGGCAGGCGGAGAAAACCGAACTCATTACAGCTGATGACAAACAGCTTACAGGATCTTTAACAGGGATGTGTGCTTTTGTATGGACTCTTCTTGGCTCCATGTTCATATAGCAAGATGGAAAAAGCAGACTTAAAGGTGGCATTTATAAGATGTTGGTCCCTTAGAGAAAGAGCTCTGACTCCTACCCTCCCCAGAGGTTCTCTTTCAAGTTACCATCATGTTGAGACTAAGGCTTTTACAATAAGACTTTAGATAAGGCATAATCCAGTGAAAGGTAGAAGGCTCATTATCCTTTCTAGGGGTCAATTTCCTGCAGAATTTTGGCTAGTAGGAAATGGAGATGAAGGAATTATGGGCATGGAAAGAAAGTTTCTGGTTCAGAAAAAATACAACAGTAAATGTTCACAGTTCCCTTGTGATCCTTAACTATCATTGGTAAAAATATCCACAGCAAGAGGAAGATAGCAGCACTCTGTCCATTCCAAAGGCTTACTGATAACCATGGTCCAGGCATTTTCTTTAGCTAACAGTATATCTTCTACTGCCTTTTCACTGCAGCATCCCAGAGCCCATGTGTCCTTTCTGTGCAGTCCCTTTCTCTTACCTGTTTTGTGGAATGAATATATTATACAGAAAATTAACAAGCTCCTCTCACCCTCTCTCTCTCTCTGTGTCTGTCTCTGTCTCTCTCTATTTCAGTGCCTGTCCTGTTAGAAGCTGTCTCTGCGGGGCTGCAATTAGAACCAGCTGAGTGATCCCTGGACCATTCCTGAGTCAGGGAGTGTGGATGAGGGAAAGAATAGCTAATAGAATTAAGAGAAGGAAACACAGGATGGTCGTTAGGAAAGCAGATTCAGTCCATACTGAATGCCCCATTTATTTCATACCTCCAAACTTAAGTAATAAACCAAAGGAGGGGTAAATCACAGAGGACTTCTATTATTATGTATAAAGGTAAATAGCAACTACTTCCCCTAATCCTGAAGGTCATCCATAACCAGCTGTCTGGGCCCAAGCCTATTCTTATTTAGCTAAGAGCTATTCACCAGCAATATCCAGGCATCCTGTAGCTGGTAAACTAAATGTCTTTAGGACAACAGAAATGCTTTGAGCTCTCTGAACAAATGGCCAGATGGAATGGATTCCATATCTTGTCCCGACACTGTCTTTATCTATCTGTCTGTCTGTCTGTCTGTCTATCTATCTATCTATCTATCTATCTATCTATCTATTCATTTATCTATCATATAAATCTAACTAATCCATCCATATCTATCTAATCTGACCTCTCTACTGTCATCTATCTAATCCATTTATCTTTATGTAAAATATTGTCTCTATATTCTATCATTTATATCTATCTAATCTATCTCTACTCTCTATCTATAACTTTTTTTCTTTCTTCCTTTCTTTCCTTCCACTCATTGAGAACCTCTATAAAATGCCCTTGCTAGAGTTATAGCCCAGGACATTCCTTGAGAACCTGGAAGTCTTCCTTTGGAATGAACTCAACAAGGAAATTGTCTTCCAACCTCTGTGGGGTATAAGTACCTAACTCTAATGATCTTTGGCTACAAGCTGTGAAACTACCTCCAGTTAACATTTAAAAGTTTGTCTCCCTCTGGTTAAGGCCAATTAGCACAAAAAGATGGCCTATAATATCTACCCATGCTCTTTAGAACGTGTCATCACCAGCTGCCTCTGATGTCAGCTGAGGCTTCTTCATGTCTTCTTGGTCTCACTTTCATAGAAATGTTCCCTGGTCAATCAAAATAGTCTGGTGAATTTTTGGCTTCTTCACAGGTCACTAGGTGTGTTCATTTATATACTGCAACTGTTTAGGTCCAGACTATTCCCCGAAAGGCCTACTTCCCCTGAGAAGAGGATGAGCCTAGGAGAAGGAAGTTGGGCTACTGGTGGAATGTCCATTAAGGGGATACTGGATTCCAGCCCTTCCTGTCGGTCCATCTGCTTATTAGCCACCAGGAAAAAATGAAATATTGTCACCATGATTCACTGTGCCTTCCTAGCAAGCAAGATTGAAACTGAGAAGCTGAATACCCCTTTCCTCATTATGAGTAGGTTTGTTGTAATTGAGATATGGTCTCATCATGTAACCCTCCTGGGCTGGAACTAGCTAAGGAGACCAGACAGGATTTAAACTCACAGAAATCTGTCTGCCTCTGCTTCCAGAGTACTGGAATGAAAGGCATGAGTTGATTTCCTATGGTATTTTATCATGGTAATGCAAAATTGACATATACACATGCTAACAGTCAATTATTTAGTCTGTCATCTTAGCCATCCTAGGGTTAATCATGTATGGCTTCCTCATTTGAAGAATGGGAGACATAGGGGTAGATGAACATCAGTCAATTAAGGAAATTGCCTCACCTCAACTGCATCACAAAATATTAAGCCAGATTTCATTGCTAGGCCCACATGCTCTTCTGGTTTAATTCCATGGTCCCTACCTTATTGCTATGTAGCAACATGGGAGACAAACAAGGAAGAAGTAGGTTGATAGGTAGCTGTAGTATCCACTGTTGCTGCTACCTTCTCCCTACCTATTAACTTCTTCCTTGTCCCTCTTAGTACTTAATATGCAATCTTATAGAGCATAGACCTATTCCCACTAATTTATTTTTGGTAACTCTTAGAAAAGGATGTAGAAATTCTTAACAGAACTAGATACTGCACACACCTAGACATGGTCCCACTTCTCCAATTTCCAAAAATGCTACAAAAGTGACTATGGCTGATTCCACATGAATCTTTGAGGGAATGTAATACCACAGCCATGGCACTGGAATAAACAAGGAGTATATGTAACATTTTACAGACTTTTTACTGCAATGGGACTATCTGGGAAAACTGCTTCAGTCTGGGTATTGCCTTAACAAAGGCATAACAAACAAGTCAGATTCTGATCAAGATGGCTCAAGGTTGGGTGGGTCATCGCTAAGTCAATAGTGTCATCTATATTCAAGTCACTATTGGTGTTTACTTTGGAAGCTGACTTACCCTGGAAAGGAAAACATCAATTCATAAGAAAAATCGAGGCTCAGCATCTCAAGGCCCCTACTGCAGAAAGCCCTGTCCCAGCTGGACCACTGCAGCCAGAGCACTTAATTCCTTCTCCATCATTTGACAAAGAACAAATTTAAGGTGTGGGACTTAACTTAGAATTGATTTTTGAATCACTGGGATGAACCAAGAATCTGATCACAATCTTTAACTTAGACAAGATGGGCAATGCAGATACTAAATTAAACTTTCCCTGTGCCATACATTCACTCATTAGGCATGTTATGAATAAGGGATTTTAGTGAAAATATATTGCATCTTTTCTTTAATGGAATATGTTGTACATATGAGCAGAAAACTACCTTGAAGAATTAGTTTTATTTCTCATTCCCTTTCCTTACTATAGCTTTTGCCTGGATATTAATTTACATACTCTTAAAAGGTGTGTGTGTATGTGTGTCTGTGTGTCTCTGTGTCTCTGTGTGTCTGTGTCTCTGTATTGTAGCTAGAGAACAAGATTAGGTTTGTTTCCTCAGGTAGCATCCACCTTGGCTTTTCAGACAGCTAGTACCACTGCCTAGAACCAATCAAAAAGTATAGCTGCTGTGGCTTAATTTGACTCTGATTTTCTAGTACTGGGGTTTACAAGACTGCATGATACGGCCTGACATTTTCATTTGATTGCCAAGGATGGACCTCATGTTCCAATGCCTGCAAACCAAGCAAATTTCTTTGTGATTTACTTTCAGGATATGCTTGATTTATATGCCTACTTTGTGCAAAATATAACCAAGTTCCAATAAAACTTGCAAAAAGAAACCATGAGTGAAAACATTTTTTTAAAAAATAATCTCCCTGACTTTAAGCTCTATAATAGAGCTATAGTCCTGAAAATATCTTGGTATTGGCACAAAAATAGACAGGTAGATCAATTGAATCAAATCAAAAATCCTGATATTAACCCACACACCTATGAACAACTGATTTTTGACAAAACAGCTAAAATTATGAAATGGAAGGAGGAAAGCATCTTCAACAAATGGTGCTGCCATAACTGGATGCTGGTATGTGGAAGACTGCAGATAGATCCATGTCTAACACCATGCACAAAACTTAAGTTCAAATGGATCAAAGACCTTAACATAAATCCAGCCTCACTGAACCTCTTATAAAAGAAAGTAGGAGGTGCCCTTGAACAAATTGGAACAGAAGACCGCTTCCTGAACATAACACCAGTAGCACAGACACTGAGACCCACAATTAATAAATGGGGACTCCTGAAACTGAGAAGCTGCTGTAAGGCAAAAGACACAGTTGACAAGACAAAATGGCAGATCACAGAGTGGGAAAAGATTTTCACCAACACCACATCTGACAGAGGGCTGATCAATCTCCAAAATATACAAAGAACTCGAGAAGCTATTTAGCAAAACACCAAATAATCCAATTTAAAAATGGGGTATCCAAAATGGCTGAAAGACACTTAAGAAAGTGCTCAACATCCTTAGCCATCAGGAAAATGGAAATCAAGGCAACTCTGAGATGCCATCTTACTCCTTTCAGAATGGCTAAAATCAGAAACACCAATGACAGTTTATACAGAAGAGGGGAACATTCCTCCACTGCTGGAGGGAGTGCAGACTTGTACAGCCATTTTGGAGATCAGAATGGCATTTCCTCAAGAAAATGAGACTCAGTCTACCATAGGACCCTGCAATCCCACTCTTAGGCATATACCCAAATGATCCACATCCATGCAACAAAGACATCTGTTCAACTATGTTCATAGCAGCATTATTTGTAATAGCAAGAACCTGGAAGCAACCTATATGCTCCTCAACTGAGGAATGGATAAAGAAGATTTGCACAATGGAATACTACTCAGCAGAGAAAAAAAACCCAAATGGAATCTTGAAACGCACAGGTAAGTGGATGAAACCATTCCGAGTGAGGTAACCCAGTCACAAAAAGAGGAACATGGTGTGTCTTCACTCATATATGGATTTTAGACATAGAGCAAAGGATCACCAGCATACAATTCACATTGCCAGAGAAGCTAGGATACAAAGAGGAACCTAAGAGTTTCATACAAGGTCCAGATCCCCCACAGAAGGGGAAACAGACAAGATCTCCTGAGCATTTGAGTGGGGGGAGGCAGTGAGTGAAGGGGGAGTTAGGAGGAGAAGGAGAGAAGAGTAAGGGTGAGGAGAATATGGGGGACCAGGAGGATTGAGTTGGGGGATGGGGACGAATAGACCACAGCAAGAAAAGAGATACCATAATAGAGGGAGCCATTATAGCTTTGAAGAGAAAACTGACACTAGAGAAATATCCAAAGACCTATAAGGATGATCCAAACTAACAATCTGAGAGGCTATCTTAAATTCCCTTCCCTGATAATGAGTGAGATTAATAACTAACTTATATGCCATTCTAGAGCCTTCATCTAGTAGCTGATGGAAACAGAAGCAGACACCCACAGCTGAACACTGAGCTGAACTCCTCGAATCCAGTTGCAGAGAGGGAGGAGTGATAAATAAAGGGTTCAAGACCAGACTCCAGAAACCTACAGAGACAGCTGACCTGAACAAGGGGGGAGCTCATGGACTCCCAGACTGATAGCTAGAAAATCAGCATTAAGCCAACCCAAAGCCCCTGAACATGGGTCTCAATTAGAAGGCCTGAGCAGTCTAAGCAACCTCTGACAGTGAAACCAGGATGTATCCCTGGTGCATGAAAGGACTTTGGGAACACATGAAGGGATACTCCCTTAACCTAGAGACAGAAGGGAGGGCCTATTTCCTACTCCAAATGACTTCACAGATTTTGATGTTCCCTCCTGGAAGGCCTCACCCTCCTTTTAGAGTGGGTTGGGAATGAGATGGGAGTGGAGGCAGGGAGGCAAGGAAGGATTGGAGGGTGATGGAACTTGGATTGACATATAAGATAAGAAAAGAATAAGAAAATAATCTATGAAAAACCCAGCCTTTCCCTAAAATTGCACGTAACTGTAAAGTTCTTGACTGCCTTAATATTAATCTGTATTTTATATCATCTCATTGCATTTTGGGGGAAAAAAGAAAACTCTTTTTCTAAACAACTTCCAAGTCCCTATCATACCTTGTTACCAGACATATGCCAAAACTTTTTGGTTTTGTCTTTTAGATGCTCAAGCACATGGCTTCATGTCCCCTAACATGTCACCTTACTGAGGACCAGAGGAAGATAATAGATGAAATTTTCTGGCAGTTAATTTTTAGATGCTGAAAAAATCACTATCATCAATGTTTTGGCATGGCAAAAAATCCCCATATGTTCCCTGTAGAAGGTCCTGCAAAATCTCCCTGTAAGTGAAGAGATTCTCAATTTAGTTTCCATGTAATGAAGCGGTAGTTGATAAAATATGTTCTGGGCTTCATTAGAGATAAATGCTTCCAGATCTTATTTGTTTAGTTATGGCTAAATAATTGAGTGTAGAGCACTAGAAATATCCTAAGATTGAACACAGAAAAACCAGGGTCTCAGTAATAGATCCCAGGCAAATCACTGATTTTTTCTTTGGTGCTGTAATTTTTATCTATACTAAGGTAAGTTTGACCCTTAGTAATTTCTGTAGGACATATCTCATAAAAATGATTTAATTACTGTAAATTCATTGCAGGCACAGAGCTCTGCTATTTCACTTATAGGTTTAAGAGAGATTGAAGTATGAATCGGGATTTATTGCATTTTAAATCCTAAAGACCTAACTGTGTATTCAAAAAATAATAACAAATCATAGTAGGAGTAAACATTCAATTATAAATTTCAAAATTCCCTATGCTAAGAAGTGTATGCCTCAAGTTCCATATGCACTAACCCACCAGCATATCAAAAGCTAGCAACCACAGGGCTGTATAACAAAGTCTTTGCCTGGTTATTGAGCATAGGAGGAAAACTTTGATTAGTGTTTTAATAATTGCTAGAGTTATGTCACCAAATTTAAAACAATGGTTGACAATAAACATTAAACACAGTATATAAGTAATCATCAAACAGTTTGGAAAAAGAATGTAGGTTCTTTAAATTTTAATTTTAACAGTTATAGTTTAAGGAGTGTAACACAAAGCCATGGACTGAAAAGATTGCTAGTGTGAAACATATATGACCACTGCCTCACAATTACCCTCCTAGATTGTGGCCACAGTAGCTACATTCTACTTTACAACATGAATGCCACATAGTAAATGGGATCACATGCTGAAAATGTGCAGTTATACTCTACTGACCTATATGTGTTAATTCCTTTCACCCCTCCCCCATTCCTCCCTACTGCTGAGATTTTTACCATTTCTGCTCCATATTTAAATTTAAGTAATTGACTCTACAAGTAAAGAAGATACCTCAGAATACATCTATTTTAATATGTAGCTCACTTCCTGTAGCAAACATCCGGACTCATGTTATAACAAATGGCATGGTAACTTTATTTTTTAATGGCTAAATAATTGTCCTTCATAAGCACCTGAAACAGTTCTTCTACAGATTATTTACATATCATAGCCCTCTAGAATGAATCAACAATGAGCACAGTATCACAGATACCCTACAACTGTGTCCAGGCTATATTCACATCACCACCAACATTGCCAGTCTACCTTTCCAATTCTCTACATCCATACCAGTGCAGGGAATTCTTTACTAACTGGCACTGTACATCCTTTTATCTACCTATCTCTGTTTTGTATGGTCAATGAAAATACATATTCAGGTTGTTTACCCTTTGGATTTTCCATAATTGAACAGTTTGTGTCTTTACCAATTTTGAACACTGGCTCCTTGCCCATCAGGTGATTGGCAAAAGTTTTCTTATTGTAGACTGCTACCATATTTATTTTCTCTAAATCTTTCATATTGCTTTTATATTTTTTTACAGATTTTTATAGCCTGAAATATTGGTATGACTTTAAAAACCTTACCAAGGCCAATATCCAGGGGCATCACCCCTGTTCTTTGTTTTATTTTCTTATGGTTAGAACTTCTCTTCACTTTGTGTAATTTTATGGGTGGCTACATAAGAGTCTGTCCTTCCTAAAGTTTATACTGAGATTCTGTTGTTCACAACAAGATTTACTACAGAGACTCGCCTTTCCTATTATGCCTTTTTGGAACCCTTGCAAAAAGTTAGTTGGATATGCGAGTTTACAATAATGACTAGGCTAGGTTCTCATGGCATAAGTGTGTGTGTGTGTTGTTTATATGTCTCTGTGTGGCCTTTCTCTTTGTCTCATGTACTTTTTTAGTACCTCTCTAAACAATCCTTGAATAGTGGTAAAGCTTTGTAGCTCTTAAATTTGTCATTTCTCTTATTACAGAGAAGGTCTATAGCATCACTGCTAGTGTTGGGGAGGTGTGTCCTGCAGCTCTGTTCACATGTCCATCATGCGGTGAGCCTGCTTCTTAGAGCAGTGACTTCACCTGTGACCATTAACTTTTCCTTTCCCTTACTGATGGCTAAAGAATGGCTAGCCATGGAATATATTGACTGTAGCTGGGTTGGAGTGAAACATTTTCATATTTTACTTTATATATTTATAACATTCACTTTAAAATTTTATTATGTGAAGTTTGAACATATCTTTCCATATCTGTCTCATGTTGAATTACCCCTATAAACATACGTAAATACCGTCCTCTTCCTTAAATGTTGATACTCTGATGTTTTTCGATAGATTTAGTTTTTGTCTATCAAAAGGATAAACAGCAAATTGACACAAACATTAGTCATGGTTTCCTGTAAGCTCCAACTCTTTATTTGCTAAGTACATTTTATGTATAAAAGGGCTTACGTGATGGCATCCTAAAGGTTTATGATGCATTCTGAAATGAATCTTCCAGTGCTTTGTCGAGTATATCTCTGGTACTCAGCTGTAGCTTCAGGTCAGGATGGAGATGTCTGCTCCAGGTGTGTCCCCATTTGTGTCCAGCCTTTAGAAATACCCTCCAATGATGGACTCTTATAAGTGACCTCAATAAGATGTATAGTTTAGGCTACAAGCTTTGGCAATATGGGAGGAGATATTCCAGGGGCTACTGGAAAGTTAACTGCTTCTGAAGCATTAGTTTCTTTAGTTTGAGAATGGTTTATATAAACAACACATTCCAATGTGAATATGTTACTTCAAATCTCAGCAGCAAGTTTGCCACAAACATAATGAAAGATTTGAAATGACACAGGTCAGAAAACAGAACACGGAAGCAACCTATTCTCATGAACCTGATCCTTTGCTAATACTGCCTGACAATGTGAAAATAAAACTCATTAAAATAAATGGATGCTTTATTTTTTAATCATTTGAAAAAAAAAAAACCCTTTGGTCGGAAAAAGCAGTCATGAACAAAAAAATCACTTTTTCCTTGGAAATGATATGGCGAGTTAATACAACTACATGATCAAAAGTGCTGGAAATAGCAGGGTTTCAAAAATGTTGGAATCTAGGAACCTTTGCATAATTATCTCTGTATCTTTTTCTTGGGAAGATACTCCCCTGTCTACAATACATCCTAGAAAGTATTCATGGGTCCCCACTCTGACCTGCCAATAATGGCTCTTATTCTAGGCTAAGGAGTCCACCTTCCAAATCCTGTTGTAAGTTAGCAATTCTGCTTTCAAAAACATGAGTATTCTGCTATGAGCATTCTTTCGAATACACCTTCACTGACATACTATGTTTGATTTCTCTACACTGAAAATGTCAATGTTTAGCCAGTCAGTGTTGGCACACACCTTTAATCCCAGCACTGGGAAGGCAGAGGCAGGAAAGTATCTGTGAGCTCAAGGCCAGCCTCATTTACAAAGTTCCACAGAGAAACCCTGTCTCAAAAACACAAAACAAAACAACAACAACAAAAAAATGTGAATGTTTTATTTTTCGTCACTTGCACATTTACAGCACATAGTTCATATTTTCATTCCTGTAGTTAAAAAAAAACAAAACCCAAATTTCCTAATTTGTAACAACGTAAAGGCCATTAAAATCAAGAATTAATGATGTGACTATATTTTATTAGTTTCCTTAAAAATTTTATGCTCCTTTGTCAAAACTGAGTAGGCAGTCAAGAATTAATTGGTCCTCATGTACAAACTAAAAGCTTTAATATAAGTTGATTCTCAATATTCATCCGTTAGCTATTTCTCATTCCTTCATATATCTAGTACATATAAACTGCAAATATCTTCTATTTACTATTTATTTTTTGTTAGTCTTACCTTTAATGTTAATACAGACAACCAAAGACACTTCTTACAAAATTGATACTCATTCTGCATTTTTGGAGATACTAAGTCAATAGTAAAATGTCTTAATGCTTGTTTTCCTTGAGAAAGAAATGTGTGACCACTCTACTTTATATTATATATATTTCAGCTTTTATGATCCATTTTAAGGACACATTTCTCTACAAATAAATCTTCAATCTTCCCATTATCACGACTAGAAATATTTCATGTGCTGTTCTCTTTAATAAAAAAAAAATTATGTCAGAATGAAGAAAGACTGCATATAACTAATTTGAGATGATGCTTTCCAAACTGTGACTAGTGAAGTGTAAGCCAGCTCTTGAGAACAAAAAGACTGAAGCTGTGGATGCTCCAGTGACTGTCTCTCTCAGCACCTCTTCTAATCTGTTGTTGTATGGCTGCATCAGGCCACTCCAGCTAGTACTCTCAGCTAACAGGCCCTCCTTTCCGTCTACTTGCTCAGTTATTCTTTCCACAATCATTCTTCCACTAAAAAGCTACAGCATTTCAAATTCTCCCAGCTATCAGCCTATCTCCCAACTTCTTTGACTATTTCAACAACAGGAACTCATTTTCACTTCAGTCTTCTCATTTGTCTGGCAAAAACTGATTTTCCTTGTCTGGGTAGGTGTTTCTAGCTAGGTGTTTAAGTCAGAGCAGTCAGCATTGGATCAAGGAAGGCAGACTGATGTTGGAGTGACCTCAGTGACATAGGAGTGGTCTTTTGCCTCTGTTTTGAAATCTGCATCTTCCCCTGGTGAATGTGTGCTTCTTTCTGTCAGCTTTTCTGAAATCATCCATGTTTATCCATCTTCATTTCCTGGGAAGACACAATATATGTCCTTCCCAGTGAAAAGTGCAAAGTCTCATACATTCTACTTTTGTCTTGGGCTCTTGCTTCTTGGTGAATTCTTTCCTTCTAGACAGGGTCTAATTTCTCATGGTGCATTTTGTTACCTTTTCAAGCTTTTCTTTTTTATGTAAATGTTTGAACTTGAATGGATCCTACTCACTGGAAATTAACATTGTATCTATTCATTTTCCACTCACTATGAAACATTCCAAAGATGCATGCAAGTCAAAAGAATAGAGAGATGACTATTCTTGACTTTCCCATGCTCTCAGTTGGTAATACTGCCAATTGTTTATAATTTCTCTTTAGAATTTTAATCAGCCATTTAGTAAATTTCCAAAATGAATAGTAAAATCAAATTTACATAAAATACTTTCAACGTAATTGCCATGATTGAGAATAATTAACATCCATAGAGAACAATTCTTTTTTAAACATTTAGTTTTAATTATGTATATATGTGTGTATGTGTATGAGTTTATACACTTGAGTGATGTTCCCACAGAGGCCAGAAGAGGGGGTCAAATCCCCCAGAGGAGCAAGTACTCTTAAACACCAAGCCGTCTTTCTGGGCCATTCATGTAGACCTATCTTTTAACACACACACACGCAAAATCCCTCAGAGGAGCAAGTACTCTTAAACACTAAGCCATCTTTCTGGGCCAGTCATGTAGACCTATCTTTTAACACACACACACACACGCGCGCACACACACACTACATGTATGTTCAACTTGCCAGTAATTTCATTGATTATTTTTACAGAATTCTTTAATGTTTCTTATCTAGAATTTAATTAGGAATTATTCATTTATATTCTAAATGTGTTTCTGTATTTTAATTTATATTGTATACCTGTGAACATTCCCATCACTGTTTTAGGTAGTAAAAGTACTTACTTATAAAATACAATAAACATATTACAGTATGTTAAATATGTAATGAGCAAAGAAGTTATGAAATGCACCATTTTAGAATAATAATATTTATATTTATGAATATTGGAAATGTTACTAGTTTCTCATTTTTAGGTTTCATAGACAATTGTCATGTAGCTCCCTTGACCTTGCAGTTTCTGGGATTGTAGACAGGCTCCTCCAGATGGTGCTGAGCATCACCCATCCCTGAGCAGGACATTTGTTAAAGGAAGCCAGTAATGTCAGCCTTGTGATTGTCGTAGAGTTTTGGTTTTCTCAATTGAAATTGACTTCTTCAAATGTACCTGATATAATATGAAAAAAATGTTATAGCTACAAATGTGAGAGCTGGAATAAGTGAAATGTTTATTTATTTTCATAACATTTGGAACATCTCAGAACTAAAGGTTAAAAAATGATTACTAACCATGGCCCTGTTGAGTTCTCAGATCCTTAGTCAGTAATGTTCTTATCTAGAGGCAGTGCATTTTCAGCCTTTGGTTAAATATGTTAATTTTTAAAACCAGCTCGTTTCCTTTACCTATAGACAGACATACAGTGTCACACAAACAAATATAAATGTTTCTCATACTGAACTTTGTATTCATTTTGCTTAAATCTGTCACCTTGACATACTGTATTAATAGCTGTGGACAAAGGACATCTGCTGTTCATGTCCTTGGTGTCTTCTATTTGACAGCCAGTAGTGTGAAAGTTCCTTTTCTGAGGATCACTTATACCATAATGAAATATACTCTAACATTTTTCATAATTGTAATATAAATTTAAAATATCTTATAGGTTAGAGTAAAAATATTTGTACATGATGAGGAGAAACATATCTTTCAAACAAGTCTCCAGTGAGTAGCAGGGCACAGTGATACTACAAGGCATGGAGGCACCAGCTTGCAGTATCACTACCCTGAAAATGACATAGGATAATTATATGAGCTGGAAAGTTGGAGACCAAGCCAGGCATAATTGCAAAACTCAACCTCAAAAAACAAGCTAGAGTTAACTAAAAAGAAGCACAGAAAACGTACACACAATTTTCATGCTTTGATTTCCATCAATTTGAGATGTATGCTCATCATCTCTATTACACATTCTCAAGCACCTATATAAACAGTTTTCCTTTCATCTTTCTGTTATATAAATTATGGGAAATGCTTTTGCCCTAGATTCAGAAATATATATTAAGCTGTTTCTATAGCATGTGGCATTGTTCATTTACTATCTTGTCTAGTAAATACTAAAAACAAAAATTTTAAAACTACATTTTCTTAATTCTTTAGCTTTTGTTATTTATAAATAAATTCAAAATTCACTGTCCACTGACCTAAATTCATCTTAACTTTTTCCTGGTTAAAAGTTGAGTGGACTGCAGCTTGTAATAGCAACTTGTTCTGCCAATTTGAAGTAGTAGCCTTAGGGTATGGCTTCAATATGTGGAAGTGATCCCTTATAAGAAAGAGGAGGAGCCTTGCTCATTGTCTTTGGTTGTGGTCTAAGCATCCTGCATCATAGCATCCTGTTCCTCCAGGGTCAAAGACCTTGGTGGCTATTTACCTTCATTGTGTAAGTGTTCTCCAAATAAATATCTGTTATTCTTTTATTCAGGCATTCATGGACTTATTTAATCCACCCTCAGCAGCTTCTAGGAAAATTCAGCTTTTCACCTTAAGAGACTCCTTTTGGTGGCATCTTGCCTTGCCAGTGAACTTGTAGTGGTGACCACACCCTTTGGGCATGATTTCAGGTACAGAGGTGACCAGTTATAAGGTAGAGAAGGGACTGGCTTGGGCTCTCTTGGGTTGTGGAGAGCATCAAAAAGGCAGAAATTACATCTTCTGGAGCAGGAAGACCATGGTGGTCATTTACTCTTATCTGTGTAAGTGCTTTCCTAATAACCAACTATTTATCATTTATCTTGGGTCTGGTGAACTCATTTAAACCATGACTTTATCTCCTAACCCTGATCTGCAGTCTTATATGTATTCTTATCCCATGAATAATATGAGCATCTTCAAGGTTAGAGTTTCTAAATGATTTTGCTATAGCATTACTTGTCTTTAAATCTTATCATTTTGGTATCTTATCTTCAAAGTCATATATAAGAAGTCAACAAAGAACAATAAGTTTTCTTTAAGGCTATGGCCCCTGGTGCATAGATCATGCCCCAGTGGGTGGCTCTGCAGCTGTGAGTATATGGGAAGCACAAACTGGAATGAGTAGGCTATTGAAAACAGAAGGCAGGAAGTTAGGAGAGGTTTGAAGCTACAGAGATGGAGTTGGGAACAGTTAGGGGGAGGATTAGGGAGTGAATATAATCAAAATACTTGTATTCATATATAAAATTCTCAAAAATTAATAAAATAGTCTATTAAATAAAATAAAGCTATGAAAAAATAATTCAAAGCAAGAGTCAGTGACTTTGTTTATCCCAAATATATTATGAACTACATAACAGACTCCTACTTTTTTCTGTACCATCTTATGACCTAAGTTTATAAGATATGTGGACAGTTTTGACTTACTAAAACATTATAGCAAAGTGCATAACATTTTCTCTTACTTAATTCAGTAGCTTATAACTGACTAGAACAGAAAAGTCTGTGAAATTCATGCATTGTTTTTTTTTTTTTTTTTTTTTTGTAAAGTAGGACACGCTCACATATCTATCTGGATTTGATTAATTCTTTATTGCTTCTACACTCTGCCTTTCTGATTAATTGAGCTGTCTCCTAACTAATTTCCCAGACTTCAGTTTCTTTATTCTTTTGAGAAATATTTTAAGTACCACAAAACTAATGACAATTTATTATAATTAATATGGTAGTTAGGATACTGCATGTTAATATGATTATAAAATAATTATGATTTTTCAGAATAAGAATGAACAAAAAGTAATAATGTTGATGAGTACAGTTAACGAAATAATGTTTTACTCCTAGATTAATTGCCAGGCTGATTTTGTTCATTATATTAAGATTAAAATTTATATGTGTATGTGTGTATGTTCTTAATTAATTCATACAGAATTGTCAAAATTATACACATAGTTTGAAGTAAACCTATGCACATATTACCAAAAATAAATGAAAAATAGCCCTTCAAGTTCAATATTCTTGAATATTTATTAAGTACAATTAAATAAATTGATTTTATGGACATCACAATTATTTAACATAAAAAGTTAAAAAATTATTGTAGTAAATTCTGAGGTGAATATCAGTCCTTTTACAAGAAGTACTCCAGGTTGTAGAGACATGTCATACAATCATGTTATGAAATTTTAATAGGATATATATAGTGTTATTAGTAACTGAATATATAATGGACATGTTGGGATGGTTTGGTTTGAGGAGAGGGCAATGCCATCAAAATATGAAATATTCAAAAATGAACTCAGTTAGAGGCTCTATTGAAACCGCCACCAATAATTCATTTCTCTTTAACCTGACAAAATTGATGCAAATAAAGCTGATGCAAAGCATGAATTATAAGGACTAAAAACCCCATAGTGGCATACTTCATCTAACAAGGCCATTCCCATTCCAATAAAGCTACACCTCATAGTAGTTCTGCTCCCTTTGAAATCATTGAGGCCAATTATGTTCAAAGTACCACAAGCAGGGTTTAAAAAGAAATTTATGAAGTAGGTAACTATATGACCCATATCAATATTGATGAACATAAAGAAAACTATATAAAGGACTAGTTCAAGCTAAGAATTATGTAACAGTTAATATTATAAAGATGAGAATAATAAAGCAAGCTAATAATAAAGCAAACTATAGAAGATTTCATTGTCATACTATAGAGATGGCCCAGTAAAAGAGCTTTCCACCAAGGATGACAACCTGAGTTCAATGCACAGACCCATGTAGAGAAAGAAGACAACTGACTCCCTGAAATCTTACCTTCACAAGTGCCATGAAGAGTATAAACACTTCAGATAACACACACACAAGGATGCATAGACACATTTACATTAAACAGTTATCTAAAGTAACCTCCGGTTGTTGCTTCTTCAAACAGATATAGAAATGTAGTACATTCTCCAGTACATATAAAGAAAAAAGAAAACTGGCAATTAGTAATATCACCTTTGTAGTTATATCACTAAAAGGTGGCATAAATGGAAATAATATTGGAGTCTTCACCTTGTGATACCCATAGATGGCAAATGTTCTAGATGGGCAAATCAAAACAACAAAAGGAGATGTAAGTAAGTCTATGAACAATGAATTTTTTTTTCTGTAATGACAAACCCTCCAGCATAAACACCAAGCCCACAGGTCTTTCTGTTGAGTCCTGTTGGCTGTTTTAGAAAAAAATATAAATCTTTAGCATAGTGTTATCAACAAACATTACCACAAAGACAGGAACTAGACCAGGCAAAGGCAGCCACAGGAAAGACAGATACAACTTTGAAGCAGTATCTTCAAGTGTGTCTGAGATGCTTCTGCTCCTATGATTTCTGACAGGAAGTTTGGAATCACTGCTTTTCTTGATACCTAATGGGTCTTCTTTCACAGCCTTCTTTCAATGTGTTCTATTTATATCTGCTTCCAGAAATCTGATTGTAAGCCTAACAATATCTAAGCTGCCATGCTATATACCAAATGAGTTCCTTCCATGAATGAGAGGAATTTTAACATTCATAAATCTACATGCTATCCAACATGAAGAATGGAGAAGGGCATTGTCCTCACATGTTAAGTGTCTGGGGAAAAAAGCAACACATAGAAGAATATTATATGAAAAAGTCACAGTCTTACATTGGCTACTATGGAGAAGGTTGCTTCTGCTGTGATTGTTAGCTGAGGTCTTCACATGGCTACAGGCTAGAGGGTCCCCTATCCTCTCCATGTGGTGATACTGGGTACAAGGAAAAATTTAAGAAGTGTGGCTTCAAGAGATACCTTTAGTTTATCTGGTTAGTTTAGTTCACAGTATTTGAAATCCGAGAACTGTAGAATACAGCCATAATATATGAATATTGATGAAATATTCATGAATGAGAAGATGTAGCAACAATAGCAAGAGGCTGCTCCCACATCCTTACATATTGAATATCAATGAATCTCAGATATAACATATTGGAGGATGTGGAACTTACACATTACACTTCAGCAGTCACAGGAAGTTCAAGTGATTTGAAGTCAGAAACATGGTATTAGAAAGCAGGGTATTTGCCAGTCAAAAGGACTATGGCACTTACTGGACCATTTCACAGTCTGTTTGGCTGTTTGCACAAGTGTTGATTTTACACAAATTCAACAGCTTGTATAATCATTGGATTTTGCTTTTCTTGCTCCTTATATAGATTTCAGTAAAAGTTGAAAGCACAAATGATGCCTTATGAGAAGACTCAGTGAGACACTGAAATAAAATATGTCTTTTGAATTGAATGGTTCCATTAAATTAAGATAGGGTCAGGAGAGCTATAGATCCACCTTGCATTCATCATTTGGGCATAAGCAGGAAATTCCCTTCAACAGGACAGCATAATCCTAATCAGAAACACGTATTTCAGGTTTTTCTGGAAAGGAACATCTTTAATGTAAATAAGACCCACAAATATCCTTTGCTGCTGTTTGGGGAAAATTCTTGTGCAGTGATATTTATTCTCAATGGGATATTTAAAATGTTTTACAAATGCTAATCTTGTAGCATATCAGCAGATAAGAATGATGATGGTTCTTCACTAAAGGAGACTAAGATATCAGTACATTGAGCTACCACTGTGACAAGCAGATTTTTCTGGGCTTATATCATGCAAGTCTTATTATAGACAAGAAGCTGTAGCCCCCAGCCCTTGCCACCAAAATCTGAATTCAAACAAAAATCTGCAAAATTCCTACATTTCCCAGCATAAACAATATTAGTAATTAGTTTTGGAAACTTTTAAAATATTGAAGAAATCTATTATTGAACATTTTTGAATTCTGTGTTTATTTCTATTCACTTTAGTAAAACACTGAAGTGTTCCTTTAAAAATTGTTAGATTTTATTAACTTGTTTGTATGTGTTCATGTGGACACGTATATGTCATAGTGTGATTATGGAGGTCAGAGAATAACTTTGGGTGGATCACCCTTTTCCTCTGAGCATTGGTTGAGGTGAGAACTCTCTAGTGGCTCAATGCTTTGCTTTTGCTTTTCTGATCTTCAGCTTGAACCAGTACGTGGTTCCCCAAGGAGGATCCCACTACAGTTCCAGGTTTGGCAGAAAACATCTTTACATACTGAACAGTCTCTCTGGGCCTGCAAATATTCCTTTTTCTTTTTTAAGGCAACCGTGTTGAGAAGAGAGGACATTTCTGTGGTAATATATTGTTTATGAACTAATAAAGCTAGCCAGAGCCATAGCAGCCAGGCAGTGGTGGCACACATCTTTAATCCCAGCACTCGGGAGACAGAGGCAGATGAATCTCTGTGAGCGCAAGGCCATGCTGGGATACATAGGAATGAGTCAGTCAAAAAGAGAAACAGAGCTCACACCTTTAATCCCAACTCTAAAGAGACTATAAGGAGCTCAATGCAGTCTCAGAGATCAGTTGAAGTTTGTGGTGGAGATCATTGCAGTCTGGACAGTCTGAGGAGAAGCAGTGCAGTTGGAAGCAGTCTGAGTTCCAGTGGATTGCTTTTTCCTATTACTCCGCACCCCCCCACACACAACACTTCTTAGACATAGCCATAATCATAAAACACTGGGGTTTGCATTTTTAGTGTACCATCTCATGTTCCATTTAAAATTTAGTGGAAGTTTTCTTCAACTTCTACCTTTGTTCAATCTGAATATGTACAAGGAGTTACAATTTCAAATTTAAATCTTTATGCTGGGTTTTATTTCAGGAGAACCACAATTTAAGGTAAAAAAACAGTAATGCATCATTTATCCCAAATAACAGATGGGTTTGTGTTGCAAAAATCATATATCACCATAGACTAGTATACAGAAAAAAGGCCTTGAGAGTACCAAAATTTATGTCAACGCACAGTCATCAAAAATACATTACTTGCATAAGAGGGGGAGGCACATGGAGAGAAGTAAACACCCAAAATATTATTTTTATTTATTTATTTTTTAAGATCAGAGAGAAGCAGGCCACACCCAGCCCCACTCCAAAAGGCTGGCAGGTACCAGTTAGATGTAAAGCTGAAAAAAAGAAATACTCTGTATAAATTACTTCTAGCAACATCACGTCGTGGGGATTCGAGGCCACTCAAATGTGTAATAGACTCCCATCAATAGGCCATAGGGCTTGATTTCACGATGGCCCAATCTAATAATGAGAATTTGTAATGAGGTTCTGAATTTAAATGGATTGTAAAGTCACAGTGTTTGCAGTTTGTACATGAAATTTAGGTGCAGCCGTTGATCTTCCCAGCAGCCTGAATATCCATAGGAGGTTTGCTGTGCATAAAGAATATTGTGCCAGAAACATAATAAAGCTTTGATAATTAAATAAATGCATTCATACTCAAGCAAGATAGTTTTAATTTTACAATTAAAGTATTTATTGAATTTGAATGTTAAATTTTAAAATATAACTTCTTCCTACGAGAACATTATTCTGCTTCTTAAGTTGATTTGCATATTGAATACTTTTTTACTTGAAAACGTACTTTAACTTATTAAGCAAAAATCCTTAGGTTGTCAAAAATATCTGTAAAATATAATATAGAGTATTGTACAATATTTAAGGAGGACAGAAAAATTTAAAAGCAAGTTGTTGGGCCTGTGGGTGATTGTGACTCAGTGAATAATGTCACCATCAAGGCTGATGATCTGAGTGTTACCCCGGAAATTCACATGGTAAAAAGAGGAAGTGGATGCCCACAAGCCATCCTCTACATCCACACTTGTGCTATGGCACAAGTGAACATGTAGGTGTTCATGCACACATATCCCACATAAATAAATGTAATAAAATATTTACAAATATTTGTCATTAAAATTCTTTGTAAACATTTGGTTAAAAAAATAAATGACCTGTAGCCAGAAGATACAAAGATATAATCAAAACAAACTTATCATCTGGGGCTTCTGAAAATATATATGATATATACTTATATATAAAGTCTCTTAAATATACATCAAAATTTGAAAAATAAATATAAATGTTAGCACATCAAAATCTCTGACTTAAACTTCAGAGTTACTTATTTATGTTATTTATTTCATTTTGGTAAAACCATATATAAGGTCTCAACCTTTACTTTTTAAAACATGCAACTTTATTTTATTTTCAATTGTGAAAACATAAAATTATTGCTGTTTTAACACAGAATTTCACTATGGAGTTTTTCTTGGCCTGGAACTTGCTATGGTGACCAAGCTTGCCTTGAACTTGGGGGTAATTTACATCAAGTTCTATGAGGTTGTATCTGTGTGTGACTACCCAACCTAAATGATGTTCTATGTCACAAAGAGGTCTACACTAAGAACTCCTAAAACACTATTGAGTAAGATTTACATATTTGTCTAAGTATCAAATCTTTACAATCACTGGATGCTTTTGTGAGTCAGGAAGGCCCATGGAAGCACATTTTGATGACATCATCAGAACAGGGCTTCCTGTGTTGAGTCACCTAGCCAAGCTGCTATGCAAATCACATAAGCAAATCCTACCTAAGTCCTAGGTCTTTGTCAACTGTCTTGTAACCTGGCCTTGTGGTGATGCTTACTGCTTGAGTTACCTCCATCTTCGTTACCAGAGAGACTAATGAGTCTTCAAGACAGAGAGCCATGCAAGATCAACTTGAATGTAATTTCTATTTTGACTTGCTGCAAAACTTGGAAAACATCTTCTTTGTTTTTTGTGTAACATGTTTACTCTCTTCTCCTAATCTGTTTCATGATTTTTTATACTAAAAGCAGGTCTATTTACCTGGAGCCCCTTGATGTATTCAGTAACTTCCTGTTTTTCCAGAAAATAAAATAAGCATCTCAGTTCTTATTTTGCTTTGCAATTATACAATGGAGTCTTACAAATCAGAGTTTTAAGATCTGCGCAAATTTTTGTTCTATTATTTAAGTAACATTCAGTTAGAACTGTGATCATTGTATTTTCTTGAATATTTTGCTTTCTTAAACAATCAGGCATTGTAAAATCATGTTTATTTATCCAACCAAGTTTCATATCACTTAGTGCCAAAACCTGTACAGCAAGCCATGCTGTCTCTTCCCACTGATAGAACGATGGGTGAATAAGACAGAGTGGGATTTTCCTGTGAAAATCCTATCATGCTACTTGTTGGTGAATGTAGACATTGAGAATTTGAACAAGGAAAGCAGTCAAATTCTTCAAGTGGGCCTTAATGGGCCATATGAGTAGTAGAATGGTGGCATACATAGTGCTGGAGGAGGAGCTGAGAGCTGGCAAAGGTAGCCCACTCCTTTGAGATTCTAATGTATACAGAAGACCAGCTGCAACATCTAGCTTCGTGGGCTAAACACTTACTGGATTCTTGGACTATCCATTAGTAGACAGTTGACCGCAAATATTGGGCATGAGCTCCCATTTATTTTGATTGGGAAGTTATCTATTTCCCTCCTCAAGACTGCTAAGGAAGAGATTAGTAGAGATTCTTCCTGTTCACAGAGGAGGATGGCTCAGCACCAAGGAGTGGGCCTTCAAAGTGTGGAGAGGAGGTGGAAGACTGGTGCAAAGTAACCTTTTCATGTAACTCTACCTCCCTCTCTCTTATAGAATACAAAATTCTATCTTTCCCTATTCACCCTTCTGGGTCAGCAGAACTTTAAAATAGGCAAGAAATCAATAATCTCTTCATGAGATTATCTTGTTTAAAGCTGAAAAAGTCTAATTTCGAAGGAAGCACAGTTGAATTATACAGAATGCTCAAAAAAAATGTTTATACTCATGCTTCTGCCTATTGTGATGATGAGTCCCCATCTCCCTTCTCACCCAGAGCAACTGTGAAGAAACAAAGCCTATAAAACATAAGGAGATCAAGTATAAAAGAGAATCTTTCCATTACGGAGAATAACCAAACTTATAAGAATTTGAGGGCAAAATAATTCACACATAACATAGTTTTTCAACTTCATGGGTGGTAACAGAGAGAGCATCACAGTGGTAAAGGCTTTGATTAAAAGCCTTTATAGCATAACAAATTGAAAGTCCAAGCAACTCAGACATAGGAAACTAAGTGAAATGCTGACTCAACACTTGTATGTAATTCTTGCTAGGACCTGGAGCTTCCAGTCTGTCCCGACCTTCATAACTCTATGTGTAAGAACTAAGATAAAGGTGAAAGACCATAGATACAGTTTAAGTTAGACATCTCCAAGTGGACTACTGGGCCTCCTTTAAGACAATCTATTATAAACAAAGCCTCAGTCATATCATTGCTAGCAAAGGATCCTTCCAACAACTTGCATGAGTTGTGAGGCACAGTATCTCCAAATCTAACCTCTAGATAACAACAAAGTCTGTCAGAAATACAGGGTCAACTTGTAGAACATTGAGCCAGGAAGTCAGATAAACATGCTCACTCTGAAAAAAAGAAAGCTTGAGATAAGAAATTCAGGTGTCTCTTTAGCCACTGTATTTGAGTTAATTGCTAAATAAGGATATGAAATTAATTAACCATTCATTAACACAAAGCTCCATTTGTAAGGGGTCTCTTGACTCTTGCATAATGGAACAACTAAGGAAAACAAACAGAAAATATTTTGAAGAGAATCAAACTTTGGTTTTTCATTTTGTGGGAAAAGCACCAATTGGAATTCAGAGCCTATCAAGACTTTGTGGTGTCCATCTACGCCAGAATATGAGTTGAGGACCCAGGACATACATACTCAAGAGAACAGTCTTATAATAAGTGGATCTAATTCAAGTTAACTATGATCTATGCATATATAAATATAAATTCCTGATAAAAATCAATTATAATATTGTACACACACACACACACACACACACACCAGGGAAAGAGATAGACAGAGAGACAGGGAGAAATAAATAATTATAAAACAGAGATGCACTTTCAAAGTGATCAGTAACTACCTGTCTAGCAGGACAGACATTAAAACATAACTATGAACAGGTTGGGAGGACAGCTCAGTGATACAAGGCAAAATGCTTTCCTGGCCAATGTAGAGTCCTGGGTTGTTCCCCAGCACCACAGAAACAAACCTATAAACAACCTTATGGAAACCATAACCACTAGGGCTGCCTCTAAGTTGTCTGAACTACGAAAAGCACCACTGATTTGCTGTTTCTCAATTGAGGTTAACAAAACAAGAGACAATTTATTTTCTACTGTCTTGACTTACTATCTGTGCTGATTTATCCTCTGCCTATATTATAATTAACCAATTTCTAAGTTTATTGACAACAACTTTTCTTTCTTTTGCCCTATCCTCAATCATAATTAAATTTAGATCCTGTATGCAGCTATGAACTTTAAACTTTAATCTGTTTTGTGGTGGAAACTAGAATACAATCTTGTCTTCCAGGGAGTCCTTAGGGCTGTTACATTCCTTCTAAAGAGTTGCCTATGGAGACCCATTGTCTGAATTAGCACAGTCTACACTCATCTGTCTTGAGAAGCAGTTCCTCGTGTCCTCAGGCTTCATTTCTCTGGCTAATCTGTCTTTCCAAGAAGTGACGATTGTATGGGATCTCTGTGGCAAGTATGCACACATTCCTCCCTGCTGCCACGGACAGCTTCTCAGGAAGATGTGCATTAATTATACATGCCTTCTGGGTTTGCTTTCAAGACTCATTCTATTTATACTGAAATTGAAAAACTACTCAGAAACGTGTAACAACAACGACAACAAAAGGAACAGTGGGTGAACAGCTGAAATATGTGTCTAAAAATCTGTTACATCTCTTTGATTCTCTCCTTTCAATTTTAATCTTCATTGTACTAATATAAGAGACCTGAGAAGTCTCCAATTAGGATGTCCTAATAAAAATGAAGCATATGAGGGGGTACATATGTGTAATGTCAGCACTTGGAGGCCAAGGCGGTGGTTGCTGTGGGCCATCCTCATTCTCAGTGTGAGAGAGTAGTCTTTAAAAAAAAAATAACTAATCATCCAAATTATCCCTGTTTCTCTGAACACAAATAATGGCTATGCAGTGACTTCCTATGACCATGGGAATAAATAATATTCTATAAAATAAATGAAAAGAATGAAAGCAACTGCTAGAACCAGGCAGACATATGAAATCATCCCATCCTAATATAGCCAATTACTGGGGCACTGATATTTAACTTGCTGAAATTATTGTAATTCACACTGTTCTGCTTACAGGTTTAAAGGGTTTTGCATCAAAAGCTTCAAATACTTTGAACAAAGTTACTCTGCCATATTTTGTAACGATCATGCCATTTGGTTGTAGCTTATTCCAATAACTTTTTCCTAAAGGCATGGCACATACACATATTGTGCTCCAAGAAAAGGTAGTGGACAGACTAGAAAAGAAAACCAAGATATATTAGCTTCTATCAGAGTATTTATGAGTTTGTGAAAAAACAAAACCAAAATTTAAATAGAACTTCAGTGAAAATTATTTTTCTTGAATATTGCTATGAATAAAAATTACAACTTTTCAAGCAAGCAGTCAATTTTGCCATATTTATTACTTCCTATCACTAGCTTCCTCATCACTCAAGAATAAAGAACACAATTAAAACTTGGCATCTAGAGGTAGCTGAGTTTGGAGCGCATCAATAGTTGATAAATTAAATCAGAAGAAAGGAAGAAGAGAGAGTAGAGTGAGGTAAAGAAATTGAAATAAAATACTTGAGGCTCTGGGGAAGAAAATGAGCCAATGAGAACTGTGTTTGAGTCCCTGACGCCAGCTCACAGCCCTCTCCTACCCTTCTTTTCCATATTTCAAGCTGGAGCTGAAGGGAAGATATTTCCTGAACACACCGAATGACTTTGCCAGTCTCTGTAGACTACTCTTCTACAGTGAGACTGAAGTACTGGGCACAGTGTTTCAATCACACAATCGCACCGCTTCCCATTAGGATTTTCTCAAAAAACAATGTAGAACCAACACCACCACCACCACCAGTGGTTGGTTTTTCTAAAAGAAACTTGGAAAAAAGAACAATCGAAGATGAATGAAGTCAGACACAAAGGAAAACTAACTGGATCCTGGAAGTAAAGAGTCACAGCTGAACAGTATCCCTGCAGTGGGGCATGGGGAGGTACTGTAAAAGGGGACTGATGATGCAAAGCCCTGTCAGTTCTTAATATGAAGTGCTGTCATTTGACCTGGAGAGTCCCCTGCGGCCGGCCCGCTGTGGGGAGGGGGGCGCCTACAGCCCCCTGCTGCCCTTCTGCATTAAACACTTGCTCCCTAGTGGGGAGGCATGTTGGAAATTAGAAATGGCATTGCTGTTTGTGGAGGTGGGGTGCTCTTTGCAGAAATGGGGTCCTGTTGGTGGAGGTGGGGTGCTCTTTGCAGAAGTGGTAGAAACACTGGTAGCAGAGACACAGCTGGAGAAAGTTGGTGGGAGTCTGGGGGTGTTTCTGGGGTAGATCTTTCCGTGACACTTTTTTGGGTCTCTATCTCCTGTCTGGCATGTTTCCCCCACTGCCAAACATTGTGCCTCGGGCTCAAAACAACAAGTCAAGGGTGCACAGACTTCTCTTATGTCATGAGCCTCTAGAAGGAAACCCTGTCCCCTTAAGTTGCCCATGTCCAGTGTTGGTTCACATAGGTGAAAAAGGCCATGGGAGTGTGATAGCAATTAAAAGGTGCGAGAGGCACATCTGCAGAACATCAGGGCAGGGGCAGTATGAGAAGAGAAATGAATTAAGGAAGCATAGCATCTTGGGATGGATGATCTGGCAGGAAAAGAAGTTTCACCCCTCCAGTGGAAAGCAGCTGAAGTGTTATTGATGTGAATTTTTTGCACCTGTCTCAGTTGCTGTAGAGAAAGCCACTGGTCTCATCTCTCAGCAATGTCAAGTCCCATCCTGAAAAACATCAGGACAAATCCCGAGGAGTTAATAGCACTCTCACTGAGTTTATGTCTTCAGCCTTTCAAGTAGCGTGTTTACTTTTTACATAACAATATATGATACATTTAGGTAATATGAAGATATACATGTTTTTCCTGCTGGATCTTGGACCTGAGGCAGGACTGAATCGGAGTCACTTCAATATCTTAAAGCAGTAAACATCACTTTTGGGCTGGTGAGATGGGTAAAAGTTGTGGTCACCAATCCTGATGATCTTACTTTGATCCCTAGATCCCCATTGTGAGATGAGAGAGCCCACTCCCACAAGTTGTCCTTCTGACTCTCATATGTGTACTGTGTCATATGTGCTCCTCCACCTAGTAAATAAGTCAAATAATAACATTTTAAAGAATGATACATACCAAATGTTATGCATTAAATGTTCTCTGCTTGGTTGTCTCTCGCAATTCAGGGTTACTGATGTACCTCAGACACTGATAGAATTTTAAAAAATATACTTTATTATTATACTAGTATTATACTAGTACCCCAAATCTGCTGGTTATATGCCATGTTAATTGCTGTTAATTTTTCTTTGAAGAGTGTAGGAGTCAGATTACTCATAAATACCAGAGTACATGGTAAGTAAATTACCAAGCTTTGTAACCATAAACAACAGTGCTCATTTTGTTAACTGCTGTAAGTAACTGGAGAAAATTCCAAGTTAGTATAAATACTAACAAAATCATCCTCTACTAGCTAAAAATCAGCTCTAAGATTTTTTTCTGACATTAGGATAATTATCCTCAAAAGACTATTTTTGCAAATGATTAGAGGAAACATTTTAATTTAAATAGACATGTTTTGAGGTAATGAAAATAAAAGCTTGGTGTTTAGAAGTAATGTCCCTAAATTATACTTCTTCTTTACCTAAATTGTCCAATGATGGAACTTCATGCTTAGCATGATTGATTGAAAATATTCCCGGGGACACCATGTGCACACCGTGTCAGAGGTGACTGAGATGAATCCTGAATGTTTATGCTTTATAATTTATTTATGTGTATGGGGGTTCATGTGCATGCATGTTTGTGTGTGTGTGTGTGTGTGTGTGTGTGTGTGTGTGTGTGTGTGTGGTTATGCACATGGTCAGACACCTCCAGAGGTCAGAAGATGTCTGATATTCTGCAACTGAAGTTACAGTTGGTAATTTCTAACATGAATGTGCTCAGGGAGCCAAATTAGGTCATTTAGAAGAGCATTGGGCACTCCACCACTGAGCCATCTCTCCATTCCTAATGCTTTGCTTTTAATGTTCACTTTATGTTGACAATTGGGGAATGTTAATAGTAATTACACTGTGAAGGTCCTCTGGGTTTGGTTTCATAAGCCTGTGTATTAAATATCTGAGATTTTATAACCCTTGCTATTATTGCTTTATTGAATAAAGACCTAGGATTTACATTTCCAAATATACGTTAATGTCTTAATGTTAAAAATGCTGATGCTTTTCCTTGGAAAAAGCTTTGTTTCAGAGTACTAATAAGAATGTTCAGATAAAGTGTATTCCTAAGGAAAACTGTGTTGAGTGCTCACACATTAAAGCTGTAGAATAAGGGAAGGGCTGGACAGAGTGCTCACTTCATGTGTGTGAAGCTCCAGGTTGAAGCCCAACTCCTCTCAAAAGAAAACCACAAAAAAGAAAACCTATAGAATAGTGTTTATAGTCCTTTTTTTGTGTTTCTGAGTCAAAATATAGAAGTTTTACTTGACGCATTCGTTTATGGACATATAACTTGACATCTGAGCTACATAAAGGTGACAATGTGGGTAGATTATTAGTCTATATGGCTAAAGCTCTCCACCAATTTACAAAACAGAAGAGAGGAAGAATGATAACTGTGTAAGATGCATTTGCCATGAAGAAGTTGAGTTTTTGAGGGTTGTTGAGATAGTTCAGGGGTAAAGATGATTGCCACCAAAACTGATGACCTAAATGTAATCCCCAGGACCCATATGGTGGAAGGAGAAAATGAACTCCCTAAAATTGTCCTCTGACCTCCCCAAACACACCATGCACATGTATGCATACGCACACTCCCACCAGGAAAAACAGTCTACTTGCCCCCCGCCATAGATCTATCACAAGGGCAAGTGGCCTCACTTAACTCTTTACACATAGATCCATGCCTTTAGTCACAAAAATATAGAGCATATCCACACTTATGTTTCCAGCTCTGGAACACTCTATCAGTTGGCATGTGTGGCTCAAGAACCAAGTTCTTCTTGATCCCAGCCTTGTCTATGAGGTGAGTTTTCACCCTTTTAATAATTGTTTTAGATATGGAATTTGAATTTGAAGGGGGATAATCTTGTGGAGCTCAGTAGAAGCCTCATACCAAGAAGAATCAGCTACGTGCAGGGTCAGAGAAAACCTGGTTTCTACTCAAGACACTTGCTGTAAATTCTTCCATCCCCAAATTTCCAAACCTGTCTTGTCTTTTAGTGTGTGTGTGTGTGTGTGTGTGTGTATGCACATATGTGCCTCCCTGCCATGTCCCCTGTGTGGGACTATTTTGTGCTGGAATTTATTTATTTATTTATTTATTTATTTAATTATTTATTTCAGTGTAGGGAAATGAGTTGTTTGTGTGATATGTGAATGAATGATATTTGTATGTGTCTATATTATTTTGGTAGAAGGATAGAGAGTCATGTGTATATATTTGTGTGTGGTAGGTGTCTGTGAGTGGGGTATTCATGTTTGTCTTGATGGAAACACTGTATGTGTGATGTCTGCATGTGTACATATATGTGGTAGATAGAGGTTTGTGTGGTGAGATATTTATGTTCGTGTTAGCATGTTGGGTAGAGGATTGTATGCACTGCTTACACTAAATATTCTATTTTCAATTCTGGGATGTAGCAATCTCCCCAATTTAAAGGGAATTTTCTCCATTTCTTACAGACAGCTAAAGCAGTAGCAATCTGAGATCATGTGAATTTAATTTTAGAGTTAATTTTGCCAGGGTTCAAATGATGAGTTACTTTTAGTTTATCTATTAATCCCAAAGAAAAAGTTGTTAGCGCCTACCCACTTCTCTGAATTCAGTAACCACCTCCCCTCTCCATTTTTGTCTCTCTAACCATGGGAAACTGTTCACAGAACTATTCTACCTATTCAGACAGTGGCATGCCCTGGAAGCACACATCCCTAAATGTGTCATTTGTCTGTCTTGCCTTTTACCTGGTTGTATCTCAGGTAAGAGACTGTACACTATGTTTTTCTGATAGTCATGGGTCTTTGGACTGGTGAGTGTGTGTGTGTCTTTGTGTACAATTGTTAACACTCATGTAATATTCTGTCAGGCTTCTTTAGTTTTTCTTGATTTGAAAAGTTAAGCAATAAAGCCAGAGCATTGAATGCCATAACAGTGATATCTAGATTATGAAGATGGACAGAGTCTAGAACTCAACTAACCTCTAGAGTTCTCAGTCAGAGGAGCCTCACCATTGTTAACCAATTCTTGGGCTGCCCGGACTGTGGATCTAACAGGTCCTGCCTATCAGAGAACAATGTTGAGATGTGAATGGCACTGCAAGATTCTGCTTATCTTGTTCCAGCTCATAAACTGACTCCCAGGTAATCTGAGGATGTGAGCAATGTCAACTTTACTCAGAATCCAGCACCAACAGTGGCTCCTGTCATGAGTTTCTTGAGCTAAACAATTCAACCAGAGGACACCCTGCATCACTCTGATACTTTCAGTGAGAAACAGTGTGGCATAAAACGCACAAAAAGGACAATGTAGAAATGGCCACAGGAGACATGCTGCCAACTGAGAAGGTTGCTGCAGGCAGTTTTATTAATATAAATATCTATGAAACCATGGTCTAGCCAGTGATATCTCATCCTATAGCAACGTGTAAATGACCTGAGGAAAAGCACTAATAAAAATGAATATGTCATTCATAGTGAGGAGCCTTATTTCACATTTATGAAGATCTTAATACTTTTCTATTTATCCTTGATAGTTTTTTTCTTAAATGAAAAGGTGATGAGTACACGTGATCTTGGCAAATTCTCACAATCCCTGCAAAGGTGCCTTTAACTCAAGACATGCTTGGACCCTAGTCTTGTGTTTCACTCCACAGCCTAATATTCTGATAATACATAATGAAATAATAAATGAACAAGTCACAGTCAACAGAGGCACAGCTCCATGTGTAGCAGACAATTTTTATGTAACTTCGATCATTTGAACCCTGAAGATATGGTATGTAAATGAGAAGACAATTGGGTGTTATAGTTCACACATTTACTTTTAGCACTGAGAGGCAAATGGATCTCTATGAGTCTGAAGACAGCCTTGGTATGTAGAATGTGCCAGAACAACAGACAACACTTACCTAGTGAGATTCTGTCTTAAAATACACACACACACACACACACACACACACACACACACACACACACACCAAGAATTGTACCATTTTGTAAGATTGAGAGGAGAAAACTTTTAAAAGTAGATGCCACAATGTTTTCTACTGTGAGATGCACTTCTATACTCTGCTTATTACTGAAAATGGTATAACCATATTGTGTAATATTCTCATTATCAAAATGATAGTATTGGACTAGTGGGAATATAAAATATTAGCAAATTTTAAATATTATATAATTTGTATATTGAACACTTGGGACTTGTTGGATATCGATAGAAATTAACTCTATTATTTTTTTCTATGTTGGTAGACATCTTCATATACCACCTTCAACTTTTCTGATCCTCTCTCTCTCTCTCTCTCTCTCTCTCTCTCTCTCTCTCTGTGTGTGTGTGTGTGTGTGTGTGTGTGTGTGTGTGTGTGTGTGTGTGTTGAATTTCAAATCCAGCTATCAAGTTATGCTTTAATGGAAAGCACTCAGCTGTCTCCCAAGGCTCTAATAAGGTAATCTTTGCAATTTTATTTTATAATTTTTTGAAAGGCTTTGGTGTGTATGTGGATGGTGAGGTTTTTGATGTTTTATTTTGGTTTTTGGGGGGCATAAAGATTTATTTATTATGTATAGTGTTCTGCTTACATGTATGCCTGCATGCCAGAAGAGGGCATCAGATCTCATTATAGATTGTAGTGAGTAACATGTGGTTGCTGGGAATTGAATTCAGGACCTCTGAAAAAGCAGGTAGTGCTCTTAACCTCTGAACCAACTCTGAAGCCCCCTATTTTATTTATTATTAGTGTATATATATGTGCACACACAATTGTAAACACAAATGCTATGGACTGTATGTGGACTTTGAGGACAAGTTTTGGGAATCAGTTCCTACTACTTGGGTCCCAGGATTTAAACTCAGGTCTTAGAGTTAAATGCTGATCAATATGCCCTAGACCCCAGTTACAGATAATTTCACCATGTCAGTATCATAAGAGGTATCAATATCATGAGAATTCTGGAACAGAAACAAAGTAAGACCTGGGGACCTTTTAGTCAGCACACAGGTCTCTACAGCCAGCACTTGACTATATAGGTGACTCTAAAACACAAGCAAATGAAGCAAAAGACAAGCCAATAATTTGTTGTATTTTCTTGTATCAAACACATTTGTTAAAAAACAAAACAAACAAACAAAAATCCAAAAACAAATAAAAAATAGAATCAAATACCTGGAAATACATTGTGGCAAGTAATAGAATTATTTGAATTTGGAGTCCTAAGTCTTTAGGATATTCAGATGCTGTCATTTGTGAACTCTGCTGGTGAGCTTTTGAGTAATCACATAGTTTCTAATTCTGATAAGAACATGGATACTTGTCTTTGTGCTCCAGGCTCCAGGATGATTGGGCCAGAGTCTTAGAAGAGAAAAAAAAGAAAACAGTCTATCAGAATTGTTCTCTTCCATTTTAAAAACAAAACAAAACAAAAAAACCAAAAACTTGATTCCATCTAGGTGTTTCTTAAAACAGAAACATCAGATGGGAGCCCGTTGCTTTCCAGAAGAGAGAGTGAAGGAGACGGTAGTTAAATGCCCTGGCTTCAATGTGCAGTAAAACTCAACCTATTTCCCAGTATTTGTGAACTTTCTATATTCAGAAAATGTGGCCTGTGAATGAGAAGTTGTTACAAACAGCTATAATGAGGCACATTAAATTGGTGAGAGATCTTTCACTATCGAGTCCTGCTGAGATGTTGCTGTTTGTAGAACATCCCAGTTATAATGAAATAGGATGACATTTCTCCAACCAGAAGCCATCATTTTTAATTCCTCAAGGGAATATCCAATTACTTAAGAGCTAGTGAGGTTTTCAGATGGGAAAGGGACATTATTTAGACAACATACTTATCTGTTTTTACTTTTTGAAGGAATTAGCCAAAGTTAACTGAGCAAGGCATTTACTATGCTTCCTGGAACAGGTTTTGTCCAAGACACTGTGATAACTGCTAAAAGAGTTTGTGGAGCTTTGATTCTTCAGGCAATGTGTGAGGTGCACATTGATGCTGCCAGGAACAACCTGGGGAAACTGCATCTTCCTTTAGCAGAGGTGCTGCCTCCAGAGTACACATCATGTGTTATCTATCCAGGACAGCTGTAGGGAAGGTGCAAAGATGAAAAGAAAAAAAATTGTCCCTGAGATCAGGTAAGGCTGGGTTTTCTAGTCAAGGGCTCACCACATGCAGGGGCGGCAGGCTTATCTTTCCCTGGGGTTGCAAGTGGTGTTTGAGCCTTACTTGTAACACTTTTGCTTTCCAGTGAGGAGTCACCACTAAAGTTCTGATCCAGGAGAGTGCAGTGTACTCAATAACAGAATGCCCCAGTGATATTGCTGCTGAGAATGTTTTGATTTCATCCAACTCGGTTAAATACCGAGTGCTATATCAATTAGGAAGAGGCAAAGAAACAACCCCGTCATGGCATGAGTAACATTTTTCCCTCATGAATTTCTACTTAAAGAAAGAGATTCAATATCTTCAGATTTCCATTAGGAAGCTCACGCATGTTTCTCAAATATTTGATAAAGCTTCACTGTGACTTTATGCATCCCCTGTGACTTTACCTGTGAGTCACATCCCCATTTCTAGCAAATTCAAGCCAATTTTCAGTGTAGGAAGATGTTTCAATCTTTCATGAAAACCATATTTTACTCCCTGATAAAACAATATGCAGCAAAAATCTGCATAGATAATATGACTCTTTCTAGCTAAGTGTTTTTCACACATCCAGTTATGTTTTATAAGTTCAATTGTTAGCATATTTAAGGTCAGATCACTGGAGTATAATTATTCAAACTAAACTTAAATATAACATGCAAACGTGTGACAGGCAGTATATGCCTAGATACTTTAAAATCTGTTTTGTCATTAGGAGGGCCATGCTAAAGAAAAAGGCTCACCATGGAACAGGAATAAAATTCTTTCACCTTTTATTCTCAGAGTTTCAAAAATCTTCTTATGAGCTATCTGAGAAATGCTTTTCCTGTTAAACATATTGAGTACAAATATTGAAAAATAGTTTTCTGGGTATTTTTTCTTTAAGTGGATTGAATTAGCACTCTGTGTAAATCAAATGACTAAGAAAATAATGTGCAGATTTCTATACGGAAGTCCTGATAGGTGGTACAAACCGTGGAACATCTCATTCGTTCCATTTAAGATAAAAAATAATTCTGTTTGCCTGGAAACAAATGATATATCTGGCATCCATTAGTAAAAACCTAGTAAATATTTCAGCCTAATGCAGTTTATGGATCTTTATTGGTTACTCTCAACATTTTTTGTTTTGTGTTTTTGAGACGGGATTTCCCTGTAGCTTTAGAGGCTGTCCTGAAAGTAGCTCTATATACCAGGCTGTCCTCAAACTCACAGAGATACTGTTTCTTCATCCCGAGTGCTGGGATTAAAGGTGTGAACCACCACCACCGGGGCAAAATAAGCTTCTTTTTTTTAAGATTTATTTATTTATTGTGTATACAGTGTTCTGACATGCTAAAAGAGGGTACCAAATCTCACTATAGATGGTTGTGAGCCATGGGAATTGAACATGGGACCTCTGGAAGAGCAGCGAGTGCTCTTATAATCTCTGAGCCATCTCTCCAGCCTGGTTGCTCTCAACTTTTAAGAATAAAATATTCCTCCTATAACATAGATGTTCCAGATGCTGTCTGCTTCAAATCCTTGAGAGGTCATTAAAGGCGCATGAGGAATCCCTCCTATGTGTTTGGGTTATTTTGGGAAAGCAAACAGCATGCTTTCCTTTACTTGGTTTCCTTCTTTCTACCATAAATTGCAATTTCACTGTGTCCCTCTCCTGCCCACAGCATATGTGACAACATGCCTGGGTGTCCACAGAATTTAGAGAGCTATGGAGACTTCTTTTGGAACACACATTGTAATGAGGCCACCAAGTGCAGGTTCTCCAATGCCTGGTTTTAAATGTGCTAAACTGGAGTATTAAGCTCTAAGGTAGCCTGTGTGTCAGAATGGTAATTATTGTGAGCAGGAGGGACAACAAACACTGGTATGGGTGTATGGAGTGGCAAACCCTTACATACTTTATGGTGAAGTGTGAACTGGTGTGGCCAATCTGGAAACCAGTATAGAGGTTTCTCAAGCAACAAGAAATAGACCAAGCATGTGACCCAGATATACTATAACAGGACATCCCTCCCGAAGCATTTTATGTCATACTGTGGAGAAAACTACACATCCATGTTCACTGCTGTGTTAGTTGTAATAGCTGGGAAATGGATCAACATAGATTCCCATCATCTGCTAAGTAGATAATGAAACTGTAGTATTTATACACAGTGGGATATATATACACAGATCTAAAGAAGAATGCAATTTGCAAGACAGTGGGTGTCACTGGAAAATTTATATTGAATGAGATCACCCGGGCTCAAAAGAAACAAATACTGCACATTCTTTTGCCTGGTGGTGGATGACTACCTTCAGATCTTTTTGTGTGTTTGATATGGAGTACATGTACATGCAAGGAAACCACAAACAGGCCATGGTGAGTACATTTAGGGAGGGGAACTTGTGGAATATGGGTGAAGTGAAAGTGAAGAAGGTTAAGTCTAGAGTCAGAGCAATTCAAGAAGGGAGTAGAATGATAGAAATGGGAAAATGAGAGGCCATGGAAAGGTTCATCCAAATGAAGTATGCCTGCCTGAACAAGCTATTGTGGGTATTCGCCCCTGGGTGAGAAGCTCTTGGCAATTAATTGATAGCTGCTGAAGGAGACAATGTCATTTTCCCCAGCAGTGTGGCCATTGGAAGGTTGTTCTTGCCTCACTGCCTGACCTCATTCCCATGTGAATAAAGGCAATACTAATTAGAACTAGTGGATTCAAACAAACAAACAAAGGGAGAACATAAAATCGGGAGTGAGGTATAATGGGGATTCTGGGACCAGAATTTAAATGAGGTGTGTGAAGGGTGGATATAATCAATATTATATATATATATATATATATATATATATGTGTGTGTGTGTGTGTGTGTGTGTGTGTGCATATATATATATATGAATATATATGAATACTTCGAAAATTTATAAAAAATATTTTAAGTGACAAGGGCTTATATGAAGACAGGGTGTGGCTACACAGCTTTTTAGGAAGAGGCATCTGACTATGCTGCCCCCTCCTGCTCCATTTTGCCAAATGGGCTCTCAAGACTGAGTCCAGACCTGAATTCCTTGGGCTATGATGGTGACTCTATGTGCTATTAAAATTAACCTTCCCTTCCTGTGCTGTCCTCCAAGATTTCAGCTTCCCTTCTAGATAGACAATGAATTTTCACTGAGCTCTTCACAATGTACGGCTCCATCACGGTCTTGGATTCTTTCCACAGTGGTGGCACTCTTGGTAAAGCAAGAATCATTTTCATTCACATGATGTTTATGAAAAGAAATTTCTCTGGAGCAGAAATATGCAAAGTAGTCCTGAATAAGTCTGCTTTCTGCTTCGTTATTTTCTAATAGCCCCTATACTCAATGAATTCACAAAAATCCTGACATGCTATAGAAAAGCTCTGTAGGACAAATTAAAGATTAAAAATAGTAGCCTCATGAATGCAGAATCCACTGCCCAATTACAGCCAAGGTCTCCACATTTATCTTTATCTTTAAAATTGCACTCATGAATATGTAGTACTTGAGACTAGGAGATAAGCTTTTGAACTTTTGAAGTGTAGGGTAAAGCCAAGCAGCATTGCCTACTAAAAAAAATGTTTCCTTGGTCACAGGGGCATCCTGGGAAGAAGAGGATGGAAATCTCTAGGGATTATGGAGGATTGACTTAAATACAGATAGTTTATATTGATCTAGGAATTTGCCTCCTATTTTACTTTAATGTAAGTAGGACTTGATAGAGTGCAGAGACTGACAAACCCTGTAAATAGGTGCTTGAGTTATCACATTCTTATTTTTCAGAGTCAAGCATGTGATGGGGAAAACATTAATTACAGACAGAAACAACGAAAGTGGGTGTGCTGGATAGTTTTATGTCAACTTGACACAAGCTCAAGTCATCTGAAAGGAAGGAACTTGAGTTGAGAAAAATGCCTGGTAAGATCAGGCTGTGGCAAGCCTACATGGCATTTTCTTAATGAGTGATTCACATTGGAAGGCCCAGCCCATTGTAGGTGGGGCCACCCCTGGGCTGGTAGTTCCAGGTTCTGTAAGAAAGCAGGCTGAGCAAGCCAGTAAGCAGCATCATCTTATGGCCTCGATTTCAGCTTAGGCCTCAAGTTCCTACTCTGCTTGTGTTCCTGTGTGACTTCCACAACAATGTTCCTTTCTTCTCCAAGTTGCTTTTAGTCATGATGTTTCATTAAAGGAAGAACAACCCTAAGACAAACTGGGATCAACATCATGGAGTATTGCTGTGACAGACTTGAGCAGGCACTCGGGGAGAAGTTTGTGCAAGGACTTTCCATGTTTGGATTAGAAAAGCCATTGAGTGTTCAAAGCATGGTGAGCTCTTCTGGGGGAGCTTGGGAGATAAGAATGTTGAGAGCAGTGCAGAGAAAGGCTGAAGAGTAACTTAAAGACTATCGATGATGTTTGATGTTTTGGGTTGAGTATCTGCGACGTCTGTATGGTCAGCTGGGAATGAATAATCAGCTGTGCTTAATAATTGTCAACAATTGTAAACCAGAACAGCTGAAGAAACTTTGCTCAGCTGGGCCCACTGATGCTAGTCATTCCAAGCTATGAAATCCATGGTGATTAAGAAGAGACCAGCATCACTGAGGTGAAGTCTTAACTGGAAGTGTTTCCACAGAGTCAGCACACAGAAGCTGTGTTAGGGAGGTGCTCAACATTGTATGCCATGCTGGCAGCTCAATTTGTTAGTGGAAAAGTCACCTAGGGGGTATTGATTTTGAATGCATGAAGGGGTCTTGGAGAGCAGCTCAGGCTCAGCACTGTGTTGCAGGGCTGGGGTCCCCGAAGAGAGCCCTGGAGAGGCTATTGGTGGAAGTGTAGCACAGTTACACAGAGGCCCAGCATTTTGGAGATGCTGGTACTATGGGATGATCATTAAGAACAGCAGCAGCAACAGACAGAATGGAGTCAGCCAGGGCCTAGACAAGCTATGTGTGCTGCAGAGAGTAGACCAGAAAAGTGACCCAAGTCCCTGGGAGGAGCCCAGAAAGATCATGAGTAAATCTCGGGTATCGGGCATTGTATGATTTGTACTGTTGGAGTTTTGGCTTGCTTTGATCTGATTTTGACTATGCTCTGGTACATCCCTCTTGATGTAAGTAAGTATTGATTTTACAAGAGCCCACTGTTGGGAGACTGAATTTTAAAAGAGATTTTAGGTTTTAAAAGAAACTTTGGATTTTCAAAGAGATTGAATTTTGAAATGCTAGAATTTGTAATGACAGTGGGAGTTTTTAGGTTTGTAAAATGTTTACAATGTGATGTCCACATTGATATGTGATCTCAGGCATGGGCAGGAAATGAAATGTTTGTGTGTCAAGTAGACAAGGAGTCAGGAGTCAGTTGTGTTGGATAGTTTTATGTCAATTTGATGCAAGCTAAAGTCATCAGAGAGGAGGGAACCTTAATTAAGAAAATGCCTCTAGAAGGTAAGGCAAGCCTGTAGGGCATTTTCTTAATTAGTGATTGATGGAGGAGGGCCCAGACCATTGTGGGTGGTGCCATCCCTGGACTGGTGATCCTATGTTCTATAAGAAAGTAGACAGAGCAAGGCATGAGGATCAAGCCAGTAAGCAACTCTCTTCCATGGCCTCTGCATCAGTTCCTGCCTTCCTTGTTTGAATTTCTGTCCTGATTTCCTTCCAAGGTGAACAGTGATGTGGAAGTATAGGCCAAATAAACCCTTTCCTTCCAAAGTTGCTTTTGCAATAACAACACCACAGCAGTAATAACCAAAGTAAGGCAGTGGGTGTGTCTATAGCTCACAAACATGCAATACATTGCCTTCCAACCTCCTGCATCTGCCAGTAGACTCACAAAGAGGTCATACATGTCTCGGGCAGATGGTGCATCTCAACCCTTTTTATTGTCTCTGCTGGGGAGCTATGACTCACTAATGTAAATTAACATGTTGACTGACATTCTTGCCAAAGACTTGATTGCTTAGGAACCATAGATTATCTCTGAGAACAAAAGTTTAGCAGAAGGCATCAAAATTGTTTAATTTTATGTTATTTTAAATGATGGGAACTCGTTGCATGTACCACTAACAAGTCAAAGTTGTGCTAAAGAAAAGTTTACATACCCTGAGACTTTTCTGGTTGTGTGTCACTAAGTCAAAAGGCCTAAGGAGAGAGTGTTTCAGAAAATATGGACCATAAAATTATATTCATGTAACACTTATTATGTATGCATTTATTCATTTATAAAGTAAGGAATAAGAAAACTCCCAGAACGAACAGCAGGTACCGTGAATGTGAGTTTAGAGCCGGGCCAATGTACAAGAGAAATGAGCAGGGCTCCTGGTAAGAAAGCAGCTTGAGAGAAACATGCACAGGGCATTCATGAAAGCCCGATCATGTGAGCTCCCATAATTTAAAATGAACTGATTTAAAAGATTCTGATGTTTTCTGCCATCTCTTCTGCATATGCTGGTTTCATTTCTTGTCTTTCTGTTTCTGAATGAAGGGCTTTGTTTTATGTTCCTGTGTTTATTATTTTCAAACAAAAAGGTACAGAAATAATTATCAAAGTACTCTTTGGCGCAAATAGATTTTATATATTTAATTGCTCAGGAAAAGCAATCTGTTCACTATGAGAATGCATCTGGCATCTTGATGCAAGAAATAATGAGAAAAGATGATTGTGAGTGGCATTTTGCTTATTCTCATGAAATTTTAATGGCTTTTATTTGTTGAGATCTTCTCTTTATATTGGAGGACATGGGTTTTCAAAATATACTCAGATATTTTATTTCTTTAGACTGATTTCAAATCTGAACTTCGCTGATCATCTGGTTCACATTTTTGTGACCCACCTTTAGTTCACAAAGTCACACACAAAAAAAAACATTCCCTGTTTTCTGTGCTTCAGTAGAAACCCTTACAGTGGAGCTGATGTTGTCTCCACAAAGCCAAGAAAGACAATGGTAGCCAGGGGTGAGCTTCCTAGAGCAGGAGATGTGCAGGTCAGTCAGGAGCCCAACCATGCCATGAAAGTTTACATGAGTGCATGTATATAGTCCATGCAATCAAGTTAAAAACCTATGAAGTATAATAAACTAAGGAGACTGCAAAGAGTGGCATCAGTAAAAAGTTCAAAACCAAATAACATCTCAGTCCTCAAAAGGTAGAGATAAATGAAAGTAGAAAAATCAATCATAAATTAAGATAAATAATTTTAAGTCTGCATGGTCCTCTAATTGAATGAGTGGGCTGAAGGGCCAGAAAATTGAAGACTGGACCAGCACAATTGTGACTGCAGAACAAAATGAAGAATGAGAACATGTAAATGAGCTTTGAAACCTCCTGGATCAGCATGAAACATGGGAGCCTTTCTACTGGAGAAGCTTCCAGAAGAGCAGAGCAGTGTGAGGGGATATACTGGTCACTGAGCAGCCACATCTGAACAGTGAATCTCCTCATCAGTATGAACTCCAGAGCACCATGCTGTTCTGATCAGGTGTTAATGACAAAGCTTCCCCAACACAGCAAGAATAAAGTGACTCCTCAGACACAAGGGAACCCCAGTGATACTTTCAGATTTCTCATCTGAAACCATGGGAACAGAAAGCTTTCATGGAGGTAAAGTACTCATAGAGGAAGATAAATGTCCCCTAAAAATCAAAGGGTATAGAATGAGATGTATTTAGGGTGTTTTATTAAATCTGTGTGGTTCCTAGTGAGATATTTAAGAGGAAATAAGTGAAGAGAACCAAAGAGTTCATGATTGTAAAAAGCAACTTATGACCAATGAATGCATCCATGAGGGAAATGAGATTGACAGACAGTTCTGCGACACCCACAAAGCAGGTAAGAAAAATTATGGCATCCAGTCTTTCCTCATTCATAAGTGCTTTACATGTGAGTAGATTGAAATCCCCAGTGAAAATTCAGAAGGCAGAAGAATGAAACAAAAGCATTGCCATAAATGAAATCTCACCTAGGTAGGTCAAGACAGGTAGATTGTAGGGGCTTGCTTCCCTGGCAGCCTAGTCAACTCATGTTTACAGTTCAGTGGGAATGCTAGCTCAAGAAACAAAAACATGGAGATTCCTAGAGGGAGACTTCTGATTTGCACGTGCATGAGCATACACATGAACACACATTTGTACACATACATACAGCACAGCAACATGTACACATGTGTTCACACTCATACACACAAAGAAATATTTTTCAAAATTTTAATTCCTTTACAATTTTGTAATCAAAGAATATTATTATCCAGAAAAAACAAGTATCTCTATAAAAGGTACAGAATTGCCATAGGTATTATAGGTATTTCCTCAAATGAGGCATCCAAATAGCCAGGCATCCTGTAGAATTACTGAACATCAGCACTCTTGAAGGAAATTAAAATCAAAACCATTTAGAAACCACTTCACACTTCCTAGTATGGTTACACTCAAAACAAGCAAAGGGATACCACTCCTCATGAGGATGCATGGAAATGAGACCTGGCCCTTGACTGAGAACATTGCTTCATGTAGCCATAGTAGAAAGTAGTGTGGTTTTCCCAGAGTAGGCACAGAGATATCTTAAGCTGTCAATCCCATTTTTAGGTATATTTTTTAAAACAGAGTATATTAAACAAAACAAAACTGGGGCTTCAAATACATATAGTGACCAGTGCACATTTGCAATAATCAAATGTGGAAACAGCCCTCATGTCCATCAGCATATTGTACAAGCCAGCACCATTTTAACGACATGAAACTAAACAGATATCAGGCTTAACATGCATGGGGAAGAAAATTGGAGAAGTGCAAGGAAGGAAACCATCTTACATTTGAAGTAAAGAAGCTAATAAATGAAAGGAAAACCGGTGGCTGGGTATTTTAAACAGAAGGGACAGGAATGCATCCAGCCAAGGGCCTTATTCTAAGAAACAAAAATCAAAAAAGCAGTGTAGCTTTACATCTGGATGGGCAGACTGCAGGAAGTGACCATGAACCCTTGGCCCTGGCTTGAGCTTTGAGAGACCTCAAAGCCCACCCTAGTGGCACGCTGTTCTCCACCAAAGCCACACCTCTTAATAACGCCACTCTCTGTGAGCCCATGAAGCCATTTTCATACAAATTAACATGCATGCTTTTTTTTAATTTCAAGCCTGACCCCATTTTTCAAGAGTCTGAGGACTTGGATTTGATATTTTCATACCGATGTCAACAGTATACATTCTATGAAGACTTTACATGCTCAGGTCTTTCTCCGCTTCCCACAGAATATATACTCCAATTATTTTCTTGGCCTATACTACAAACCAGCTAACTTTCTAGGCAGTACCCCACTTAACATCATTATTTCTAGATAGTCCTGTCTTCCTTTGTAAAATAATAAAAGACTGTAAAAGTCAGACAGAATGGAAAGCACCAAGGAAATCCTGTCTTCTATATATAATGGGACTGATGAATATGGACTCACAGAGACTCTGACAGCATGCACAAGTTCTTCACAGGTACAAGCCAGATGAAGGCCCAGTAATAACAGTAGGAAGTAGAATTAAGTTTCCATCACTAACCCAGAAGCTATCTCCAATTGACATCTACTTGCAAAGGAAATATTGATTTTCTCTAAAAGGGTTTCACTGGGTTTATTAACCATCCTTAAGGGAGGCCCCATGCCCAGCATCGGATGTCCAACACAAAACAAACTTAATGGTATTTCTGTTGACTTTTTTGTCTCATTTTGCTCGGGTTGAACTTTTTTTTTTTTTTTTTTTGTCTTACTGACCTTTTTCATGTATATTGTGATTCCTGATTTTGTGTTTCTATGAGTTGTGTGTGTGTGTATGTTTCTTGTATCATCTCTTTGTTTCATTTTTTACATTATGGTTTGTTTGCTATTTTTATCTTCCTGTTTGTTTTTTTATAAGAGAAAAAGGAGGTAGAGTTGGATGGGTGGAGAGGTGAGCAAGTTCTGGGAGGAATTGGGGGAGGGGAAACCATAGTCATAATATATGTGTGTAAAACACTTTCCATTAAGAAAGAATTTTTGAAAAAAATGAAAAAGTGAACAAAATAAATAAGTAAATGCTTGTGACGGCTAGCTAGCTTTATGCCTATTTGACATAAGCTCAAGTCTTTAGATAGGAGGAAGCCTCATTTGAAAAAATGTTTCCAAAAGATAAGGCTATAGGACATTTTTTTAAAGTTTGTGATTGATATAGGAGGTTCCATCCCATTGTGGGTGGGGCCAGCGCTGGGTTGGTTGCCCTAGGTTCTAAAAGAAAGTGGGCTAGTGGAAGGGACCGACCTAGGCACCCTGCATGTGTGTGACAGTTGTCTAGTTTGGTCTTTTTGTGAGGCTCTTATCAGTGAGATCAGGGCCTGTCCCTGTCCCTTAGCTAGTCTTTGGGAACTGTTCCCCATGCTGGATTACCTTTCCCAGCCTATATTCAGGGAGAGGAGCTCGATCCTACCCCAACTTGATATGCCAGGCTTTGTTTAAGCTCATGAGAGCCCTGCCCCTTTCTGAATGGAGGCAGAGGAGGACTAGATGGGGAAGGGGTAGGTAGGAAGGAATGGAAGGAGAGGAGGGAGAGGAAAGTGTGTTTTGTTTATAAAATTGATGAAAAAATTAAAATTAAAAATAAAGAAAGTAGGCTGATCAAATCATTAAGCAACATTCTTCAATGACCTCTGCATCAGCTCCTGCCTCCAGGATCCTGTCCTGTTTAAGTTCCTGTTCTGAGTTCCTTTGATGATAGACTGTGATGTGGAAGTTTAAGGCAAATAAATTCTTTCCTTTCCAAGTTGCTTTAGGTCCTGTGGTTTCACAGCAATAGTATCCTTGACTAAGATAATGCCTTAGTAACAACTATAGCAATAAAATGCTTTAAATTAGTTTTCAAAAGGCAACTATAAACTCATGCAACAGCTAGAATTCTTTGGTGAAATTTAAAAGTATCTAGACAAGACTCAATGAAGCCTATGCAGGTTTCCCTCTGGGTCTCTGTGTATTCAGAGAGCAGGTCAATTTCATGGAAGACAGCTCGATTCAGGAGCCTCTTTAATGGACAGCAGCACCATTTAGTTACTGCCTGTTGAATGGCCTTTTCTTGCTTACTAACTTTTGCTTCCATTGAACGTTTCTGCCATCAGTACATTACACTGAAGAACTCTGAACAGCTCTGAGAAGATTCTGACCCCTGTGGGTTTCTATTACCTGTGAGATCTTAGCATCTTGGCTTGCTTTATAACACAGCATTAAGAGACACACCTCAGGCTCTGGATAGGAACACTCAACATCTCAGAAGCCATAGCTAGTTTTATTTAAAGCTCGCTAGTTCTTTTCTTGTCTCCAGTTATCGTTTTATTTTGTCTTAACTTCTCTGTGTGCATTGTATTAGTTACTTGCTTTTCATCCAAGATAATGCTCCCCTACAATAATGTGTCCATGCCTGTTTTGCTAAATATGTATCATCCTGGGCCAAACTCAATAGATGTCTGACTCACCCCCTTGCATAGAATCCCAAGGAGGGCTTACTCATTGTGTTGTTTCATCACTGTTGCTAGGAAGACATTTTCTAGAGCGTCCTCCTCATATGGAACTGCTGAAGGACAGTGTATACTCAAGGAAGTATCAGTTCAGGAAGTAGTTAAGAGCCTGAACAAGCCTCCCCCAACCCATTAGCAGTGCCTGTCTCCTACAAAGATCACCACATTCCTAAACATCTGTACTTTGATCTCTGGTAACCCTAATCTGCTACCAGCCAGTCATCATGAAAACATCATACTAAGGCCTATTTCAACAAATGTTTACAGGGTCACATACCCTTCAGCACCATTGGGAAGAACACACACACAATGTTTAGTTCACTGAAAAACATGAAATTTAAAAAGTAATACACTGCAGGACAGGAGAGATTTGCAACACATCTGCTGAAGGTAGCACATTCTCCAGACACAAGGCTCAGAGGATATGAGCTAGAACTGGCTCGAAAGCCTCCTCCTCCATGACTAGCTCTCATGCTACCAGTAGTTGATGTTCCAGTTCCTAAAGAAAGAAAGCATCCAATAGCTCTCCCCAGCTGTGACGCCTATGACCCACAACACCAACCAGCATGGCAATTAATCCTTAACAGTGCAATAGTGTCACACAATATTGATACAAACCAACATCTATCTAATTGGACTCAAGACCTGCTCAATAAGAACAAGATCATGCTGGGGACTGTAATCTAGTCAATGACATGTGACAACTGAGATCATGGATCTTAGAGGAGAAACTTCTACCAACTCATATATTTTGTTTGGCCTTCATTATATTTACTACTGCAGTGGATATGGGATTATTTCTGATGATGTTGTATTTGAAGTCCATTGTTTTGTGTACTTTAAAACTCTCAATTGTCAGTCTTTTTTTTGCTCTTGATATTGCCCTTACTGGGTATCACATATTTTCTGTGATCTGTGTTCAAGCCCCCACAGCTCACTAGTATACCAAGTTCCTTTTCTTTCATTGTCTGCTCATCTTGTTTGTCTGGACCTCTGTCTCACATGTAAAGACATACATCACATGGTGTCTATAAATGCTCAATCATGGAACCATTCCCAAGTCTTTCCTGTCACTTCTCAGTCTGCCTCAGGTTCCTTTTATCTCCACTCTGATCAAGCCATGTAGTGTTGCTCATACATGTGCACAGGGCTGACTACTTGCATTATATAACCTATCACAGGTCTTGCACCTGAGAGAGACTCCCTCTTTTACCACCTATTAATTGCCTGTAGCTCTTCATCCATGGTCCTTAACTTCTATACGGACTTTCCAAAGACTAATAATAAAATATGTTTAAAAATGTATGTACAGATTCCCCCTCATCATCACTGATTTTTGTGACCATTGCTATTAACACTGTAGGGATATAGCAACATTTGAGAACAGGGTCATAGACTTGGACACTGGTGTCTGATATCTACATGGCTTATTAAAACTAACATGTATATAATGTGAGTTTTTCAAAACTATTCATAAAATAATTTGTATAAATACTGTTTAGTCATAAAATGGATTTGAAATTTAAATTTAAAACCTTAAATCAAATTTTTATAATATAATCTTCCACACTTTTTGTCTGCATAATGAGTAATTGGATTTTAATATATAAAATTGAATTTGCCCTTTCACCACACATAATTGCAGTTGCACACCACTCTTGCTTTATTCAATAGTTTTAAAGTACTTATTAACCTTTTAAATAGAGTTGTCCTATCAATTACACTTAACAAGAAAAAATTTACCTTTCACTTTTAGACTTCCAAATTAGCACTATTACATGTATTCTGTGGTTTTATAATATGAAAGATGCTGATGATAACTGAATAACACTCAGAAATACTTTTCCCATGTGTTTTGCTATATTTGGGAATAAGACATGGGATGAGGTACAGATTTTCTCCATGGTGAAGTTGCTGTTTCAGAATTGTTTTTACAGAGCCACTGAAATGTCAAATGTCTCCTCCTGCAAATGTCCTCCCTGTTGCGTTTGGCTGTAATAAATTTATGATTATCAATAAAGCTTTCACAGAAGTAGGTAGCAAAGGAAGAGGAATTTTTTCTTCACTTTAGAGGAAATGCCATATTATCAAAACTTAGCTATATTCTTCCTACTGGACCTTTATTCTAACATCTCAACAAAGATCCCACGATGGATATCTTTACATAGCCACAGAACTTTAAGTTCCCTATATTTTATGGATCACATGCATGAGTGACAGGGTGAGGTCATTCAACTGTTTTGTAACTTTAACCAGTTTTTAGGAAGTGTTTTTTTATTTATTTGTTTGTTTGTTTGTTTTCCTTCTATCTCACCTGGAATCTGAAGTACCGGAATCATTATTTGTTGACATTATAGTGCTTTTGAAAGATGAATGGGTTTATTGGTGTCTTGCATTCTGTAATCCCGGGCTTTTGTCCTGTCCCAGGCTTGAAGCTCTCCCCAAAGCCTCACCTGGTACACACACAGTCCCATCACCACCTCCAATCAGAGGCCAGCTTCTTCATTAGCAGGAGGAATTTAAGACAGAAAGGGAAAGAAATAAAAAGATTTAAACATTTTCTTGGGTTGCAAGTTTTGGATGTAGGAAAGTATGAGTATAAAGAATCTTGGTATAATTATTCTTTGGGGAAGCATATTGGCAAATGAGCAGTGTTCCATGTTTTTGAAAGTAAAAATGTAAACAATAGCTAAAACCAACAAAAATCCATCATAAAACAACAGCAACAAAATCTCCTGCTGTATCCAGTAAATCCAAAGTGAGACAAGAGTAATATTAAGACAGAAGGCTCATGTAACTTATAATACAGGAGAGAAGTAGAATTATTTCATGCTTCTAGAAATAACTATAGGAAATAAGACAGAAAAGAAAAGGAAGGCCAAAACCAGAGCAAGTTATACTAACATGGAATAAACATTGAGCCAACTTAATGTTGGGGACAGAAATAATAAAGGTCACAAGTGAGGAACATTGCCCTGGTTTATGTGGATGACATGTATCAAGCAGTGTAGATACCATCAGATATTTCTTGGCTGCTAATGAAATGCTTGAGTGTTTTTGTTTTTGTTGTTGTTGTTGTTGTAACAATTTTGCTAATTTATTGTGTGCCCAGTATTCATAAGTAACAAGTGAATTCTATTAAAACACTCTTTGTCTCCTTTAAATAGGGATTTCCAATGCATAAACAGAGTTTAGCTGCCAAAGAAAGCATTCAGATTAATTTGATTAAATAGTTCCTCTCTCAAGATCAAAACAGCTACTTTGTAAAATGTATAGTTTTGCAAATTATAATTTACAAATTTGTAAAATCTATAATTCATACACCCCTGCTACCACCCAAAGCATGAGACACAACTAGTTCATGGTCATATATCTTATATGTTTTAGTACAGTTGCATGCTCTTTATATGTTTACTAATACATCATAATCAACATGATTTGAAAAGTAATGCAAGGGAATAGAAAGCAAATGGCAGGGGTTGAAGAGATAGCTCAGCATCTCAACACTTGATTCTCACCACATACATGGCAGCTCTCATAACTCCTGTTCCAGGAGATCTGGTGCCCACCTCTCACCTCCTTGGATACCAAATACATAAGTTGTGCACATACATAACATAGCATAGACCCAACACACACATACACACACGTGTGCACGGGTGCGCACACACACACACACACACACACACACACACACACACACATATATATATATATTCCAAAAGGAAAAGAAAAAGCAGAATCTACCGATAGCTTTTACAGGGGTTAAGCTTGGCAGCACATCTCCTTCCCCACTAAGCAACCATGCCCAACCAACAGACAAAATAAATAAATAAGTAAATAAATAAATAAATAAGAAAGTGAAAAAGGAAAGAAAAAGAAAATCCTTGTTTGAAATTATTGATTTTAATATGCATGACTGTGTAAACCAGATATCTAATTTAGTTTCTTTTTATCTATTATTTATCTAACTTCCTAAAACTGATATATCCCAGCAATTATGTCTGATTACTAAAATCAACTTAATTTCTCTTTCTTCTTTAAAATTATATTACAGCCTGGCTTGCTTATACTGTATTCACTTTTAATGTTGTTTAGATATCAATTCAACCCATAGTAATTTACAGATTCAATACAATTCCAGTTACAATGTAGCAGGTGTTTTACAAAAATTGTCTGGCTTATTTCAGATCTTCTTTTAGGAATTCCAAGTCCATGGATGCCAAAGCAATGTAGACAAAAAGAAAAAAGGGAGACCATACATTAACTGAAGTTTAAGGCTTAGCGTTGAATAATCAAGGCAGAATATTACCTGACTAAAATTGGGCAGAAATCAAAGCCAATTAATTTTTAGGCCAAAAGTGTATCCCATAGTTCTCTGTCTACATTGCAGCCATATCTCCAAATGTAGCAGCCAGACATCTACACCCAGATATAGAATAAAGCCTGTGTGTCTCTGTAAGGCAAATAAGCTACAAAGGTTAAACTAAAACATGCTGAGCTAATCAAGCAGTGGTTCTGAATCCAGATCAATGGGACACTGCCACTGAGTTGGTAGGGGAAAGAAATTAAAAGGGTACAGTCATGTTAGAAAACATATTATGACTTGTGTGTAATTACATGCATTCAGAAGCACTGTGAACCACTTACAATGTTGTATAAACACTTTTCAACATAGCCCAGAGGTTTTAGCCCCAAGCATTTTCCCACATGAAAAGATTGCTCACCTAAGATTTATAGAAATGTGAATTTCCACAAAAATTGGATCCAAGATAAATTATTCTATACAAATGATTTAATTAAAATGTAGGCACAAAAGCTTGATCTTTCCCATTATCCATATGCTAAATGCCAGCATTCTTTTACATTATGGTATCATTTTTTTTTTCTAGTATCTCAGCAATCTAAAAAGAATTCTGTGCTCACATGTGGCCATTCTTACTGGTGCCTTTTTTCACACATGATAGCTATAATGGAGGTCAGTGGCTACATCAGTACAAATTAGCTTTCCCAGTTCAGTCTATCAGACTGAGAAGATCTGAATACTTAGTCACTCTGAAGCTGTTTTTAAATAATTGTTTTACCTCTCTGTGCCTGAGTTAACTGTGCAAAGGGTTATTATAGGATCCCTCCCATGAAGAATTTAGATCATTTATGTGGACTAGTGTGGTACCTGACATAGGATGAAAGTTTTAAAAATTGGGGAGGTTGTAACTATAATTTCAAAACTGATTCTAGAAATAACTCACTTTTATTTCCTTATCTAATTCAAGGAACATCCAGAGGATGATGTTGTGACTGAGAAACAAGCTTTGAGCAGATGGTTGTGTGGGACACCCTGTACCTATGACTTGCCCTGCGAACCAATGGTGGTAAGAGTGTGACTCTACACCTCTCTACTTACATGTGTGTATTAACTTTGGTCATGACAGATAAAGCTCTTTCATTTTAAAGATTCTTTATAAACACTAATGAAAGTTAACATTTTATATCAGGAAGATGCCACAGCTGTCTCACATTGTAATAAGTCTTAGAAATGGGTAAAACTTGTAAGTTTTGTTGTTGTTGTCCATACTGACATGTTCTTAGGTAAATAATTTTAAAGGGAATATGTTGCACATATATGATGCTCTCTCTCTCTCTCTCTCTCTCTCTCTATATATATATATATATATATATATAGGAAATGCATATATTATATGAACATATATATATATATATATATATATATATATATATATATATATCAGGTTAACATCCAAAAACTTATTTATGCCTGTATGTACTTGCATAGGATACAAGAGCCAGTCAAAGATGGTGCTGGGGGGGGAGGGGAATAAACAGGGCTGTAAGGTGTAAGGTTTTTCCACCCACCACCCTGTCTTGTCCCGCCGCCAAGCCAGCCCCAAATAACACACAGAGACTCTGTGTTTGATATTATGCTGTTGGCCAGTTACTAGTTTCTTATTGGCTCCACCCCCCAATGGGCGTGGTCAGTGCCACAGAAGGACTATCTCACTACACGGGGTGTGTCCTGAGTTGTTTACAAAAAAAAGATTATTGGTTTCCTAAATCGAACCAGATGAGGTCACTGCATAAACAGTTTATGATCACTAGGAAACTAGGAAAAGCATAAGGGTGCCTAGGTGTGTGATAGGCTGATGTTTAAAACCATTGGCTGGCTGTTTTCCCCACTCTGTGGTATTCTCCTTTAAAAAATGCTATGGGCCAATAAAGGAGTTTCTGCTTGACTGGACTCCCTGATGTATCTGATTGTCTCCAGGGTTCTTGGAGGCTGGAAACTGGCCGCCAAAGCACTTACCTTTCCTCAGACCAAGCTCAGCTTTCTGTGGCTAAGCTAAGCCCCCCACCCCCATACCTCAATTCACAATGCTGGCCAAGTCCTACATTACAGGAAAAGCCATTGTAATAAAGAGAGCCCAAAACACAGAAAATGAAATCTGGAGAAAGCCTTCCATTCACTTTTTAAATCAGTGTGGCATTACCTCAGGGATTTTGGGATAAATCTACCTTGAAGATCTGGCTATACCAATTTTGAGGATATTCTTAAAATTCTCTACATCTTACTATAGAGACCCTTGCTCAACAATGGTCATTACTGTTCTATTCATAATAGCCAGAAATTGGAAGCAGTCTAGATGTCTATCAACAGATGAAGGGATAAAGAAAATGTGGTATATTTAAACATCAGACTATTATTCAGATATTAAAACAAACTAAATCATGAAATTTACAAGTGAATGAATGAAGCTAGAAAAATCATCTTGAGTGAGGTAACCTAGACCCCCAGAGGACAAATACTATATGTATTCTCTTATATGAAGATGCTACTTTTAAGACATTGATAAGCATTCTTCATCCATATAACCACTGCAGCAGTGGGACAAGACCAGCGGCGGGTGGAAAAACCTTACATATGGCGCCCAAAGTGGCTAATAATAACTTCCACCAACAGAGACAAGCAAGGTTTCTTGGTAGAAGCATTTTTCTCGGTTGGACTCTGCTTTGTGACAGACAAGCTCCTTTAAGGGAAGTTTCCTGACTCAGCATAAGCGGCAAAAAACCTCACGGCTTTTAAGAAGTACTGCTAACAATTCATTGGTGTTTATGAGAGCAATGGCAGTGACCACATCTTCAAACCGGCAACATGCTGCTAGGTGCAGTGTAGACCAAAGCGGTGACCACAGCTCTCAGTGCTGGAGGTAAAATAACCACTGCCATCTTGGATAGACCGTAGCTAACATAGCTATGACTTTCATTTTAGCAATGTTGTTGTTTAACAGATGAAGACTCATGGCCAGACAAATATAAAGATTTACAGTAAAGACAGATTCACATTAAGAAAAACCACTAAAGGTTTACAGTGTGTTCTAAAATATATGTAGGCTTGAAAGATAAAATGGTTTAAAAATAATAATAAAAAGACAGAAAACAGCTGGGTGTGGTGGCACATGCCTTTAATCCCAGCACTCAGGAGACAGAGGCAAGCAAATTTCTGTGATTGTAAAGTAAACCTGGTATGCAGTGTGAATTCCAGTACAGATAAAGTTACACAGAGAAACCCTGTCTCAAAAAATGAAAAAAATAAAAGTAAAAGACACAGAGTAATAAATAAGCCATGTAAAGATGAAAAGCACAGAAAAATTATGAATGCTATATGCTATTCTGTTATCTTTAAATTGTTTGACTGCTGAGGAAATAACAACAACTGATAAAATAAATGCTGCTGGATTACTTCAATTTATATATTTTAAAAATGCTTTGATTCCAAAATTTAAATCTAAGGACAAGTTACTGGGGAAAAGGACTTCTGTTTTTGTTTCCACAGAAAATAAAAAGCTGTGGATTCCTTCCATACTAATGTGGTTTGAGCAAGCCAGACCCCTTGAAACAGAGTACCAGGTGATCCTACATTCAAAAGAGCTGGACAAAGCAGCCTTGCAGACTACAGCCAGGATTTCTGTGTCTTCCTAGGGTCCCCATGACAGCACCCCCTACCAGCAGGAAGCAGTTTGTAAAGAACGATGCCCAAATTCCCAAATATTGTCTATAAATGTTTGTTTTCGTTTAAATAGGCTTGGCTTAAATGGTTAATGACCACAGCCAAGTATTTTTAAAGGCAAAAAGGGGATTATGGTATAGATATGAATACTTTGTTTTGGAATGGATTTTCATTTATTGACACAATTTAAGGTCAATTTTGTGATACGTATATTTCTCCTCTTATTTATGTATTGTGTTTATATAGCTCATTTAGAAATGTAATGTATAATTCAGTACAGATTATAGATAGTTACCTATGATAGTCAAAACTTAAAGTTAAGTTACTTAGGTTTTCAAAATGTACTTGAGAGGGATAGGCATTCTTCAAATCTTTCAAAGACCTACAGAATATGGCATTTAAAATGGCTTGGGGTTTTTCTTGACAGTGAGACATAAATGCTCCTGGCAACACCACCTGTGTCATAAAGAAAGATGGACATCGAAGAAACAAGTTATGAAGTTTACTTCCAATATGGCAAGACTAGCCATTTGGACAAGATACTGCTTTTGTCTGGACTGTTAAGACTTTATGCTGTATAAACTGGACATGCAGGATCCACAGAAGAGTGACTACTGATTCATGATGGACATTGCTACAGAGTTCCTGCTTCATGGAAGAGTCTGCCAGACAGTCTGCAGGACACAGAGAAAAGTGACTGACAACCTGCCGATACAAGAAGACAGTTTAAAGTTTCCTGCTTTGCTGAAGAGTCTGCCAGACACACTATGGCCTATGGGCTGAAGATGGAAGATTACAGAAGAACTTCAGGTGACTGACCAGGCAGTGAGTTGACTCTGTCATTTCTATAGTTTATATACTATCCTTCTGTGGTCTTTGAAGGAGTTGAAGACAGATAGTTATGGTTATAGTTTTCCTTAGTTAGGATTAAAGATAAATTACATATAAGACTTTAGACTAACAAAGATAAGATAGATAAAGGAATATTTTCTTAAATCTTACTAAATGTTAATGGACTAAATATTGTTAACTGTGATTCTTATTTGATTACTGTTGTGTGATATATTTTGCTATGTTAAGGTTAAAACACTTCTTTTTATTTTAGAAAGAAAAGAGGAGATGATGGGCGATGTCATTCTATAAATATGTTTCTCATACTGATTAATGAATAAAGCACTGTTGGTCAATAGGAAAGCAAGATAGGCAGGACTAGGAGACAAGGAAGAAAGAGGAAGTAATAAGGAGGAGTAAAGATGGAAGACGGAGAGAGCAGAATGCCACCGGCCTCTCTCTCCAGTAAGATAAGACCACATGGAAGTACTTTAGATTAATAGGAATGGGTTAATAATTAAGACAGAGCTAGCCGATAAGAAACTAGTACCCGGCCAACAGAGTCTCAAGTGTGTTATTTGGGGCTGGTGCGGCAGCGGGACAAGACCAGCGGCGGGCAGAAAAACCTTACTACTTACAAACCACAGAGGTTATGTGTAGAGTAAGAGACTGGGGAGGCGGAAGGGGAGGGCAAGTATGATGAGTCCAGAATAGGAAGATTAAAGAGGAGGAACTTAAAAGAGGGATTAAAGAAAGCAACATGGGGCAAAATAAGTACTGCTTAGGGTCATTTGTGGGATTATATGAGAACTTCTGTGGAAGCCTACGAAAATATGTACATGTATGAATGAAATCTAAATGGAGTCAACAAACAATGTATGCAACAATGCCTCTAGTATATATATCATTTGCCACCAAGTCAAATTTCCAAGTGTCCATAAAGGGTTACATCTAATTTAAGTGATGACCAAAGGTGCCCTCTGGAAACCGCAAAATTCCAAGGGCAATTGGTTGCTCTCCACAAACTGATGGTAAGGCCCTATAGATAAAGATGACACCTACATCATTGAACACAGAGAAGTTGAGCTGTTGCATAACTAGATTTTTTAGCCTTAGTGACTAGTTTTTGTGATTCCAGCTGGTACTCTACATGCTAAAGTGGATAAATGTAACCACCAAAGCAGCTACAAAACCTCCATTGTCCAATGGTGACCTGCCTGTAAGATAGGCTAGCATGTTAGTAGTACAAATGTGGGAGTAACCAACCCCTCTCTGATTGAATGTAAATTCCACTCTATAAGATGGAGCCTGTGCCTGACACTGCTCAGATGGCCAAGAATCTGGGACCAGATAGGCTAAGGGTCTAGGGAAAATCAAATACTATTGCTCTGCTAAAGGGACATAATGATGAATGACTCCTAGGTATATAGATCAGTTTCTTGTGTGGTCATCATCCAAGATACTTCCTCTTTCAGGAGACAGTAAGAAACACAGAGGCCCACAATTGGATAATATGCAGACTGGGAGGTTTTGGAATCTTAATTCCTCAAGGAATGTGTTAAACAAGCCCTTTCCTCTCAGAGATCAGAGGTCCATGGGGAAAAGGAAGCAACAAGATTGTGAGAGCCAGAGGAGATAGTTGACACTAATTTGTGTCTTTCCACACAACAGGACTAATGCACACACAAACTCAGAGACTGTAGCAGCATGTACAGGGCCTGCACAGGTCGAAGCCACATGGGGTCCAGTGCTTAGATTTGGAAGTGGACATACATTCCCATCTCTAACCAAGACTCTAACCATGAATTGTCTCTAATTGGCAGCTGTTTGCAAAGGAAAACTTAATTTCAATAATGGAATATTACTGGTTATACAAACTGGAATCTTATAGTATGTTCATTTTTTATTGTTTTAGCCTATGTAATGTTTTTGACCTACATTTAGGAAGTGGTATCTACTATATTGAATGTTTGGAACATTTTGATTGAAGGTATTTAATTTTGATGTGTGCCTTATAAGATTGTTGTAGAAAAATTGTGAGTACTTTGAAAGTTTTCACTGTGGGAAGGGTTTTATAAAGTGGTTATTTATATTATTTATTTCTGCCACATGCATAGATTGATTTCAAAACACTACTAGGAGCTGGGTGAAGTGCACTGGTCTGTCTGTAATCCTAGCACTTGGGATGTAGAGGCACAAGAATCATTTCAATTCAGGGACAGCCATTGTTAAATAGCTAAATTTGAAGCCAGCCTCAGCTACAGGAGACCTTGTTTCAGAAGGGGAAAAAGAAAACTAAACAGACAAAATTTATCGGAGAATATCTGTTTGCATGTCATGTTTGAAAAATTAAGCAAAGCAGAATCTGTTAAAGTATGCAGGTATGACAGAGTAAAGTATATAATTTAGTCATCTTTAAATATTTTAGCTGTTTGTTTATGACAGCAAAAGCAAAATGTTGAGGTTGAATTTGTTTATGTATTGCGAGAAAAAAAGCCTTTCCTCTTTTCAGTGGATATAATGATGTTGGTATAAAATATAATAAACTGGAGGTGGGAATGAAAGAAATCAGTTGACTGTACCTTTTTTTGCATGAATGATGTACATTGTCTATTGAATATAATAAAGGTTTAATTTCCTTTATTAAAAAGAACAAAACAAACAAAAACACACTTGACATTGTTATTTATTGTCATTGCATGGATGCAGTGCAAAAAATAGCCCATCTCTGTCTAGGATCATTGCTGCTTGTTTTCATTTATTTGTTTTAGAGACATGTTTTGTATTTAACCCCGGCTTACCCTGAAGTAGCTGCTGTCCTACTTCCTCAGTCTCCAGAAACTTGGACTGTCAGCATTCACCACCATTTGCTATAAAGGCATGTGTATTTTAAGTGAAAATCACAGGTATCAATAATTAGCCCTGATGTCAGATATATAAGTGATTGCATCAATGCTCTGTAAGTAATTAAATGGATCAAAGTATAACTTCTACAATACTGAAATAGCACATTTAATATAGAGGCTTTTAGTCTTCTGATTAGTCATGAGATGATTTTATAAATAAGACTTGTCTTTAAAATTAACTCTGAACAAAGTATGTGATAAAGCACAGCTAGAGAGATTCGACCATGAATATTTCAGGGTCATTCTCCCCTGCTAATTTCCTCATGCTTGCATTGATATAAATGATACATTCACCCCAGAGTCTCTAGCAGATTAGAGTTTTGTGCTAAAGACATTTCATTTGTCTTGGTCATCACTTTTGCTTTTATAATCCATTGGCCCTGTCCCAGGCCTTTTCTGGGTACTTATCTCCAGCACCAAGCTCTAGTCTCTGAGGCACTTGATGTCAAGTTTTCATTATTTGCTCTAGACTGAATAATTTCCCACCATGCTACTGATGCAAGTTGCACATGATGGCTGTCATAAGCTAAGTGCCAGCATAGACAGTACTTTTGAGTTTTCCAGAATAATTTCAGAGATCGCTGTTCACCTTGGCAGGTGAGCATGCTTCTTCTGTTGTCTTAATGGTCAAACAGTGTATGTCCATATGCGGTCTTACCACAGGGACCGAGTACTTTCGTTCACCAGGATTTTTACTGTTATTCAACTTTGTGTTTGTTTTCTTACCAACAAGTCAGCTCTTCTCTGTTAAGATGGTTATGCTTCTAATCAGTGCAGTTGCTATTCTGCCTTTCTCCAGAATAGGTTCCTGGAGTTTTACACAACAGTAGACATACAATGTTATGCTGAGTATGTAAGACACAATAGAAGTTTCTAGCTAGTAGAAGATATTCAAGAATTGTAGGTGAATAAACTTGTATGTATCCACACATACACCAGAATATCAGAAGCTACCTGGACCCCATTAAATTCACCCTATATTTATAGATAACTACTGAATTAAGTTGCAAGGGTTTTATATATATATATGTGTGTGTGTGTGTGTGTGTGTGTGTGTGTGTGTGTGTGATGGGAGATGTCATTCTGTATATGTTTCTCATACTGGTTAATAATAAAGCACTGTTGGCCAATAGGAAAGGAAGATAGGATGGACTAGGAGACAAGGAGGAAATAGGAAGTAGTAAGGAGGAGTCAAGATGGAGAGTCTGAAGAAAGCAGTATGCCGCCAGCTCCTTAGTAAGAGAAATACATAGATCAGCAGAAATGGGTTAATAATTAAGGCAGAGCTAGCCGATAAGAAACAAGTAACCAGGCCAACAGTATTGTATCAAATACAGAGTCTCTGTGTGTTATTTGGGGCTGGCACAGCACGGACAAGAGTGGCGGCGGGTGGAAAAACCGAACTCCTTACAAATGGCACCCACGTGGCTAGTAAGAACTTCCACTTAAAATTTAACAAAAGCTTAAAAAAGGGTTTTACAAACAAAAGAACAGAGACAAGCAAGGTTTCTTGGTAGCAGCATTTTTCTCGGTTAAACTCTGCTTTGCGAGAGACAAGCAGATATTCGCACGACTCCTTTAAGGGAAGGTTCCTGACTCATCATAAGGGACAAAAAACCACACATCTTTTAAGAAACTCTGCTAACAATTTATTGGTGTGTATGAGAGATGGCAATGGCAGTGACCACATCTCCAAGCCGGCAGCATGCAGACCAAGGCAGTGAGCGCAGCTTTCAGTGCTGGCGGTAAAATAGCAGCCGCCAACTTTTATAAACCGCGGCAGAAACAACAAAGACTTTCATTTTAATCATGTTGTTGTTTAACAGATAAAGACTTGAGGCCAGACAAAGATAAAGACTTACAGTAAAGACAGATTCATATTAAGAAAAACCTCTAAAGGTTTACAATGTGTTTTAAAATATACGTAGGCTTGGGAGAGAAAAGAAATAAAATGGTTTTAAAAGAGAGTGAGGAGCTGGGTGTGGTGGCACACGCCTTTAAACCCAGCACTCGGGAGACAGAGGCAAGCAGATCTCTGTGATTTCAAAGTAAACCTGGTATGCAGAGTGAATTCCAGGACAGATAAAAGTTACACAGAGAAACTCTGTCTCAAAAAATGAAAAAAATAGAAAAAAGAGTAATAATAAAGCCACTTAAAGATGAAAAGCTCAGAGAGAATCTGGATACTGTATGGTATTATATTGTCTTTGTATTGTTTGACTGCTGAGGAAACAACTGTTAAAACAAATGCTGCTGAATTAATTCAATTTATATATTTTAAAAATGCTTTGACTCCAAAATTTAAGTTCAAGGACAAGTTACTGGGGAAAAGGATTTCTATTTTTGTTTCAACAGGAAATAAAAAGCTGTGGATTCCTTCCAGACTAATGTGGTTTGATCAAGCCAGACCCCCTGAAACAGCGTTCCTGGTGATCCAACATTCAAAACAGCTTGAACGAGGCAGCCTTGCAGACTACAGCCATCTTCTTAGGATCCCCACGACAGCGCCCCTATCAGCAGGAAGTAGTTTGGAAAGAACGACGCCCAAATTCCCAAATATTGTTTATAAATGTTTGTTTTCATTTAAATGGACTTGGTTATAAATGGTTAATGATCATAGCCAATTCTTTTTAAAGGTAAAAAGGGAATTATGGTATAGATATGAATAATTTGTTTTGGAATGGATTTTCATTTATTGATACAATTTAAGGTCAATGTTGTATATGTATATTTCTCTTCTTGTTTATGTATTGTGTTTATATAGCTCATTTAAAAATGTAATGTATAATTTAGTACAGATTTTAGATAGTTACCTAAAATAGTAAAAACATAGCTAGGTGAGTTAGGTTTTCTAGATATGCAGAGATGTATTTGAGATAGATAGATATTCTTCAAATCTTTCAAAGACCTACAGAATATGGCATTTAAAATGGTTTAGGGTTTTTCTTGACAAAGAGGCACCAATGCTCCTGGCAACACCACCTGCGTCAGAAAGGAAGATAGACATTAAAAAAACACGTTATGGAGTTTACTTCCAATATGGCAAGACTAGCCATTTGGACAAGATACTGCTCTTGTCTGGACTGTTTGACTTTATGCTGTATATACTGGACATGCAGGACCCACAGAAAAGTGACTGCTAATTCAAGATAGACATTGCTACAGAGTTCCTGCTTCATGGAAGAGTCTGCGAGACAGTATGCAGGACACAGAGAAAAGTGACTGACAAACTGCCAATACAAGAAGACAGTTTAAAGTTTCCCGTGTTGCTGAAGAGTCTGCTAGACACACTATGGCCTATGGGCTAAAGATGGAAGATTACAAAAGAACCTTGGGTGACCAGGCAGTGAGTTGTCTCTGTCATTTCTAGAGCTTATATACTATCCTTCTGTGGTCTTTGAGGGAGTTGAAGACAGATAGTTATGGTTATAGTTTTCCTTAGTCAGGATTAAAGATAAGTTACATATAGGACTTTAGACTCACAAAGATGGAATAGAAGATGAAATAGTTTCTTAAATCTTGATAAATGTTAATGGACTAAATATTGTTAACTGTGATTCTTATTTGATAACTGTTGTGTTATATATTTTACTATGCTAAGGTTAAAACCCTTCTTTTTATTTAGACAGAAAAGAGGAGATGATGGGAGATGTCATTCTGTATATGTTTCTCATACTGGTTAATAATAAAGCACTGTTGGCCAATAGGAAAGGAAGATAGGAGGGACTAGGAGACAAGGAGGAAATAGGAAGTAGTAAGGAGGAGTCAAGATGGAGAGTCTGAAGAAAGCAGTATGCCGCCGGCTCCCTGGTAAGAGAAATACATAGATCAGCAGAAATGGGTTAATAATTAAGGCAGAGCTAGCCGATAAGAAACAAGTAACCAGGCCAACAGTATTGTATCAAATACAGAGTCTCTGCGTATTGTTTGGGGCTGGCGGCGTGGCGGTGGGAGGAAAAACCGTACTCGTTACATGTGTGTGTGTGTGTGTGTGTGTGTGTGTTATAAATATGTATTTGTTTTGATTGAATTATTTTATTAATAACAAGAATTTTCAACTTTAAAATAAAATATGACTATAAAGCATGTTCTTCATCTTTTCTACTAGTTATTTTTCCTTTGCTTTGATACCTTGATGAAAGCAACCTAAGGGAGAATGAACTAGCAACCTAAGGGAAAACAAACAAGTTTGTAGACTACATTCTTACATGGTAGAGTAGTCACAGCAACAGCAACTCAAGGCAGTGGGTTACATCACATCTGTAGTCAAGAAGCAAAGACCAGGGGATACTTATGCTCATCTCTCTTCCATTAACTAAGTCCAGAATCACAGCCTAGGGAATGGTACCACTCTAAAGACAAGTCTTCCCACCTTAATCAATTTATCACTCACCGGCTCAGAGGCCTGTCTCCCATGTGATTCTAGATGCCATCAAGTTGTCCACCAAGATTCATCACCACATTCTTGAAGTGGACAGTGTAACAAATTAGCTAGTTGAGGTTGTAAAAGCTTAAGGACCTAACTTGAGGTCCTCAGCACCCATGTGAAAAGCCAACAGTGTTGCACATTTGTAATCTTAGTGCTAGGGAGATGGAGACAGGTGGATCCCAATGGCTTACTGGTGACACATGTAACACACACACACACACCCATACACACTCACATCACCACCCCATGTACACATATACATGCATATGCACACATACACACACTACCACCACACCATGCACACACATATACATACCAAAACACCACACACCCCACCCCACACAATACACACACAAACACATGCACAAATACACACCATAACACACACTCATACACACTTGTATCACAAACACATTAACCACATACTGGCATATACACACTAAATAGAGTAAATGAAACAAGATTTTTTCATATTTTTGTTATAGTATGATATTCTATGTCTTTTTTATATGCTATGAAGCACATATAACACTTATGCTATTCTGACAGTGTGCAGGTGTGCATTAGTGTAATACTTGTTTGGGAGTGGCAAAGTCTGAGTCCTGGGGACATTGACTACTTAGATTAAAAAAAAGAAGAGTCCAACTATTATAGGAAAGTTTCTACTCACTGAACTACAACATTCAATATTTCTAATAAACTTGAACCAATCAATTAGATGACTGATTCAAATTCATAAAATAAGGAACTTTGAGAAATTTTGAAGTAAAATACTAGACTATTAATTTGATAAATTCCCCACTCTTTTAAGCTGAAGAAATTCAGTACAATGATTTTTCTTCATATTTGGCACCGAAGAATTTGATAGCTCACTAAGGTTGGTCATCAATGATGACTTGTGACTCTTGATTCATTATCAGCCTCAGCCTGGGTGTAGGCATGTGTGTAGACAATATTTTAACAGTTTCTGAAGCTTTTAGTCAACTTATTGGAAAATCCTCCTCAAAGAGAATGACTTCTGTGTGTGTCCCAGTACAGAAACCCATGGTGTTTAGTTATGACCTCAGTAAAGTTGCATTGTGGACGGGATGAAGTAAAGTTCATTTTGTCATCTCTTTTGAGAAACTAACACGTCCTGGGCACTATAGAGTGTTTGCTTAGCCTGTGTTAAACTAGAATTCAGGTTATAGAAACCAAGGGATGGTATGGTGAAATACCTTCTGTCCAACAGGCTCTAGGAATCTAAATTTTTAAAACAACTGACAATAACAGACTTTAATCAAATCAATTGCTGTTTGATCTAGTAGCCTACACAATTTGAAAGAGTTTACAATATAACCAGATGTGTAAAATACATTAATCACTTAAAGACCCTCTTAAGTTCATAGCAAAACTGACAAATACTGAGACTGCTTTTATTCTTAATGCCCCCATTAAAATACAACCTACTCCAAAACACTTCACCACAGCAGAGCATTTATTACAACTCATAAGGCTTGACAGGCCATTAAGATCCCAATTCCATAGCTTTCTGTGGGGGCTTATTCTTGATGCTATATGGCATATAACCTACCTGAGAAGATACAAAGTTCTATTAGCATGTAATTTACAAAGAAAACACTAGTGATACTAATAGGGGTTACAAAATATTTCTTAATCACTGGGCATTGCCTAAACATTTCAAAGTAAAATAAGTACATCATTTGCTGTGTTGCAAGCAGTTCCTTGTAGGATAATCAAGGTCTAAGGGAGTAGGTAACTATTGCAAAGGTGACATTTTAAAGATAGTGAATATTGCTGGCTTTTAACACAAATAATAAAATCCAGAAGCAGATATTAGGGTTCAAACTGAAAATCAGAGACACAAAACAGACAGCCACTAGAGAGTTCTTACCTCTACCAATGCTCAGAACAAAGGGGCGATCCACTGAACCTAAGATTTCATCTCCAGAATGCATTGTTCTTCCCCAAGGCTCAGAATCCTAGACTGCTCTCCTAGGCTGCAGTGAGCTCTTTATATGCTCTCTAGAGATTGGATTAAAGGCTTGAGTTTTTTTAGACTGATTCACTCTCATGTAGCCCAGGCTGGCCTTGAACTCACAGAGATCCATCTGCCTCTGCCTCCTGAGTCCTGGGATTAAAGGTGTATGCCACCACTGCCCAGCTTCTATAGCTAATTTGTGTGGCTGGCTTTGCATTCTGATCTCCAGTAGCTTTATTAGATCACAAATAACATATCACCACACTGACTAAGCCACAATGTTGTTCAGAGCCTGGATCCCTATTGATCAAGAGGTAACAAGGGTATGAATGCTCCTAAACATTAGACCAACAAAAGAAATGTATTGGACACTGAAACCTACCAGTGTTTATAAGTCCTTGATAAAGGGTACAACTAAGAAAGTCCATGTAAAACCGAAAAATGTGGTGTAAAATTAATTTTAGTGAAATTGGATCTGTGCAAACTCCATAGGGTATAGAATTCAAATTAAAGTCACTCACAAAGCCAAGAGCTCTAATGAGTCCTGTGCCTCTGCTGAGCCTTGCTGAGACCTAGAAGAGAGCAAATTGCTGTAGAATTCACTAGGAAATTGTTCTCAATTCTGCCCTTTGACAAGCCATTCCTGTGTGTGCCCTCACATGTCCCAAAGTGTTCCAGATCATAAGGTCATCTGTGTTCCCATGTTTCTGCTCATATTAAGGATTACCCTTGGGACTTTAGAGAAGGTGCCATGGTGAAGAATGTTCACTGCTCTTTTAGATGACCAGAGTTCCTAGCAACCATAGCAGGCAGATCACAACAGCCTGCAAGCCCACTCTCAGGGAATCCAACACTCTTCTGACCCATGAGGGGACCTGTATGCATACAGTGCATATAAACTCATGCAGCTCTCCCCAACACTCACTCTCTCTCTCTCTCTCTCTCTCTCTCTCTCTCTCTCTCTCTCTCACACACACACACACACACACACACACACAGAGACAAATAAATCTTTAATAAAAGACTTTAGTAGGCTTCTGAAAATAATCATAAAACATCTAAAAATTTACTCTTTTCTACAAATCAAGCTCTATGAATTACCTTTTATAAATTTAATTTTTTATTAGTTCTGCTTCTACACCTAAGCCCAGCTTATCATTACAAAAAGTCCATGAACCCATCTGTGAAAACATACTGGGAGGACAAGCAGGGAGCTCCCAATACTTTGATACCTGTCACATAGGTATGAAAATATGTCCAAGTCCCCACATTATATTCATGACATTAGTGATCTAAAAATCCTACATTTAAACATCAAAATCTTATTCCATGACTACCTTTGATTCTTGAAACATAGTTTTATAAAAGCATTTAAAGTGAGAGCTTGAGATCTAGTGGGTAACATGAAAAAGCTAAGACTCAATGTCTGCCACAGCATAAACTGGGTGGCCTGGTCCATTCCCACCATCCCAACACTCAGGAGGTCGATGCACAATAGATAAGGAGTTCATGAATATTTACTTATGCTGAAGCCAGCCTAGAATATATAAGATCTAGTCTCAAAAATTATAATATAACAAAATTAATAAAATCAAGAACTTAAAGGAAGATAACACCAGGAAGATGTATTCTGAATAATGTATAATTTGTCCTTGCACTTTAAGAAATACTTTTCTGTATTTGTGAATATTCTGGGAAAGTAGTTGGCGTCAACAGAGAAACACTGAGAAGATGCTATAGAAGACAGTGGCCTTGGGATGTCAGATGTCATAGACTCATAACTATCATGGACCAGTCTTGTATGAACAAGATTAGGGAAGTCCAGACACAAGAAAAACTGATTGGCTTATATGCAAATGGCCAGATTTGAAAGAAGGTAGTATCATGGGGTTAGTGGTCAGTGGTGGTATTTGCTTTTGTTGCTATTTATGTTTTATTTCTGGGGAGAAGGCATACAAAATTCCCAAGGATCATGGCTTTCTTTTTCTTTTTTCCCCTCAAAATGTAAGAGGAAGAAGTGAGTTCTAGACCAAAACTCAAATGGCTTGGATATTATGAAGAAGCTGCAATTTCACTGGCTGAAAAAATAATCAGTAAATGACTCCATCTCCCCCAGTTACTTAATTCCTCCTGGATATACCACTACATTGCAGACCATTTCAGATTATATCTGAATAAAACTGTTACATAGGCAGATGTGGTGAGAAAATAGCATTTACACAGCAAACCATATTGTGAAAGACACATCTGAACCACAGTGACAATTTATACATTTTTTCCTGCATTTTATGTTTAACTACTTTTTTCATTTGTTGTTGTTGTTGTAGCTGCACTATATAGATATCATGACCAAAAGTAATCTGGGGAGGAACGGGTTAAGTCATCTTTCATTGGGAGAAAGCAGGGCAGCAACTTCAGTTAGGAATCTAGAATCAGGAAGTGATGTACAGACCATTCTTATGGTTTGCTTCCTCTAGCTTGCTCAATTTGTTTTCTTATCCAGCCCAGGTCTAACTGCCTAGGAGTGGTACCATGGATAATAGGCTAGACCCTTTTATATTAATTAGCAATTAAGTCAGTGCCCCAAAAACATGATGACAAAGGTCAATGTAGGCAATTCCTCAATAGAGGCTCCTCTTCCTAATTGTGTCAAGTTGACAACTAAAGATAACAGTGACAGTATTTCTTAAAATATGTCATTAAGTCTTTGACATATGTGAATGCAATCTGTCTTATTAGTTAATTGCATGTTTAAACTGGATCACTATTTAAATCTCAAGACATTTTTTCACACCCTTTCAATTTCATTTTGATGATCTGAAAACTAATGTTACTGGTAGAATTTAAACATGTCCCTAGAAAGAAGATGAAAATTAAACACTGTCCAGTGGAGCCAGCTAAAACAGAGGCTTTGAATGTCTGAGCCCAAGGATGTTGCAGACAAGCCACGAACAAATGGAATTAGCCAATTTCAAATAAAGATGAGTATCAACACATCTGTGCTCCTGTGTTCTAACTTTTAAGTTAAAAACACAAGGTTAATAAGAACTATGTTAAAGAAACTAAATGCCATTCATGCTCCTCTATAACTTTTTTACACACAGAAACTAAAATGTTACCAGCCTTTGGCTTATCATAGGAATTATACAGAATACTGAAAGAAGCCTACCTACTAAATATTATTGAAATATAGTGACATTTTAACATTATATGGTTTGTTTGAAATCTGGCTTCCCATGAGGTTATTCTTCCCCTGAATCTGTTCTCAGGCCATTGATTTCTTCAAGTTATGAGTAAATGAACCCAAGTCAAGTGATACACTGAACACCAAGTGACTGTCCAATAAATGATAGCTTTTCATTGATCAACAATGTACAGATCCCAAAGCAAACTTGCTAATAGAAAACAAAAAACAAAAACCCTACATGGACTGTTCATTCAAAAGGCACTTCATTTTTTAAAAAATAATTCCTGGTATTATGAATTGTTTCTAGTAACTTGAATTAATTCATGGATGTTTTCATATAGTTTGGTGATATTCAAAGTAAAAATATTTGAAGTTCCTTTATTTTCTATGAATTGCTTCAAACTAAGTGTCAATACTCTTTAACAAATAGGTAGACAATACATAGAATTACAGATTTATAACAAAGATGCTCAAGAAACATTAAATAAATTAATCAAGATTATAAGGTGACTTTGATCTTTCACATTATTCTACAGTAATAGGAAAAGTATGTATGCATTATGTTCAACATAAATTTGTGAAGTATGGTTACATACATTATAAAATTTCTAACTACAGGTAATTAATATAAATATTAACTTACCTGTTTATGTTTTGGTGAATGTGCATTCATTGTCTCTAGCATTTGTTAAGAGTGTGATAAGTTGTTATGAGATACAGTAATCCATTTGCAGGATACATCTCTGATGGGAGATGTCATATCTCACTACATATCTCCTGAATGTATTCATTTCTTTGTAAATGATTTTATCATTTGACTCATCTCAAACACATGTTTCTTTAAAAACATTCCACAAAGCTAATTGGACTTTGAGGTATTTTTGTGTGATAAATCTTTAATTCTATTCCTGTGATTTTCCTGATAATGATTTCTATCGAGCAGTTGACTTTTTCCTAAATTGGTGTCATTCATTATAAATTGTTGGCTTGTAGTACCTTTGAAAAACATTACAAATGTTTTAACCTGCTGTGTTTACTATAATATTTATCAGGGCATTGATAATTTTCTTTGGTAAATTAATCTATTTTACCCCATGCCAAGCTTAATTGAAGTTATTTTAATTCTTTTCTATTGTTCTCTTTCAAAATAAATACTGTATTAATTCTGAGAATTTCATGCAATGCTTTTATATTCTAATTCATCACAACTTCCTGCATCCCTACTTCTAGTCCTCTTCACATTTTTTTTTTTTTATGTAATAACCTATTGACTCTAATTCTTACTGTCTGTATATTTCTGAACTATCCACTGGAGCATGGTAAACCTACCAGGAGCCACACCCTTTAAAGAAGGCCTCTTCTCCATCCTCCAAAAATTTTCAGCTCCATAAATGGGAGGGGAGATGAGTGAGAAGAGAGACAAGGGGTAGAAGAGAAGAAGGGGTTAGAGGAGATAATTAACTGTAAGGATGTTTGAAAAAGACATACATATACACATTCATACATACATACATACTGGAGAGGGAGAGAAGGAGTAGAGAAAGATGTATTTAGACAAAAGGGTTTAATTGGAAGTACCATACTCAGGGGACAATGATTCTCCCAGAAGCTATTGGTTGTCATATAAAAATCTAGTTTCTATAGGCTGGAAGGTGAAGATCAAATTTCCTATCCTAAGTGCTATAGCTTGGTTTAAAGAAGGTGACCTCTGTGACTTAAAGGCAATCTATGTGCACAAGTGTCTTGGAATTGTGGCATATTTTATCCTTACCTTCTAAAGACCCTATCTTCCAGTATGGCAACATTAGGTGTAGACCTGTAGCATATAAGTCAAAGAGGCATGTAATTAGTAAGTACATGGTACCAATGGCATACTTCATACAAATTATAGCACAATACATATGACATGATTCTTTAGAGATACAATGTAGATATATGTACATAGCTATATGTATTTATAACATATATATATATAGCTACTTAGCTAGATATGAAACAATCTTTATAAATGTAAGCGAAAGTCTCTGCCATGCCTAATATTTATTCAGAAATTTTTATTCTTAAAATTATTTTCTTTTCAAAAATCAATTCTATCTTGGTCAGGCAATTTGTGTAAAATGACATGTATATTAAATCTCAGAACCACTCTCCACAGTCATTCATATAGTTTATCATGGTATTTGTGCTGGATACTTGTGTCATATTTCACTCCACATCAACTCTGAAATTTTAAATTTTTCTTCTAGCATGTTTTGCCCTCTGGCGAAATTCTATACTTTTTGCCTCATTTTCTTAATGAAGGCAAGTCTTCACATATGATTTGAATTCTGTTAGGTTTGATCTTTTTTTTTTTTTTTTTTTTTTTTTTTTTTTTAATCTGTGGTTCAGTTTTAGATGTTACAGGCACACAATCTTGGCCTGAGTTCTCCTCTTCATCATGATAGAAGCCAAGAACTGAGTCTCTCAAAACCCATTTTCATGTGTGTTTGATTCATTTCTATCAATCACAATCCTGTGTGAGGTCTGGATTCCATGAGGAGAAGCCATCATTTCAGTGTTTATACTGAATGGTTACTCACAGGCCTCTCAGGAGATACAAATATTTCTGTTACATCTTTTGTTATTTTATCCTTTGTTGTAGAATTTCATAAATTTCATAAGTAACTTGGATGTTTGCATCATAATGTCTTCCCATATTTTATTTATATGTTTTCATTACAATTCACATTATTGAAGTGTGTGCACATGCTACAGTGTGTAAGTGGGTAGTAGGGAAGATCTCTACCTCCCACTTTACCCACTAGTCCTCTCTACAGCTTGTAACTTTTATTTCATTCATTGTATTAGCTTCCCTGACTTAATAGTCAGATATTTTTCTGTCTATATTGGAAGAAGATAGGCTTCCTTATTTCCTCGTTAAGAACTTCTGTCTGTCATGTCCACTATCTTATGATATCCTAATAACTTTCCTGGATCATCTCTTATGTTGCAATAAAGTTGAATTATTTGCATTGGTTGGTTGTTTGCTTGTTTTTTTTTTTTTTTTTTTTTTTTTTTTTTTTTGGTCAGGGTTTCTCTATGGAACATCCCTGGCTATCCTGGAACTTCCTTTGTAGACCAACTAGCCTAAAGCTCACAGAGATCCACTTACCTTTGCCTGCCTCCTAATTGCTGGGATTGAAGCCATGGGCCACCACTGCCCAGCTAAGAACAATTATATGCAAAGTTGATTTTGTTCTCAAATATGTGCCAGTATGGAGGAGCTGTAAAATATTATGTTCCAACATGGATGTCACTTGGAGAATGAAGCATGGAGTATGCATGTGAGGACGAGTGAAATTACTGCAGGGAGTCCAGGTCAGTTCACAAACACTGTTGCTTTCTCATCTGAACATGGGATGAAGAGCTCTCATATACAGCATGAAGCCAATGCAGAGACAGTGTTGATTAACCTTTAACATTAGTCTGAATGTGTCATGAAGACAGTATGGAGAGGTCTTAGAAATTGGATGGAGTAGAAGTAGCAGCTTCTGGTAGACAGCTGAAGATAGTGGCAGAAAAATCATGCTGTTCTGAAGCTCTGTGAAGAACAGACATGGGTGTATTACTAGGAAGAAAACTCCTTTTCCTGACAAGCCTGTCAATTCATAGATAGCCAGACTAGGTGTTCACAAAATGAAAAATGATTCAGGAATGGCCTATGCCCCATTTATACATGGTCTGTGTTGGAAATTGCAAAGATATTTCATTAAGAAACAAAATAATCTAGCCACAGTGTTGTTGGTGACTACTCTGGGATGGCAAAATGTTCACATTTCTGTATTTCAATATTTGAGGACAAACACATGGTGTTTACTCAAGCTATTCTTACATTTTCTTCTGTAGCTACAGCATGCAGCATTATTTTATTATTGTAAGTGGGGTTATAACAGTTTTGCCTGCTATTAGAACCATGCAGGTTGCCTTATCTCTTCAGGAAGAAGCTGCTTTCTAAGGCGATTTCCTAAAGTGTGAAACTGTCACCAAGATAAACCAGACCACTTTTCCATTTAATTTGGCATTTTCTGGAAGATTGGCTCCCAAATTCAAGGCCTTTCCAATTAAATTTGGTTGCATTTATGTCTAGAAAATTTTCATAGGGGATTGGATTCCTGCTGTGAGCTGGGTTTTGAAGCTACTTGAACTAAATTACAAATCCAAACCTACCCACCCTTGTCAACTGTCCAGTCCTTCCAGTGCTACTTCCTCTGTTCCTCACTTGATTCTCAGGAGTTGATTAATTCCTCTCATATATTCACGGGAAGAAAACAGTGTTCTGGAAGGAATCACAATGTAGTGGAGATATATAGAAAACCTTTTTCAAAAAAAAATTATTCCATTTCAGAGCATGCAACATCCACACATTCCAAATGAAATAATGATATAGGACATCCTTACTCTCATTTAAAATTTTTAATTTACTCAGTTTTCATTTGATTCATTTTGACACTTTTGTGTGTGTAATTATAATACTCAAAAATTTGTTTCTATCAGTTCAGAAAGACTTAGTGGTAGACGATTGCTTCCATACCCCATACCAAATTATACACATCCATTCGCAACAGCCTTATAACAATATCCAGCAGGGCAAGTGGTCAACAGTATTTGACCTAAATAAGGAATAGTGGATCCTGTTAACTGATGACCTCATGCTGTGTATTTTCTGCCTGTTTCATTTATTTAGTTTGTACTAATGATGACACACACATACACACACACACACACACAGAAAGAGAAAGAGTTCTAAGAGCCGTAGCATCACCGAATGAATAAAAATGAAATGAGCAGATTGCCTAACATATAGATGTGTTCAGCTGTTCATGGCTTGCAATCCTAGGCACTCAGGAGGATGAAGCAGGTGGTCACAATTACACAGACACCGTAGGCATGAGAGTAAGTTCAAGGTTAACTTAAGCACCATAGTGAGACCCCCCACCTCTGTCAGATCAGCCTGTGCACAAGTCTGCGGGGCATTTTCTTAATTGCTAGTTCACGTAGTAGGGTGCCGCCCACTGAGGATGGTGCCATCCCTGGGAAGGTGTGCCTGGGCTGTGTGAGAAAGGAAACTGACCATAAACCTGGGAGCAAGCCACAAAGAAGCATCCCTCTAGTCCTCTGCCAGTTTCTGCCTTCCTTTGAACTGTACCCTGCAAGTTAAAATAACCCATCCCCCCACCCCAAGTAACTTTCAGCTATAGTTTTTAGCACAACAAAAAGAAATCAAAGTTGAACAATACTTCCATAAGGCACTAGGGTAGATAAATGATGGTGTAAACTTCTAAATGTTTTCTCAGGATTTCGTGTGTTTTATTGATAGACTCCATTATGCTGAAAGTCTACTTATCAGAAATTGCCTTACTGTCCTCATCCGTGATGCACAGACTGATTTCTTTTATCAGAACTAACAGCAGACAGTTTTGGAACAACTAATAACTAACAATTTTAAATTGACATCTTCAAAACAACTTATGAACAGTTAAATGCATTTGAAGGTCAGAAGGTCAGAAAAATTAAAAGTACTAAAATTTTAGCAAGGTTTTTATTTCTGGGGTGCATGTTTCTTACTTGTATATAAAGTGTTGTAACCACTCTAGTCTCACTCGTTGCTCACTCTGCCCCAATGGTTCTCAACTGTGATCACACCCCATTTGGAGGTTTAAGGAGCCTTTCACACGGGTCACCAAAGACCATTAGAAAGCACAGCTAGTTCTGTGATGATTGGCAACAGTCACAGAATTATGGTTATGAATTAGTAATGAAATAATTTTGTGGTTGGGGGTTACTGCAACATGAGGAACTTTACTAAAATACTACAGCAATACGAAAGTTGAGAACTACTGTTCTACCCTCTCCCATACCCCTTTCTTCCCAACTAGCCCCATTTCCATTATATCTGGCTCTTTGTGTGTTCATGCTAGTCTTATCCATGTGTGCACAGCTGCTATGTGTTCATGTGTGCAATTGCCCATGTATATGTAGACGATTGGGTGTAGAACAATGTCTGTCCTTGTCCTCTAGCTCCAAGTCTTTACACACCTCCACCCACATTCCCTAGGGGCAAGAAAGGGAGAAGAAGGGGCAATTAATTCATGCTACTCACGTTGCTATGCAGACAGGACTAAAAAGTACCCTGGAAGCAGGGTGTTGAGGACAGCATCCTAGCTCTGAGTAGCTGTGCCTCTGATATGTGTAACTGAATGATCTCTGCTTCCCAAGCTTTACACAGCTCCACTGACTTAGCATGGATGACTGTCAACAGAGCAAATGAAAGAACTGGTATTTCTACATCCTTGATGACTTTCTCAGCCTTCTTGGCAATGTTGGAGTAGTTTGTCCAGAATGACTTTTGCTGAAATTGTTTGATGCCCAGAATTTTCTTCTAGCTATGCCCATGACTATTTTGATAACTGATGAAATTATAGGAAGAGATTAAAAAATATAGGTATGTCTCTTTTCCATCTCCAAATTAAATCCAATAAATTACTTTTCCTTCTGTCTGTAAGACCCGTGGGCTGACAGTGAATGTATTGAATTATTCAGCTGTTTCACTAACTCAGCATGAAAACCCAAATGAGATACCCCACAAACAGTGTACATTTAAATACCAAGTACATGTTTGGTATTACAGGTTTCTTCCATAGGACTTTGGATAACATTGTCTTTTAGAAAAATTAAATCATTGTCTCTTCTGAGGAACACAAACTCAAAAAAGAGTCTGTCTCAAAAGCACTGTGGGTTTTTTGATTGTCAGGGTTAGAAAATTGCTCCCCCCTCTGTCAAGCCCTTTACAAGGCTTTAAAGTATATCCAATTTCTTCTGTTTATAATAAAATTCTGTAATGGTTTCTCAAGAGGCTTTTGCAAAGAAACACAATGCCTTCCATCTGGATGTTTCCTTGTAGGAGGCTGATGTTCTGTTGAGAGAGACCTGTTTCAAAGGAGCTTGCAAGGTGACTCTCCAGCCATGCACACCCCAACTTTCATCACCTTCCCTTCAAGGCAGCAGTTAGAAGGATGAACAGTAGTTGCAAGACTTCCTTTGATGCCCACTATCCATTAGTGTATCTGCAATGATTTTTTTCATTAACATATTCCCAGGTAAGAAATTTTTAGAATAAAATTGCAACATGCTTTAAATGTAACAAAAAGATCATCATAATATATATATATATATATACACACACATATATATATATGTATATATATATATATATATACATATATATATATATATATATATGTTTATCTTAATTCGATGGTGCACTGTTTTTTAGGGAACAAGTATTTTCAATAAGCCCCTGTTAGGTATTACCATTATAATAAAATCAAATGTTCTTAAAACTTTTATGTTGTAGGGAAGAAAGTACATTACAGAAGTGTTAATGCCCCCTAGGAAATACTTGAGTAAACAACACATGTAATTATTCTGTGGGGAAATGCTGCTTAATTAAAACACAGACTCTTTCTATTAGCATATGCACCTGCTCCTCAATGGTTCACTTCTTCCTAAGAACGGAATTCCTGAACAAGACTTCTCTTTCCACTTTGCTTCCTCGAGAAATGTCCATTTTTATCCTTTGTACTTTGCTTTAGATGTGTTCTTGTTAGTTTCAAATGCTGTGATGGCATGTTATCTATCACACCCACCCAGAAACACATATGGGCACACAGATATGCATACACATTCAAGCACATACACATGCAGGAACATGTACTTCCCAAGAACCATATGGATTTGTCAGGATAACCAACTGTTACTGTGAATTTTGAATCTGGAAAAAAAAAAGTTCTCAGGGTATCCTGTCAAGCAATTAAATTACAGACCTTAAAAAATCTGATGACCAGTAGACATATTTATGATCTGTGTTTAAATAAACGGCACATTGTCAGTGATAGAAGCACAAGTTTTATATAGGCTTCAATCAATGCTTTCATTTTGATGGGCTGACAGATTGCCTCAGACTCTGTATCCCTAAGTACCTGAGTTTAATCCTGAGAGCCTATAGAAGAAAGAGAGAACTGACCCCTAAAGTTGTATTCTAACTTCCACACAGTTATCATATGTGTGTTGCCACTCAAATACACACCTACAGTGCAATGAAATTAAGTCTTAAAAATGCCATTTACTTTTGCATTTCTGTGATTCCAAAGCTTGTTTATTTCCTGAACTTATACCTGCCCAGTGAGACTCTCACTCCAAAGCCAAAAGGGACACTGATCTCTGTATGAGAAGCAAAAGGGATAATACATAATGGCTATGACTAGGTATAATGCACAGTATATCTGTTTTTCTTTGATCGATTTCACCAGTGGTAGGTGTGAGTGTGGCTTTGTGCACATCAAGGCATGCACATTTTTACAACAGAAATGTATACTGTTTCATCCCTTCATAGTTTGCCATTTTTCTCACCTACTTTTAAGACTTCAAGCAAATCTCTTTCACAACATCTACAGCTCCATCTTTCTTGTATATCCTTAAAGTATGATTTTTCACTCATTTTAATTTACTATAAAAAAAACTAATTTCCTTCCTCAGCAGTAATTTTTGAACTTAAGAACAGTAACAGCCATTAGTACGCCACATTTAAGAAGTGCCTGTGTCTATCCCTCTTGTTCCTGATGTTGTGAAACAAACCTTGTACCTGTTTCTTCCCAATTTCTTAATATGCATGTTGTCATTAAATATTTTTGTGTTTTCCAACAAAGGAAAATTCAAGTTGGTGACAAAGTGTTTCCATCAAAACCATGTTTATTCTTTAATGTTTGTGAAGTTGGTTCATATAAAAGGGTTGGCACCTGAAAAAAATGTGGGTGGTTGTAAGCTGTTGGGTAATACAAATGTGTATTTGGCAAAACCTAAGCAATTCATCCTGACACAAAATGCCCAACAATGATAATGCCTTTCACTTTCAGCAGCATTGCTTAGGAGCAGATACTTTACATTTTAGGAGATTGTCAAAATATTTTATTTTGGTAGTTCATAAATGATACCTTCTTTTGGATTTGACTATATCCCCCCCCCTTTTTTTTTAATTGGGTACATCTTGAGAAATGTCCTTATTATGTCTTTTGTCTTTCACATTTTTATAGTATTGACAGTTCTTAGTAAGATTAGGTTATCCTAATGAATGTCAGACAGGATTGTTATAGTCATGTTATTGTAGGTACCAATCTAATCCTCATATTTGTGATATAGATATGTTTAGCATTTTCGTTTTACTCAAGAAGAAAGTGCTATCACAGAAATATCAATAAGTTTCTTTAAAACCACAGGATGCATAAGTTAGCAGAGTCAGTGGCCCTTCTGGGGAAATCCATGGCTTTTAATAAGACAAAGTAGCAATCTTTGCAGTTGGCTGTGGAAGGCAAAGGACTATGAGAAATTGTGAATAGCATATGGCATAGAGGGACAACTCCTGACCTTGGCAGGTGGCCCAGGCTTCAGAAACATGTTAAAGTTTCCACAGACTTGGAGAACATTAGTGGATTTGCCTGATAATTTATTTTAAGTTTTATTTAATTATTTATTATGGATGAGTCACAACCCTTGTTATTTTACTGAGAAATTTGTGGTAAACAGTGTGGCCATCTGATAGATGGATGATGATCAAATCAGGACAATGAACATGCCCAGCCTCTCAAATGCTGCTCATTTGTAGATCCCAGAAGCTCAGTTTTCCAGCTATCCTGAAGAAAATTGTATCGGTTTATAATCAACAGTCACCACACTGCACTCTAGAGAACCACAATTGTTTTCCCTACTTAACTGTATTTCACTTCTGTATGCCTAATTAGTTGATAAATTCTAGAGCCTATGTTTGCAAAGATTTTCTTTTTACAGTGTGCCTATGCATACATCATGCCTTTCAACCAGACTAGGGAAACGTAATGGGTGGGTAAGGATTAGATTCCATTTAGAACCCAAGAAAAGCCATGCCATACTGGATTTGATATGTTTAATAAAGGCACTGTGAACTTTGGGCAAAGTCATCAAAAGGTATTATACATTTGAACTTTCAGAAAGGAAGGAGAGTCAGGATGCTATGTGCAGTGATGCTGTATGGTTAACATTCACTATCAGTCCTACAAGATCTAAGAGACAATATTCTAGATATGCCTGTGAAGGAGTTCCAGAATCAGATTAATTTGAGAGGAAAATTCATCCTAGGTCTGAGTGTTGGCATTCCTTGTGTTGGGAGCTTGGACTGAATAGGAAGGATAAAGTGAACTGAGCTGCCATGTTTATCACTTTCTGCATAATGACTGAATAGATTGTGACTATCACTTTCTGTATACTAACTGTGAATACATTGTGACCATCACTTTCTGTATACTGACTGTGGACACATTGTGACCATCACTTTCTGTATAATGACTGTGGATACATCATGACCCTTGAGTTGCTCTGGTCAAGTATTTTGTCACAGCAATCTAAAGACCTATCATAGATATAAGAAATGTATGTGTTTGTGTGTGTGTGTGTGTGAGAGAGAGAGAGAGAGAGACAGAGACAGAGACAGAGACAGAGACATAGAGGCAGAATATATCACTAAAACCCCTCGAGGGTTCCCCAGAAGTATCTGGTGTCTCTTTGGAAGTAAAGGAGGTGTGACTGAGACAATTGCAGTAGACTGAATAGAACATACCAGAGAAACATAGACTGGAAATGTTTCTACTGACTAAACAAATGCAACCACTAATTTTAGTACCATTAGGGTTTGGTTTTCAGTTTAGTGGACAGGATGATGGCAGAGCACCATAAGGTGTTTTTGGGTCTCCTGTGAAACTTGAATTCTTAGAGTAATATGTCCTCTGGATAACCCAGAAAAAGCAATAATATAAATTTTTCTTTTTGAATTGTGAAAGACAAAAATGTTGTGAGTCCATTTAAACGGATTTTTAAAACCTTTTTCATTGGGTAGTGATGAAATAAGTATTAAAATCGATGTTCGAGAGTAAGGATACTGGACTGTTTCCCCAGGAACAATCTAGAAGCCTAACACTCAGCTGAGTCATTACCAGCTGTATGTATTACCAGAACATGTATTTAACACAGTTCCTAGTTTAAAATAAGTAAGAACAGAGCTCAAGGAAAGAGACTGCCTTATAGCTATATTCCTTATTAGTGTTTTTACTAAGAAAAGTGTGAATATTTCATAAACCCAATAATCTACCCATTTCAGTTAATAATTCCACATTATGTAGGCTGATAATCTGAAGCTACACATTATTAGTGAATGTCTCTAAACCCCACCCCACAGCCATTTTTAAGACATACCTAATAGTCTAGGCTGAGCTTATGTTAATATATGGAAATTGGGAAGTGATCCTAGGAGTTGGAAATGAGATGTCTCATATAACCATTTTCCAGACTGGTTTCCAATTGTTCTTTGCTGTTTCTGAAATTGTTTGCCAGTGTTTCTGTGTACCAGTGATGGTGCTGGCAGTTTTATGATGAGCAAATGATAGCTAATTATTAAATATCATTTAATATTTGCAATGTCCTCTGGGGGTGTTTATCTAATTAATTCCATACTGAGTTTCTGGGAAGTGTTCCAAACTCTCCAAAGGTGACAGAGGAGAAAAGAGACAGAAATGGATTTAATCCAATACAGACATAAGAACTCATCTTTGAACTTGGGGGCATGGGTTCTTCTTAGCCCAGTGATGTTAACTATGTGTTGTCTTATGACCTTCAGGTACCAAACTAGATGAGGTGATTAATGATTAGATTAGATTGGACTAGATTAGATCACATAACTGGTTCCTTTATAGAAAATACAGAAGTTCTTTTCTACAGGGCTGGGTAGTTCTGGGTAGAGTCCACTGGTTCTCAAACTGTCCTTTATAGTGCCCATCCCATAACCCTGATGGAATTGGAAACTCGACAAAATAATGGTAGGGTTCAAAGGAGCCTTCAGATTGAACCTGTGTGAGTCCTAAATAAGTGAGCTTCAGCTCTAGGAAAGAATATAAATGGATACTCTTGGACTAAATCTTTATTCTCCACCAGATCATTCGATTGTAAAACTTTACAGTGATAAATAAGTGTGTATGTGCTATGCTGCATGTATCAGGCTGGTCTCTCTGGGTGATTCCATGCCAACCATCTTCTGCTGACATTGAATTTCCATGCCATAATTATGCCTGTAAGGCAAGAACTCCAGTTTAGCCTTCTCTTCATTCCTCGTTAACCTTATTAACAATGTTCTGCTTCTGTGTAATTCCCTAGTCTAAGTGTTTCTATCTCTGTGGAGTTATATAATACTTGTTAATTTTTGTCTGGCTTATTTCAACTATCAAGATGTTTTAAAAATTCATCATGCCAAGTTGAACTTTATGTTTCCCTGTGAGAGTTTTAATTCTTTAACTGTATTTTTCCAAACTTTGGGTTATTTTTTTGTATGAGGTGGGACTGGTGTCACTATAGTATAGTCTATCACCTGTGTGTGTGTGTGTGACTTCTCTATAGCATTTGCTGAATTGTCGCTCCCCATTCTATATCAGTATCCTCATTTAAATATTAGACACAGATATATGGGTTTGTGTCTGGATTAGTTCAATCCCACCCATTTCTTTATCATTTTTTCCAATAGTTACTTGAATGCTGTAGCCTATTAGAAAAATTTTAAATTGTGAATTATGAGTCTTCTAATTTTGTATTTCCAAAATAGTTTTGCCTATTTGAAACCTATTGCTTTTTATAGACTATGAATTTCACATTCTATGCCACTAATGATTTTTTCTTTTAGCTTACCTCAGCTAATATTTTTAGAAATGCTTAACCACCAAGAGCTAAAACCAATCATCCAACCAACCACCCCTCAGTGGCTATTGCTTGGCTCTGTGCTATAATCCTGGAGTACTACATAGGCTTTTTCTGAGTTTAGGATTGTTCTGAAAAAGAAAGTTTACAACTTTCCTAGGCTTTTAATTTAAAAAAAATGTTGAGATATTTTATTTTAAGATTTTAAAAGTTCTGATAATTTCTATTATATATTTCAAAGAAACACATCAGCCTCTGCTTCTCTATCTTGGTTGTCTTGTGTATAATTTAGCTACAGTCTTTGGCTTCAGGGATCTATAGTCATGCTCTTATTTTATATTTATATTTATTTACTCATTTATTTTATTTATTGCTTTCCTTCCAGTGCACACTTGATTGCTTGTTTAGGATGGCTCTTATGTTATAATGAATTGTTCAGGAATTATGTAACTCAAAAAGTACAAAAAGCACACACACACATGCACAATCCATTGCAAGAAGGCTTGCTGACGCACACTATTGATGACTAAAGATAAACATGAAAAAGTCCTATTAGAAAACTGTCTTTAGACTCCTACTGTCCTGATTACTTGTTCAAATTCAATGAGTGTCCATCTCTATTACTTGGTACTTACTGCTTCAGATACAATAATGAACTTGTTCTTGTGAACATCTTATAATTGACTTAGAAAGGCAATCAACCTTAAAGAAAACATTCAAACATAGATGTGACTTATTCTAAAGTCAAAGTTCTAATCAATTTAAGCATACCTTTTGGTAAAGTTGACATAACAAAATATTGGAATCATAATTACCCTTGGCTGTGGACATAAAGACACTATCAGGATAGCACAGACCTACTATTCTTTATTATGCTGTCATTGAGTTATTTGATTCCTGAAGGAGATAAACTAATTAAATGTGAGTATCTACAGTTGTGTGTGTAGATGGTTTCCACCAAAATTCCATAGACTTTCATAAATACTATTCACATAATTTTTTAAAAAGAGATAAGCCAAAATCAGTACATTATAAAATAATTTTGTCTTGTCTGGTTTTAATGTAGGAACAGAGAAATCATTCAGAAGAAAACTCATATCAAAAATACCTAAAGGCTGTATGAGGCATCCCTTTAGGTACTTTTGATAAGAGCTTTCTCTGTGAGTTATTCATTTATCCAGCCTAGATATATGAGGAAGAGTTTGGTCCTGCCTCAACTTGATATGCTATGCTTTGTCAACTCCTATGGGAAGCCTGCCCCTTTATGAATGGAGGAGGAATGGGTAGGGGAGTTGACAATAGGTGGGGGAGAATGGGAAAAAGAAGAGGAAGAGAAAACTGTGGTTGGTATATAAAATGAAAATAATTAATAAAGAAAGAAAAAAATTACCTAAAGGTTCAACTTCTTCAAAATCTAGTTTGATAAACCAGAGTCACTACTGAGATACATCCTGAGTATTCTTAGGGAGACTTAGGATCCAATATACCCACTATGCCTTAAGTTCTACAGAACTAATTTGTAGAAAATGGAAATTTGGAAGTTTATAATTCAAATATGTCCCATTATCACTGCAGTAATAAGTGTCCCTAATGACCTCATGAAATGATTCTTGGAAATGTAAAAGGACTCAGTAATCAGAGTCCAGGAACATTGACTCTTCCCGTGACTAAGGAGAGAAAAGCAGGGAATGGCCAAGTTGTATGGCAGAATAACCATTAAAATAATAGTTTGTAAGATGAACTATTGATTTAAAAGTAAGACGGATGGATGTGTTCTTGCATGTGTCTGCATGAAAGATGAATGATATGGTTTCCTGGTGGCTTCTGTAATTAAGCCACAACAGTAGGCCTGACAAGTGGATTACATATAATTCTGAGATGTGACTGACTGGGACTTAATCCTCAGCCTCTCTTATTGATGAGGTTCATTCACATTTGGAGGCTTCCTGCTGTTTGTGACTCTGAGGAGAAGATATATGTAGGAAGTTACTTTCTCCCTAGTTTATGTCATAGTGTTGCAGCTGCTACACATAAGTAATGTGACATTAGCAGCTAGGCAGTCTGCCTAGACAGAACATGCCCAGCAGGGAGTCAGAGTCATGGCCATAAATCCAGCCAATAGCCTGGCTCTCAGCAGCTCTGTGACCAAGAATTGTGGGATTAAAGTTTCTAATAGAAAAATCCAACACAATGGCTATCTGTTCATTTCTTCGAATGCTTGAAGAAATTTAGTGCAATGGTCACTAAAGCAGCTTGTTATTCATAATATTTTTATAAATGAGGGAACACAGTGTGGCCAACCCAAATCCCAGTCAACTAATGACAAGAGCAAAGATTAAAGTTCTACCTGGTCACAGACCAGAACCTCAGATAGACATATCATGTCACAAAGCTGATCAAATGCCAGATCCTGTGCAAGGAAATGTGTGTCTGTACTTTCATCCACACCAGGCATACAACAACACAGATCAAAGGGACAGTCTTTCCAGTAAAAATTAAAAGCAATAAAAAATTGAATGAATGTAATAGAAATTATAAGTATGTATTAATGGATAGTAAATGGGTGAGATAAATGATTGATGTACACACACACCCACACACACAAAGTCTCAATTGCTTTATTAAGAAAGTTTTCCAACAACTTATCCACCATCATGGAGCCCTCATCTAGTACCTGTTGGAAACAGAAGCAAACCCCCATACCTAAACACTGAGTTGAAATAGAATCCAGATGCAGAGGCAGAGGACAAGACCAGGTTGCAGAAACACATAGAGACAGCTGACCTGAACATAGAGGAGCTAACGGGCCCCTAGACTGATAGCTGGGAAGCCAGCATGGGACTGACTCAGGCCCCCCTGAATATGGGTCTCAGCTAGAAGGACTGAGCAGTCTAAGGGACCTCAGACTGGAACAGGATGTATTCCTGGTGCACAAAAGGACCTTGCGGACACATCTCCCATGGAGGGATACTGCCTTAACCTAGAGACAGGAGAGAAGGCCTAGCCCCTACTTCAAATGACTTGACAGATCTACATGACCCCACCTGGATGGCATTGCCCTACATGTGGAATTGGGGTGGGGGAATGGGAGGGGAGGGTGGTCAGGGTGCATGTGAGGGGACAGAGAGGGTAAGAGGGAGGGAGGGAGAGGGAACTGGGAACTGGGATCGACATGTAAAATAAAAAATAATAAATAAAGAAATAAAAGTCAAATAGAGTGAACCACTTACCAAAAAAAAAGAAAAAAAAAAAAAAAGAAAAAAGAAAGGTTTCCAGTAAAAGCTATTCACAAGTGAGATCTAATGATTAATAATTCCAACATGGGAACCTGTCCTTTAAATATGTTGTAACCATGAATGGCTGCCTGGGACTACTGCCTTCTAGGACATATTTTGGTTTTGGAGCAAAATGCAACTCAGACATTAATGGTGATACTTCAAATCCTTCCAAGTTCTCAGAGCAATTTCTTCACTTAATTACTTTCTCAGGACTGTAAGGCATTCAGGCATTTTCTTCCTAAATATAATTCTAATTCTCTATATTTATTTCTGACATTTCTACCAAGGTTATTTAAATGACTTGTTTGTTAATGCAATATAGGTGTCTTGCACATGCTTTACTGTACTTGAATATGCTATTAAAGCCCAATAGAAATTCCAATAACCACACAAACATGCACACACTTGTGCAAAAAGACACTGACGTTTGCACTGCAGTGGTGAATGTGTTCACTTAAATTACTTCACATACTTGCACATGCACAGATGGATGAATGGATTTTATAAGAGTGTGTTTCCCATTCAGTGTTTCTTTCTCTGGTCTCAATTTAGTTATTACTCAGTTTTCCTGTCTCTAACACTTTTAGAAATAAAACCCACCAATTGAAAGCATGAGGGTAGTCACAGAACATTGGTGTGATAGATTGAATGAGAAACCTTCCCCAAAGACTCATATATTTGAACATTCACTCTGCTATTGGTGGTGCTATTTGGAGTTAACATGGAAGTTTTAGAAATAGGAGTCATACATCACTCTGGGTGGACTTTGAGATTATATAGCTGTACTTCCTGTTCCGTATCATTGCTTCCTGTGTGCATATGCAGTCTCTCTGCCCACCAAGTCAGCCTTGTGCTTCTGCTGTCATGATGTCTTTACCATGATGGACTCTATCTTTCTGTAACTATAAACCAAAAATAAATCCATTTTTTTCCTCTGAGTTGTAGTTTGTTAGGCATTCTGTCATAATAATACAAATAACCAATACAACAAGTGTATTTATGGTATATATCTACCATCATTCAGATTCTTGAGAATTCAATTTAGCTCTATATTCCTTTTTAATTGGATTGTTTGTTTTTTAATATCTAGTTTCTTGAGTTCTTTATATATGTTGGATATTAGTCCTCTATAAGATGTGAAGTTGGTAAGTTCTTTTCCCATTTTGTACCCTTTGCCTCATAGAAGCCTTTCCATTTCATGAGGTCCCATTTATTAATTGTTTATCCTATTGCCTGAGGTAATGGTGTTCTGTTCAGAAAGTATTTTCCTGTATGAGTTCAAGGCTATTCCCCACTTTCTTTTCTCTTGGGTTCAGAGTACCTAGTTTTATTTCAAGGTCTTTGGTCCACTTGGACTTTAGTTGTGGTCAGGGTAATATGTCTGGATCTATTTGCATTCTTCTACATGCATCCTTAAGGTTTGACCAGCACCATATGTTGAAGATACTATCTTATTCTTTTTTCCAGTGTGTATTTCTGGATTCTTTATCAAAAATCAGTTTGATCATAGGTGTGTGGAATTATGTTTTGGTTTTTGACTCTATTGATCAATGTTATTTGTTTTTTATGCCAATACCATGATGTTCTTACTATTATAGCTTTATAGAACAACTTCAGATCAGGAATGGTAAGATCTTCAGCTATTGTTTTATTGTTCAGGATTATTTTAGCTATCTTGTTTTTTGTTCGTTTGTTTTGTTTTGTTTAGCCTGTTTAGTTTTTATTTTTTTTTCATATGAAACTTAAAAAAATGTCCTTTCAAGATCTATGAAGAATTGTGTTGGAGTTTTGATGGATATTGCACTAAATCTATAGATTGCTTTTGGTAGAGTGACTATTTTTACTATGTCAATCCTGCTGACCTATGAGCATGTGAATTATTCAGATTCTTCACCAAGAGAATCCATTTCACAAGCTATCTACAACTCTCTCACTAATATTCTCTAATGCACTCTGAGTGTAATCTCCCTGCTTCCTTTCATGAAGACGTTGAAAGGGAATACTTGATTGAAGAATAGCATAAGGCACCACCTACCAGTTTTGGTGTCTTTACAAAATGTATTTGCTACAGCTCTGCCCCAGATGGGGTAGTTTAGGGAAGTTGATCTTTGCAGGTCATGAAGCTGCACCTCAGGTCATGAAGGTGATATCCTCATGAGGGAATAGGGAATATCAAGAAATCAAGGATGGGGGGGGGGCTGCTTCTCTTTTTTCTCTATAAGAATACAAAAAAAATCATGGTGATTACCAAATCTACAAACAGACTCTCCCCTGACAGGAGAGATGAGGGCACTTTGACTTTGACTTCTACAGATTGCAGAACTTGCAGAAATAGATATTTTGTTTCACTTAATAAGTCTATGATAATATGTTGCAGTAGAAAAAACTGAAACAGCATTTAGCTCATATATATGGAAAGGTCCTCAAATTATTAATCATTGGGTTTGGGAAGTTTGTTTAATCTCATGAAAAGCTTGGTTTATTAATTACTTTCCCTATTATTTGTGTAACCTCTCTGTCAGGTAGCAATTAAGCAGGGGCTTATTTGGGCTCACAGTTTGAAGGTATAATCCATCATAGTGGGGGTAGTGAGGAGTCAGGAACACAAGGCTAAAGTCAATCAGCAAGCTGCAGTGGATGCTGGTCTTCAGTTTGTCATCTTTTTATTCTTTCATAGACCCCAGATCATAGGATGCTGCTCACAATTAGGGTGGGTCTTTCTACCTTACTTACCTAGAAACTCCCCCTATATAGTACATACACTCATCTTCTGGTGGTTTCCAAATCCTACCAACTTCACAATATTAACTTGCATACTCATGTTCCACAACAAAACTAAGAATAACTATAGCCACATTATACTTAGGAAAATTACACAGAATAAAATAAAAAAAAAATCAGTGTTTCCTAAGGATTAATTGTATGTTCTTAAACCAATTTTACCATTGTAATACAATGCACCATATGTTCAGATAGAACTCTTTCAAAGGAATTTCAGGATAATGCTATTTGAAATGATAATACATAATGTCAAACATGATTCCTAGGTTGATCATGACACTTTAAATATCAAAGTTCTGTTCAGGTTTAGGTGGCAATATCCTTATGAAAGATCTACTAACAAAGAAAAGTAAAATGCACAAAAATTTTCTCTGCTATTTGGAACTAAAGATGAAATCATTCAATTATATCATAGCTAATTTATATATTGAGAGATATAAATAATATTTGTCTATTAATCAATTTACTATAATTAGTAAAAATGAAATTCCCAGGAATCCACAAAGATGACCCCAACTAAGTAAGAATCCAAGCAATAGTGGAGAGGCTACCTTAAATGCCCTTCCCCTATAATAAGATTGATGACTACCTTAAATGTCATCATAGAGCTTTCACCCAGTAGCTGATCGAAGCAGAAGCAGACACCCAGAGCTAAGTACTGAGCCATAGTCCTGGAATCAAACTGTAGAGAGGGAGGAGTGATGAACAAAGGGATCAAGACCATGCTGGAGAAACCCACAGAAACAACTGTCCTGAGCAAGTGGGAGCTCATGGACCCCAATCTTACAACAGGGGAGCCTGCATGAGACTGAGCTAGACCCCCTGAATGTGGATGTCAGTTGTGAGATTTTAGACAGTCTATGGGTCTAGTGGCAGTAGAACCAATATTTATCCCTAGTGCATGAACTGGCTTTTTGGAGCTCATTCCCTATGGAGGGATACTCTCTCATCCTAGATACACAGGGGAGGGCCTCAGTTCCATACCAAATGATATGACAGACTTTGATGATTCCCCATGCATGATTCCCCTCTCTGAGGAGTGAATGGGATGTGGAATGGTGAGATGGTGGGAGCATGGGAGAACAGGAAGGAGAGGGAACTGGGATTGGTACGTAAAATAAGATTGTTTTTAATTAAAAAACATTTTTTAAAAAGAAACAAAAAAAGACATTGATGTGAAATGTTCCACTTTTTATCTGGTTACTAATTTTATTCATTTAGGAAGCCACAGTATTTATTCAAGCAACTATATTGTTCTCCATACCACTCTGCCATCCACTCATACCCACTTTTCACTTACTGCTTGAATTTTCTTCATAACCTCACAAAGGATTGTTTGTATCATTATATATGGGTCCTTTCTGTATTGTATCCCTTTCTCCTCAGTGCCCACTTCCCTCCTTCTCTTTCTAGTCTACAGTTGGATTTTCTTTCCCATGCAAAGTGTTCCTCCAACACAATACAATATGTGTAGAGATATGGCTCTAAGTCCTAATCTGGCCTTGTTCACTCATTTATCATATACCACAAACACTGCTGAATACAAATGTCTCTGTTTTTATGGAAATGTCTGATTATTCAGATTAAGCCCTAGTTGGTTTTGCCACACTAAACTCATTTTCTTTCAGTTTAGTCTGGGAAACTGCAGTTATTCAGAAGTAAATAATGCTTAGCAAGATGCTTGCAGATGCACCATTAGCATTTTAAAAGGCACAACCCATTTCTCTCCTGTCGCCTTAGTTCCTTCTGAACTGCAGCCCATCCTCTCCTCCTGAATAGAATAATCCCTTTGAAGCAGATATGATTGTCTCCCATGTTTATGACTCAAGGTAGAACAAACAATTTGTTTCACAGCGGTTGAACAAACACAGTGTCCTTTCCCTAAGATCCCCTTTACTTTTCAAGGTCATTAGTGCTTCTCAACATTTTTTTTTTTTTTTTTTTTTTTTTTTTGAGATTACATTGTCTCACTGTACTTCTTGCCCACTCTGTGTTTTCTGAATTCTGTGACCTGAGATTGGTACCTGATTCTTTGCTCATGCTTTTTAGGTACATATTTTCTACTGAAGTATCTGTCTTTGCATTTAATAAATAATGAAAGCTATTGAGATCGGAGGTAAGATAGTGTCTGATGGATATGCCATTTTCTGTCAGGGACCTCCCATCCAAAGGGGTCAAGCTCACAATGTTTAGTACAGTGTTGGTAACTTCTGTTCTAAGGGTAGAGCTACATGTCCCAGTAGTGTAGCTCTTGGGTACAGGCTGTTTTACATCCTTAAGTCAGCATTAGGTAGTCATGACAACATCATCAACAGTGCAGGACTGAAATTGTCAGGGAGCTGGAGAAGGGTGTGGAGTGCTTCTCGAATCACCAGGCACATGATAGACATGCATTTGCCTCTCTTTTTCATTTTTCACATCCAATCCTTTCTTTTAAACCATTTATTTATTAATTGTTTTTTTTTTTTTTTAACATGAACTCTCTAGGTATCTGTGTGTAACTTTGTACTTGTGATTGTTCCCTATTCACCTCTTAAGTTCTGGAACTATAGTCCCCCACCTTCAGGATCTGTCTGTCACAGTGGCGGGGGCCCCAATCTAGAAAAATGCTCTATCAGCTGAATCATATCTCCAGCCCCTCCTCCTTGTCACAATTTTGTTGCACTGTCCTAGTTAGATTTATTTGTTGGTATGATTAAAAAAAAAAAAAAAAAAAAAAAAAAAAAAAAAAAAGGAGCAAACCGAACTTCAAGAAGAAAAGGATTTATCTGACTTGCAGGCTAAAGTCTGTGAGCTACAGAAGGCAAGGCAGGAACCAAACATAGCATTGGAGGAGTAGTGCCCATCAGTTTGTTACCCATGGCTTACTTAACCTGCTGTCTCATTCAACCCAGGACCACTTGCCTCAGGATGGTACTGCCATTGCCACAGGAGTCTGTGTCCTTCCACATCAATCAGCATGCAAGACAACGTCCCACAAACATGTCTACATGCCAGTCTGTTGGAAGTAGATGATATTTGGCCAAATGTGTCTGAGTTTGTGTGGAGTTGACAAAGAGTGTGGCACTCAACCTTACAACACAGATTCAGAATAGTACAGCTGTACCATCCAACCTAAATCATTTCCTGTATCCCTGTATCAGAAAAAAGGCAAAAAACAAAAAACAAAAAGGTAAATTCACAATAGTATTTAAAAAGTTTAGAAAAATATATCTATTGTAGATGCAAAGTTTAGCCCAATGGAATCTAGTTCTCTGTGTCCCTGAAAGAGTAAACCCCTTACTCACAATTAATATTACAAATATCTACTCAGTTATATCAAACACTACATATGTTTTATTTTCATAAACAGTTCCGTAAGTCATCTTCAATGTTACTTCTCTAATGGTTGAAAATAACAGCAGCAAACTGGATTACAAACAGACAGAAAGATAGACATTTTAACTGAGAGAAGCTGTTTGCACTCTTCTTGGGTCACTGAATTGCAGGGAATGGCTCAGCAGCAAAACCTCTCCTGGAGAGCTTGGGCCCTTTGCAGTGAACACTCTAGCTCTTTTTCTACCTTGAATGGACTTGCTCAAACACACAGGGATGAGGCCATATGGTCTGTGGTGTGTCCCCTTTCATTTTCAGTGACAAATGAAAATTCTCTGGATTTTGAAATTTAGCATCAATAAAAGCCTGCTGAAAATCATCTTTCCCCTCGTTCTTTGCACCAGCATGATTGTCAGCCATGGCCGAGAGCTTGGCAGGCTGCCTGTGGGTGTCTGATAGACTGTACTAATGACTCATTAGGTTTCCAAGTAACACCTGTTATTAGCATGCTTGAAATACTGAGTGTTGAGTCTGGAGACAGGCTGTGGAGCCAGCTTCAGTGGAGCTATTTGACAGGCATCTACAGAACTCTCCAAAGAGAAGGTATATCTACATTTGGAAATATTCTGTTTTACTTGCTTGGTAAATATTCCTTCCATGGTTGATGTAAGTGATGTGTTGAGCATAACAAATTGATTTCTTTCTTAATCTTTTAAAGATCTAGGTAGGTAGATAGGTGTGTGTGTGTGTGTGTGTGTGTGTGTGTGTGTGTGTGCGTGCGCACGCGCGGGTGTGCATATTAAGTACTGAACAGATAAGTCTTCTAATTGTTTGTGTCTATCTTTTCTTCCACCATAATGAAAATAACTCAGAGGTGCACCTGTGACTTTAGTAGTTAAATGATGATGGATGGACAGAAATATGCCATGTGATTTTTGAACAGGAAATACCTAATGTGGGTGGGGCTGAGCACTGACCCAGTAATTAAAGTCATCCAACATCCTCTGAGCTCCTGTCAATCATGCAGCAGTGATGAATTGGGATGTACAATTAGTTCTCACAGCTCTACCTCCATTTAGCAGCATCCAGATCACCTGAAGGAACTGATACAGTTTTCAGTGGACAGGACTGATTTATGAGGGTAGTACATGGGTGACTGCTACATAGTAGTTATAGGCTCATAAGGTCAGTGACACATACAATCACAAACATTAGCTTTCTCCTAGAATGATAACAGTCTTAATGCTTCCTCCACCCTATAGCTATTGTAAGTACATGATAACAGAAGGGGGACTCTGGATGTGTCTCATTGACAAGGTTTTTATGTATAAGCATCATAATGATATATATATATATATATATCATCTATAAATTACCTTGGGCAAACTTTCAGCTACAAAAATCTAAGTGCTACAGAACCATAGGTAAAAATGTTTAGAAATAGGCCAGAAAGGGAAAAAACCTTGATCACAGATCATAGAATTTTGAATAGTTTTATCAAAGGATGATCTTTAAGTGGGGTGAAGATTGGGACAATGCCCAGAGGCAGGAAAAAATGTTTTCTGTCTCCATCTGTGAGGAAGCTTCAGCACTTGATGGGCCATGGAGGTTTGTAAAGAATGTATATACATATAAAGCTAATCATTATTACTTAAGATTTATGGATTTTAAGAAATATAAATTTAGTTTTAGTTACTTATAACATCCTTATTGAATCTATAATTCACTATTTATAATTATTAAAATATGAATGATAATTTATATTTCCATATTTTGTAATAAAAGTCTTTGTGGTTTAAGATTAAGTATTCCTTTTAACACTTATTGTAAATTTGAAGTTAGGTAAGTTATTGATAAATGATTAATAGCATTATATGTAAATATCATATATGTAAATGTCAACCTTCATTTTTAAATTAAAGTTCCATGATTTTAACTCATTTTGCTTAAAATTATACAATTTTTAAATAACATTAGGAGGCCTCCAACTTAATTCTATTTCCAAGTATTGTGTTCATTATTTTTCAACATGGTGAATTTAAAATATCTTTCAGAACAAACCCCATTAAAGTTTTTGTTTAGTAATTAATCTGTTCTCTTAAAGAGTTGAATATCATAGAGATCTTCTAATGCTTAATGGATTGAAACCATATTTCTGCTTAATGTGATTACAATGTGCTTCTGTGAACCACTAAAGCAACTTGTGTGACCCTAGACACAGCTTCTTCCTGAAAAGAAATTGCAATTGTTTCTAAATTTCTGTGTTCAGTTTAGAATGTTAAGTGTATTGAAATCTTGGATGAGAAATATCTATCATTTGGTAGACCATAGGAAAGAACAAATCCAGATTTCTCAAAGTGTGGTGGATGTATATAATGGAGTATTATTATCCAGGCATCAAGGAGAATTAAGTTTTGAAGTTGCTGTAAAGGTTTGATTTATACAGAGGAAACATCACTACACTGTGGAAGGAAGAATGAGAAACCTCAGAATTCAGGTTTAAACTTTGAATGATGTCATCAGGGATCCAGGCTTGATCTGATGTTCTGCTCTGTTTGAATCAGCTATGACCTCATGCTAATGATGCTAACTCCACCCACACATTCATCCTGGTTGGTAGCTATAACCTGGTAACATCATTGATCACAAGTGGAGGAGACACAGTTACCTTCCCAGAAATATTTAAAAGATGTCATTCATCAGGACTGTCTCAATCTTCCCTCCCTTGAACACAATAACCACCAAGTTCTGATTGCTAGCAAGGATTTCCTATGGGCATCTGAAGAGTATCATGACTTGAGTTTACTCCACAGATCAGCCTGACTATCATGATGCTAGTTATTTAATCCATATTAACCAAGAACTTGGAAAATGTTTGATTAAATTTGGAGACTATATTGAGTAATCATTATATAAATTATTTAATAAAGTTTTTGGAGCAGATAAGCAGGCACCCCCCCCCCCAAATAAACACTTTCTCTCTAAAGACAAGTTAGAATGGCACAGGGCAGAACTCACTTGGCAAGCAGGCTCCTGCATGTTCCTTTATGTTTGACTAAGTTCTAGTCTTAAGTTTGAAAAGCATCATGAGATTGCAACCCAGCTTGGGGATGTATCTCCAAGATTCAATCATTTAGTGCAGATGACACTCCAAGTAGATGATATATCAACTTCAGATCTCTTGTGCATTGCAATCCTGGGTGAAAATTAACCTGGCAAACGTAATTAACATTCATGGGTTATTAATTACTTCTTCAGGGAGAATGTGATCATTTAGAAAGCTTGATTAAAACACACATTTCCTTAATTTAGGAAGGTAAATAGAGAAGAGGGAAATAGTTAAATGATTTTTGGATGATGTCTTTCAATTTTCAGTTGTGCTCGATTTCTGCCATCTCTCTTTTCTGTTCAGAATTTCATTAGATATCTGTGGCTCATATAATGAAATATTATATACTAGGTAGTTCAAACGACATTTGTTTCTTATGATTCTCAAAACTGGGAGTCCAAGACCAAGGCACTAATAGACCTAATTCTAGGTAAGAGTCCATTAATATATTCCAAATACCTGTAAAAGAATTATAGTTTCCCTTTACCCTGTTGGTGAGAGAACTCCCAATGTGTTCACTTAAAAATGGTTGCCTCCAAATCCTTACCTTCCAATACCATCAAATTCAGTTTTAGGACTTCAAGATAAAATTGAGAGAGAGAAAAAAATGTGGCATAAGAAAGTCCCAAATTAAATTGAAGGCAGGAAGGAGGGTGATGTTCCGTGTACAAGATCCACATAAGGCTAGATGACCCAGAATGTAAGACTCAGTTTAACAAGATGCTCTTGTACGTTGAGAACTATCTGCAGATAAGCTGTATGCCTGCCTCCATGAACATGGTGTGCATCATTTTTTAAAACATCAAATGATATTTTTAGCATGGCTGAGTAGTGCAGTTGTTTGCTGGTTCTGTAGGCTTGTGAGAAAAGCTCAGCACTAAAGAATGTAGCATAAAACAACAGAATCATTTGCTTTGCGACTTCTATGAGTCAAAGTGTAGGTTGGAGGGGACTGCAAGCTCTGAAAAGGAAAACTCCCTGCTTCTTCCAGCTCTGGCTGTCCCCAGCCCTCTGCTACTTTTGTTTCCAAGCTTCAGTCACATGGCCTGTTATCCCTGTCCCCATTGAGTCACAGTGCCTATCTATTTCCTATAAAGTTTCCTCAGCTGGACACGATTCTTATTTTTTTTTTTTTTTTTTGAAATACCATGTAACAGTTACAAAGCATTGTCTGTCCCAACCAGCAAAGGGGCATGATTTGGAGAAGCAGGTATCAAGTGTGTCAGATCCCACTGTGCTTAGTATGTGCTTACTTTAGAAGCTGGGATGCTATGTTCATAAACAATAATGTGTATATGAAGTTTTAATAGGATGTTAAACATCGCAGCTTATTCACTCCCTGGAAGGCTTAAACCTGCTTCTAGCAACACCTGCCACAATGGATGATAAAAACTAAAATCTGTTAAAGACAAGTTAGATGGAGTGAGTGAGTGCTCAAATTCTATAAGCACATTTTGTTCTGTTTTCCATTGTGTGAAATCTCAGCACGGCTCTCCCTACTCATAAATATACTGAAGTCCAGGCAGACATCTCACATAAAAATTAAATGAAAGTGTGACTTCTTTGAGCTATTACTGTGAACTCTGAATAGAACTCCATATCTACTTTGCAGTGGTTACACATGCCACAAATATCTACTTGAATGGAATAAAAACCTAATAAACACCCGTTTAAATAGCTCAAATCTTTGAATAAGTTAAAAACGGTATTGTTGTTTGCAAATATTATATGTGAATTCAGATAAATGCTGAATATCTATTTTTCAGTAATAGAAATACATGCATTAGCCAAATTCCAAGATTTCCAACGAACAAAATATTAGGTCAAACCATTTGACTTTGAATTACTTATTTTAGTTCTGAAGGTCTATGTAAATCTGGAAGCATTATTTTAATTTTAACCATTTATTTGGTCTGAAAAATTAATATTCAGTTCCTGTCTTTACATGCTCTTCCCCTTTTTGATTTTTTTTTTTTTTTGCTAAGCAATGCCTTCATCCTAAGTAAGCAATTGAAGGAAAAAATTGTTGTTGCTTTTTGTCAAGGACTGATATATTTAAATGATAATTAGAGGCTACTGTTAAAAGTGTTGGGATATAGTATAATGCAAACAGCATTTGTGGTTGAATACTGCAAGACAGAAGCTGAGAAAATAGATCATGTATAAAAGTAGCTTAAAACCAGTTGAAGCTAAACAAGAGTTTCCCTGCCAACAGCTCTGTAAATGGCGATACTTTCAGGCTTTTGTGTAGTATCCAATTCGAATTTTAGACAAACCACTGGGGGCTGACCTTCACCATTCTTTCTCCATGCCCAGTGATCAAATTCTCCTATAAAAGGCCTTCACAGAAGGATTCTTAGCTGGGAACAGGGTTAGGTGAGAGCACCAGGGAAATCCGCATGGTTACCCTCAGCCGCAGCAGCGCCACTGAATTCCTAACCAGTATTTAGACAAAGAAAGTATTTCTCTAAATATAAATAGTGCCTTAATTTCATAGGTATGGAAATGTGTTTTTCAATCATAAAATAGCAAGCAATGAATATGGAAATATTCAAGAAGGTTGAACGTTTATATGGAGGTGGATTTCATTAATAAGGCAGAGGGAGACACATTAAGTGCCTGTGGTGAATTCTATTTTCACCAGAAATCACAGAAGAAGGGCTCAGTCCGTTATTCCTCAAGACCTCCAGAGGGAGACGGGAAGATGTGATCTGGGCAAGGCAAGACTCTATACAACTGACACCTGTTTTCTGTTAAGCAAAATATTGGCACACATTTTCCTGAACCTATGCTATGACTCAGGGGTTTCCATCCACATCCACATATAGGATGCTATTGCTAAGAGCATCATCCCAAACCTTTGATAGCTTTTCTCCACATTCTCCTTCTAGCTGATGTAACATATGCATACTTCACTATCTCTTATATTAGTCTCTATCACAGATACTTCAGTTAGTTCATAATGCTTTCAGACTTCTGTTACTTTGGATCACATGTAGTTAACCAATGTTTCCTGATCTTTCTGTCATGTAAGAGAAGTGCAACACAGCCAGACTGCTTCTCTGGTGCATACACACGTCATGCAGGCCAACTGGAGTCAGACTATGTATTGACCTTTTGAAAGGACTTCGTTAAAACATTCTGTTAAGTTTTTCTATAATAATTTAATATCATCATGAATATAACATTTATTTTGCTCACATATTTTTCTCCATATTTTTTCTTTCTGTATTTAACTGGCTTTGAACAAAGTTGGAGGCATATCAAAGCATTTATTCTTTTTCTTTGATTTACTCATTTGTTCAATATATATTTATTCAAAATAGACTATGTGCCATGCTCTGGCTAGGTAACCTTTTGGCACAACCTGGTTTTCCTGGGCTTCTGGCCCCTGTTGTCTGGCAAATGTACCAGATGTAGACAGGGCATTGGGGGGGTATTGGTACGAAAATGGCATCACTCTGCTGGCTGTGTGTGCCACTCAAAGGGAAGATTTCTTCAACATGTGCTTGCATCAGTCAAGAGAGAAAGTGAGCCAAGCAATCACGGCTGTGGGGGTTTTCTCAGCCTGAAGAATGCAGATGGCAAAATCTTTGGATTCAACACAGCATGGTACATACTGCAAGCAAAATCAGGGTGCATGGCTAGATTTCAGAGGAGAAAGGAGGCCTCATTTCCCACCCAGCAGTATGATTCTTTAAAGAGATCACAGGTATCTAGGAGAGAAACTCAAACTAAAAGTTTGATATTTGAGATAGTTTTGATGGAATCATATTGGAGGGATACACTCTCAGCCTAGATACATGGGAGAGGGCCTAGGTCCTTCCCCAAATGACGTGACAGACTTGATCATATAAAAAAATATTTGGCGCGTGTGTGTGTGTTCTAGTTTGGTCATTTGCATGTTCATGTGAAAGGCAGAGTTCAATGTAAGTAAATCAACTTTATTAATCACTTTGTACCTATGTTTGTTTTTATTTTTATTTTATTACTATTATTTTTTCCTTTGTGACAGGATCTCTCAGGGACCCTGGAGCCCATTCATTTGCACAAACTGCCTGGGTAGATTCAGTCCTGTTGCTACCTCCCCCTGCTGGGTTTACTGCCATGGACCACCATACTGAGTATTTACACCCATGCTGTGTTTGTGAACTTGCATCCTCAGGCTTGCACTGCAAGTGCTTTACCAGATGAGCCACTACCCAAACCTCTGCTTTGACATTCAATTACATTTTTACTCCTCAATGCCTTGTCTTTAACATCTTTTTTTTAACTGTTCAAGTTTCTGAGGAAGTCTTTAAGTTCCAGCCCATTAACTGTGCAACCACTGTAGTACAGCTCACAATAGAAGCATATCTCTCTCTCTCTCCAGTGCCTACTTTTTTAACCATTTCTTTTATTTTTGAGATTGTAATCATTCTAACCTTCCTCTTTCTCTCCACAAAGTGTCCCATATGACCCTTCTTGTTAATATGATATGAAATACAATGGGTATTTATTTTGAACTGATCAATATTGTCTTCAAACTGTAACCTTTCCATCAAACACTGAGAGCATTCTGAGAGATGTGTTTTTCACAGGGAGTTTATTATTTCTTTTCCTGCCTGTTCTTTCTGAAAGTCCAACATGAGGCATGGAAACATGGCTAAGCATAACTCTCTCTCTCTCTCTCTCTCTCTCTCTCTCTCTCTCTGTGTGTGTGTGTGTGTGTGTGTGTGTGATGTTTGTTATGCAAGTGTAAGGACTGAGGGTTCCACCTTCTGTACCCACATAAAAGTGGGGAGGTGTCATGGCCACTTATACTCCCAGAACTTAGAAGGTGACATCAGCCAGTTATCAGGTCCAGGCTGCTAATTAATGGAATCATGGTCTGCTGAATCAGCCAGAGTTCTTGCCTCAATAGAGTAAGTAGAGAGATGGTATAATACATCTAACTCCATTCTCTGGATCCCACATGAATGGACACAAAAGAGCAAGTATGCACACATGCACGCGCACAAACTCATACAAGCCTTCTTACATGTGTGGACCTGCAGATACAGTGTGTGCTTACCACATGGGAACTCGCAGATACACACATGTACACTGCAGAAACCCCTGAAACAACACAAGAGGACACAAAAAACCTACAACCCATATCTCCTCCATGTACTTTTCCAGTGACTTGAGCCTCTGAGATTAGAATAGGATAAAGGACACCCTCATATGTTTTAGTTTATGCACTGAGAAATGAGAGGAGGGCTTGGATGACATTGCAATTAAAATCTACATGTGTTTTGCACTTGAGAAATTGAGAATAAACTTGCAAACTGTTAGTCAAACATCAACACTTAACTCTTTGGCTTGAGTAGTTTGAGCATGGCTGACTGTGGATGATTCAAAGGTCTTATATATATTAGGGATCGGACTGCTCCCTTCTAAAGGCTGCAAAGATATATACTGTATATTTTAGTTTTGTTATTGTTTCATAACTGACTGACTTTGGAAAAGTCATAAGGCTTTACTCTACTTCTCCAAAACATTTCCAACTGACTCAGACACTGTCTCCTCCAATCAGAATCATTTATAATTTACTTCAGTTAATATGTAAATGTCTTCTGTTTTGTCTGGAGAGGGTTGATGATGATTTTAAGGATGAGAAAAAGGAATTCAGGGTTAAAAGCTGAAGCATTCTGTGGAATTCATACAGTAATTTTTATTTATTTCCTACTTCAAGAGAAAATATTGTATAACTTGCAGTAATAAAGGAAGGCAATATATACAATCTATTCAATATAAAATGCATTACACACAATATATATTGTATAGATTATAGAACTTCTCATCGTTTTTATCTAGGTCTCATCACTTGTACATGTCAGGGTGACTACCCAGTAGGGCTCATTGTTGCTATTGGACCTGCTGTGTTCTCTACTCCGGGCAGAATTCTCAGGTCCCGGAGGAGTCTGACTGCATTAATCATAGCCACCATGTAGCTTCTACAATGTCTCTTTTCCTTACACTTGTTTTCTTCAGTCAACCACTTCAATCACACATGCAAGCTATTATCCAAATAACATGTGCGTGCTAAATCTCAGGGTCACTGCCTTTATAGGTGTAACACTGAAACACTGAGAAGTGATGTGTTCACACAGGTACCCAGATCTTTTGGGTGTCCATGGAAGTACATTACAGGATGACATCCTTTATCTGGTTTTATGGACTATGGAAAGTCTAGGACACCCAATGTGCTATACGCCCATGACCTTCTACTCTCATCTGTTTTGCATGTTGCTTGCTGTCTTATTCAGGAAATATTTGGGGGAAAGCAAGCTTGAAAGTAGAGCTTTATGTAACTAAGTGGTTTTTAAAGCATTGTTTGAGCTTGCATACTTTCTGTGAAATGTATAACTCTTTTTGATACAATAGAAAATACTTGGAAAATAGTTTAACTGATTAATCAGAATTACTTTACTATTGTAAGCATAACTATAATTATCCAGGGTTGATGAGTTCAGCATTCTTGCTAAGTCATTTTTCCCAGGGAGACGTATGTATTTCCCATTATAAACTCCCAATGCAACCCTGCCTTATTTCATTTTAGTAAAAGTAAAGTCCTGATACGTTTTTGCCAATCATAACATTAAAATATTCATTCAAAATAATAATTTCTATGTGAAGTTATTGGTGTTAGTGTCTAGAAAGTATGCAAAATAAAAAATATTGAAAACCCAACAAAGTGTGCTTTTCACATAAGCATAAATAGTGTAAAGCCATGTTCATACAGATATAGATACATATGTACTGTGCCAAAACTTATATCACAAACAAAAATTTAAAAAACTTTATATAGAATTTAGACAAATGAATTTTAGAGATGTTTCTATTAAAGTATAATTGACCAAAACTCAACTGAACATATATAAATTCTATGGTGTATATAGTTAAATGTTTTTAAACCTGAAAAGCACCATTACTGCTAGGATGGTGAACTTCTTCTCCATGCCTTAAGACACTCTACCACCACCCAAGCTCTGTTTAACTCCCTAATGTACTTCAGATACTATAGAATGGTTTAAACAGACATAAACACATATATAATTTACACATATATGGGGGTCACTAAATCTCTGTTGCCTTTGGTCTATCTTCCTGATCCAATGTAATTACTTTGTAGTTTGTAGGTACTGATGCATGGGAAGATGTTCATGGATTTAAAAAGTCTTAAATGATGTTATTTTAGAATACCTTTAAGCTGATGGAAACAAAGAAACCTAAAATATAGAGTTTTCACATCACTTCACGCCCTTGACCTCCTCCGTGGATTGATACTGCTGTACAGTTCATAACTCAAGCCCAGTGTCAATAAGAAAGTTCCCTCTTGGTATATTAAACAATGTGGGTTTGGATAATTGGACAGAGCCATTCATCTTTTATTATGGTGTTTGAATAACTGTCTCACTGTTCTAAAACCATATTCTCACTTGTCCATCTCTTTTGCCTCAATCAATGTTCACTTGAGATCTTTGTACTGATTTGCAGTTGAGTTTTTACAAACCAGGGTATCTTTGTAATTGGGAAAATAGGTAGACATATTAACCTGACTTATTTTCTTTATTAAACTGTACTTCATGTCTCAGTAGCTCATTCTTCATTAACCAATAGTATCTCTTCCTGTTTAGTCATTATTAACCTGTCAAAAGGAATCTTGACATTTTCTGAGTTAGTTTTATTATTAATAAAGATATCATAAACACTTGTTTGAAGGTATTTTTTTGTGTGGCAGAATTTTCAATGCCATGTTGTATAAAATATCCAAGAATGGAGTAATTAGGTTGTGTGGTCAGACTATTTTACATGCCGTTCTGCATTCTCCCAAGCAATAAATGGTCTGTTTCTCCTCATCCATTCAGAATGTGCAGTTGTTGCTGTGTCAAATTTTCCCTGTGTGGGCAGGCAGTGAACTCATATTCCTATTCTGATTAGTTTCAGATACGTTTTCCTTCTCTCTTTTGCCATCTAAAAGCTGATCTGATTAGGTATTGGTCTATGGCAGTGATTCTTAACCTTCCTAATGCTGTGACCCTTTGATACAATCCCTCATATTGTGGTGACCTCCAACCATAAACTCATTTTCTTTGGTATTTCATAACTGAGATTTTACCACTGTTATGATTCATAATGTAATATCTGATATGTGACCCTTATGAAAAGGACATTCAACATCGAAAGGTGTCACCACACACAGGTTGAGAAACACTGCTTTAGAGTCTTAAAAACCTTTTGATTGAATTGTTTTTACTTGTAAATTTTAAAGTTCCTTTGTGTATTGTAAGTGCCAGTCCTTTATTACATAAGAAAATAGCATTATTTTTTCCCAGTCCGTGCTTTTCATTATCTTAACTGTGTCTTTGTATGGATTCATTTAGAAATTTGACAAAATATAATTGTCTTGTTATTTTCTATTGCTGCAAAGACACACAAGGAAACTTATTTTGTTTATTTTTTTAAAAGAATCATTCAATTGGGGGCTTGCTTACAGTTTCAGAGGATGAGTTTATGGTGGGGAACAAGGCAGGAGCCAAGTAGCCATAGTACTTGCACAATGGCTAAGAGCTTAGTCCTGATCCATAAGCATGAGGTAGAGGGAAGACATACAGACAGAGAGACAACAGACAGACAGACAGAGAGCACTAACTGAAAATGGCATAGGTTTATAGAACCTCAACAACCCACCCATAGTAGCACATCTCCTCCTACAATGCCATGCCTCCAGATCCTTTCCAAATAGTTCTAGCAGCTAGAAATCAAGCATATATAAGCCTGTGGGGGCCATTCTCATTCAAACCACTGCCCCAATTTACTAATATTTTTCTTTAAGAATTGTAACTTTTGTGTTTATCACAAATGTATCACTAAGCCCAAGGAAACCTAAATTTTCTCTTCTTTGTCCTTTGAATATTTGAGGGATTTGCCCTTCATGTCAAGGTTTCTCACCCATTCTGAGTGGTTGAATGTTATTATTTAACTCATGTTGTATATCAGTGTGCAGGTGTTCCAGCATTGTTTGTCAAAAGATGTTCATTTTTTTAACCTTACTTTATGGAAGGACAGTGTTTTATTTATTCATCTGTGTACATGCTTTTTATGGTTATGCTATAACTTCTTCCAAACATCAGGAATAGAACAGATGCATGAAAATCTGTAGTGCATGTTCAGGTTTGCTTTTTCTCAAATGATAACACCATTTTACCTCCCGCCACGAATGAGGCTGTAAGAAACCCAGTCTCCCACACCACACACGGTGGTCAATCTTTCTGTTTGAATTTTCTTTAGTTAGCATTCAGTAATATCTCATTTATTTGCATTTCCCAAATGATTAAGTAACAAACATATTTGGGTATGCTTTTTTGCAATGTTGTTTTCCTTGGTAAAGATGTATTGAAATATTTCTTTCATTGTTACTACATTGAATTGTATTTCCACACACTTATTAACTAATAAATTTAAAGTTAAAATCCATGAAAAGATATAAAATTTGAAAACATCTTGTTCTAATATATGACCTACAAACCATAGACATGTATTTTTATGAGTTCATATCCACTGTTGCTCACATGTTTCTTTTTAGGATTTCTTTGGGACTGTGTCTTAGGCATCTGACATATATTCCTTTACCCTACTTGATAATGAAACAGCTGTAGGAATGGTAATTCTGGGGCTGGTAAGAATGCTAAGAATTGAAAAGCATTAACTGCTCTTGCAAAAGACCTGAGTTGTGCTGAGGCACAACCACTTGAAGCTCCAGCTCCAGAGCATCTGAAACCCTCTTCTGGCCTCCACAGGAATTGCACTCATGTGAACATAAACATAGACTCACTCATACAATTAATAATATATTTTAAAATAATAATAATGAAGAGCTGTACTTGCTTGAGTTAAAAATAACCCTGAGATTGGAGCCCCATCTTCAAACTAAGTCATTTGGTAGTTACCCCTTTATTAGACAGAGTTAGTTTCATGCTGCTAACACATTTTTAGAACTAATTATTTTTTTTTTTTACAGGAAATGAGCTTCTTTGTGTTTTTAAAAATAGACAAACCCCATTCCCATAGCACCCATAAAAGACTTTCTGGTGTGTTTGGCTTTGGCTTTGCAATATCATGGATAATTGGAGAATTATGGACATTTGTTTGGTCATAGCAAAAAAAAATTTGTTGTAATATGTTCAGATAACTTCATTTAACCAACTCAGTTTGTGAAAGAAAACTCATCCAATGGCCACAAAATCATTGCACCTTGCATTTGCCTGCAACTAAATAGATGCTTATTGAAGAAATCCATTGTGTATCTATATATATCTTGCATTTTCTGTAGATATGTGTATCTTGAAATGTTTAAAGTCTATAAAACTATAGAAACAAACTAACATGAAATTATTGATACATTTATAAATCTTTGTATATTTGAATAGTTAGATTAAACATTTTTACAGGAGAAAGGTATTGCATATTTGTTTTAGTTTTTGCAATTTGGTTTAAAAACAGCTGAATTAAATCCTGTGGAAATGAAATTCAATAAAGTTTAATTGGACTGAGTTGAACTATTGCATGCCAGGGCCATTATACCATCTGTCTCCACAAAATGTTCATTTAATTTAGGTTGTTCCATTAAAAAATCTACAGAAATTAATTCACCCAATGTTTTCCTTTATTAATAATTAAGCATATTTTTCTTAAAATAATATTTCTTTGGACAAAAATAGACCCAGGGACAGTGCGTATTTTGATTCTGTTACACATCATAGAGTAACACATCCTGAATAATGGCACATTTTTAGGTTTAAATAATGCAGCTCTAACTGGAACAACTAAGTAAGAAAAGTCCATAATCCAATATAAGGGCACTTTTCCTCAGAAGTTATTCTTCTACTACATAAAATTGCAGGAATAATTCTTGTTTGAAATATTAAACATAGGCTTATGATCTCATAGTCCATGTTTGTCCTGTACAGTTTCAGAGGTTTGGGTTACACACTCATACCCATGTGCAGATACATACATACATGTATACATACATACATATGTCCATGTAAATATACATGCTAAAGATGTACAATCGTCTGTAGAGACTCACAACTTACATTTATCAATATTGAGCTGCATTTATCAAAAGCAGCCTTACCTAGGTAGTTTTTAACTTTTGCTGTTATAACTGTGTGTTCTAGATGTGTTTGTGGGATGTGGGGGCTGTGTGCATTTGGAAATCTCAAAAAAAAGGAAAAAAAAAAACTTGGTGAATCAGTTATCTCCTCTGTGTCTTACATGGTTGCCAGTGACGTTTGAAGGCTTAGGCAAGTACCTTTACCCACAGAGTCATCTTGCTGGCCACTACCTAAGTCATTGTTTTCATAAGATCATTCTCATTTTTGAATTGCTTATCAGGGTATACATTTGACACTGGCTCAAGTTTTAGAATCATATTATTTAGCAATCGATATTCCTCAAAACATTGCCAAGTGATTTGTGGTAAGTAATGCCCTTTAGCCTAAAACATGTTTCTTGGATTTTAATTAAACATGCATTTTCTGAAGGTCTGGAAGTAGAAAGGCCACTGTGCATCTATTCATCTTGTGAAGGTAATTGCCCACAGTTTCATCTCCTGGTGGATAGCACAGTTTAAGCTGCCTTAGTATTTATCAAATGCTTTACATTATACAGTTTATATTGGATTCCATATAGATGTCTTTTAAGTAATTGTTATCAGTTGTTGAATCAACTTCTGAAGCAGGTTCAAGGGAAATGAAGGATCACCATTGTTTTGTAAATTAAAATGCTCCCTACAGGGAAAGATTGAGTAAGAACCCAAGTGAGCTATGGAAAGGATTCCAGAAGAATGGTCTTGAAAGAGCCTGCATCAGTCTCCTTCCTGAATTAACTGTGTTTTTGAAAATCCTTGAGAACAAATCTGACAGTGGACTTAGAAACAATTCTTTTTAAAATGCCACTGTATTTTCTTAAAACACTGAAGTTCCAGACTCATGGCTGCATACTATGGAGCAATGTGGATGCTTAGGAGCTGGGCTTCAGGATTGAATATGTGAACAGCAGACCATCCAAGAGTCAATGACTAAAAGGAATCTAAACTCTTTGGTGAAGGCCATTGGGTTTAAAAAGCCCTGTGATTGGTGGAACTTGAGTTTTGGGGTTTGTATAATCTGTTGAAGATAAAGACTCAGCCAGAATTCTTCACAATTTGAAAAGATCATGATCCTGGGAGACACGTGTATGTATGTTGAATCCACAGATGCAAACACAAACACACGTGCACACACACAGAATTGCATGCACACACATGAAAACACACAGATGTGCAGAAATACATAGGCATACACAAATACATATGCAAACAGCTATTAGAAGGACTTAAAATAAATTATCAGTCACATAGCATTTAGATTTTCAGTGTCTTTAAATAAATTTCACTCTCAGATGCATTATTTCTTCCATAAGGCAGTTTTTGTGGTGAGTGTGGAGTTGCACTTGTCCATATTTTAATGGTGTGTCATCCCCAATCCTCTTTTATATAGAATCAGGGATCCTCACTTTGTTCTCTCTGCAGACATTATTATCTTCTGAATCACTGCCTGGCTTAGCCAAGATCTTTTGAATGTGATGAAGATGCACATTATCTGCCTCCACCCAGAGGACCAATCTGTTTAGCTATAATCGAGATCCCTTCTTATCTCTGTTAGATCTGTGTAGAGGCACAGGCACAAGGCAGTAATTCTTCAGGGGACATGTCTACCCAGCAGGTTCAGGGAAAGGTTTTCAAGGATTTTCTTTCTTTTTAAACTTGATACTAAGTATTTTGCAGTTTCTTCCATTGTTACTCCATCCCCCAATCTTGGTGTGCTGGAAATTCACAATAAGAGTGGGAACTTGTATCTGAACCACCTGGCTGATTTTCAACAGGCAGTGGAGCCTTCTCAATATCACTGTTCTGAAATTAGTTTTATAAACACTTTAAGTGAATATGAAGGAGAAACAAAGATCAGGACAGAAAAATGACCAAGAGTTCAAGCAGATACATGGTACTATGGTTCTGAATCAATAAAGCTGATGCTTGACATAGCCAAATAGGAGGAAAATGTTAAATCCACAGTATGTGTCACAATATGTTCATCTGAGGAAACATGTAGAAAGACCTCCTCTTGAAGAACAAGACACATCAAATATTGAATATCTTTAATGTTTACAGTTCCAATGCTGTTCTCAAATAGATATGTAGAAATATTCAAGAAATAAATAATAATAGGAATATGTGTGAATCAAGAACCATTAAAAGCCAATGAGGATGAAACAAAGAATATCTGGACAATGGGATTTGATGGTATTTCATAACTCAAATTATAGAAATATGTGCTTTCAAGGATATGTACCAGATAAATAGAGAAAATTACTTTAATGATGTGGGATAATGCTCTTGTACACTGTAAAGATTTGTCACTCGTAGTGGTTTAATATATTGCTGATTGGCCAGTAGACAGGCAGGAAGTATAGGAGAGGCTACTAGCCTAGGAGAATTCTGGGAAGAGGAAAAGCAGAAATAGTCTCACCAGCCAGACTCAGAGGAAGCAAGATGAGAATGCCTTCTGAGAAAAGGCACCAAGCCACGTGTCTAAATATAGATAAGAATTATGGGTGAGTTTAAGTCACAAAAACTAGCTGGTAATAAGCTTGAGCAATAGGCCAAGCAGTTTATAAGCCTCTATGTGTGTGACCAGGTAGGAGAGAAACTTCTGTCTATACCTTAATAACCACAAATAATACAAAAAGGTCATAGATTTCTTTTGTTATCTGAACATAGCCTTCAAAATATTAGAGTAAGCATGGGGAGACAATGAGCAAGAATAGAATACATACAGTAACCCATGATTATAATGAAACCAAGAAGTCAATACTATCTGAGGGTTAACCTCACAGCAGTGACTGCCATGGAGACCATAACAGACAAGATTCAATGAGTGAAATTTGATGTACCAAACATGCCTTGTGAATATGGTGGATGAGTTCCATGAAGGCATTTTGTCTGGGAAACTCATCAAGCTGTATTCTTATGATGTAGGACCCTTTACTTTCTTCTCTTGTGCTATGCTGCCCTAATAGATTATGGTAAATATAATCAGGAAGAACACAGAATAAAAAAGAATTTAGATCACAGAATATGGATGAGAAAATATACCATGAGTACAGAAGACAAGACATCCTCAAAAGAAGGGTGTGGCTTATGTTAGTAACACCATGTCTTTATGGAACCACCCTACCACAGGAGTCATGTGTCCTTTGGGATAAAGACTCAATGAGGCAGACCAGCAACAGTGCTGGGTCCCACTCTTGTACAGTATATCCAGAGCTCTGACTCTACCTGCAGGAGTCTAGAAGGGTCTATCTCCCTTTCCATGCTTCTGGTGACACAAATCAAGCTTTAGGCTCTAGATTTCAAAGTTTCCTTGTATAAATTGGCCAATGGTCTAATAGGTTTCCTATGCCACCCTTAGGGATGTGATTGTTATCTACCAGTTGGGCCATGAAATTCTGAATGACTGTATGAACTTCCCACCTGCCACTCTGCATATGGTCATATTTCATTGGTGTTAACTGCTAATGATTGACATGGGATCACATTGGCCCTACTGGTCTGTGATGGCATCTCTGTTGTGATTACATCCATAGTTACACCTGGCTACTGAATAAGAAATAAATCATCAACTTCCAGAGATGCAGAAGTTGCCCTAATATGACCTTCAGTAGGACAGTGGCTGGTGAGGGGGGAGGAGGGGCTACAAAGCTGTGTAGGGGACAGCAGTGTAGCAATTTCTTCTAGTAGAAACTCTACCATCTTGGAGGGATGCCTATTAAGACCTGGGGTGTTCTAAAGAGAGATGAGACATTCCAGCCTGCTGGAAGTTTCATTATGTTTTAGTAATTAAGCAACCAGAACATGAGGAAGTCTCTGTAACTGACCAGGTTTACTTAGATCCCTGATTCCCCAAGTTTATGTGAGTTTTAAAGATTCCTAAGATATCCACAGACCAGCCAAGCTGCCTGGAAGAATCACATACATTCCAAGCTGCTTAGGACCTGGAAAGTACACTTTCCAACCTGTTGAGCTGCCTGAGGCTGAACAGATACTACAGTTTCCCAGCTTTGTGAACTGTCATCTATGCTGAGCTCTCTTTGAGTTATTTCTGCTCCCATAAGTAACCCCTCGCCCAGCTTTCTGTAATTAACCCCAATAAAACTCAACACTTCACCGAACTAGACTTTGTTGGTATCCTTACTTTCATCTGTGGCAGGCTCCCTGTGTATCCTTAGTAAATGTTTGTTCATGTCTCTCCAGGAATGGTGTTGCACAACAGGAACATGGTAGGAAAGTGAGAAAGCAGACAGCATGCAAAAGCCAATCCATTGCTAGAGCTTTGTGGGAACCTTTGCAATTCATTGTCCCTGAGGCAAGCACAGCTGAATGTTTCAATTGGATTGGCTGATTGAACAAGGTGTGGAAGCTTCTACACTATAAGTACTGCAGAAACAGTGGGCATTCCATCCCATGGCACAATGTAACATCAGGGGAAGTGTAGTTTTTGAAAGGATCACACCAAATATGCATACATAGAGCAGTGGGCATTTCCCAGCAGTTAGCCTTTTAGCTTATAAATGGCACTGTGGAGAACAGGAAAACTCAAACTCTGCTGAGCTATTAGTGTTTTCAAGCAGGTTTTTGTTTGCTTGTTTGTTTGTTTTTTTTTCTGATAATAGCAACAGCTGCAAATCCAGCCATGGTATACATCTGATCTTTCCTGTTTGTGTAGTTGGTTAACCCCTAAACATTATACTACTTTCATTACAGTCACACACTGCCATTATTATAACCCATCCCTTGAACAGAAACATTTTTGTTTGAATGGGTCTGTGGCAAAAGACAAACCACCACACAGACACTTTAAGTTTATATCTCTTTATGCATAATTAGAGATTGGGGGTCAGGGTGCCAACAGGCACTGTGTCAGCAGCAAGGAAGCCCACTGTTGGAACTCTAGGACAGAGTCCAGTGATCGCAGTTCATGTTTGGTGACTAAAGATGCTTAAAAAACAAAGGCCAGATAACCAAAATATCTGGGGGGGGGGGGGTGAGGTTAGAATAGAAATAGTAGATGATGCTATGTACTATGAGGTAAGAGAAAGTAGAGATTTTAGATTGGAAGTCAAAACCACTCTTAGGAAGATGGTTAATGGGGAGAGAGAGTCACATATAATTGCTTGATTCAAAGTCAGGGGAAGCCGCTTATTTGTAATCTTAAGAACCATTTGTGCATCAGTATAACATACTCTTATTCAACACTTAAGCATGCACTTTGATATCTTCAAACTACTGAGCACATTTTAAGCTGAAGAACTATAAAAACCCAGTAACAAAATATAAGTACTGGTGGTTAAAATTAAGTAGAAAAAAAATCATCGAGTGACTATGTCTGCTTGACATTCATTAATTTTACACCATGTATTTTTTTTTTAAATAAGAGTTCTGCTAGTCAATGCAATTAAAAAAAAAAAAAACATGACAGGACTGAAGAGATGCTGTGCCATGTGTTCACAGCCATCAAGCAACTAAGGCAGAGTGTCAGCTATTGATGGGATGTTTATTGGTTGCAATGATTTTTAATGAGTAAAGAGAGTACACTCACACAGGGTTTAACTGTTTTCCAGGTTCACTGGGTTGTAATTGACAAATACTAAATGTATTTAGCATGTATGCTATGGCGTTAATACACATGCACACTGTGAACTTGTTACCAGAGCTAAATTAGCATATTCCTCATGATACAGTCACTTCTACATGTGTGTATGAGAGACTTAAGGAATTCAAATGAACAACATATCACTACAAATTATGGATTGACCTCGTCAAAAGTTGAAGTCTTCATGGCATTTTTTCTTTCTTATAAATTGATTATATCTTTTTATAAGAAATTTTCTCCTCATCTTTTGATTCCATGGAGCTAAAGTTCTGGAAGTGACATTGTCTCTTGGGTCATGGCTGTCTGAAAGAGTTGTTCATTACAAAAAAAAAAACAGTAACAAAATCTATTTTACTTACACTTAATTTTGCTTGTGGCCTCAGTTATTCTGCATCTGAAATCCCTTTCAATCAGCTTCAATTAACAGAGAAAAAAAATGATTCTTCTACCCCACGGCCAGCACATAATAAGTAGAATTTAAGTTTGCATTTGGAATAAGCATTTTTATCAGATGATCAAGGCTAGGATTATGACAGCTTTGCACCAGTCATCAAAGGTGAAAAAAGCAACTGATGTCCAATTCGAGCAAAGAGTGATAAGATGTAATTAGTTTTATGATTGTATTATTTTATCCTCTATCTTCTGTAATTCGTAGAATTAAATGTAATATCAGCTTTAAGCTTGTCTGTTAAGTACTGCACAATTTAATTTAAAGTAACTGGGCCACCTCTTTTTATCTCCTATTGCATTAGTGTTTTAAAAAACTAATGAAACCATTTGAGATCAATTCAAGAATTATTAGGTATTTTTAAATTCTTTACAATCATATGGAAATAACATCTTTGATTTTATCTTTTTGTAGATAGATAATAAATATATTAAATCGGAAAGTTTCAGCTATGCCGTTTCTCTATACCAATTCTAACATGGTTTCAATGTCTTTACCTTGAATATAAGTAACCCCTGTACCTATTACCTCTGAATGAAATGTATCAAATCAGAAATAATGCCACATATTCAAATTGCAAACAAGTGTTTAAAAAATCTTAATTTAAGAAATAATTTGTCATTTGACCATTGTCTGCTTGGCATCTAATGGTGTTATCATCATGTCTATCATATTTTTTACTTTTAAAAAGGTTCCAATGTTAGATATTTAAAATTAGTTTTTATTATTTGGAAATTTCATGCCCACTTTGTTTCAATCTACCCTGTTTACTCCTGTCCAGATGCTCCCCACCCTCGCAAACATTTTCTCTCCCAACTCCATGTTGCTGCTTATTGTTTTCATTTCAAGCCTACTGAGCTCTCTTCATGCTGCCTGTGTGTGTTCAGTTTTTCTTATGATTCTTATGATGTAGACATGACTGGACAGATCTAAGGGAGAGGTGTTTGGTTTGGGTTTGGGTTGTAGAAGGGTTTGCATTGGAAATACAGACTGCTTCCAGTTTCTGCCTTGCATCCCCATGCTCTGTGCTTCTCCACGCTGGCCCACTTCTAGCCTACCTGCCCACCACTCTCTTACTTAGATACACTAACAACAACACTTGTTCATGGCAGTACACCACCCCCTTGTCATTCTCATGCTCTGTTTCTCATAGAAAACCACATGTCTTTCCGACTGGGTGTATGGCTCAGTGGAAAAGTGCTTGCCTGGAGTGTGGAAAGTCCTAGGTTCAATTCCAAGTATATGAAAGAAAGAAAGAAAGAAAGAAAGAAAGAGGTAGGGAGGGAAGAAGAAGAAAGTAGACGCAGCTGCATGTCAGCATATTGGGATTCAGGTGAGTGCCATCTCCCACTCTATATTTTTGCATCCCTGACATCTGTGCCCTTATTTCCATTACCTACTGTCACTTATGTTTTATTATAGTCCATGCACTTAGGTTATTTTTCTTGAATGACCTCAATCCTTCCCATTGGCCTGTTAAGTTTTTATGTTTCTTTGCTAAACACCTTTCTTACCATAGTTCTCCCTTCTAGCATCCATACATATAACTCCCTTAGCTTTGTGGAATGCATAAAGCATTCCTGCTTTGTGCTCAAAACCTACTGCTGTTGCTCCAGACACCAGAGCCCAGATCACTGATTTTTTCAAATCAAGCATTATGAATATTTTCCCTATTTCTCATGTGCCAAGTTCTCAGAGCCCCAGACCAACCCAAGGAGCAGACAATTCTAATGCGCACACAAAGGTTTCTCTTTATTGTTCAAGCTGGCCAGCATGGATCTCACTCCATGGTGGGAGAATGAGATGCCAACCAGCTTTTAAAGGGGAACACCATAATGTTGAGGGCCACAAATTCCAGAGTTTCCATGGTTACTTAAGGTCATATAAAGTAGAGAGTAAAGTAGTAACTATAGATTTTAAGCAAGATACATTTGAGTAAGATAAAACAGGGCACAGGGTTGCAGGGTTACAGGGTCACAGGATCTGTCAGTTATCCCTTGGTCCAAGGGATCTTTATGACCAGCAATTAACAGAAGAAGGAACATTGACATAAGTGGTGGCCAGTCACCTCCCCTTCTTTGAGAAGGGATCAGGCACCAGCCATGGCACTCCTGATTTAAGGAGTTAAATTCTCCTTTACCATTAGAAGTCCCCTTTCTCTGTATAGATTTAGGATCCAAGTTTTTAAACTTTTATTAATTTTAATTTTGGTCCTCCACTCTATTTTCACAATGGTCATTGTCGCATGTGACTTGGTGTTACGTTTAAAATGATTTCTCCTTCAGCTCAGATCCAAACAACCAATGGGAAATAACATTGACTCAAAGGGATGAATGTCTCTTGCAAAAATCACAAAATGAATTCATATATTTTTAATATAAAATGGTTTTAGACTAGCTGAAACTATCAATATATTGCAAGTCAGGGGTTTACCTCTATCTCAATTTATATCTTGAGAGTGGTTTTAAAATCTGTGTCTGGAATGTAATAATAACCCATTAAGGTGCTGGAGGTTGCTGGTAGGTGCTAGGTCCTAGTGAAGAGCTATCAAGCCTTATTTTAGTATCTCCTACATACGCCACATATTCATACTCAAGTACAAGAGAATAGAGAACTTAAATTCTCTCAAATTTGATGGTAATCAAACTTCTAACTCATGTTCCATGTCAGTATGATTTTGATAATATAACAGAATACAGAGAGAAAGAATACCACAGGCCGATTGCATTTATATCTCATTAATGAATCACGGGGTTGTCTGAAATGTAGTGACTATTAATGAATATATGTGTGACTCAAACTTCAATATACTTCAGGAGTGTAAAGATGAGTATGTGTTAAAAATCTATTGTTTATTTTAAAATGTAGTTGACTGAAAACCAAAAACTTACGGTGGTGAACATAATAAAGTATGTTTCTAATGGGCAGCACATGGCATAATTAAACTTCAGAATTAAAGGTAACTTCATGACCTATAGACAAAGAAAATCTATAGTAAATCAAAAAAAGAAAAACATCTTTAATTGTAGAGGAGACAGTGACTCTCTGAAGACTTCTGGATAGTAGACAAGTGAAAAATTGGCTGGCTGAGCATCACGGATCAAGAAGAAAACAAAGAAGCCAGCAGAAGTGGTGTTTTCATGTTTTATGTGCATGTAGAATCTCAATTTACTTAAAGTTCCTAGATAAGTAAAGCAGTACAGGAATAGTAAGAAAACCAGATGCTGCAGCAGAGTATGAAATCAACACAGAAAATCAATGTACTTCCCCTACCACCAACAAATTAAAAACAGAGAAAAAAAGGAAGGAAGGAAGGAGGGAGAGAAGGAGAGAGAGAAAGAGATGGGGGAGGGATGGAGAGAAAGATGACATAATGATGATGTCAGATGAATCTGACAAAATAAGATAAAGACCAGTTATGAACTCCAAATGAGGGAACCAAAGATTAGATTACATTAAAAACTATCTAAAGATGATTGTTCTATAGGGTGAGCCCAAATTCTTACAAAATGAGAAAAAAATTGTTGGGAAGTCCAATAGATTATGTGAGGAAATAAATACAAAAGCCAAAGCTGACAAACTCCCATTGCCACTGAGATTTTTTAATGCCATTTTAGCAATGGAGATAAAGGACATTGACTCTCTTTGAATAGATTAATATGCATTGATTTAATAACTTATTTAATCAACCCCATTTTGATGTTCTATTTTCCAAGTGTGTGAAAGTCGTTCCTCTTAGAAGGAAGACAAATCAGGAGACAGTATCGAGGGAAGGGATGACAATGATAAGGCATTGTCTTGGGCTTGAGGAAGCCTATAGAATTGGCAGACAATTCATTTTAATTTGAGGTTATCATCATACAAAGCAGGCACAAGTCACTCTTCTAAGTAGACATGGCAGCTTAGTGATTGTCTTACCACTTAGCTGATTATCACCCATGTGTTTGACAACTGAGTTGTAATATGTCCCTCAAATAAGGAGAGAAAGTCAGGCAAGAACATGTACTAATGCCTGACTTGAGGGAAGGAAGCCTGATGCAAGATAGTCTCATATGAGCAATCATCAAAATCTTAGTAGTTAGCCATGAATGGGATGGCCCATCTTCTTCAATGGTGTAGCCACTGGTAATTTGCTGTTTCTCTATAGATAACACCTCTCCCATGCTAATTCAAGCGCTGCAAATTACACAAAGTGTGACTCACACACATGATAAGAAAGTAGAAGAGGGTGCTTGTTGTGAAAGGGATTCACTAGTTGGCAGATGGTGACAAGAGAAGTTAATAGGGTGTGAACATGGTAAAAATGTGCTATAAACATGTATATGAAATTGTCATGAGGTAAATAATAGATAAATATATGAGTTGAACCTGTTTTACTGCAAGTCCTACAAGGCTTGGCCATAATCATATTAAGTGAATTAAACTAATCTCAAACAGAAATAGATACTTTATATCAGGTGTGATTGTTGGATTGTATATAAAAATATATGCCTGTATATATGACATGAGAATACAAATGAAGCTGTCTGTGGGGGACAAAGGGGACTAATGGGAGGGAAGAAAACGGAGCACTGAGAGGCATGGATGTAATAAACTCACAATATATTCTCATAAGAAAAAATTGTAATAATTACATGAAAATAAGAGCTGAAAACACAAGATTGGGAGTGCAGGATTAAAAATATATGAACAATTTCTGTTAAATAATGTTGCCTCGGAAAAGTGTTGATTCATAATTACTTTAAAAAGAAGAAAACAAAAACAACTAAAGTGCTTTGGGGGTTCTCTTGTTGGTGTATTAATAGTAAAAGTAAGATATCCTATCCAGGGCCCTCTTCAATCTCTTGCCTCTTCTCACTTCTGCTTACCTTGGGGCTCTCACCCTCCCCCTTCCTGCATCTTTCCCAGGCCTCTTGCCTCTTGCTCTAGAAATGAGCTCTGCTTCTCATCTTAGGTAACACTAGCCAGTGGGGTGGCAACCTTCCTGCACTCCTATGCTGTAGAATGAGGCCATCTCAACTCTTCTTTCATCATCCTTCACTACCAGATTTTCCAACAAGTCTCTCTTTAAAGGATACCCAAGTAAAACCATCACTATCTCCAGTTTTCTTCTAAGCACAGTCATTAGACTTTTATTTCCATAACTCCAAAATGACATTCATCAGGATGGTGATATTGGTATCCAACCAGATGTATAACTTATTTCTCGGGGGTTGGAAGCCTTTCTGCTGTGAATACGTGACACAATTCCCCACTGGACTCACCTACTTCAAGGCTCATAGCTGGGAACACTGCTGCCTGTCTATCATCCTGATAGAGTTTATAAACTGTGTCCAGCAGGTGGCAGTACTGTGCCACCAGAGAGTCATAGTTTTGTTTTTTCCCCCGTTATTTTTAAGTTATTGTATATTAGTTGCACAGAATAATGGTTTCATTGTGACATCTTACTATATTCATACCATGCATGCACCTTGGCAATGTCCTCCCTTGAATCCTTTTCTTTTATTCACTTCCTGACACCTCCTTACTCTCCCCAGCTAGTTCACAGCTGTCCCCTCTCCCACCCCAGATTCCATGTAGAGGAGGAAGCATGAGGTTTGGCTGATTTGACTTGATGTGATTCTGCAAACCACAGCAAGGGACTTGGATTCATGGTCCTCAGTTTCCCATATCCTTATAATGGGTTTATATTCATAAGAAGCTCTCCGGAGATAAATGCCTTACGCAAAATTGCCATTTCTGTTTCTTAAAACTGGGTACCTCATGCTTTCATCTTTCCTGTTGCATTTGTCACTCTTTCCTGTTGTATTTGTCACTTCCTTTCTATTACTCCTTCTGCTTCATATGTGGGGTATTTATATAGGGTCATTCTAGAAATCAAGCTTTGGGTGTCTTTTCTGTAATCCCCCCATGCTTCCTTTTGTTCTATGACCTCAGTTGTTACCCCTCCTTTAGTATCCCTGGAGAGACTGGTGGGCCTGTCCTTAATTATCTTTCTCAGACCAGTTTCGTAAATTCCAGGCCCACCTGAGTATGCAGTGCACATTTTTAAATTAAAATATCCCAAACTTGCATTCACTGTTTTTCCTTTCCCAGGTGTGACACATACATCACTATTAAATTTACATGTTCTGGAATAAAGTTTAAAGTTATCATTCACCCACACTTTGCTGTATTTCCTTCACCAACATTTAGACCAGATAGTGTTGAAATCTCCACCTTCCAGTGACAACCACTGTCCTTAGGCTAATAACCTTGCTTTGGCCTGAGGGATTATTCTTTCACAGAGTGGACTCCTGGACAGCCTGCATTCCGCATTCCGTGTCCTAGAATGCTGATCCTCCCTCACCCTAGGCAAATAGAAGACAGCCTTTGTGGAGTATTTGTTTGTGGTGTTTTGGTTTTCCTCAATACTCTCCTGTGACCTAGAATGAGGTCAGGGCAGCCACTCTGGTCTGGATCTCCCTCCTCATGGCTCCTCCAATAAAACAGGAGCAATCTGTCCTCAAAGTCCTTAGGTATTAGTCCTTTTATTGTTTTTCCTGAAAAGTTGTTTGGCAACAGTTTGTGTAACAGACTCCTATTTTAGGAGCTGTGGAGATCAAGAATGTGCTATGGTTGTTTTCCAGCCATTTTTCATGTGACTTAACCTCCCCAATATGACTCATTTAAGCTGAACTATGGAACTTGAAGGATGGCACTCCCTACACAGTACCAGGGACAGATTCCTGCCTTTCTGTTGGTTTTGTACCAAAATCTTGTGAAATGATTCAGAATAATGTCCTTGGCTATTTAGTTCTCCTCATGAGTTAGTTTACTATGATACTCAGTATCTTTAGTGAGTTTGTTTTTAACTCAGCCAGAATCAGGTTGTGTTTCATGTAAGTAAAAGACTCCAAAGGATAAGTGAATGACTCCAAAGGAAAAGAAAAATCAAAAAGCAAACAAAGTATATCAAGAAAAGAACCAGTCCCTTTTAAAAATGTGAAGATATATGAATATTTTGTTAGACATATTTTGCCTAACAATTTCTCTTCTGGGAGGATACTAAAGACATGATCTATTTCATAAAAATATGATGCCAACAAAGTTATTTATCGCAGCTCTCCATGAAAATACTAGCAAGATTCAAATATTCACAAACTGGAAATTCTTAATTCCTTCATCATAAAAATAGCATGAAATACTATGTATTGGTAATAAAAGAATATTAAATTCATACTTCTTTTCCCAGAGAGTACACATAACAATAAAGTAAAAAATGTATAGAAATATTAATAGGATCAGAGTGCTTTTTGTTTTACAAATTCGCATGTATATAAATGTGCTTGTAAGTATGATTTAAAGACCAATTTACAAATTTTAAATATGGAGTAGTGCTGCACATTAGTGAGGGAAAATGACCATTTCCAAGTGTGGTGAATAGAAGGAACATTGAAACATGACTAAAGCTATCAGCTAGTAAAGCATATATCCTTTGCTGTGAGAGACTCTGTCATCCATGAATAGATCTAAGTCACAGCCCGAGCCAGAGAGAACCTCTCACCATTTCTCCCACATTTGTAAGATCCCACATGAAGTAAAGTGAAAGATGTTCACAGGTATCCTAGGTCTAAGACCTGAAGGTCTTTGGATTACAGTTCTTTCTAAGTCCTTTATATGGTTTCCAAGGTGTGTGTGTGTGTGTGTGTGTGTGTGTGTGTGTTTGTGTGTGTTTGTGTGTAGGTCTGTGTTTAGGTGTTTGTGGGAATGTGTGTATGTAGGTATGGACATGTGTGTGTATGTGTGTGTGTGCTTGTGTGTAGGTCTGTGTTTAAGGTGTTTGTGGGAATGTGTGTATGTAGGTATGGACGTGTATGTGTGTGTGTGTGTGTGTGTGTGTGTGTGTGTGTGTGTGTGTAGGTATGTGAGTAGGTTATGTATAGGCATGTGTGTATGTGTTCATGTGTGTCATGTGTATATGTGTGTGTTGGAGGGTGGTTGTTACTTGGGCTTTCTTTTAATTCCCATTGTAAATGCTTGAGTATTTAATCGTAAGTTTATCCCTCGCCATCATATCTCTGTGTGGCAATCTGTTTGAGAAAATCCCATAGTTGACAAGGTCAAGCTTAAATGACCATGACTCACTATGTCCATAACTCTCAGTTTGCTTTCCAGTCCCAGCCCTTGGATGATGGCCTTCCTGGACACTGCTTCTTACACACTCGCAGGGGAGACTGAGTGAGGCCTGTGTCCTGATCGGAGGAAGTGTTTCAAATCACCAGCTCCTTCACTCTCCCATGAAGGGGAGTAGATACATTTTATGGTACAAGTAAATTCACCAGGTTGTTAGAAGATACTCATTAAAATCCAGACAACATAGAACAGGGCCTGAGTTCCATGCCCAAGCCCATCAGATGTCTGTGCTCATGGACAGCTGAGTCTACCCTAGGCCACCCTTCTGGTGGATGGAAGGCATCGAGCTGATTTAACTCTGCTGTGATCTATATGTTTAGAGAATCTATATGACGTATGCAGAGTCTAAAGGCCTGACACATTTTCCAGTCTTATGTTAAGACTTGCCATATAAGTTAAAATTTTGTCTCCTGGTTAGGTTGTTTCTTTGTTTCTTGTTTTTGTTTTGTTCATTTTTGTTTTTTTTTTTCTATACTAAAAGATGTTTTAGAATTTAATTTCTCTAAGGAATGATTTGGTGTCTTAAGTTTGTTCATTAAGTCATGCATTATAACGTCAATTAATAGACAAGTTTCATAAAATCCAAAATTTGTGCTTTTTGAAAATCACATGTAGCTCACATTAAATTCATTTAAATTTGTGTGTTTGCAGTGACCTGCACTTCAGCCTTAAGAACAAAACCAAGTCCAGTCATTTACAGGGACAAGGATGAAGTCAGGGGTCACTAATATAGACAAACAAAACAGGACCAATATATGGCTGGAGGAAAAGCTCAATGATTAAGACCCCAGAGTGCTCTTGTAAAGGGAACTGGGTTCAATTCCTAGGACCCACACTGGGCAGCACACTTCTGCCTGTAACTCTAACTCTAAGGGTATCAGATACCTCTAACCTCCAAAGGCCCCTGCTTTCATGAGCACCTATCCAAACATACAAACACGTGTGAACACATAATTAAAAATAAAAACAAATCTTTAAAAAGAAGACAAAGCCAGGTGTTGGTGGTGCATGCCTTTAATTCCAGCAAAGGTAGGCAGATCTCTGGGAGTTCAAAGCCAGCCTGGTCTACAGAGCTAATTCAAAGACAGGCTTCAAAGCCACACAGAGAAACCCTGTCTCGAAAAACAAACAAAGAAGACATATACAGCACATTTATGATTGACAAAATGTATTATCTCATGGGAAGAGGGCATGGGAAAGTACACTTTAGAAGCAAGGAAGGGCAGGAGGGAGCAGATGGAGATAACTTGGGTTAAAGGCACCAAAAGATAGGAGAAGTTCATTCTGCTCATCTATATATAACACAGTTGGGTTTGATACTCATGACAATCTGCTGTATTTCAAAGTGAGTAGAAGAATGAAATATCCCAACCCAGAAACAATTAATGTTCATGGACATGAATAAAAGGGGTAAGCTAATAAATGGACCAAACCCTCCCTCACTCAGCCCCCCGCTTTAGCAGCCATAGCAGGATACAGAAAAGACATGTAAGGCCTCTGACTCAACACATGACACAAAGAAACTTCAGATCCCCTGGCCTCCTGGAGCCAAGGACAAAAACTGAACACAGAAACTACAGACCACCCTAGCTTCCCAGATTCTTGGTTCCTGGAAACTGTTTGGCCACAAAAGAAACTCCAGGGGAGAGAGACCACAAACTCCTCTGTAGTCTCCAGGATACAGTTCTGAATACTATTGGTATCTATGAACAGGCTACCTGCAAGTAACAAGACACAGCCATAGAAACCAAAGAATGTTCCCTCTCAGCACTGACCAATGAGAATAATTGGTGCACAGGTATTTCATGCCAAAATATGACTTTGAGAAATTCCCCTGATTGCTTCCCAAATGTCAACCAATCAGAAACCAACCCATACCTATTGATGTAATCATGTGATTTTTGCCTTAAAAAACCTGACAGTAGACAGGGAATTTGCTTCCTCTGGTGGCTGTTGTGTCAGCCTTCTAGAGGAGGTCCCTGTCATGGTTGGATGAACAATAAACCTTATGCATTTGCATCAGTGGGTCTGTCTCTCCCGGATGGTCTTTGGGGATCTTCATGACTTGGGCACAACAATGAAAGCTTTGATTGTTACCTGGAATGTGGCACATCTTACACAGAATTTAATATGGTACTGTATGCACATGTACACATGACATTACTGATGAAAAGGGAGCTTGTGTGAAAATGATTGATTTATAAATAGAGCAAATTTCCCAATATAGTCTGTAAGGTTTTGACAGTCACTTCATAGGTAGTAAGCATATCCTCAAGTTGGTTTTTGTCAGTATAACACATACTAGAGTGACTCCTGAAGACAGTCCCTCAATTGAAAATCACCCCCAGCCCACTGGGCTGTGGTTATGTCTGTGGAAGCATTTTCTTGACTACCCATCATGAGCAGAAATATCCCCAAGAAGCTGAGTGGGCCTGGGATGTAAAACAAAAGGAGCTGAACAAGCCAATGTTCTGTCAATGCCTCTGATTTAGGTCTTGTACCAGGTTCCTGCTTGAGTTCCTGCCTTTGCTTCCCATGGTGATGGACTATACCCTGTAAGTTATAATAAACCCTTTCTTCCTCCAAATTTGTTTTGGTCAGTGTTTTACCACATCACAAAAAGGAAACCAGAATGCCCAGACAACAGGAAAGCCTCATATTTACATAAGGTAGAACAATGATAATGTGTGGTTTGGTATATTGACTTTATTTTCCCAGTTTACCTACAGGCTTTCTGGTTCCCTACCCCCCAGTTCCCATTGGTCAGCACAGTGATTCCTAGGCTGTAAGCAGCTCCTTACAGCTTATGACTAACTATTTTACATCAGTACAGTTTTCTGTCAGCACCTTCAGAAATCCTCAGGGACACAAGCATTGACCCTTCTCAGCTTTGGGAAGCAACACTTACACCACTTAAAGCCTCATTTCACATGTATCAGTAAAAAGTAATATTTCTCAACTAAGAGTTGTCAAAAACACAGATACATTGGTTGTCTGCCAATTTTCCACTCCATAAACTATTTTATTCTGAGAACACTAACTGATACCTTAGGTGAAAATAGTACAGAAAGAACAAAGAAAAGCAAAAGTAGCCACTCGATAAATTAGACGGCATGTAACTCACCCCTACTTAGAAACTCCAGCCTGGAGAATTTTCCAAAGGCATGCTATCTGAAAATCCCCATGGAAACAGGGACATTGAGGAAGAAAAAGGGAAGTACACAAAGGGGGAAGGATGCTTCAAGGAAAGGGAAATCAGTGGGCACAGCCAGGCCTGTACATCATCATGATAAATCAGAGCAAAGATGGGTTTGGTCCTCTTTTTTTTAAAGATAATACTGTTGTTTTAAAACTCCTTTATTAGTTGTATGCCTCCAATCACCCAACCTGCTCTGGCTCCCCAGCCCAGGCTGTTTCTTTATAGGCTGTATCACAAGGATAGATGTCCAAGCAGTCCATTGCGTCAGACAAGTCATTCTATTCACTATTGAAAATGGCCTCTGATGCTCTATTGATCAGAGTGCTGTGATTAATTATATAAATTGCCCCCTTCACATTCTTTACTGGCATTGCCTTTCTTATCCCCGTGAGGGATAAATGTAAATCAGGGGTCAGCTAAGCAAGGCTTCTGATGGCTCAGTTCGATCTGCTTGCAATACTGTTAACAAGTTCGTTTCCCTAGCTACTTCTTCCTGAAGACAAACGTTTATGTTTTTCTTATATAAAGTATGTAATTTTTTTTCAACAGAGTTTGAGCCTAGTAATACATTAGACTCTGCATATATATGCCTCCTCTTCTCTACATATGATTGTATATGTCTCATTAATGTATTACTTTAAAGCTACCTTTTTGTGACCTTTACCATGATGGCTGTTCATTACCTATTAATATATTAATCGCACCTCTTTCAGTCCAGGCATAGGACTCAAAGCTTCGGTTTAATAAAAGGAGAGACATTTGCCTTCTAATTCTTGTCACTGTCAAGGCCTGGAATGACAGAATGATGTCAAATCCCTTGAAAAATTACATGTAGGTGCCAAGTGCTCTGCTAAACATGAATGAACACACTCATGAATATCTGTGCACACACTAGCATATCCATAATTCTTCAAAGCTTGGCCCATCCTTCCCTTTAAACAAATGATTTCTCCGCTCCTGGACACATATTTCCTTCAAAATATTAAGTTTTTTTTTTCCACTCAGATTCCCTACCATAGAAATTGATCGACTACCTCTAAGGTTCTGAAATCTCATCATTGAACTCTTGCCTTTTGTTCTTAAGTGACTTGCTTAAAAGATGAAAGATACACAGTCAACCTTGCAGTTACATCCAGAAACAGCACAGTGGTGGTGGTGGTGAAGGGTAATTTTATATTCTAGAAAAGGTTAAGATTAGATTTAGGAAACAAAAGCCAATGGGTTGTGTGATAAAAGGGACATCTCCAGGTGTTCCTAACAGAAAACTTAATCTTTCTGTTCCCTGTCTTTATACCTTAATGTGCCCTCCCACCTTGTGCTGCTCTGCCTGGATCAAGCACAGAAGTCCCTGAGAGATACTACAAAAATCTGATTAGCGCTCTTCCTAGAGACAGCCATGTAGCACCTTACTCAGGGTTTAATTATTTTCTTCATCTCTTTTGTTCTTCAGCCAAGTTTGACTTCAGTGGTGTTCCATTTGCATTTTACAAATAAAACCTCTGCAAGTATTTATGCTACTGCATCAAAATAGTAGCATAAGGTTGCATTGTGTGCTTGCCAAATAGGGGATAATGACGCAGGGGAAGTTGAATGTGACTGCTCATTTTGTAACGCTGAGGGTGTTCACATTGTTTTCTTATGTCTGTGTATATGAATGTGACTGTCATGCCTCTGGCACTATTTCCTTTCTATTTTTGAGAAAGCTAGCCCTGAGTTTGTGATACTCTTGCCTCAGCCTCCAGAGTTGCTCAGATTACAGAGTGAGCCACCATGAAGCTTCCTCACATAGTCTTTTCCACTGTCCTGGCTTTGATGCTCACATACTTCTCCCCTGGTCATCATTCAAATCACTTGAGACCAGAGTGTCTCTGGGGAACTGTCACTAAATCTTATATGGGTGTTTTTTCATTTGGTTGCCAAAGAATTTCCTGTGTGGTCTGATTCACCTTCTGCTATGACATTTCCATCTTTTTTCCCTCTCCCTGAATGACAACTTCTCAGTTTTGCATTTGACATAGATGTACTGGGGAGAAGGAATTTAGGGACAAATATGTGATCACTTAACTAGCACCTCAGATGCTCTGTGTGTGTATGTGTGTATGCTGATGTATTGACACTATCTGCTTAGTATTACTTAGTATTACTTGACATGTGTTAAATCATCATGTTTAAAATAATACCTGTGAAATATTCCCAATGCTTAATATTTGAAGAGAGGTCCCCTAATGTATCCTCATGAATGAATATAGTTTAATAATCACTGTGTCCAATAACAAAATCTGAAGGAAAAGATTTAGAACTACAGCCTCCTGTGACTACCATGTCTTTTTGTTATTGAAGTAGACAAAAAATAAAAAGTTGAATTACAAATTCTAAGGGAAATATCAAAAAGACAAAATACAGGATAGAAACCAGTACCTAGCATTCATAATTAACATTCACATCTTTAATAAATATGTATATTGCACCATCCCCTCTGTATTCGAACAATGCTTGCATCCACATAATGACAATTTTACTCCAAGCCCTCATCTGATTTTGCTTAAGGGAAATTTCTCTTCTCATGAAACATCTGCATTCCCCGGCACTCTGTCTATCCCCCTTGGCTCTGTATCCAAATTCTGTTCACACAGGAAGCTGCTCCCCTCTAATCAGAACACCTGGATCATAATGGAGAATGCTAGTACAATTTTCAGGACTGCTTTTAGTGCCAGTGAGACTGGATGGGAAGAAACACTTAATTTGTATAGTTGAGATGTTTGCTATTGGTAAGTAACTGGCTTCCTGTTGCCCACTGGTGCTGAGGCATGAGGAATGGGGGGAGGGGAGAGAGAAACATTGTGTTTTATTCTCTTCATTTTAAAGGCAAAAAAAAAAAAAATAAATTCTCAATGCTTTTTTTTTTTTTTAATCCCCTACAGTCCTAGTCATCTTTCTGACATTTCAGTCGAAACTTATTTTCATGCCTGCATCTCCTTATTTCCCCATTGCCTGTAGGGTAAATTGAAATATCCTAACATGATTCATAAACTCATCTACATGAAGCTTTCAAATCGCCTCTGCTGTCACCACAGGGTGAGTATTCCTCTTAAGGTCAAGCATTCAGAAGTTAACAGTGTAAAACCTACAAGGAGCAGACAGGCAACGAAGTACGCCTCTTTAGACTCAGCCCCTTTTGATGTTCAAGTTCATTTTTGAGTGCTCTTCAATTCTGTTGGCTCATTCTCTATCCTTAAAAATAAGTGCCAGTTTTGATTAAATATTTTGAGTGAATTCACACATTTCTCCAATATTAATATAACCATGCAAACCATTTGCCTGTTATAACTATTGTACTAGGAAATGCCCAATTTAACATCTCCTAAATTTCCATTGTTGAACAACATATTATGGTTGGGTACAAGGGATGTCCTTAAAATTTTGTGGAAGTAACATGACCTGCACTCCAAAGGCTTCTGTAGGCAAGCTTCTCTGAGGCTAGTTGTTCAGTCAACAATAACAACTTCATTCTTTTCCCAACTGTTCTAGACACATTCTGTCCAATGAGTTCTGAGACCTGAGGAAGGGTACAATGCTATTGACATTTGCTCATAATTTGACAGGTTTGCCATAGGTTACAGTTTTCAAAGGGCCCTAACACTCCAGACTCTTACAATTTAGAGGAAAGGGAAGGAGGTAAATTACATATCAAATTTACATGAAATTTAACCAGAAATTTCTACTATAGATCTCACAGATAGTATTTGATCATTGTTGCATGATTTGGTTTAGTTTTTAAGAAAACATTTTTATTCTACCATTCACCCTTTTAGATAGTAAGCTAAAAATAAGACTTTAGGTACTGCATTTTAAATAATCAGAATGTAGTGATTAGGATGTAATTTACATAAAATATTCACTGACATTTAAAAACCTGCCTTTGGGGCTATAGTTGAGTCATTGAATGGATGGAAACCAGAGTATAAATCTGCTGAAGAGGCATCATTGGCAAGACCATTTCAAGTCCCAGAGTAAGAAGCCCAATTTTTCATTGAGGAAATGATAACTAGGGTTCTTTTCTGTGCTTAAAAATAGGTGAAATGATAGCTTTTAATGAGCTAGCACCATTGACAGACGGGCTATCCAAACATTGAATTTATTCTTCATTTATTTTAGTGTGAACAGAAAATTAAATAGAGATTTGCTTATCTTCAATTAATGTTCTACTTTAAAACACAAATCATGGCAACAGATAAAGCTTTTAAAAGTTCATCTCAACAAAGGAAAATCATCTGTCATAATCGTGAACATTATTATAAATCCATTTTGTGTTCAATATAGACAAAAAACACTTTCATGACAATCCATCCAGAACTTTCCATCCTCAGCCAATTATTCCATTCAAAGCAGTTGCTTCAGCAGTTTTGATATGTGACACCATGGCTACTTAAAAATGTATGTTTTTTTTTTCTTGACTATATCCCACAGGTACATAATGCTTATTTTTCTATCTTTTCAACTCCCCAGTGCTTCCATCCAATGTCTGTTGGGATACCACCAACCACTCTCATTTCCAAGTTTAATCTATCACCATCACTACTGCTACCATCATCACCACCACTCCCATTATCATTATCATGTAAGACCCTCAGAATGAGGAGTATTCCAGGTTCGGTCGATACCCCAAGAACTCAATGTCCAGTCCAGTTGCTGCAAAACGCAAGAGGCTTTAATGAACAGGAAATGTTTGCGCAAACGGGCTCCTCCAGCACGCAGGCTAGGGAGAAGCCCCCTCCCCTGGGCCCCAGTGTTTTTAAAGGCAAATTTACTAGCTTAGGGAGGGGGTGGGACCCTCTGTCCATTGAGTATGTGACCCTTGGAGGCTGGATGGTCTGCTATTAGGGTCAGCAGACCTTAGGGCCTCAGGGTGTGCTAATTAATCTTGTCTGGGCAAACCAGAGTTACAGCTATCTCTTTGTTTCCTAAGGACTCTATTTACCACCTGTTGACTCACAGGAAAGGAGGGGCAGTGTGAATTCTTCTTATCTCAGGGCCTTATGAGAGGAAGCTAGCAAATTCCAAGGAACAGATATTGGTTTCCAGGTTAGTCCATCATTAACATTACTTTTTAGGTCTTTCACTGTCATCATCATCCCACTGAGTCCAGTTTGTGATGACATGTGCAAATGAGTATGGGCTCCTTTACTGGGTCATGGGTAACTCACATCCCCAAGGAGAAGTGAGTTTCTCTCCCTCAGAACCCATGCACTGCAAATATCCTCTAAACTTGGGGTGGGTCCTAAGGAGCCCCTCCTCCCATGCTAGAATTTTGACTGGCTTGGTCTTGTACAGGTCTTGTGCAGGGAACAACAGATGCTATGAGTTTAATGATGCATCAATCAAGTCATGTCGAGAAGACAATTCACAGACCTCTTACCTATCTTCTGGCTCTTTTAAACTTTCTCTTACCCTTTAGGTCATATTCTCTGAGCCTTGAATGGAGAAAGGTTGGTGTATGGGCAGGAAATGAGTGGTTTTATTTTCTTCTTTTGCATCTTTAGTTTTTTTTTTTTTTTTATCAGTTCATTTGGTGTCCAGATTAAAGTACTCCAGCTTCTTTGTTCCACTCCTGATTTAGCATGTTGTTCATTTTATGATAATGTGCATGAAATTGCCACCAAGATTTTATTTTCAGACTGCTTATCACAAGCTTATGATAGTAACTTGAAATTCTGGGTATTTGTTTCTTATCGGCTAGCTCTGTCTTAAGTATTAATTCATTTTTGCTGATCTATGTATTTCTCTTACCAGGGAACCAGCCGCCATAGTGCTTTCTCCAGACTCTCCATCTTGACTCTCCTCCTTACTCCTTCCTTTTTTCTCCTTGTCTCCTAGTCCCGCCTGTCTTGCTTTCCTATTGGGCAACAGTGCTTTATTCATAAACCAGTATGAGAAACATATTTACAGAATGACATCTCCCATCAAAAGCGTTTTCTGATTCATTGTGATTTTTGTCATTGGTTACCTGGGAATATGTCACTTAATTTACACATTTGTTGACAAATCCATTCTTCTTGCACATCAAACCCATTGTGACCCCACTGTCTATCACTTTGTGTCACTCTGTGGATTTTCATTTCAGTTACTATACTTTCTAACTTCATATGTCTTATTTTTATGACTTTGATGTACTTAAATGCTCCCTGAAAGGTTGTCATACTTGGTTAAGGTCAGTTTTTCCCCAGTTCTTTGGACATACTTGAACTTGAAACTTTGAAGTCGTTTTTGGCTGACCCCAGCCCTAGACCCTCAAACAGGCAGTACTTGTATGGGCTTCTTTTCTCATCCTCATGCCATTTGACTTCTTGGGTCCCTTAGCATGGTACCTGATTTTAATGCAGCTCAAATTGCTCTTGCTTGATCCTGGTTGATGAGATGCTGGTAGTATCTCTGGGCTCTACCAGCCCTTCTGTTTGTCACTCATGCAATTTTTTTGGTAACTATTTTAATCAATTCTACTTTCTCCCAAAGTGAAGATGTTGTAATCATTTCCTAAAAGCACAACTTCTCTTTGAGAGGCCATTGATGTGAATTGCACTCACTTTGACTCTTCCTGTATCATGTCCACTTGTCATGTGATACCCATCACCACAGTATTTTGAAACACAATTTGGCACCCACAGAGACTGGTCCTGTGAGAGTCCGACACCTTTAAAGAGAGGATGTTTTAGCTCAGAGTTGAAAGTTTGTCTATACCCTCAAAGCCATTTCTTTGCTTTCCCTCAATTCACTCTGGTTGAAGAGTTGACATGTGGTTTAGCCTCTTCTATATTCTCTTCTATATTCATGAATTTTTCATTGAGACTGAGCCTCTCTCTGTAGCCTAGGCTAGCCTAGATCTCACTGTCTTCCAGATTCCACTTCTAGATTACTGAGATGCCACAACTCCACCACACAGTTTAGTCAAATAAGAAAGCCTACAAATTCTTGCTCAAACTCTAAAAGTATATATTGTGGTGCAGACAGTGGATCACAGGATAAGCATCATGTCTTATCCTCAGCTGAGCAGGGAGAGAGGGGAGCCCTGTGTTCTGGCTGCAAGCCTGCTATAAGGGTGCAGGAAGACAGGAGTATATCACATTGTAGACTACACAGACTTGCAAAAGTCCTACCAAATTTTAATAGCTTTTCTCAAATAATGTTTCTTCATCATGTAAGCCATTAAGAACATTCCAAGATCAGCACTTAATCCCATAACTCAGGAGACAGACAGGCAGATCTTTGTGAGTTCAAGGCCAGCCTGATCTACAGAGCTATTTCCAAGGCAGCCAGGGCTACATAGAGTATTCCTGTCTCAAAAAAAAAAAAAAAAAAAAAAAAAAAAAAAAAAAAAAGAATATTCCCAGAAATCCAGAATGAAATTTTTGTTGTTGATTTATTTTATTTTCACATTGACACCCATTTCAGGAGGAAACACATTTGTAGAATGTGAAAGAAAAAACTCCCTTAAATTAGATGAGTCATATCCTATCTTTTAATGGAAAGTGAGATTAACAATAATTAAGTATTATAATTTATGTAGATATTAAAAAATAATGTAAAAAGTACTTCATTTAAAGAGTTCTGTTTTTAATTATCTTTTTGTTAAAAGCATATATAGTTCAAGCAAAGAAGAGTATTACCTGTTCAAATATTTGGGATGAAAAAGCTATGTTTATAATTTATAAGGTTGTATCTGTTCTTCAGGATTACCTCACCTCCTAGAGATACTTGTTTATAATAAATATTCATTAAGTATATAATTATGATCTACTGAGAAAAGTTCATTCATTTGTCAAAAATATTAAATATGGTTAACATAAAGTACACATTTAACAACTTTGCAAAATTTTGTGTTTTATAATACTCATTTCATTACTTGGATAAATATGAATTTATTGAAATAGAAATTTGTTTAAATAGAAATTAAATCCAGTGATTATACAAATCAATTGCAGTACTGATGACTCTACTAATTTTAATGTTTTATCATTACAAAGAATAATATTTACAATAAAGCCACAAATATTTTTTTAAATATCTTGAAATTGTTTTTCATACACTTGAATGATCCCAATGTTATTATTTCATTACAATTTCTAATATGTAAAATACTAGCTCCTTATATTATTTGTTGTGCTTATTTTAATTTTTTTATTTGCCTTATCTAGGTGATTTTGAACCTCCCAAATCAATGCTATTTATATGAAATCAGAAATGGAAATGTGGATTGAAAAAAAAATAAACAGCATGAATAAAAACCTCATGATCTCTAGTAGCACCTTGTAGGAATCCAGATGAGTTCTACAGGGATGGTGCATATTTTCTCGTATAGCATGGTCTTTCTTGAATTATATAAGTCTGGATGCAGGAGATGAAGACTCATTGGATAAACAACCAACAATGTTGAATCAAGAATGAACTGTCCATCCCAAGTCAGCCAATTGAAGTTTACAGCCTTAACCCTGGGAAGAGCCTAATAAGAGATTGTGAAAGATGTTCAAAATGTGTCTTTTAAAATATGTGTTTATATGAAATTAAAAACATTTGAAGGGGGGGTTGGAGAGGTTGCTCAGTGATTAAGAGCACTGGCTATTCTTTCAGAGGTCCTGAATTTTGTTCCCAGCACCCACAAAGCAGTTCACAAGTGTCTATAACAGAATCCAATGCCCTCTTCTGGTATGTAGACGGGCATGCAGACAAAGCATCCATATACATTAAATAAATAAATCTTTAAAAAACAACAACAAAAGTATTTGTAGGTTTAGAGAGATGGCTCGGTGGTTGTTAAGAGTACTGGCTGCTATTCTAGAGGATCCGTGTTCAATTCCCAGCACCCACATGGCAGCCCACAACTGTCTATGACTCCAGTTCCAGGAAACCTGATTCCCTCACACAGACAAATGTGCACATAAAAAAAAACTTTGTAAAAATATAGATTAATTTTAGTGAGTCTGAATAAATGCATTAGTAAGTTTTATGTGTATTGTGGTCACTTTCTTTACCTATAATTTAAAGAGGTACTCGTGTTCAGAATTTATATTAAATGGAGCTATTAATTATTAATAGTTGTTATGAATCAATAATGAGCAAATAATAGAAGAAATAAAGGATTTGTATTAGATGATATAATTATATGATTCTTAAAGCAAAGATTGTGGTTTTCTTATCTTTATTATTTTTTAAGTAATTACTTTAGCATGCAAAGGTAATATAGTTTTGTAGCATTCCCACACGTGTGGTTATTGCATTCTAATTTGCTGTTCTCCTGCACCACCCTCCTCCATGTTCTGCTCCCTTGCCCCCTCTGTCTGCTCCTTTTTCCCCTACAGAACCTCCCATCTGCTTTTATAACACATTATCAACCCCTCTCTTCTTCTGTCCTTTAAGAGCTCTTTCTAAGGCCTCTTGATTCCTTTCTAGTTTGATGCTCTACACACACACACACACACACACACACACACACACACACACACACACACACACTCAATGCAGAGATATTAAAGCATATTTAATTTTCGGTGCAGGGGCTACATGAAGGAAAACATGCAGTGTTTGTTTGAGTCTGATTTATGTTGCTGAACATACTGTTTCCTACAGCTGTCACTATTTTTGTCACTTTGTGCATGTTTCACATTTTCTTTACTCATTCATCTGCTGATAGACCACTCACCCGACATTTTTGCTTAAATATTATAATAGCATAGCAGTAATGGCTTATTCAGTTAATTAGCTATGATTAGATCATACTCTTAAGTTTTTAGTTCTTTATTTATATTAAATACTAATCCCATGAACTTAATGGTTGTACATTCTGAGCCTTATAGTTCTTCACTGATATATTCTACTATAAAGTACACAAATAATTATAACATCAAAATTACAAATTTCAGTAAGTTCACACTGCTATTCTTTAGTTTGACACAATATTACAGGGTTTTATTCAATTTCTTGAAGTTTTGCTCTGTATGTTTCTCTTTCATTGAAGTGTTTGTTTTCAAATATTTCTAGCATATTTATTTTCATGTAAGACAATGACAGCTTCCCTAAACACATGGTCCTTGCAAAGTTTTTCAACAAGTATTAAGTTGGACTTCGGAGAAAATTTTAATATATACATTATAGCAGACCATGACTTGACTGATTCTTTACCACACTTACAGAATAAAAAGTGCCCAGTGAAGGTGGTGATATGTAGTTTTGGCCCATGTGGCTAGTGTGTGTGTATACCATGTATGCATAGGGGCAATTCTAATGCTTATGTCTTCTTTTGACTTTTAAGACAATAATAGAGTCTCTAAAAATCTCCCAATTAATTAATTTCCATTTGGAACACCTACTCTAAAGCAGAAGAGGCCATAAGAACAGCAAGTCTGCATTCACCTCCCCTCTTCCCATTACCACCACCATTGACTGTTTCCAATGAGAGAGAAGAAGCCTCAATCTAACATGGGTAGAGGAACTCCAAATCCATGTAACTGCCAAGGAGATTAGACGATTATGATATCTGACTCCTAAACAATTACAAAGAAGAAGAAGAAAAAGAATAAAGTGAAAGATCTAGTTTACAAGATGGGGATTTTGAGACTATTGAAGGAAACTAAGGTAAGTATTGTACTCTATTATAAAGGACTTCACAACACATCCATACCAGGCTTTCTACGGCAGAACTATGTGTAGGTTCTTAGTGATAAGTGGCTTTACCCAGGCGAGTTAATGGTAGGTTGGATTGCCACCTGGATGTTTGTTTCCAGCATTTTTTCAAACATCTTAGAGGCATGGTTAGGTGGTTGTTTTACAGCACAGAAATACAGGATAATCAGGGCATTGGTGGCACATGCCTTTTATCCCAGCACTCGGGAGGCAGAGTCAGGTGGATCTCTGTGAGTCTGAGACCAGCCTGGTCTACAAGAGTTAGTTCTAGGACAGCCTCCAAAGCCACAGAGAAACCATGTCTCGATAAACAAAATAAAATAAAACAAACAAACAAAAAAAAAAAAAACAAAAAGAAAGAAAAGAAATATAGGACAACTGAGTTTGTGAGAAAGATGATTCCCTCTGTGATTTTCCATATTTAGTTGACCAGAGCTTTTTAAATCTTAGTTTCCATTTCTTAATAAATTTAGAGGTAAGTAAGGTAAATAAAAGAAAGCCATACAAAATTATGATAGGTTACACAGCTAAATTTCATATATAATATTATGGTTTCTTTTCCTTTCTTTGCACAGCCCCTACCTCCTCTGAGGGACACAGAAGGCAAATTATAATGAAACAAACAAACAACAAAAATGAAGTGTCTATCTGCAAACAAATTGGACTTACTTAGTTCTATTCAATATTTTTAAGACACAAAGGGATAAAAGTTGTAATATTTGGTTCACTTTGCAATCATGTTACCTTTCGGTAGGAAAGTAGAGTATAAAGATTCCACAGGTGGAGGTAATGTTTACATGTTGGTTTTTGACATAGAATTACAGAGGAAGCTTCATGGACCAGGGAGAGTAATTTCAAATGCCCCCACCCCCTCATCTCACTGAGGGGCTTTTTAAAGTTACCTTTGTGTCTGCTTTCCTTTCAACTCATTTAAAACAAATCTTTAAATAACCTCCAGAATAAAGAATGTGTGAGCCATCATCATCTTCTTCAGTCGAGCAGAAAATTTTATTTTTGCTTCACTTTGATTTTCTGATTGCTTAGTGGCTTGGATAGCATTTAAAATCATGCAAAAGTATGCAGACATACGTCAACAAGCCCACTGCCTCTAAATGTCAAACTGACCTCAGTTATTGAAATCCCAGCTAGTTTTATACTGCCCTTTTTGAGCAATTTGTGATTGCCACTCAAGAAAGCACTCGTGCATACTACTCTCCTCAAAATATAGAAGCCCCAAATCTCTGTGCCCTTTGCTGTCCTACTCACTGCATGATCACAGCAATAGCTACAGCCAGAGCCCTTCCAGATGCCTTACAAATAAAACTTCAAAAACCTGGACAGCATTTCTCCCTTGCAAGAACTTTGTACAGAAGTTTGTTGTTGTTTTTATGAGTTTTGGCATCTCTTTTGTGTGTAAAATTCCCCTATCAGTCCTGATCCTGACCTGTGAAGAGATAATTATCACACCGCACTCCCTGAGTCTATTTTCAGCTGGCCAAAGGATTCTTCCAGGTTAGTCCATAATTATTATTATAATAATTATTATTACATATAATATATAATATGATATATTATAATATAATACTTGAAATACTGATGGTGTCTTTCTATCTTGTCCATTAGTTTATAAGCCAAGTCATTCCTTGCCTTTATAATTCCGCTTCCTTCCACATTCATATAAGAAAGATGTAGTAACTTTGTAAAAGTACCAAATGCATGAGATAAATTAATCTTCCTGTATAATGCACATGATCAGAGTCTTTAAAATGCTTTCACACACTTTATTCACACACATCCATAATCATCCCGTGGAGAAAGAATTACAAGTTGAGCCATTTGTGGCTGGAAAACATTGTGAGGCTCATTGTTTCATATCTAAATATGAACATGGATGATGGTATTTGCTACCCTGGGAAAGATGTCATCAAGTAAAAGGAGACGAAAACCACCAAATCCATCATGTCTTGGTTGTTACCACGAAGAAAGAGTTTTATAACAATGCTCCATTGCTGGCGAATCCCTGTGGATGCTGTGATCACAGAACACCTCAGGCATTGGTTCCCTGGCATTAGCTTGGTGGCATCAGCAGAGGGCTATGCCAATGACAATCACAATGGCAGATGTATTTACCTAATTTTTACAAAGCTAGGGTTACCACTGTAATCCCAGAACTCTCCAGGCAGGAGGGCTGCAAGAGTTTCAGGTCAACATGGGTTATATAGTTATGTAGGTTAAGCTGCCTGAGCTAAAGAATGAGACTTTGTGTTAAAAGCAAATCAATCAAACAAAACTCCATTACCTTTCAAAGTTAATTTTTGTTGGGAGTAGATTTGCATTTTCAGTTGTCTCCTGGTTTACTTACCTCTTCGTGAGCTGAACTCTAGCAACTTCTTCCTATATGATTTTTGTGCAGCCTGAATTGTGACTTTTTTTTCACTCAGTGGAGCTAGATGTTCTTTTTGTTTGTTTGTTTGTTTGTTTTTGTTTTTGTTTTGTTTTCTGCTGGCATGTACTCTAGGACATCATCAACCCAGAATTTTTAAACGTTATTTCTAGGTTTGTATACTTTTTAAACACTGAATAGTTTAAAAAATAAAGCAAAAATTTACACTACTAATAGTCCTCAATATATTTTTTCCTGGCTCTCCTCTCCTTTGTTTTCACTCAAGTCCTGTGGGTATCGCTGTTTCTGGGTTTGTCAAGTAAGTCTAATATTTTTAATGTTGGTGGTTTGGGCTGCAAAGGAACTCTCTTCATAATGCACCATGAGGTTTTTCTTGTCTTTTCCTGTCACCTACAAAAAGGAAGATGCTCTAGTTCTGTTATACTGATGTGAACAGACATCATGAGCTCCTATACAACATGCAAAGGTAGGTGTTTAATTGGGAACCTGTTTACGGTTTCAGAGTGCGACTCCCTAAACATTATGGTAGGAAGCATGGCAACAAGTAGACAGGCTTGGTGCTGGAGCAGCAGCTGAGAGCTTGAGTCTGATCTCCAAGTTGTAGACAGAGGGGGGGGGCAGAGAGAGGAAGAGACAGAGAGACAGAGAGAGAGACAGAGAGACAGAGGGGGTCACTGCCTGTCAGGAGCTTTTGAAATCTCAAAGCCTACCCACAGTGAACCTTAGCTGAATACAGCCCAGATCATACTACATAAAGCTCAGACATGTTCAGCTTGGGTTGGAAATGTCTTTTCAATGATGCAGAACCTGAACATTTCTCTGGTATCTGAGAAATATGTTGTCCCTTTATCTTTCCTGGAGATACATGCTAAAAGAGTACAATGCATGGGGTTACAAGCCAGAGTCTTTTGTAAAGCATTGCAATTGTCTACCTCTCAACCTGTTTCTCCCTCTTCAGTCCATGCCCTTTAAAAGTAACCCCTTTCAGGGAAACGTGTCTTTAAAGACTAGATTTCTTATTGTGTTTTTCTTTAAAGAACAAAAACATTCAACAGGAAGTTGAGTCCTTCCAAAGTTTTTCACTCCGGTTCAACCTTTCAGGGAAGATTTACATTATAGCCAGGGCCTTTGTGCTTCTTGGGACTTTCCTTTCAGTTGTACTCTGGCTTTCTGGTCACTTTGGTATAAGAATCTTCGTCTGTGCTGTTGGCTGCTCTTGACTCTGTTCTTAATGCATGCAAGGCTTTCAGATCTTTCCAATTTTAAAAATATAGTCTGTTTCTGTGAAATTGTCTTGACTTCCAGAGGCCAGTGCTCAACAAATATGTGGTATCAAAATTGTCTTGTTATAGTTTTACAGCTTTATGGACATTGCCTGCTCCATGGAAAAAGCTCTGCATCTTTCCCACAACACCACAGTGGGAGTGTGGAATGATAAAAGTGTGTCCTGTTGTTGTTACCTCTTCTCTAATACCTAATACACACCCTGCATACAGTGAGTGTTTATACTATTTTTGAATCATCAAAATAATATTTGCTTTTGACAGAACACTAACAATAAGATCTTGGCCTCTAAAGAACAGGATTTAGGAATCCTCAGAATGTCCTGCTCTAAATGAAGAGCTACAGACAACCATTGGGAACTGAGAAAGTGAGAATCAATATTCTCCAACGAGGAGCTACTGATAGGTTATCCAATCCAAAGTGGTCAGCCTTAAAAGCATATACATAAAAGCGACATTAAATAGAAGAGGTCATGAATTAGCAAGATAGTAGGGGTGTGTGGACGGAGTTGGAGGAGGAGAAGGAAGGGTGAGCATGATATAAATATAGTACTTGCATGAAATTCTAAAAACATTTTTTAAAATTAAAAAAATAATACAATAATGAACTGAGTATAATTTAAAACAGTGCAACTTTATGCAAATTCTGCCCTACTTATACTGAGGAATATTCACACTTAAGAGAAAAAGAATGAGAAATAAGATCTTTGCTCCAACAATGAAAATCTAGTATATGTAACTGGACCCACTGAAATCTGACAGTGTGTCTAACATCCCATAGGTCATAGAGTCTTTAACAACATGCCATGGAAAATTTTCTTGCAGAACTTGCATATCTCTTCAAAGTTTATGCTTTCTTGGCTAACAAAAATATTTATAAGGGAATAATTCCAAACCGTATATCCTGAAAATGCACTTCATATTTGGCCGCTTACTAAGGGAAGTAACTAGTCTTCTGTGTTTGTGATTGTGATTTTATTTGCTAACTGAAAGCCAGTATGTTTCTAAGTCACTGATAGTTGTCAAGTGGAATAAGTGTTGGATTTGCAAGATCTATCCTACTGTTAAATGTGGTTTCAAAGCTACAGAATGTCATCATAATGATAATAAATGTTTCAGCATATTTCACTGTAGGACTTGCAAAGGTGCAGATAGCTCAGAATTCATCTTTTCATGAGCCTATTACTAGAGAAAATATAAAGCTCTCCTTTATCCAGCCATTACTTAAATGAACACTTAAAAAAGCTAGCATTGTCACTGAAGTAACAGGAACTGCTCCACACATGTGATTGGCTTTTAGAGGCAACAAATCCATCAATTACTTTATATTTTATGTTCTAGATTTTAGACATATGCTGAATACTAAAGAACAATATCTGATCCCAAAACAAACTCTTGCCTCTGGGAGATAGCATACAATCACAAGCATAAAATCACTGAAGAGAGGGTCCTATAAGCCTCAAGTGTCTTGGGATACTTGAAAGTGAGGAGATAGACAGGCAATAATATTTTCATCCTGAATTATCATCATTTACCAAATCTACTCTAAAGAAATGAATAATTAACAAACTACTGTCTTGTAGAATTGAGACCTCAAAAGTCCCCAGATGTCCTTTAAACTACACCAATGTCTTCAATCTTTCTACAACTAGGGACCTGATTCTCAGTGATAATTTGAAGGCAAAACATTTAATATTCTCCCGTTATATGGAATTGAAGACAGAAAGCATGGGGATTGAAGAGTGAAGAAGATAAAAAGATAGAAAATAAATATGCAACCTACCAGAATTAAGTGCTAGAAAATATTGTGATATAATTTATTTTATTGACTGGGTTTTTATACAAAATAATTTGGTTTTTTTTTGGAACTAAAGTATAGCTATATTTTCCTGTTTTCTTTGTCACTTGAGGCCTTGGATATAAACTCCAACCAAGATAGTGTCAACAAAATGGCTCATCTCATCCAGACTAGAGCCCAGGCTTATTACCACATCATATACTCTGTATCCCAGACATGTTACTTGACTTTACAATGACAAACAAAACCTCTGTGAAAACCATAAAGTGAAGCAAATTTGTCTCTGAACCCTCACATAGAAGAGAAGAACAGACAACTCATTTTTTTTTTTTTATTGTGAGCACAAAATCAACTTCTTTCAAGTTTGAGATATTTTACGCTATTTTCTCATGGTAGTCAGTGTTGGCTTAAACTCCTATGTGTCTTAGGGATGTTTATCTTTAAGCCCCAAAAATGTGTGTGTGTGTGAGAGATAGTGATATATATGTGTATATATATATATATATATATATATATATATATATATATATATGAGACAGAGAGAATAACTTGATATCTAAAATACAATAAACAGCCAATCATTGTTAATCAGAAATCAAATTACAGATTTCTTCAAATCTCTTTTTGAATACCTTTAGTTACTTCAAAAATCTGTTTTCTAAAGAACTATCAAAATTTATGTGGAGTATATAAATATCATTTTTAGAAATCTGGTTTTATCTAGCAATAATACAAAGCATAATAAAATTGGCAATCTTTAGAGCTCACTACCTGCCCAGTTTTCTTAATTCTAAAGTCACATGTACCTTAAAAGTGAAGTATGAGTACTATCATCCCATGAACAGCCTTTGAAGCTGTAGGAATCTCCTGAACTGAGACAGTTGGCAACTGTATATACACTACCATAGATGAGAGGCTAATGCAGTGTGGTCTGAACCTCACTGTGATTAAATCAGAAAGAGAAACCTTATGATTCTTCTGTTCCTTACTTATCATGATTAATGAACCCCATTCCTATACGCAAGAACCATGACAGACCCTCTTAAGGGATGACACATAACTGAATCTCATTTAGGGATTAATACCTCCTAAGTGGAGAAAATGAGTAAAGGAATAGAGTCTATTTTACATGTAAAATGTAAATGCATTTTACACAAACACTGACATCCTAGTGTGAGGAAAGTAGTCATTCTAGTGATTAGAGATGAATGTGGACTAGGATGGTGTATTCTGAAGGAATTGTCATTGTGTGGGGAGTCCAGCTTCAAGGAATGTACAGGTAAATCAAGCATGACAGGCTGAGTTCTCTGCTAAGCAGCTGGGATTGCCTAGCTGCTTTCACAAAAGGCCTCACCAGTGTCTTTGAATGGACAGAATTAGTGCTGTAATCCTTCTATTCTGTTAGAATTTCCCAGGGTGGAAAGATGGATATTTTAGTTGAAGTGTATTATATTTACTGAGTATGAACTTAAGATAAATTAGTAAGATGAACTTACTAATTTACTAGCAAAAATTGAAACTTGAGTGCCTGAGCAAACTTCAGCTGGAAGCAGGCTTGGCAAGTACAGCAGATATGCATGGCTATGTTTCCTACTTCAATGAAAAAGTGCAGTCTGTAGAGATTGCCACTGGTATCCCAGGTCATAGTGATATCAAACATTGGCAATTATCTATGCCTATCCAATATGTCTACCATTTTAAAAGTACACTGGAGACCAATGTATTTTATTCAGTCATAAAATACTAGTAATGTGCTTAATGTCAGAATGTGTGAAGACAAAGTTACAATCCAAACACCTTAGTCACCAATACTTACATTGCAGACAGTGCTTTCAAAGGCCTTGATAACTGCCATGATGTCCTTTAGATGGTGTGATATGGTTACTACGCACAGGAAAGAGTAGACCTGGAACTCAGTTCTACATCTTACTAACTTTATCTCTTCTAATACTAGTTTTGACCCTGCAGTGTGTCTCCCAATCCTTACTGTTGATTGTGTGACTGTTTAATGTCACCATTTTGAATGATGAACACCAAATGGAATGAGATAGCATGAACAAATTTACTTTAAGACCCATATGTACTTCATAAATACCAGGGATAGACTCGAGAAAGCCAAGAATCTTACTTAGTGTTTCCATTGCTGTGATGAGACATTATGGCCATGACAACTCTTATAAAGGAAATCATCTGATTGTGGTTGGCTAGCAATTCAGAGGTACAGTCCATTGTCATGGCAGGAAACATGACAGGGACACAGACAGACATGGGGCTGGAGTGGTAGCTGAGAGTTCTACATCTGGATTAGCAGACAGCAGGAAAAGAGTGAGACACTGGCCTTGGCTTGAACATTTGAAAGCCCTAAGTCCACCGCCAATGGCATACTTCCTCCAAAATGGCAACACCTACTCCAACAAGGCCATATCTCCTAATAGTTCCATTCCCTAAGGGCCGAAAGGGGCATTTTCATTTAAATCAGCACACAAAGCTACCTTGTTACTAGACACATTAGTAAAAAATACACATAAATACTTTATAGAAAGGTCTTCTCAATGTCAGCCAGGAACTGCCTCTAAGTCTGCAGATTTTGACTCTTTAATGCTTCTTTTGATATTTGCATCTGCTGTGTTTGTATGTTTTTTTCTTCAAAATATTAATCATGATATGTGTTTTCTGCACTCTTGTAGGTAACTGAGCCATTAAGTTTGCTAGTTAAAGAATAGAAAGAAGTCTTCTGTGTATGGAACTGGATAGCTTTGATTGCAAACTATGAAATATAATAGCTTTTCTTTTGGTGACTAATATGGGACCCTGCTGAAGATTAAATTTGTTGAATTCCATAGGAACCTATGACAATTAGAATAGAGTGAATGACTGACTCTTCAATTCTTGAATACACTGCTTAACTGTGAGGGCCTTAAAATCACAGTAATTATTTCTGAAAGGAAAATAGAGAATTCCATATGATTTATTTTGTTGTTTAACCAGCTAGAAATGTATAGAGCATGGGTATTTGGCCTTGAAAACCTGGAACTGACATACTAGCACTCTTAAAACTTTGGAAATAATACAATAACAATGACAGTGAAGAAAATTTACATAAATACAGGAATGTATTAATAAACACAGGAATAAAACAATATACTATGCTCTCATGAGCAATTAATAAACAATCTGTTTTTTTAATGACCCCCAAATGATTTTCTGTGCAATAGATTATGCTATTCAATTAGTCTTTAAACTTAAACACCCCAATTTTCATATGCATGGATGGATTATGAGATGAGAACTAAAGAAATGATCCAGCTAAAAATATTTAAAATGTGATATTAAGGTATGAAAGATATATTTAGACTCTTTTATGAGCAACTGATCACTACTTGGAATGAATGAGAAAAATACCAGTATTCTGTTAATATAGATGACTTCCAGATGAGAAATGAAAACATAATCCAATTATTAAATGTCGAAGAAACAGTAACTCATTCCAAAACTTATTTTTTATGGAGTTACGTCTTCATGATTCTCAATGCCTTCCCTTAGATACTGATGCTGAGTAATTGATGCAGTCCAGAGCCAGTGGCTGGGGTTGTGAATAACAAGTGTTGTGACTATCTCACAGTGAGCATTTCCATTTGCATGGAAGTAAGAAAGGAAGCCAAAATGGTCACTGACATATGAAATGCCTTGGAGACCTCATCATTAACTTTTAGTATAAGTACCAGTGTTTACATACTTGACTATGAATGCACACAGTGGCACAATCCAGAGCCCTCTCAGGGACCTCCACAGGTCCATCATAGGATACTTCCTCACATTCCACACATTTTGATCTTTTCCATTTCTCTGATCATTGAATGTCCATTCATGATTCAGGACTTTTTTAAGGGTAGTCCCTCAATCCTCTATTATAAACTATGTCTTTTTGCTATACAAAGTAAACACACTGTTTATGAGTCTTCCCAGCACTGGTTGAATTCTAAAATATTGTGTGTCAAGAATTTTCAAAGCATCACTCAACTCTTTGATATTCTACCCATTGAGGAGTGTTCCTTTCTTTTTTATTTTTTAAATTTTCTTTTCTTTCATACATTATATCCCCACTGCAGTTCTTCCCCTCCATTCCCCTGCTTCCCCTCTCCTCCCAATCTGTTCCTCGTCTACTTCTCCTTAGGAAATAGCAAGCCTCCCAGGGACATCAATCAAACACAGTATAACAAGTTACAATAAGACTAGTCACTGAAGCAACAATCATATAGCCTGCATAGGTCTGAGCTAGATAGTCTGCATATATGGTACTATTTTGTAGCTAAGTATTCTTGTGACTCCTAACAATGGGAATAGGGGTCTCTGATTCTGTCATCTGCCTTGGTACCCTTTTCCTTCCACTGGGTTGCCTCATCCATCCTTGATATTTGTGTTCTCTTCTTTTGAATTAAAAGTAACTGTAGTCAGGACTGTTTCATGGAGAAAACCTGTATTGAAAAACCAAAACAACAAAAACAACAAACAAACAAAACAACTAACCTCGGGAACTCTCTTGTCATTTTATCACAACAATGCAACACAACTGAGTTTAAAGGTAGCCATGATACATACAGCTGATTTTCCTTTTTATGGATAAGCTGCAAGAAAAGTCAGAGTTCACCTTATGAGTTCAAAGTTCCACGTAAGAAGTCTGCCTTTAGATAATGATGCTGCAGATGTCATAGTGGGCACTCTGATCCACAGCTCAAGTGAGCTCCAGGCTACAATTTACACAAATGCATTTCTTGAAAGACCTATTCAGCTGAACCTCCGCACGACCACAGCCCAGCCAGTCTCTGTGGAATTGCTCCTCCAGTAATTCCTAAATAAAATGTTTACAAAGTTGAACAGTCATGATTGTTTCGTGCAGTAATAATAGCCAAATAATAAATATGTTAAATATCATGTGTGGGAGTGTGTATGTGTGTGTATATATATATGCATACTCTATATGCAGTGTGTATGTGTGTGTATATGTATATATATATATGCATACTATAAATACAATGTGTGTATATATATGCATACTATATATACAGTGTGTATGTGTGTGTGTGTACTATTTGTTAACTGGTAGATACCCTGTATATGAAATGGAGTGCTTATATATATGTATGTTGATGGGTAGCTGTTCTACATTTAAAATGTGCATTATAAAATACTTATATAACATACTCACTATTGATCCTCTCATCAGTAAAAGCTAAAAACCATTTCAATGGTTTTAATATGAAGTAAAATAAATGCATGCACTTAATTTCAGAATGTGTTTGAACTAGCTTTGTGAATTTTACCTTTAAAAGAACATTATCTCCCAGCCTCTCATGGCTGTCGGGATTGCACAGCATAAATAATGCCAACATTGAAAGATATTCTGATTCTATAAATATATATATATATATATAGTTTTGTTTTTTGAGACAGGGTTTTGCTGTGTTTTTGAACCTGTCCTGGAACTAGCTCTGTAGACCAGGCTGGCCTTGAACTCACAGAGATCAGCCTGCCTCTGCCTCCCTAGTGCTGCGATTAAAGGCAGAAAGCATTTATATTTTTCATGGCAGAATAAAGCAAAATTATGTCTGTCTTGACTAAATAAAGAAAATATGATATGGCTGTTCAGAGATGGATAATTTCATGGGAGAAACAAGTAGAGAAAAGATGGAATATTCATGTAAATTGGTTAGAGTGTGGATGGATATTTACAATGTCATAATAAATAATAACCTGCAGAGGCAAAACTGTCACGTGTAGCTTGCCTCTGAGTACAATAAATAACCAGAAATAAGAGCATATTGATAGATAGTGCAGCATCTCTACTGTCTAGGCTTATTATATGGAGAAGCAGTGGTTATGAGTGATCAGCAGTTTGACTGAGAGTGACACTAATGCCGTATATGTATATTTTCATCAAGCAGCCAGTGTTCAGATTTCTTAGTGAGTGTGACAGAACTCAGGTCATCCTGACTTTGAAAATGAAAGTATTCAGAACCTATGTCAGTTTGCAGTGACCTCATTCTGAACATGTTTAACTCATGAAAAATGTGCTATTTTAATGAACTAATATTGATGTAGAAAACAAATAAATGCAAAATGAAGATGTAACAGTGGGTTACCTGGAATAGTGAGAGCTATTGCAGCAATTGGAGACTAATGGAAGGGACCTGGAATCAACATCACATCACACTGGGCGGCTGGGCGGAGATTCCAGGCAGAGCCAGGCTGACTTCACTGCTTGGCTGTCTTAAGACACAGGGTCCAAAGGGCTGCAGTGAAAACACAAAAAAGTGATGCCGCCCTATTGCAATAGAGAAGGAAACCAGGTGCCAGAGTACATCCTGAGAGAAGGGAAAATCAGAAAACGGATGGGGAGACACACTGCTACTGATAGGAGTAGGAAATACAGTATCTCCATTGACAAATGCAGCTCACATTGTCATTTACCTACTTTCCAGTAGATGGATGCACACTGAAATCTGTAGAAAATAAACATAGAATCAGATGATAAAATGTTGCAGCCAGGCAAGGTGTACACACTTGTACATCTGGGTGATCTAGGAAGATGTAGACTTTGGGTCCTGCCTGGGTTACATAGTGTATACTAAGTCCCAGATCAGCCTGGGCTGCAGAAGGCAAGACTTTCTCAAATCAAGCAAACAACAAAAACAACTGTACTGTTGTAACAATCTACAGGTAAAAACATAAACATTATTCTATGATTTAACTTACAAGCAATTGTTAGAGCTATTGCAAACATTTGTAAATATCACACTAGCAAACTATGACTTAAAAGGAAAAATAGCAGGTTAATTGAATTGATTTTTTCTAATGTTTTATGATTCATTAGCCAATGAAAAACAATGAATTCTGAAATCACAGTAATGAAAGCTCTGTCAGGAGCTTTCTGATGAACAGTTGTCTTTTCTAAGTCATGCTTTTTACCCACCTGCCATGATTCCATCCTTCTATTCATGTGAACTGAAGCATTGCCTTTATGGACTGTTTCCACTTTTGCAACACTTGAATCAAACCCAAGGCTTTCCACTCACTCTAGGCCACTGTAACTTCAGTGCCTAAACATGGATGCTAATTGAAGTAAACACTTTTCCATATATCTGGATAAGCATTGAATCCTATTAACTTATTGAGTAAGGGACACAAGTGTAACTGGAGTGTTTTAGTTATTTTTAGAAGTATTCACATTTTCGTTTCTCACAAACAGATGCCTTCTTTATTGTTTATCACATCTTGTTTGAAGATAGTTAGTCACTTCCTGCTGCTGTGCCACATTCCTCCATGAACTACATCCAAACAAAAGGCTCCTGGGAAAAAACAAGTTTATGTATGAAATAAAACTTCTTAAGCAGCAGGGCATGAGAAGAAGATGCCTGTGGTTTGTAGAGTAGCTGTTCCCTTTGGAAATGCAGTATAATCTGAGCATTCAACTAAATGGCAAGAACCCTTTTTGGTGTGTATATATGGTTTATTTATATGTTCCTTGGTGACTGTCAAAAAACTGGAGGCTTTTTAGGTGAAGTATCATTTCACCAACACTCTACCACTTAACAACTGTAGTCTTCCAAGCAATCTTTCAGAAGTGATTTTCTCAAATCAGTTTAAGTAGATATTTTTAATTTTTTTTCTTGCACTTTTAAAATTAGTTCCTCCTACACAGGAATAGTGGGGAAAAAAATGCCTGCATGTAAGGTTGAAGTTCATCATGTCTGGATAACTCTCTGAGCTTGGCACAAAAATGAGGAGTCCCTTCCTGAACAGGACTCCCCTTCTCTGCCTAACCTCATTTGGAGGGTGACTGACCTTATGTGGACAATGACCCTGCCCAGGGCTCCCAGCAAACTGCTCTATGACTCAGCACGTTTCCCTCTTTCTTTCCCCACACTGCCTTGTTTGAATTGGTGGGGCATTAACATTTGTCTGTCCTCAATTAGATCCACATATGCAAATTAGGTGTATTTACTCCCTGGCTTGTTTGTTCTCCCCTCCCCCCTGACTCAAGCCCTTTGCTGATTTACTGAAGTTAATTCCCTGAATTGGCCTTCCCAATCATGCTTTGTTCTCATGGGCCAGTGGCCAACAACCCTGAGGAAAGGGAGCCCCACAAAACAAAACAACAACAAAAACCCAAAAAAGCCTAAACTAATGTGAGGGGCCCTGAATTTTCCTAAACACTGAACACTGAGTTTTGTCCAGAAGAAAAACAAAAACATATAGTGCTAAAGAGGAGAGTTATTGTCACCTGGGAAAACCAATTAAACACACACAGACACACAGACACACACACAGAAACAGACACACAGATACACTCACACACATACTCTACACACACACACACATACACTCACATAGAGACACCACACACACATTCACACACACACACACTCACACACACAGACACTACACACACACACTCACACACCTCACACACACACTCACAAACACACTCACATACACATACATACACAGACACCACACACACATTTACCACACACACATACACACACACCACACATAGACATCAGACACACACAGACAACACATACCACACTTACACACACACACAAACACCACACACACATAAACACCACATACACACATACACACACACACACTCACACACACAGACACTACACACACACACACTCACACACCTCACACACTCACAAACACACTCACACATACATACACAGACACCACACACACATTTACCACACACACCACACATAGACATCACACACACACAGACAACACATACACACTTACACACACACACAAACACCACACATACATAGACACCACATACACACATACACACACACACACACTCACACACAAACACACACAGACACCACACACACCAGTGACACTTCTAAAGTCACAGATCAGTACCTAGCATGTTCAATGATATCTGTGCTCATGGTGGAATGCCATCCCAGTGTCTCAGCACTGAGCATGTCCAGTTTTCTGTTGCAATAGCAGAATGAGTAGCAGTGTCTGGTTCTTAGGCAGCTGTGTGGACGTTGCCTTTCAGACCCCATACAAATTTCCAAAGTGCTTTTCATCACAGCTCTTTTATTTTCTGTTTCTTGTTCACCCCACACTCCCCCGTGTCCCTGTTGGCATCAGAAAGCTACAATCTCTTACTGTTTCATTCCACTAGATTGCTAGGTTCTGGCTGAACTCATTTCTATGAGATGGAGTCAACAAGAATCTGCAATCAGATGTTGTGATTATCTTGGGGTCACCTTGTGACATTCCATTCCTCCTTCTGTGGCCTCTGTACTTCAGTCTCTGCTGTCCCAGTCAGGAAATAGCTTTCCCAGGTTTATACTTATTTCTGATAAGCCACCTCACCTGATACTGTTACTCCACTGCAGACTGGAACATGAAACTCAGGAGTATTTTTTTGTCGCAGTTACTCCTCCACCAACGTCTACACTTTAAATGAAAATGTGAACATATTTTATTTACAAAGACAAATAAAGAACTTTTAGGCTTAATTAGTTTGTGTAGCGTATAATTAGCTTTTATTTCATTAGAAGAAACATTTTGAGAAAATCAGAGTGAAAATGGACAGCCAATATTAATTAAGATTCTTTCAGTGTATAGGCATAATGGGGAGGTGTAATGCTGTAATATTACCTTAATCTACTTGAAAGGATATGTGCAAAATAATAATGTTTGTTCATCATTGTTCTGATATTTTATTCTTAAAATTGCATCTCAGTCTTCTTCTTAGACATCGCTATTTATTTACAGATTGTGTCAGAGCAGATGTCACCTATTTATATTATTCTTGAACATTCATCATACTTTCTGAGACAGGATGGACAATTCGTGAGTTATGCACTCCTCCTGCACTAAGAGCAAATTCAGTGAGCAGCCATTTATTGGAGGGTTTAATTAAAAGCAGACCAAACAGACTTTAAACCTGTTCTTTGCATGAGATCATTTTATAATCATAGCTAAATGTCCAGGGTCAAAGGTTATATATTTTCCTCTTCTTTTCCCAGACATAAAATCTCAACTTTAGTGCTAAATAATGTGTTGAGGTACCTTTCTTTGTCATTCGCCATCTGTGAGTTATATTTTAAAATAAAATTTCTATCATTTTTACATTTCCTGAAAATGTAATTTAGTGGTACACATCTCATTCCACTGATTCTCTGAGTTTTGCATTAATGTCCCAGTATTCAAGAAATGGCTTGAAATTTTACACCAATATTTATTATTTTTACTTGCAAATCATCATTAAAATGAAGGTTGCTCTTTGGGTGTTTGGGCTACTGACATGAAGAGAATGCTGCCTACTTAGAAGTTTATTGCACAAACCAGAATCTTAGGATGTCAGTCCTACCTTAAAATGTAGGATGAACAGGAAGTAGGTACTGTTCAGATAAACTTACAAAAAGAGATCATACAACTCATAAATGAGCATCACAAGACACAGAACATTTCAATAAAATAGATATTTTATCTGGACCACAATGAAATGTTCTTTGAAAATACCTGCAAAATGTTTATCAAGTTTGCCTTCATCTCTTTTATGCAGCATTTCTAGTCATTCCCTCCTCATTTCTTCTACAAAACATCTCATGCAGTATGTTTTAATTATAAAAAAAATCATCACAACATTATCCTTTTGATCTATTTTCAGAAGGGTCTAGAAGCATCTGGAAACTGGAACGTAAATCCCACACTGAAATTTGACCTTAGGAAATATTCAAAGTGACAGTCAACTCTTAATTTTCACATAAAATTTTAACTATAAAACATCAACACAAACTTTTACTTAAAACAATTTATTGAAATTAGCGAATATAAATAACACTGATATCTTATACACAGCTTCATGTACTATATGCTTTATTGATTGAACAATCACATTGAACATATATAGACCTGACATACATTATTACATGGAATACACAGGACTGTGCCACAGGTCAGGAATGATGAGAAGATGAACAGATTACAATGACACTCAAAAAAATTATATATATATATATGTGTGTGTGTGTGTGTGTGTGTGTGTGTGTGTGTGTGTGTGTGTATGTATTATATTCAGAGCCCATGAGAAGCAGAGGCAATGCTAAACAAGATATTTATAACATTTTAATATTATCATTTCATGTGTATGAATATTTGGTCTACATGTATGTCTGTGCACCCATACATGCTTGGTGCCCTCAGAGGCCAGAAAAGGCACTAGATGCCCTGGAACTAGAATGAAAGATGGCTGTGAGGCTCTATGTCACTACTGGGAATCAAACCCAGGTCCTATGGAGACGAAGCCAGTGTTCTTAACTACTGAACCATCTGTCCACCACCTAAGCAAAATATGTCTAAAAGAAAAATAAACACCTGGGGATGGATCATGAAGGAGATGTATAAATGTCCTTATAACATGGCAATATGGGAGATAACAAGGGAGGCACAAGGTGTTGAATATAACAGAATCTGTAATCAATGATATACATACATGTATGAGGCTTCCAAGGAACAAACATACTCCACAAAAGGAAATAATAAATAACAGAAGTAAATACCTGTAGAGGATATTTTGTTTTGTTTTTGAGACAGGGTCTCTTTATGTAGCTTTGGAGGCTGCTCTGGAAGTAGTTATTGTAGGCCAGGCCTGTCTCGAATTCACAGAGATCCCCTGCCTCTGCCTCCCAAGTGTTGGGATTAAAGGTGTGATGGGAGATGCCATTATGTATATATGTTTCTCATACTGGTTAATGAATAAAGCACTGTTGTCCAATAGAAAAGGAAGATAGGAGGGACTAGGAGACAAGGAGGAAAGAGGAAGTAGTAAGGAGGAGTCAACATGGAGAGATCTGGGAGACCAGATGCCTGCCCTAATCCCCGGTAGGTGAAACCACGTGGAAATACATAGAAATGGGTTAATAATTAAGACAGAGCTAGCCGAAAAGAAACAAGTAACTGGCCAACAGCATAATATTAAACACAGAGTCTCGGTGTATTAATTTGGGCTGGTGCGGCAGCGGGACAAGACTAGCAGCGGGAGGAAAAACCTTACTCTTTACAAAGGTGTGCACTGCCACCGCTCAGCATAGAGGGGTTTTTAAAAGAACAGTTTGATGATAGTTGAACTTCTTAATAATATACAGTTTGAAAATGAAAAGTATATGATGGTACCAGTAAAAGACAGGGAACTTGAGAAGTGCCACCTCTCCTGTCACTGCTTGAGCAGACCTGAGTCTCTGGAACACTAGATGACTCGTCAGGTAGTCCCAGCTAACTGGAGACCCTCTAATTTGGCTCCAAAGTCCAGGGCATTGCTGACTTTCTTTTCTTTGTCTGCACACACATTGCCTGGACATACTGCCCTCCCCCCACCCACACACCCTCACATGCATGTTGCATGTCATTTGGACTCATTGGACAGCAAATTGATATGACCCTTGCTGATTGGATAATGTATGCATATATGACAGTGAACATGCACATTAAACCAGATCTGTGCCTCTATGCTGTTTCTCCAGAGTCTGCTTCCCAAGAAACGCTTTGTGATTCAGTCTTCCTCATCTTTCCCACACTGACCAGCTGGTGAGAGAGAGAGAGAAAGGGAGAGAGAGAGAGAGAGAACCCCCTAAGTATAGAATAAATTGTAGAGAGAAGTGTCACTTCTTTGCATGAAGGTTCAGAGTGCTATGGATTGCAGTAAACTTGGTTGATAAAGAACATATAACAATACTAGCATTAGACTTGCTTCCCCTATTACGGTTTTTGTGAATACTTCTTTTGAAGTGAAACTCTTACTAGGGGAAACTTGAGGCACTGCAGGGTGTGGAAAAAGCTAGGAGGTTCAATTACTGCTGCTGAAGAGGATGTGGTTCAGTTAGTAGAGAAATTGCCTGACATGCAGGAAGTCATGGGTTCAATCTCCCCCATTGTCTAAACCAGGCAAGGAAGCCCACATCTCTCATCTCTGCACTTGGGTAGTGGTGGCAGAAAGATGAGAAGTTCCAAGCATATTCTTCTACATACTGGGTTTGAGGTCAGTTTAGACTACATGGGTTCCTGACTCAACAATAACATCCAAGCAAAAACGCAGAGCTTTGAAATTTAACTATTGCCCACAGAAAGGATTAGAATTATTGTTGCGTTTCTTTCAATCTATAACAGAGTTAAAAATCTCTAAAGACAGAAAATAATCAATCTCACTCATTTCTTGTAAAAAGAAGTATTTAAAATTATGTAAGTATCAAAATCAATTGTTTGGCAATGTGATTCGACCAGGGAAAACAGTTCACTAGTGAGTCTTTAGCATGTTTAACAAATATTAAAATATCATATTAGTCAAAATATTTTATTCTAAATAATGTCTTCCTGGCCAAAGAAAGACATTGTAAAAAAATGCACTTTTAAGAGTTTTATATAAATCGTTTATTATTCAAATTTTATTTTAATCTGAAATTCTCAAATGTAAAAACAATTTTCTCACGTTGTTTTAGCTAATTGAAGCAACTGATTCAAAAAGACAGTTCTGAAATGCTGTGATTTTACTGCAGCTCAAATGGGCATGCACAGCCAAGACAACCTCGTAATGTCATAGGTAATTTGGAATTAACCTTTTTTACCTTGCCTTAGAAAAATACAACGAGGGTGAAAAAAGCTACATAATTTTTACTTAAAATTGAGGGGAATGTGGTCAAGCATTTTTTGTTATATCATAAAGAAAAATCTTATCTACAAGTGTTTTTCCTGTTGAAATGGTCATATCAGATAAAAATACATATGTTGCTATAGAAACTGATTGTAAAATTTAAACCAAATATGTTTTAAATACATAGGGTAAAATTCTTAGTTTCTTAGTTGTATTTGAATTTTAAGACATGACTTTTGCCCTTTCATGGAAAAATACTATACTCTTATATCTAGTTTTGATAACATCCCTATTTGAGATTTACTTGTCTGTCAACCATCTACACAAGTATCATTGTCTTTTTTTTTTTTTTTTTTTTTTTTAATTGCTTTGAGGCCACAACAACTCTTATAAAAGAAAACATTTAATTGGTTGATTGGTGCCGGCTTACAGATTCAGGGGTTTAGTTCATTATCATCAGGACTGGAATCAAATGTGGCAGCAGGCAGGCAGATGAGAGCTGGAGAAGGAGCTGAGAGTTCAACATCCTGATTTGTCTGCAGATAGCAGGGAGAGAGAGAGAGAGAGAGAGAGAGAGAGAGAGAGAGAGAGAGAGAGTGCGCCACTGGACCTGGTTGAGCATTTGAAACACAAAGCCCACCCCCAGTGACACAGGTCCTCTAACAAGGCCACACCTTCTAATCCCTGTCAAGAAGTGGCTCTCACTAATGACCAAGCATTCAAATCTATGAGCCTATGGGATTTATTCTTTTTCAAACCAGCAAGCAACAAGTCAAAATGACTGATATATTTGTGACGCTCCCACCAAAGTACATAAATAAAACAAAGAAAAAAAATAAAAATTAGAGTGGCATAAATAATTTTCTGTGTTCTGTTTTGCAAGACAATCAAAGCTTTCCTTCATTTTTATAATGTATAAATTCAAAATTTTGCAAATAGCACCTTTATTTAAAATGACATAGAGATTTATTTAAACTAATTAATTGACTGTAATGTTCCTAAATGGGATGGCAATGACATAATCATCCTTGAAAATATTGTAAAACTGTATAAACTCCAAACACTATCATTAAACCATTTTCTCTTTAAATATTTCTTAGTTCTGTCTCAACATAGTGAAATAAATACCCGAAAATAACAATAGCATCAACAATGTGCCCTCATTTGGGAACTAACTTTTCTGTGTGGATCAATGAGGAACAATCCAATTACAGGGAATTCCACAGTCTAATACGCTGTTCCCCTGTAATTCCTGTAATGGGATTTGTGTAACTGGGAGACTTCGTGTGGCTATACACATTGACTTTGTTAATGTTAGTCTAGCACCATAAGGGATCAGGCTTTTCCCAAGCTCTGTGCCTGTCTCCTGATATCAAGCTGACTGAGTGCTGGCTTCACTAAACATTTTGCTTCCAACCTGTGTCATTTATTTGTGTCTAATGTGATGAAAATAAAAGATGAAAACATTATAGATGATTCTGAGTTACTTGGGGTGTCCTTTTCTTCCCTGTATTTTGAGAGATATATTCTTAATAAACTGTTTGCAAAACACTATTTTGTGACTGTTTACATCTGAGATTGTTGTAGCTTTTGAATGTGATTTAAATTTTATTGCTGTAAGGATGCACACTACTTCCTGTACAGAGAAGCCCAGTAGAGTGCTTGTGTTCAATTCAGACACATGATGGGAAACCCACAGATACAGCTGACCTGAGCTAGTGGGAGCTCACTGACTCCTGACTGACAGCTGGGGAACCTGCATAAGACTGAGCTAGGTTCCTTGAATGTGGATGTCAGTTGGGGGGCTTGGGCAGTTGTAGGGCCGCTAGCAGGGGGAACAGTATGTATCCCAAGTGCATGAACTGGGTTTTTGGAACCCGTTCCCTAAGGAAAGATGCTTTGCTCAGCCTAGATACAGTGAGGAGGGCCTTTGTTCTGCCCCAAATCATTCCACAGACTGTTGATTCCCCTTGAGCGGTCTCACCCTTTCTGAGGAGTGGATGGGGTGGAGTGGGGAAATGGTGGGAGGAGCAGGAAGTATGGAGGGAGAGGAAATTGGGATTGATACGTAAAATACATATATATTTATTATTTTTCCTTATTTTACATGTCGATCCCAGTTCCTTCTCCCTCCCTCCCATGTTCCCGATCCCCCCGTACTACCCCCCCCACTCCACAGGGAGGGTGATGCCTTCCAGGAGAAATCATCAAAATCTGTCAAATCATTTGGAGTAGGATCTGGGCCTTCCCTCGTGCCTCTAGGTTAAGAGAGTACACCTCCATGGGGAATGTGCTCCCAAAGTCCTTTTGTGCACTGGGAATACATCCTGGTCCCACTGTCAGAGGTACCTTAGACTGCCCAGGCCTTCTAATTGAGATAAAGATGTGGCACATCTACACAACGGAATACTACTCAGTGGGAAAAAAAAATGGAATCTTGAAATTCTCAGGCAAATTGATGGAACTGGAAGACACCATCCTGAGTAAGGTAACCCAGTCATGAAAAGAGGAACATTGTATGTAATCACTCATATATGGATTTTAGACATAGAGCAAAGGATCACCAGCCTATAATTCATATGACCAGAGAAAATAAGGTTGTTTTTAAAATTAAAAAAAAAAAAAAAGAAAAAAATTGAGACATGCATCAGATTTGAGAATTTAGAAAGATATGACACACACACAAAAAAAAAAAAATGAAAAAACAAAAACAAAACAAAACAAAAAAACCCAAAAAGACATTTTTTTTTTCAGGAAGGAGAATGAATGTGTGTGTGTGTGTGTGTGTGTGTGTGTGTGTGTGTGTCTTTAAATCTTTAAATTTTCAATGAAGATTTCTTATGTGTTGACAAAAAGTCAATCTCAAATTACATAGTACAATTTCCCTACTAGATACTGAAAATTATTCTATATGATTAATTCAATCTTAGTTTTAATTAGCAAGGATAATCTAGCTATTTTTTTTGAGAGTGGCTCCAAGTATTAACAGTTTTTAATATAAGAAAGCCTTTAATTATTCTGAAATACTAAAATAAAAACTGGTCCTGTTGTTTAGTTTTTGCATACATTGCCAGTAGATATTTTAAACTATGCTTATGATGCTAATGTTGTTTTTCTGGAACATTCAAGAGGCACCACATCTTTTGATCTTCCAACACAAACGCTATAGAGCATGAAGCATCTCAGTCTCCTCTCCAAGCCTGAGGAGTGACCTAATAGCATTAGTGGCTCAGTCACTTTAAGGAGGGACTAAGGATTAAAGCTTATCATGTGCTGTTGATAAATCTTTAAATCCTAGTTACTGTGTTGAGTCCTGCAGTTGTTGGATCTAGTGTGGGGTCCTGGCCTGGATTAAATGCACTATCAGGAGAGATTGAAACACACCATAGAGTTAGAAGTGTAAGGACAGAGATAGCCTTGGGACTAAAGAACAGGGAGTTACCTTCTCTGTTATCCTTGCCTGTCCCATTTAACTATCCCTGTCAAAACCCAAGATTGGCACCTGCCAAAAGAATTTGAGACTAGTAACTCCAGCAGAAGTCCTTCAGTGAAAGAAGTAAACACAAGTTATAGACACTGATAGAGGATGAGATAACCAGCGAAAAAAACTTCGTCTGCAGCAAAGTTAATGAGATTGCAGCCAAAAGCTGTGCATACTGCCTGGAAAGTGATCCTGAATGGTCTAAGTTTCTGTTGAGGGATGTAGAACTCTCATGCTTAACTTGGATTGTTTGAGTTTTGTTTTGATTTGGGGGTAGAATGGGGAAGTTAGCAATTATGTTGATGAAAAAATTTTTTTACAGTTTCTAATACACAGGAACAGAATTTTAAGATCTTGATTTCTTCAAGGTGATAACACAAACACACACATACATATACACAAGATACAAACACATCTATCTATGCATATACATACATGAGTATATAAACACACACAAAAGCACAGAGAGATACACAAGCTTACACACACAGACATACATGCATACACAGATACATAATCACATTCACATGTACATATGCACACCACACACACACACACACACACACACACACACTCACAGAGAAAATACATCCACACCTCCAGGGAGGGTGAATGGTCTGTGGCCCTGTTGCTGACTTGAAGAAGAAGCTAATATAAAGCTGAAATATAAACTTGCACACACAGCAGGAGATTATTCCTCTAGTATGAAGTGATAGATGCTAACAAGTGAGTGCTGGCACAAAACCGAGACAAGAAGAAATATAAAACTTTATATTCCTCCATGTACAGTGAACATAAACAGAAGATTAACAGCCAGAATGAAAACAGTACTACGTATCAACATTAATAGGAGAGAAATCCAGTATAAATATGGCCCCTAAGATTAATGCATACAAAGAGAATGATATAGAAGCTTATTTTTGTGAGAGAAATGTGTACTTGATACCACTGTATGTGAAGAAAAATTTCTCTTTTTGCATGAGAATACTTTATTATCCCTATCATGCTGACTCACCATCTTCCAGGGGGAAGGTAAATTATTACTCCTCCTGGAAAAGCAAGTTCAGATTATCTCACCCTGCATACTGACATGCCAGAAAATTCTATTCTAAGTTCATTGAACAGGTTCTAAGGGCATAATCAATTTAATTCACAAAATGACCATCAAGGAATGTCTTAAAAGTATAAAACTCTTAAGTATTTCACAGTGTAGCAGTGTGTATGAATGGATTACTTTTTTTGGCCCAAATAAAAAATTGAAAATAACATACAAGTGCCTTATTAAATATGATGAATATCTATGTTTACATTATATATATACATATATATATATATATGCTTAATCCTACATCATTTTAGGAATATAAATCCACAACACAACCATAAAACCTGTATAATAAAAATATATTCACAACCTATTCATTGATTTTATTTTTTGGTCTGATAGATGGAAAACCAGGGTAGTTGTTATCATTCTCACACAAAAATCTTAACAACCTGAATATCATAATCAAGGTAGAGGTGACCAATGCCAGAGAGATGTGTTCAAAAGACTGTTAGAAAAAAGGAGAGAGGAGCAAGATGTACATGGTACATCTCCATGGAAACGGTGCAACCCAGAAGTTAAGGTAATAAAATACTGACAGGGAATAAACTTGACTACTTAAAACTACTCTATAAATGTTCAGAAGACATATTATTGTGGATGTACTGAATTGAGTACTCTCCTTTACAAAGAATGAACTTTGAAAGAAATGATTTTCATTAAAAAAAAAGTTTCTTAAACAAGAAAGAAGACATGGGTGAAAGGCGAAACATATGGATCCATGTAAAGAAAGGGAAAGAGAAAGAGGAAGAAAGAGAAAGAGGAAAAATGAGAGAGAAAGTAAACAGGTTCAAGAGGGCTAAATACCAGTAGAGTAATTTAATTCTCTAATTTCTAATTGATCTAACAAATATGAGTAGGGTCAAAATAATAATTGCTACAATCTTCTGATTGAATGTGGCTCATGAATAACTTACATAAAGGGCATCAGTGTCATGAATGGCAAATCACTGATGGCACCATTATTTAACAAAAATAAAGGAGTTGATGACACATTCTTACAAGGTACTTGCATTAACCATGAAACAGTATAGAGTGAGTTAATGAAACAATTTATTGGTTGATACCTATTGAAGATGCACAGGCTACCACTAAATAACAAATGAAATGTTCTATGGCAATTTAAAGTCATACCTAATAATTGACTTATTTCCAATTATACTAGCAACCCTGAAAATTTAACAATAAGTAGAAATGCCAAAATCCCAAAAGAAGGTAAACAATGTTAGCAACTTTAAATCTCTATTACCATTCCCCTAATGATTACCCCAGTGTCCATTTGAATCAGCAATGAAGAAAAGTTTATTATTCCAGTCATCTTCACTGGAATCTGTTGTCACTGGTCCTTTTGATGATATAAACATTTGAATATTTATCTCAAGAAGTACTAATTTATGACTAAGTCCATTCATCACTGTAACAAAATTACATGGCACTGGGCAATCAACCTATACACAACAGAAATGTATTCCCCATAGTCCTGGAGGGCAGCAAATACAACATCAAGTTTTATGTATGGTAAGAGTCTCACTCTGGGTCCACACCACACTCCTGAAAGGAGTGAAGGCTGCCTCCACCAGGCAGAAGAAATAGATGTGTGCATCTTTTAGCCCTTTTTTTTTTTTTTTTTTTTTTTTTTTTTTTTTTTGAGGCAATAATCCACCAGGACAGAATCTTCTCTGCTTAATCATCCCAAGAGTCTGACCTCACTTCTTAACACCATTGCACTTGGGTTTAGGATTGAACAAGGGTTGGGGATAAAGACACACATACATTGATGTGCAAAACTAAATGTGTGGCTTTTGAGAATTTGCATTGCACAAGCTGATCATCTGTCTGCTTGGATAACACTGTCTTTGCCAAAATATATCATAAAAGTTTCCACTGTGGATTTTCTCCATTATTCAGGGGTAAATTTATTTAAAGTAACATAATGTTGTCAAATCTTTGTGTTGTGTTTTGAATAACAGGGCTGGAATGGTCAAATGCAATAATCATTTATTTTTAAAACGATCAGTTCAAATACTACACATGTCACCAGCACAGGTTGCAAATACTTCAGTTATTCTAAAGAGCCACCTGTATGCACAAGCCTTGATAACTTTTTAAATAAATAAAACACTTTATAGTTAAACCTGTATATTTTCTTACAAGGCTCCTTTCCATTAGGAATTCTATAAAATACAGCAATTGAATTTTCAGTGCCTTAAGCTAACAATCTCTTTTATTTGGAATATATATCAATTATTGGGAACTTTATTCCTTCTAAGAATAGAATCTTAAATTATAATATAAAATACATAGTTTTTTTTAGATTTCTCTACTCAAAAAAAATCATAATAATGTATTTTTCTGGATTTTTTTTTTTTTTTTGCCAGAAACAAGCACAGTGCTAACTAAAGTTATCCAAAGGACAAATATGCTGTCTGAAGTAAATAATTTATTGTACAAATACCTATCAAGTGCCTACTCTGTACCATATACCTAAAGCCTCAGTTACATATTTATAATTCTGCTAACAACCACTGTCATGTGTGTTTTAACATGTGTTTTCTACTCAGTGATTAAAGAGTCAGAGAACTGAAATAAATTCTGAGATGCCACCCTAATGTCACAACTTAATCACATATAAACAAGAACTTCTTTAATGCTTAATTCTTTTGTCTATGATCATGCAAGATGATTTTAAATGAAATCATACTTGCGTCTTTAAACATATTTCGTTCAGATGTTTTTCTCTTAATTATTGAGTGTAATGACAATGAAAACAACTTTATTATCCCAAGGATATTTTCATAGGCTAGTTGTAATTTTTTTCACCTTTTTTGCTTTTGAATTAAAACACAGCTAACAATTTGGCTAAATTGTCTTTATATCATCATATGCATTTTTATATCTCTGAACTCATGTTTAGAGTATTCTCTTACAGTCCAAATGCTGTGGTTTTAGAGAAATGGGGGACATTTAAAAGAATGTGGTTAATTGAGCATAAATGTTAGAGAACATACATTTGCAGATTTCTTTGAACAGTGGGGCTTATGAAGAACATGCTTCTCATGGTAAGATCCACAGCAGCCATCTTTGGGAGAGCTTCTTTGTACTGGTCATTGTTCTCTCCATCTCCAGATCATGCTTGTTAAATGCATTTAAACACCACAGTCTCTCTTTGACTATCAGTTGCTTTAATTGCCCCCCTTTAATTGTTTCTTGCAAATAATTGACTTATTTGGCTTCTGAGATTTAGGTGTGATGTCCTGATTCCGAAGATTACAAAACCCAACAGCATGGCCACCTGTTCACACCAATGGGGAAACAGGAGCCACCAGTGAGGGACCCAAGGCAGTGTACTTTCTCACCAGTTTCCTCATCACAACACCTTCTAAACTTAACCATGCTCAACACAGTCACCTGGTGGATTTCCTCACACTGCAATCTACCTTGCAATCCCTGGTTCTCCAGAAATTTGATCCATTAAAATACACCATCATATTCTCTAAGAATTACAGAGCAGGGTGAAACCATTAACATCTTATCAAGATATTAATTTTGGTATCTCTGGAGGGCTGGGTCATATCGAGGATCTCTATCTTCATTTGCTATGATCTGTCTGCTACGCTAACAGTTGCCAGATCCAGGCACAACTCATGACTATTTCTTTGTTTTATATTAACCTTTCCTCCCTTGAAAAGCCCACATTCTTTTTAGATAGTCTGGGCAAGTTCTGAGAATAATTACTGCCTTGGTTGGCCAGAAGAAACATAAGAAAACTTGTGTCAGAACAAATTGGGAATTTGTTTAGTGTAGGTAATCAAATTAACAAGGATGTTCTGAAGGTCAAGAGAGGCTGGACCATTGCAAAAATGCTCTCCATGACTAGGGCCATGATTCGTACACTGTTTATTCTAATGATTCCATGAGCTTGGCGGCCAGTGTGGTGGCACTGAGGTGTCTGCTCATTTAACCCGGAACCTACTGGAAGGCAGTGAAGTCCTGAGCTCCATGCCACAGAGCAAGCTAATGATCTCTGCTAGACACTGATTGGCTCTTGCTGAAATGGATTCGAATGCACAGCAGTGGACTGACTCATCAAGGGGATGAGTCCACTTCCTGGTTCCTGATTCTTCTCACCCAGTTGATTGTCTCCCTCCTCATAGTGGACTCCTTGCCTAGTTGTCATCCCTCCAAAGGCTCAGCAGAACCACATAGACGCCACTGCCCTTCCCCTGCAGAACTTTGAGTCAAACAGAAAACTCAACAGAACAAAGACAACTAAGCTCCCAGGGCCGTGCTCAGACAGAGAGATCTTCCTTCTTGATTGGAAGAGGTGAAACATCATAGCAAAATCATCCCGAACGAATACTGTTTCCTGGACATATAAGACAGGCTGACCCCAATGTAGACCTGGAAGTCTGAGCTGATGCTGTAAAAGCTGCACGAAGCACACATTTCTAAAAGCAGTTCCTCTACTCACCAGTTTTCAGAAGTGTGCCTTCAGTGCCCTGACTGTTCCCATCTGTGGTCCTGTGCTTCTCTGCAGTGGCTTCTCTGGGCTCTGTATTCCCAGTGCAATTATTCTGCACACACGCAGTTCCTTCATTTCAGATCCTACTGCTGTCTGCTATCATAGATCTAATCACTCAAGGTTCCATATTGAGTAACCTAAAGTCTTCATTTCTCTCAATACTCACATTGAACACATCCACAGATTCAAAGGCTTTCACCTACCTCCTGAGTCATTCTCCAAATAACCACCAGAGCAAACCATCTTAAAATACAAGTAACATCTTAGTGCTCCTTAGTTTAAAATGACACAAACAGCTATTATTTCATTTCAATGAAAAGCCCTCTTCCAGGCTCTCCTGTTCTTGCATGATCCAATTGCTTCTTCTCTATCCTTAACTAGCAACACTTTCAGGTCATTGGCCATGGATAATAATTTCCAACTCAGAGAAAGAAAAGGTTGCAGGCATTTATCACTCACACACCCCTCTCTTACAGAGTTGTTTGAAGAAGCTCTCTTAACCATTCTTGATCTAAGTTCCTGGTTGATCTCAGCTACCATGCTGAGTCATGTATAATCCAGTTATTGCCACACTGCACAGGGCATTGTGTGCAAGAAAAGGGGTTCTTAGTCTTTCCCCTGGGGTGTCTCAGTACTTACCATGGTTTCTGGAACAGACTAAATAGGTATTTAATAAATCATTTCACATAGATGAATTGGTTAACGGAAACCAAGACCTAGAGATGGTTGTTTTCAATTCTGCATGCAGCATAGCCTTGCATACAAGGCAATGATTATGTAATTGGATTATCATCTTGTCAGAAGAGCAGCATATTACATGTAGTTGATACCCTTCCAGGCACTTTTACCCTAAGGGAAAATTTTCTTCCTTCCTCTACCCAACGGAATCCTAGCTGAGGTAACTGAAAAGTTCATCTTGAAGAATAAAATTTGAAATTTGAGAAAATGTAAAAGAGAGTTTAAAATCAGTATTTATCAACTTTTCTACCATGGAACATCTTAGTCTGTGTTCTATTGCTGTGAAGAGACATCAGAAGCAAGTCAGCTCATAAAGGAAACATTTAATTGGGGGGAAGGCTGGCTTACAGTTTTAAAGTTATCAAGGTGGGGAGCATGGCAGCGCACATAGAACTGATTAGCTAAGAACGACATTCTGATCCATATGCTAAGAGAGGGAAAAAGAGCATGGGCCTGGCATGGGCTTTTGAAACCTCAAAACATACCCTCAGTGACATGTCCTCCGGTAAAGTCACACCTACTCCACTGAGATTGCCTCCCTAATCTTTTTCAAATAGTGTCATTCTTTGATTACTAAACAACCAAATACATGAGCGTATAGGGAGTACTCTTATTCAAGTGTCACTTGTATAAAACAAAGATGAAAAGTATACAAATACCGAAAACCATGTAGAATGCACCAGTGCTGAGATCTTTCAACGTTTTGCCAACTTGACTCAAACTAGATACATCTGGAAAGAGAAAATGTCAGCTAAGTAATTGCCTCCAACAGATTGGCCTATGTGCAATCTGTTGGGCATTTTCTTCATTAATGATTGATGTGGGAGTGCCTAGCTCCTGTGGGCTGGTGTTACTGGATTGTATAAGAAAGCAGGCTAAGTGTGCCATGGGAGCAAACCTGTAAGCAGCACCCCTCCATGAACTCTTCATCAAGCTCCTTCTTCCAGGTTCTGAACTTGAGTTCCTGCCCGGACTTAGTTCAATCAGTGACCTGTAAACCAAATAAACCCTTTCCTACCCAAGTTGCTTTTAATAGTGTGTTTTTCAGGGCAATGGAAAGCACACTAACTCAAGATCCAAATGCCATCTTGGTCCAACTTCCTCCTTTCCAAAACTATGAATTTGTTTTCTTTTGTTGTGTGAAAATTCAACCATCCTCCTTGACTCTGCAAAAGCCCTCTCTCCCTACTTCACTTAGATTAGAACCTCTGGCAACTTTAATTGAGAAAAGTATCAACTAATGAGATAATTTAGATTATTTAGGGGCAAGGCGGGAGATATTGAAGACTAATTACTTGATTCTGGAATGCCTGAAAAAATTACTTATTCTTTACATATTTCAGAGTAAATGTGTGTGAAAGCCAGTTTTCTGCACAGAGATTCTGTGGCCAAGTCTCCCGTTGTGTTCTGAATGTAAGTACCAGATGATAAAACTTCCCAGTTGAATTTAATTAGTTTTTCACAATCAAAATTTCAAAGGCATTTTAATTTTCAGCAATTACTCTGCTTGTTGCTACAGTTGAATTTTATTGATGATTTAATGTAACATTCAGTTTCTTATTGAATGAGATTTCAATGTCTTGTTAATTAAAATAACAGCACTTTTTTTTTAAAGGAGCATACAGGCGCAGATAAATATGTTTTGAGTATTGGATTGTCATAAGATAGCAACATATATTTTTAATATCTCTAGTTTTGTGTTCATTAAGATTACTGTCAGCAAGCTTCCATGCTTCTTGTCAAATGGCAATGTAGTACATAGTAATTTTACACTGTTCTTTACAGTCCTATCATTTCTATTTTATAGCAAACGTTGAAGGAAGACAACAATACAGCCAGCAAGCTGGTGTTTTGCTAAGCTTTTCACAGTGAACACTTAGTTGCAATAATAATTCATTTTATATGATCTTAGTGTATACTATGAAGGCTATTTCCCAGAATGGCAATTTTGTTGTTATATAAAATAAAATTATGCTTTGGTTTAAATTGCAATGTAACAAGAAATAGAGGCATGAATCTGGTATGGAATCTGCCTCATTGTCTGCACATATATCTTAAGGAGAGCCAGTTATAATATTACATATTTACAATGCAATAACTAAAGTGCTTAGTAACAGAAATTAAGGCATGAAATTTTGTTTATAAAAAATCTTGATGGAATTTCAGGACATATAATATTTAAGAGCATAATGTTAAACAGTGATGTCTATCAGATTTGATATCTGTATTACTCTGTTATTAATCATCATTAACAATAATTAAGTCATCAGTCATTAGTAAAGAAAAGGAATTACTTTTTCTTTGTAAGAAATAAGGTCAAAATGTTTTAGGACAATATATTTTCCCAGCTCTAGATGATAAATGCTAATTTACAATTGAATCTAGAATTAATTGTTCATCCTTGTTAAGTTTATTTAAATGTAACCAATATAATTCTAACATAGATTTTATCAGTTCAAAATATGAATGGGGCTTAGTGTTGTCACATTTTTTTGTTCAGTCTCATTTCTCTTCTGATATGATGAGTTAAGCAATATCTAATTCTCACATATATACATATGTGTGAGAGTGAGTGTGTATGGTGCATGTTAATGGATGTATGTACTTTCAATAAGAAAGTAAGTGAATTAACCAACATGTTGTGGAGTTGAAGTCCTAATAATTAAAAAAAAACACATATTTATTGTTAGCATAAAATTAGAGGAAGAAGGTACACTGGCTAGTCTTATGTAAACTTGACATAAGCTAGAGTTATTTGAAAGGCTGGAAACTCAACTGAGACAATATCTCCATAAGATCCAGATGTAGGGCATTTTCTTAATTAGCAATTGTAGGGAAGGGCCCAGCCCATCCTGTATGAGCCATCTCTGGGAGGGTGGTCCTGGTTCCTATAAGAAAGAGAGCAAACCATGAAGAGCAAGCCAGTAAGCAGCACCCTCCATGGACTCTGCCTTAGCTCCTGCCTCCAGGTTCCTGCCTTGTTTGAGTTCCTGTCCTGGATTCCTTGGATGATGAACAGTGATGTGGAAATGTAAGCCAGATAAACCCTTTTCTCCCCCACTTTCTTTGGTCGTGATATTTCATCACAGCAAAAGAAACTGTAACTACGACAGAAGTATTTTTTTTCCTCCATTCTTCCGCCCGATTTCCTTCACTATAGAACAAAGAACCATTTCTCAGTAATCTGCTAGGAAAACAAATGCCACTTTCAGGCATATGAAAGTTTGGAAAATTTCCTCACAAATAGTTTGTATCGTTGCAGAAGTATTCTGTCTTGGAGCCACTCGGCCCCAAAGGACTGGCAGCACTTCCCAAATTACCACACAGAGGCTTAATATTAATATTGACCAATAGCTCAGGCTTATTCTTAACTAACTAGTTAACCCATATTCCTTATTTGTACTCTGCCACATGGTGGTAGCTTTTCTCAGTACAGCATGCCCATCTTGCTCTCTTGGCATCTCTGTCCAGCATCTTCTGACTCCCTCCTTCTTCCCATGGTCCTTGGTTTGGTCGCCCCACCTAAACATCCTGCCTGGCTACTGGTCAATCAGCATTTCAGTAAATCAATTGAAGTGAGGAATCTTTACAGTGTACAAGAGAATTTTCCATAACACCTGGCTTATTTCTAAATTTTCAGTGAAATTCAGTTTCCAGTTGACAAACAATTTAAGACTCAAACTGGATATATCTATTAAACATTTTTGTCCCCTGCATCATATGCCTATTTAAATGTGTGGAATGTCCCCTGATTCATTCTTTTAAAGCAAGAAGGTTGGAGTCTAACACATGGGCTTGCCTTTATGTTATTTTTCTTTTTCAACAAAATGTCTAAGGTCACAATGAACTGAAAAGGTGTAAGAAGAAGATAAAATCAAGACCATATGTTGAAAGCACATGAAGGGAAATAATGACTAGTGTTATCTCTGGCTGGGTGAGAAGAAGAAACCAGACTAACTGTTGTAAAGGCCTAATGTCATAAAGACAGCTAGAGGTTTCTCAGCATAATGTGAATTGCTGAAGGTGTCAAACAGACATTCCTGCATGGAAGAGTTGAGTATGAGGTCTCAGACTGTCTGCAAAGTGTCTGTCCTCCAATCTTGATGGAGTTAGCAGGTTGAGGTTGCATTCAGACTACAAAGGAACGGAGATCAGCAATAGCACAAGGGCTAGAAAATGGCATTGAGCTTCAGCTACAACCATTGTTGGCAGATGCCTGTGGCCTTGATTCATTGTCCACCACACACACACACACACACACACACACACACACACGCACACACACCAGTTGCCTTTGGTTCAATGCCCAGCCGAACACACAAGACACATACACACATGTGCACACAAAAACTGTATACACATACAACAATCTCTTCATCCATCCATATGTAAGTGGGCAGCTACATTGTTCCCATCCTTTGGCTATAGTGAGTACTATTTAGTAATTATAGGAGTTTTCTGTGAATTGCACATGTACTTCTGCCTCTTTTTAAACATTTACTACCTAACAATTCATGTTTACTACATCTCTTTATTGCATCATTTTTCTTAAGCTTTGTTGGGTCTTATGTGGTTATAATAGCCTAGAAACAAGCATATGATGTATGTTATGTGCATATGCAGGTGTGTCTGATCACACAGATACACACACACACACACACACACACACACACAGAGAGAGAGAGAGAGAGAGAGAGAGAGAGAGAGAGAGAGAGAGAGAGTTATCATGTAATCTGGAACAGTACACATCATTTGCTTCTATAAGTACACATAATGCTTATATAAAATACCCAGAAAGGAATTTCTGGAACATTACTACCACCATTCAGAGTCATGTGGCTTGATTTTTCTCTGCTCATACACAAACTTATATGAATATTTTCATGTTATTATGAATAAGAATTTACATTTTCCAAAGACTTTAGAGCAAAGCATTCGCTTTCTGCACACACTGTAAGAATGTCAGCTTTGTACTCCCAAGTAGTTTTTTTCCTTAGCAAAAATAGTAAATTAGAAAATGATTATGGTATTTCTCTGGTGGGTAAATTCTGCCAATAGTACCAGACAAATTTCCATGAAGATGTTGTGTTGATCCTTGAGAAGAAAGATCATTTGAAAAAAGACCTATCTGAGCTGTTTCTCCAAGTCAAGAAAAGAACTCAGAACTCATGCTTTTGGGGACTCTGAAAGTACATACTATGTAATGAAAGGAGCTGTGGACAGAAGCAAAGATCCCCTGCCCATGATTTGTGTTCTGACATGACTGTGTAGAAAGGTCTTCACCCTGATGTAGTGTTGTCCCTAGGGATCTGTTTTACATTCTTATTACAGCGTTCAGGCTGTCAGGATGTTGATGTCCGTTTTTCTAAAATGACCTTTCCTAAACACTCCTCAAGCAAGGAGTTTCTCTACAATAGACTTTTTAAAGAGACCTCAGGAGTTGACTCATAATGATCAAATATTCTCAAAAAGCCCCCCCCCAAACCTGCATTTACTGAATTATAAATAAAAGGATTAATGTCAGCCAAACAAGGTCACTTCATGCAAAGCTGGCATAAGTGGTGGTTACCAAATTTTAAAATCTCAAGACGAATATGTACATTTGAAAACATATGCTACATATATTTTTCTTCTGTGTTGTTTTATTATCCAAATAACTGGAAATATTATTACCTAGTGGACATATATACTACCCAATATTGAGGTATATATTATCTAATAATTTGAAATATTTCATCGCTTGGTGTTGAAAGTAATTAAAACTCTTTGCCATTAATATTCCTTTGTTTTGCATTTAGCCTATGGTATTCCACAGAAGGGCTCCTTATCCCAATATTATTTTTCAGGTGATGTTTTAGTGAGAAAACACAGCTTACCTGTAGTGTTTCTGCATCCACAGAAGATGTGTATTTAATATTCATGCTGGGTTTTTAATAAAAACACTATATTTTCTCCTTTTTTTCAAATTTGGCAGAAGAATAATATTCATTATTCATCTCCCAACAGCTTAACTCTTTATAAATTCCAAATGCTTCCATGGGTGAAACTCCCATTGTCTAGGAAACAATGCTGTTCAAAGGATATAATTTTGATGAAAGGATCAATGCAGCAATTTAAAAAGGAAACAAACACATTTCAACATGTTAATTGGATTATTTGCATCTTTGTTTAAAACTTTCGTGTAAGCTACATATCTTCTATCTACTGATTTATCAAATTCAAACATTTAATTTTAAAGATTTTCTGATACTCTGCTTTCTTTTCCATTTGTAAATTCTTAATATTCTAACAAGAAAAACACTTATCAACATAATCAAGGCTTCACAGAAAACACGCATCCTGTTCATGATGGATCATAAGTTTAATGTGAAATTTTTTTTGACTTAAGAAAAAGAAAAAATAAGTTGTGAAAGGAAATACTTCAAGGAAGTTGGCTTCCTAATGATTAAAGTGTCCAAGGACTGTGAAAACTTGTGTAAAACAGGCATCACTCATTCCCAGAGGCCTTATCTACCTGAGAGTCACACCCACAAATGACCTTTCCAAGATCACTTGTAGACACAAACTTAGAGTGAAGGAAGGAAGATGGAGACCCTGGTGGAGGAAAGGTGAGTAAGGCTTTAATCGCTGTGATGTAAGGAAAACAGAGGGAGGGCAAGAGTGATCAGTCAGTTACAGCCCCAGATGCTGAGACAAAGCTCCAATGGTGAGATTGACAGAGTGGTCTCTCTCAGTCGTTTGTGACCATTTTATCCAATACGGTGGCCACTACCCACTTACAGTTGTTTAAACAAAGTCAAATGGAAGCACACATTGCAAATCCTTCCCCACAGCACAGCCTCAGTGACCACTTTTGATCATACCGTGTTTCTATCCTTGTAGAGAGGTCTGTGGGGCTGGATGGATTGCAGAATGACTCCACATTGAAGACATTATGAATTAAGAATTTACAAATGGCATAGGAAGTAGAGTATTAGAGAACCTTTCAAATTAAGTGTTCCAACTTGATGAGTCAGTAAACATGAAATAGGCAACTTACCCAATTTGAAAAGAAAATACAAGTAATCCAATTAAATGAAATCTATTAAAGTCAACATTATTACATAACGAAAAGAACCTGCCAGGCATATTTTCCAAAGCGTTATTTTTGTAAAGTGCACAGTCACATGACTATAGTTATCATTACTGTGAGTGCACAGGTGATTGGGTGTATTGCAGACTGTATCTGAAGCAGCAAGAACTCCCCAGTCTTGGGCTCCTGGCTGCATCATCAACTTTCTTGGTCTCCATCCTGCTGGCTATGTTTATCAAGACTTCTTTATAATTCCATTAGCCATTTGCCTATGTCTATCTGTCTTTTTAATGCCCATTGATTCTGTGTCTCTGGAGAATACTCACCAACAAAATTACCAAAATGGAACTCTAAATTAGAATAATGAAAGGATTACCTAAAATGCTTTAACTTCTAGTAATGCAATGACATTTCTATCAACTATATTTTGGAAAATAAATACATGGCTCATTCTTTCCTCTAATATCATATTAATAGAGATTTAGATCCAATATTATTTTCCCACTGTAAATATTTTATTCCAAATCTGAATATAGAGTTTCAAAAATATCTGAGTGTTATAAATATAAATTGCTTTTAGTTTTCTTCTAAAAGTGACATGCTTCACAATGTCATTTCATAAATACTATTCCTGATTTTATACGTGCCTTTTCATATGATGCTATCGGGATGCCTATTGTTTCGACAGATATTGTTCAATACCAAATTTATCCTTATTATAATATACCATGTGGTGAATCCATTAAAAAAAACTTTCCAAAGTTAATATTTTCCATGAATAAATGAAAAAGTAAAAATTTAAGGTTAAACACGTTAACTGTTTATTTTAAGACAGGTCTGAGTTGACAGAGTGATTTACCATAATTTCTACTTTTTATCTTTTAACGTATGTTCATCTATTTGACCTCATAAGCTAGAGTTTTTTTCTTTTCTTTTTAAATCTGAGCTGAACTACTAGTTAATATTTAGTAACCATTTATTGATACTCTGTGGAAGTTTATTAGAAAGAATAGATAAGAATGGTATGTGAGCATCATCTTGAGGGCATGAAGGTCAGAGGCCTGGCATTGTCTCCTGGAGCTGTCATCATTCAGGAGGCCCTTCAGGAAAATCCACAACCCCACCCTATATCCCCTGCCTACATCCCCTGCCCTGTGGCTCATACTAGCATCTTCAGAGCAAAAAGAGTTTCTTCTTTCTCTACTGTTGCTGTATCTCTTCTTTTCCACTAGGAAGATCAAGCTTCGCTCTAGTGAACAATGCTTCAAACCCCAGGGCATCTGAAGCTCCTGGGATTCCTAGTGGTCCTTCCACAGAACAGGAAACAGAACAATCTTCCTTTTCATATGCATCCACCCACACCCCATGTCCAATCAGTTATATTCTTCACTCATAAAACTAGAGGTCCTGACACTTACCAGTCACATGGTGATTCTTAGAGGGACTAGGTAACTGTCCCAACATGAGGAACTCTCTGTCCCCATGCTCTACAACATCACTCTCCATTGCATCCAGGGGGCTCTTGTTTCCATGTCTCTTCTAAGTCATCAGTACTATGAGGACCAGAACAGAGATTTAAAAAACAGAAGACTAAGAAGGCTGCAAAACCTTGACTGGTATAAAAAGTAGCTCACCCAGTTAACATGTGGTCTTTCTTCTGGCATGAGAGGAACATATCAGTGATATAAACACTTTTGTGTATGACCGTGTCACACTTTGTCATTAGTGACTACTATAAACAGTCATACCATACATTTCTTTATTGTTGTGCTTCACTGTCTCATGAGAATCTTATTATTTCAGGATTCATTTACAGATAGTCTTCATTTGTACTTCTTTGATAGGAAGATAATTATTAGCTCAGGCCTCAGTGGTCAGAGCCTCTAGAGGCCACAACCATCATGTGATGATCTGTTGTTATGTATGTCACAGGACGCAGTGAGTTACTTCTATTAAGTAGAATGAAGGCAACATGCTGAGACTTCATGACTTTTGTCTTGCTGGACTCTGTTTATTTCCCCTGGGGCTTGGTACATTTGACTGAAGTTAGCTGTTCTGCTGGGATGCCTAGAAGGTACAGACTTGGTCAGCCTCAAGACACCAATCATCCCAGAAGAATGATATCCCCCAGGGGCCCAAGAGTGAGCCCGGAAACCTCAACTTCTGTCCAGAGTTGAATTTTAAGTTTTGTGCAAACTTCCTGTGACATGCACCCCAACCCCAAAAGAATCAGTTACACTGGGCCTAGATTCCTGACCCACAGAAATTTTGATATGATAGTGATGGTAATTGTGTTTAAGACACCACATACTTCATTATGACATACATAACTAATACAAATGGTACAGCGTTTCATTTTGTATTGTATTATATATTTAATAAACAATGACAGAATGGATAACCAATGCTAGCTCTGCATTCACCACAAACTTTTCCTCCTCATGTGGTTTTGACTAACAGCCAGTTGGTTATTTATTTATATATTACAACTTTGTAACCACAATACAAGCTACTATTTAATTATTAATAGTACCAGATGCTATTTGATGTCCACTGTTACTTTTTTTCTGCTGTGGTTCTCTCACTGGCAATACTTAGATTCATTTGTGTGGTCACACAAGAAGAATGAAGCCAGAATCAAGTTGTCTGTGGTTACTCATGAATTATGGCAAAAGCCATAAGCTTGTACTTTCCACATATTTTTTAAAGTGCTTGTCAAATTTGGACACACATATTGTTTAAGAATGAGTTCATATAGCCCTTTGTGTTTTAAAATATTAAACACTACTTTTAAAAAAAGTAACCTACAACATCAGAGATATGAAAACAAGGAAGTGCTGCTAAGTGTGAGTCAGTGGAGATATAAAGCAGGGTGACCTGTTTTTAAACTATTGATGTATCGGTCTGTCATGGGCAAAAATGGGAGTTTAGATGCACAGTCAAAACATCTGGAAGTTAACAGTCTGGACCCTACATATGAGATGACTCAAGACTAAAAGGAGAAATGCAGGCAGATGCTGAGCAATCAGAATGTCAACTGCGGTGATGGCACAGAATATGTCAAAAACCAGAGTTCAGCTTTCCCATGGGATTTGTGTGCCATGACCCTGGACAGAAGGATTAGAATTATCCCAGAACCAAACATTATCAAGGCATTATTATGACACTGAACTCCAATTACATTGTGTGGTTTAACCCAACACTGAAAATCTGTAGTACACTTTAAGACTTCAGAATTTCCTTTGAGTTAGGATGAGGTTATTTGATTAAAAAGTTCAGACTGCTTATGCGTTTTGATGGGGAATGGTTGATTGAGTCATTATTGTCCCTGGTTCATAATCATGTTAGTTATCATGTCTTAAAACCATCAATTGGTATTCTATCCATATTTTATTACATCAAAAGTACAAGTGATTGCTCTTAAAAATAAGAAATTGTGCAACTTCAACTTTGGGTAAACAAAAAGTGCCTTTCAACCGGAAATTCACCTGACTCAGTCTGGAGCCCTCCAGAGTCACACAGGTTGGGAATAGCTTTTTTAAAAAATGAAAAGTGAGTCTTAAATGTATGACTTTATATATAAATCATAAAACACTGATTACTGTTTAACACATTTGTTTCCGAATTTACTTCTGTTGTAGAAAAATAAATCATCAGCTACCTCAGTTTTACCACAGACCAAATCTAATTACCACGTTCTATTTATAATTTCATTGCCTCATCAATTACCTGTAAAACCTATATTTTAATGCTTTTGATAGTTTAATTTACACTTTAATCACAGCCTTCCAATTTGTTTATTCATTCTGAGTAGCAGGTCCTTAAATATTGAGTGTGTTAGGGTGGCTGAGTGGTTTGCCATCCTGGAAACCCAGGCTCTCTCCTACAATGTTCTTGTGTGTATGACACCTTAGGGAGCACCCAACTCTTCATGTCACCATGGACTATCCTCTGTAGCACTGAGTAGGAGACGTGAAGAGCAGGGATGAAGAATATAACAAGAAAAATAAGTAAGTAAATAGGACAATAGGTAAGTAAATGAACACTGCTTCATGAGTATAACCTGGTACCCAAACTATACAAACAAGAATCACTCCCAGTAAAACCCTCTGCCTAAAAATGGCAGGTACTGTTTTAACAGGTTTACCATTTTGATCTTACATTGGAAGACAAAGATGCTGGTTCTTTTCAAGTAAGAATGGCTAGTCATGTTTTAAACAAAGTGTGAAATGTTCCCTCGTGGCATGGTAACCAAATAAGTGAATATGTTAAAAAGGACCTGGAGGCAGGCACATGATTTGTCACAGGCCTCAAGTTATCTTCCTGTCATCAATCAGCACACTCAATTTACAATAAGAAGCCTGCTGGGAGCCAGGTGTTAGTGCTACAGTCCTTTAATCCCAGCACTCGGGAGGCAGGGGCAGGCAGATGAGTTTGAGGACAGCCTGGTCTACAGAACTAGTTCTAGGACAGGCTACAAAGAGATACAGAGAAACCCTGTCTTGAAAAATAAACAAACAAACCAACAAACAAAGAAGCCTGCTGGGGATGCCAAGAAAGAAAACTGCACATTCAGAGAGACAGGGTGGCAGAGCTACCTGGAGCGAGACATGGGTCATAGATGTAATTCATATTGGAGGCAAAGCAGGAAGAGCTGTGGACCTGTGACGTGGCTCCATGGATAAAAGTGCGTGCAGCCAACCCTGATGACCTGAGTTAGAAATCCCCAGGCCCCATGTGGTATGAAGAGAGAATAGAAGAATCCTGCAACTCATCCTCTGACTTTCACATACAGGCTTTGGTAAATATAAACACATCCATGCATGTGCACACACAAAAACATGAAAAAAAAATATATATATATATATATATATATATATATATATATGTTTTTTTTAATGGAAAAGAAAAGGAGACGAAAGAACCAGGCACCACACTTTGCATCTGGCATTTTCCTGCACATGACTTCCTTTGTCTGAATTTGTTATGAGCCAGATAATAGAACAACCTGAAGAATGCAATGTGCAGAAGTTGGTTCCTGAAATACAGAAGATAATGCAGGAGGGGGAGGGAAATATGTGTTATGAGAAGAAACCAAGTGGCCAAGGGCAGAGTCCCGGGACAGCTGAACTAAGTTCATTTGCAAAGAAGTCCAGAGACAGAGGGAGACATGGGAAACTCAACTTTCCTCCAGTCACCTTGCTAGCAGACAGGTACAGTTACTGCTACGTTTGGTTTTAAAATTAAAGTGTTCATAATGTCTCTACATGTATTCTTGACAATTCATTGTTCAATTCATGAGTTATTTATTTAGTAATATTGCTTTCATAGGATATATTTTCAAAATGTTTAAAGTGATAATAGAGTTTTTAAATTGTGTTTTTATTTGTGTGTGTATGTGCAGGGTGCAGTTCATATTGAGGCCAGAAAAGGGTGGTGTCAGGTCCCTTGAAGCTGCTTTAATAGTGATGCATTTATTTGACAAGGGGTCAATATCACTGATTAGTTTCTGTCAGCTTGACATACAGTAGAGTTGCCTGGGAAGAGGAAACCTCAGTTGAAGAATTACCTCCTTCACACTGGCATGTGGGCATCTCTGTAGGCCTTTTTTGATTACTGATTGATGTGGGAGGGCCCAGCTCATTATAAACAATGTCCATGATGGACAGTGTCCTCAGTGGGCAAGTAGTGCTGGGCTGTGCAAGAAGGCAAACTGAGCAAGTCCTGAGAGCAAGCCAGTAAGCAGCATTCCTCTCTGAACTGTGTTTTAGTTCCTGCCACTAACCCCTACTGTTAAATGTACATATTGGAGGAATGTAAGTGGTTATTATTTTATGTGTCATTTTTAAAAATTTCCACTTTTAATTGAAGGATTTAAAATTTTAATGTTGACTTTTGCAAACAAAGAGTATCTTATTTGTGTGTTGTTTGTTGAATTGTGTGTGTGAACCTGTTTGTTTTGTTTTTTCATTCTTGCTCTTTGTGTTAAGTGTTTTATTATTCACATTCATAGCCCCTTTAATTTTAATGACAATTTGATTTAATGTTTAGTGTTGTTAGAGAATACGGTTCAAAGACTTAATTTACCAAGGTCCCTTTTCAAAATGTTTTCTGTTAGAATGTGAAAACATTCCTGGAGTAAATTCCACACAGTGATTCCTTCTGTTAGCCTCTAATACAGACAGACATAATCCATAATTCATTTTGTTAACTTTCTCAACACTTCACAAATTTTAAGAAAATATAAATCAAACATGTGATAAAATATTCACACACACACACACACACACACACACACACACACACACACACACACCTTTTTTAGGATTCTCCAGTTTTCTGTTTTTTGGGGTGAGTAACATGGCCATTGATTTCATTTGACATAATTTTCAGTTATAGTCTTGTTTTATACACATCTACTCAACTAGTCTATGTAGATTCTTAATTGTTTACATTAACTTTAAAACAAAATTTAGAAACAAAACCTTGCTAGTCTCTAGGATATTTTTTGAACTGTCAGCATGTTAAAGAGATTAATCCACCATCTCACCTTTTCATTGTTTTGGAAGAAACATGGGGTAATTTTTATTATTTTGGAAATTTTCTTTTGTTCAGTTTTCCCCAGGAGCTTTGATATTAGTGTGTTTTCTTTTAACACTGTTCTGTTGCTATCTCTTTAACTTATATTCAAGGTCGTTTCTCTCTGTGTTAACACTACTTTGCTCTGTTGAGTTTCTGAACGCCTTGGATACCTTCCTCCTGAAATTAAAATGGTTTCTTTCTGATTCTGTCATTTCTGTTTCAGATATGGTTTTGATTACTACTCTTATTCTCTTTGATTTTCTGTTTAATCCTTTTTATCTCTTCATTTGAATCCAATCCACAGTTCAATTCTTAGGATGGCACCATCATTTGTTACATTTTTACCTTCCTGTAAGGGAATGTACAGTTAAGTCTTTGAGTTTCAAATTTCTGAGAGATTCCCCAAGTGTTCATATAGTTATGACCCTTCTATTAATTAATAGCTTCCATATATTTTATTTCTTTAAAATTTTTTTTCTGAGTATCACAAAAGTTTAGTTAACAAAAAGTTTCTTATGAAAATGTATATGATCCAATTCTACACCCCAGTCAAACAGTCCTTTGAGGAACTGATGAACAGCCATTGTTTAGACGTTTTCAAAGGCTTCTAACATAATGATGCTATTTCCTCTTTTGACCACCATGCTGATGTAACTTTGTTGCTCACTAGTTGCCATCCTCACACACTCATCAATCATAAGATTCATAAAGGGATCAAAGCCCCGTAGTATTCGTTGTACATGCCTGCCACCATTTAACTTCAATGATAACTTCTTGTTCATAAATTTCTTCAGTTTGGGAGGATAGGCCTTGTGCATGGCGACTAGTCAGTGGGCTTGGCATGATAGAAAGGAGCAGGCTGCCTCAGAAACTCACACACAGCAGGCTGGGTGCTGATGTCTGTCTTTGAGACAGGCCTTCTAGGATGGCTTCAGCTGAGTATATGCATCATTTTCTCATTTTTCCCTACCTATCATCTATCTATCTCCATCATCGTCATCAAATCATCATCATTATCTGTTTCTCCCCTGAGGTAGTCTAGATTTTCATTTTATTGCCTCCCGATGTTTTCTTTAAGTAGAAATCCTGAAAATGTGCTAAATCTTTTTAACAGTTGTTTAACAATGAATGGGTTCAATGTGTTTTCACTTGTAAGTTAGAAATGAGGATGAGTAGGTTTTGTTGGGTGAGTCACTTGTTCAGTATATTGAGGTCATTATAGCATTCTCCTAAAAGAAACAAAAGCAAACAAAAAACAAACTGTACCTCCTTAGAAAGTTGTAGATCCTTTTCTGCCTTTTTTTTTTTTTTTTTTTTTTTTTTTTGTGAGTTTTGGACCTATCTTTATCTTTGGTTAATGCTGATATTTCTTATAAGAATCTCAGTTTTCTTTTATGAATGTATCTACATGTTTTATTCCTTCATCTCTGAGTTTCGGCCTTATAATTCTATTCTGACTTGTCTAAAAATTTGCTTGTCAAAACTGCTTGAGATCAATAACACATTAGTACTAGAATTCTTATTATCCTTTGTTCAAATGCATGTAATCTTCTTTCTTTAGCTTATCATTTTGCACTGGAATATGTAAAGCTCCATTGTGATCATCATTGTTGATGGGCCTCTGGGTATGTTACTGTGTCTCTGTAGTTATCCTCTAGGGCTTATCTGTTCTTATTTCATCACATTCTTTTCCCTTATGGGAACATCTGTTTTTTATTGTTGTACTTAACATTTTTTTTATGATCATGAAGGAATCTAGAGTCTTTTGAAGATGTTATCTCTATACAAAGGCCAAGTTCACTTTCTAAGCAGTCATAACACCTAGAATTCACATTTCCATCTGGACTTCAGAGCTCACAATGACAAATGTATTACTTTCTCATTCATGTTTATATTTTGGGATACTTGATGTTCTAAATCAGTAGTTCTCAATTTTCCTAGTACTGTGACCCTTTAATACAATTCCTCATGTGTGGCGACTCCCAACCATAAAATTATTTAGTTGCTATTATACAACTGTAATTTTGCCAATGTTATAAATCATAATATAAATTTCTGATATTTCATAGGTGACCCCCCAAATGGATCATAACCCACAGGTTGAGAACTGCTGTTTGAAGCCAACATGTGTAAGTTTGCCCCAACCCCCTTTCCTGCTGAGCCCTGACATACAGTTCCTACTTACCTTCTCAAACTTGCTAGGCAGAAGATACCATCTTCTCACTTTCCAAATTGTTTCTTCTAGAGTCAGAGGTTTAAATTCCTAACTGCTTCAGCATGGTAAGAGGCTAGAATTTTGTGGTTAATATTCTCTACTATATATCTTTCTGTTGAAAAATCATTTAATTCAGTTTGAACTGGTTTCAATAGAAATGCAAGTTTAATTATGGAAAGGTGAAAGATCACAGTAAAACAAAGCTTCATACACACACACACACACACACACACACACACACACATACACAATAGAATTTATCAGTTCCTTCAGAATGTGAGCAGCTGCTGTGAAGATTCAAGGATATCTTGCTATCTCCCATGGTGTCATTTGCCACTGTCAAGAGGCTCAAATCTACTTAACTTCTCACCTGATCTTCATTCTCCCTACCCAGTGCAGTACTCTCAAGACTGTACTGACCTGGGCCACAGTGTGAGATCCTGTTACAAACACAACAACAACAACAACAAAACACCTCAAAACTAACACCATAAAAACCAAATTTTAAAAAAAAATAAAAGTCTGTACTTTCTTTTTTGTTTCCCCAGAAACAGAGTGACAGTAACTCAGTTATAAGTACAAAAACTATAATCCTGTTGTTATGGAATTTTAAAGATGCAGGATAAAGACATGTGGCATTATTACCCTACCTGAAGTCTCATCCCTCAGTGCTGCTACTGCTAAAGTAGTAAAGCATTCTTAATGGTGGCTCAGGCATGAATATTTGAATAAAACAACATTTAGAACTGGGTCCCTAGTATAACAGGATGTAAGTGTACTTAATATTTTAATCTCATTTGTGAAATATTGACCATTTATCTCCCTCTTGCCTCCTCCTTTCTTCATTGCTTTCTTTCCTCCTTACCTTTCTCCTTCTATTTTTTTTTTTTTTTTTTTTTGAGTTTTCAAGACAGGATTTCTCTGTAGCCTTGGAGTCTGTCCCGGAACTCTCTCTGTTGACCACACTGGCCTTGAAGTCACAGATCCACCTGCCTCCCCAGTGCTGGGATTAAAGGCGTGAGCCACCAACTCCAGGCTACCTTTCTCCTTCTTTATTTTTTTCTTCTTTCTTCTTGATTACAGTTCTCTATCCAAGTATTTTTTAATATAATAAAATTGAATAAACATGTATAGATAATTGCCCCAAAATATCAACTTCTTTAGAGTTTTATTGCTTTGTCAATGTTTCTTGTTGGGGGCTGAACTTAGGACCTCTTGTGCATTAAGCAAGCTTTCTTCCACTGAGCTACATATCACGTCTCACTCTTCTGACTTTATATTATGCCTCTTAATTTAAATTTATTTCACTGAGAATATGATTAAATACATATTTAACACATATGCAACATGGGCATACCAAAAGGAAGGACATTTGATACTAACTAGATAACTAAACAGGTAAGTAAGCTATTTAGACTTACATAAGTGATTTTGTTGACTACACACACACACACACACACACACACACACACACAAGAACATTTGACTTAAAGTCTTTGAAAGATACAAGTTTATTCTTGTATACAAAAAGTAGCATCAATGTCAAGCCTTTTCTTGATTATGTTTTACTCCCAAGGAGCTGCTATCTGGCCTCTGTGAACAGACCCCTTACCCATAGACATTGAACTGTGGTTGATGGAGTGTGAGTTCTGGGTCAGGGAGATATGGTTTAGCTCCACACTCTCTTGTGGCTGCTGGGAAGTTCCCAGCTCAGTGGCTTTCCCATCCTTGTTCTTTCCATCTCACAGTCTGTGATTTGGAATTGACTGGAACCACACTGGGATTCAATGTAGTTTCAATCCAAGCTGGCCTTCCTTAGAGAAAACCTGAGGCAAGCTTTTCCAGGATGCAAAGATCTGGTCTCCCTTGGCCTACACCCTCCTCCATCCTCAAAACCAAGCCAGCCTCTTCATGTTGAGTCCCCACATAGCAGCCTTCTTCCTTCATGTTCTGTCTCTCCCACCATTAAGGCTATCTAGGTAATTTAAGATAGTCTCCAAATTTTAATGTTAGCTGACTGGTAATGCCTATCCCACTGTCAATCTCCATCTTAATTGATCATAGCAGCTTCTCTGGGTCCAGAAAGGAGGCCACTGATACTTCCGATGTCTTGTTGCCTTGTGTGTCCATGTTGGGTGTGAACTGTGCTCTTAATGTCAGCTTGTGCCTTGCAAGGCTTCTATTATGTCACAGTATTTACAAGAAAGTGATGATGGTCACTCTAACTCAATGGATTCATGATTAAGGAACATGAATAGACAAACAGTTTAGGGTCCATGCTAATGAAAAATAACAGGCTGGTCCTAAGAGAAGGTCAGAACCCAAGAAGAGGTGTTGAAGGTCATGCACATTCAAGCCTGTTCCTCTTGAATTTTCAAACCTTGTTGATTGTATATAAATCAGCCAATTGTATACCTGCCTCAAAAATGAACATGCATAACCTGCAGAAGAGGTTCTTTAAGATGATTTTTGTATTGATAATTGCAGAAACACCAGGCTGCTGAGCCATATCTCTGTCACTTGCTGCAAGACAACAAGATGGGAGCCTCTGTCCCTGGAGAGCTTCTGGAGTCTTCTTGACGCCAAAGCCATACTGGCATCGGCCACAGAAACAGATGCTATTTACATCTGTTTTTCTTGACAGTCACTTAAGATGGAAAAAAAATGTGCAATTTTACCCACAGTGCTCAAATATTCAAGAACTTATCTGACTTAAGGCATTTTTAAAAATGAAGTAGGAGATGAGATTTATAGCAAATAGAAATTATTACATTTTACTTTGAATTGGTCATGAATAAATATTTTTGCATATGGTCTTTGCATTGGTTTCTGGGAGAATTTTAAGCGTAAGAGTATGTTTTGTTTTTAGCTCTTCCGTTTCAAAATTTAACTATAAAGAACAATCAACATTAGCCTGTGCTGTACATAGAAAATTTGATTTTTTTTATCTATGTTAACATAGATGACTATTTCCTTCAGTTTTAAATATTTTACTTTTTCTAACAATCTTGTTTAACTTAACTCTGATCCGGAGCATGATTGCTTTTCAAGCATACTCCAGAAATTCTATTTATACTTTTCTGAAGAGTCCTTTGTAAAGAGACATTTTTTTCTTGCTAGGACAATAGGAGCCAAGTAGGAAAAGTAATTTTTAAGGCATTTGCATCTGTTCATGGCTGGGGCTGGGCTTCTGTGGGTACATCCTAATCTACAATAAGACCTGGGATTGGTCCATGGAACCTCTTCAAACTGCCCTTGCCCTGAATACCTGTAATTCCAGATCCAGATCCAGGCTGGAGGATCAGAGCTGAATGAAGGTCATTGTCTGGTGCACCACAGGTTGGAGGAAAGCCCAGGCTACAGGAGACTCCTCATGACAGTGTCCTTAGTGTGTCTGAGAGCTGTGTGCATATTAACTGGCTGAAGCCTTTACTATGGGAGAAGATGACAGATATGAAAGGCATGTATGCACATGAGGTTTTACAAACCAGGAGAAAAACATTAAAGTTTATACTAACTTCTTATCATAACTATAAAAGAGAACTCAGTAGTTTGTCTTCATAAATAAGAAATTATAATTAGACACAGCCATTGCTCATCTCACTGAATCAAGCCAGAATGAGACAAGGTGTGACCTCAGAGTTTCCCCACTCCATGCTATACTGATACAATACAGGGGTTGCATTTAAAGCTTTAGTTGGCAGCATTTGGACTAGGCTACCCCCACAGCCCTGTAAAATGGCTGCTGCTATCAGTGTGATTTGTAATAATGATTCCTCTCGATTATACTCAGCCCTTCCAGCAGTGTCTGCATCAACACCAGCTGCAGTGACAGACTATTATCACTTGTCTGTGCAAAGTCTATTCGGTGTGCATGGTGATGCTTCTCTGGGAGAGACATCTCTGGGCAAACAAGAAACAAAGATGGCACACACATTCTTACAAATAAGCTCTGAAAATGCCCTCTGCTTTGACCTGCCTCCTGGGCCTATTATGAAAATCATCCTCTGGAACTCTTTGGATCACAGTCTTCCTGACACACATACTTCTTAGAGTATTGTAGATTCACCAACAAGCAAAGGTATCCCCATTGTAAAAAACCTCAACCTGATTACTTTATAGTATCATGAATGCTTTTTAACATCTCAGTGAAAACTAGCTTGAGTCTTCTAAGTGGCAAACAGTAAACACAATAATTCACAATATTTTATAAAAAGTGACATATTGGATGTTTATGTTCATGCTTCTCACACAGACCTTAAAATTATGTAGCTATTTAAACATGGCTGAGAACATTTCCAAGAACATATAAGTATATAAATTATACTCATTTGCAGCAAAGGCTCAGTCTTGATTAATCATTCATTATTACCTGAGGCTCACTCTCTGGATTCCCCACAGGCTAGGCTGGTGGGCTAGGCGACTTTGCAAGAGAGTTTCCTTAGCAGGAGTGGGGACAGAAGAGCAGTTGCTTGCTATTGCCTCTGGTCAGGACCTGTTTCTTCTGGGCATTAAACTACCATGTGTTGTTCTAGGTTTGAGGCAGTGCAATCCAAGGTGGGGAATCTTTCTTCCTTCCCAGCTTCCCTGGCATTGGCATTTCTGACCTGTGCTTGTTAATCTATGGAAACAGGCAGAAGGAGCAAGAGTAATGATCTCACTGTATCCTACGCCAAACAGAATCCATGCTGCATGGTGTCTTTTCAGCCCATTAAATTCAAGTCTAATAATAGCAGAGGGCATTTCTGCTGTGTTGAAATCCATTTTGTGTTATAAAAATGAATATATCAAAATTGGAAGAGGTAACCATACATGTGTATGTATGTGTGTCTGAATATGGGTATATGCATGTGAGTACAACACAGAAAGGTCATCAATCCACAGGAGATGGAGTGACAGGCAGTCCCATGCCCCCAGGATGTGAATCCTGGGAACCCAACTTGGGACCTTTGCAAGAGCAGCAATCTTCTTAATGATTATGCCTTCTCTGCAGCCCAGGCAGATAGTAAGGCATTGTTGGTTATGGTTTTTGTTTTTAATTATTTTAGCGTTATCTCACCCAGCTAACAGTAAAAGAACGTAACTTAGATTTTGATACAAAAAAAAAAATAATAAAAACTAAGAAACCAAATGGCCTGTGATGAATAACTATTGTGTTGACCATACAGTTTTACAAATGAAGTCATTGAACTATATGTATACAGTGGGTAAATTTATGGTGTGTATAAATATAAAGTTGATTTTTGAAATTGAAAGAGAATAATACATTAAAATGAACTATTTTCTGTCTCATTATACCAACATAGTTCTTTTCCATAATGATAAATTTTCAAAAATTAAAAAAATAAGATTCTTATAATTAATATTTCAAGAATAAAAAGGCACACAAATAATTTCAAAATACAGAACAAAATAATGAGGGTTATTTTATTGTTAATATGTAGCAGAAAATGGCTCAGTAGAAAAGGCATATGTTAAGAAGTTTGTTAGTGTCTACATGTCAATTTTCAAGGTAGGAAAGGGACACCTCAATGTTCATTACATAGGATGTTACTGGATACATAAATCAGTGGTAGAGCACCCCTTGCCATGTGTAAGTCACAGGTATTATCCTTGGCACTTAAAATATGTATAGTCATTTAACATTATAAATGTTTAAATGCATGAGTATTAGAGAACACACTCAACTGGCTGCAACAGAAATCTGCATGTCAGAAAAATATATTTACAGATCATGTAGCTACAAAAAATTAAAATCTACAAAATATACAGAAAACCTGGATTTCAGAAATAACAACAACATGTTTTTTTTCATGTGCCAAAGTCAAGCTTCTCTAATTTTTCAGCACTGATTTGATTGTATGCATGTGAGTGTTGTGTCTGCATGTATATGTGTGTGCCATGCATGTGCCTATTGCCTGAAGAGGCCAGAAGAGAGGTTCATAGCTTTTGGAATTGGAGATAGGGTTGGCATGAGCCCTTGTGCAGGCACTAAGAATCAAACCCAGGTCCTGTGTAAGATGACCAGTGTTCCTAACTGCTGAGTCATTGCTGTAGAACAATCTTTGGACACTGTAAAAATGTTTTACTCTCATTGGTTCATAAGGAGTTGATTGGCCTGTAGCTGGGCAGGAAGAGATTGGATGGGAGAGCCAGATTAGGAGGGTGCTGGGAACAAGAAGGGCAGAGTCAGGAATCTCCAAAAGTGAGCAGATGGAAAGTCCATACATCATATATGAGGTAAATGAGCCTACGGACAGCACCTAGATTAAAAAAAAAAAAAAAAGGTGGGGGAGGGGGTATTTAAGCTATAAGAGCTAGTTAAAAACAAGCCTAAGCTCTTGGCCAAACATTTATATGTAATATTAAATCCCTCTAAGATTATTGGGGAACTGGCTGGCAGGACAGAAAAGTCTGCCTACAAGTAATGAATCAATATTGCTGCAAAGAGAAAACTTGACACAACATAATATTCTTGACAGCATTTGTAAAAATAACAACAAAACTTCAAGTTCTTACTACCAGGAGTTACTGGCTCACACTACTTACTTTTTTAAATTTAAATTTAAAACAATCTTATTTTACATACCAATCTCAGTTCCCTTTCCCTCCTGTCCTCTCATAACCCCCACCAACCTCAAACCCCACCCACATCCACTCCCCAGGGAAGGTGAAGCCTTCCTTGGGGGATCATAAAAATGTGTCACATCATTTGGGGAAAAGCCTAGGCCCTCCTCCATGTATCTAGGCTGAGAGCGTATCTCTCCTTGGGGAATGGGCTACCAAAGCCCATTCGTGTACTAGGGATAAATACTGGTTCCACTGCCAGAGGCTCCATAGACTACCTAGGCCTCCTAACTGACATCCACATTCAGGAAACCTTTTTTGGTCCTATGCTGGTTCCCCAACTATCAGACTGGGGTCTGTGAAGAACCCCCTTGCTCAGGTCAGCTATTTCAGTAGGTTTATCCAGCCTGGTCTTGACCCCTTTGCTCATCACTCTACAACTGGATTGCAGGAGTTTGGCTCAGTGTTTAGTTGTGGATCTCTGCTTCTGCTTCCATCAGCTACTTGGTAAAGGCTCTAGGACAACATTTAAGGCATTTAAGATAGTCATCAATCTCATTACTTAAGGTAGCCTCTCCACTATTGCTTAGATTTTTAGTTTGGGTCATCTTTGTGGATCATTGGACATTTCCCTAGTACTAGATTTCTGTTTAAATCTATAATGGTCCCTTTGTTCAGACATCTCTTCTCTTGCTATCCTTCTCTAGTCTTCTGTTGACTCAATATTATTGATCCCTCATGTTTTCCTCCCCAATGCCCTTACTCCTATCTCTCCCCTCCTCCTGTACTCTCAATTTGCTCAGGAGATCTTGTCCCTTTCCCTTTCTCGGGGAGACCATGTATATCTCTCTTAGGCTCCTCCTTGTTCCCTAGCTTCTCTGAGGTTGTGGATTATCCTTTGCTCTCTGTCTAATATCCACTTACAAGTGAGTACATACCATGTTTGCATTTTTGTGTCTGTGTTACCTTACTCAGTATGGTTTCTTCTAGTTTTATCTATCTGTCCATACTACTTACTTAGATAACTGCTCACAAAATAAAGTCAGAACAAGAAAGCAGGAGTTGGTGAGTATGTGGGGGATCTGGAGACATTTTCCCTGTTGGTGGCAGCATAAAATGCTATCTGCCATAGAAATTAGCTTGAGAATCCAGTCACCAATGAGAGCATTTCCAAGGTACATTTTGCCTTCTGTAGCTGATGTGACAAAATACCACAGGTGGAGGGACTGGCAACTGACATTTCTCATAGTTGTGAGAATAAGAATGTCAAGGTCAAGGACTCTCTTGCTGCATGATCATCAGCTGTGGCTTCGACCATACCCAGCCTTTTTCATTGCTCTTGTATACAGAGAGATAAGAAAAACACCCTCCACAGCCTTCTCCTATGTACACTAATCCTAGCAAATCAGAGCCTAACCCTGACCTTCTCATGATATGATTGACTTTTAGGGATCTCATGTCCAAACAGCCACATGGGGCATTTAGGACATCAATGTCTGAATTATTGTTAAATTTATTCTTTGAATATGTTTTTATCTATACAATGTATTTGACCTGATCAGGCCACTGAGATATCTCCCCACATCTGCCTGGTGTTCTCTTCCCTATCTCCTCCTACTTCATGTCCTCCATTTTTCTATTGTTATTAACACCCTGGGTCCAATTAATGCTGCCTCTACACTCATGGTTAGAGGTCATCTACTGGGGCTTGGGAAAATTACCACAAAGAAGAGTTTCTTCCTGTCTCTTGGCAAGGGTGGGGCTTCAGGAGCCGTTTCCTTATTTATTTTGGAATTTAGGATGTTTGAATTTTGAGGTACTTACAGGTCAGGCCCTTGGGGAAAAGAATTGTTCAGAATGCACACTTGCATTCCCAATCCCTATCAAAAGTAATTGAATGGTGAGTTCCCAAAAGAGATTCTGTACACTTACTTCCATATCAACCTCATTAGAAACATCTAGAGGGAAGAAGATGATGGTGTGTTCTTTGAACAGTGAGTGTATAACCAGTGTGCTTTAATTTGACCAGTGGTTCTCAGCTTTCCTAATGCTGGGACCCTCTAATATAGCTTCTCATATTATGGTGACACCCAATCATATTTATTTTATTGCTACTTCATAACTGTAGTTTTGCTACTATTATGAATCATAATATAAATATTTGATATACAGGATATTTGATATGCAACCCCCCCCGAAAGAGGTCACAACCCATGGGCTGGGAATCACTGGTTTAGACAATGAAATGTCACTAAGATTTAAAAGATGTGACAAGTTGTTCAAAGAGAAGCCAGACACTGAACAAAGATGAGCACTGTGTGATTCCACTCATGGTTAATATGAGCAATAAAAACCAGATCAGACTCAGAAAGTAACATGGTTGCTCCTGGGGCACAGGAAAATGAAATTGATGAGCTGCTGATAGATCTGAAATGGTAAGCCCTGGATGCTGTTGCAGACTGCAGTTCAGTCCCCAGCCCCAACATGACTGCTCACACCACTAACTCCAGTTCCAGAGTATTCTATGCCCTCTTCTGGCCACACACACATACACATGAGAACAAAGAATAAGCATAGCCTTTAATGACTGAGCTATCTCTCCAGCCCAAGAATAAGCATCATTTGAAAATGGTGATATGTTTAAAGGGTATGGAAATAGCTTTTGTAAGGATAAAAGTACACTGGGTGTTGGTGGTGAATTCCTTTAATCCCAGCACTCGGGAGATAGAGGCAGGTGGATCTCTGTGAGTTCGAGAACAGGCTGTTCTAAAGAGCTAGTTCCAGGACAGGCTCCAAAGAAATACAGAGAAACCCTGTCTTGAAAAACCAGGAACAAAAAGGATAAAAGTGATGGAAATATTTGTTAACATGCCAATATGCATAAAGCTTCCAAAATGTGTTTAAAATGATATGGTGGTACATTATGTATCCAAATTAAAGTCAATCAATTAATATATCACATATCATGTTTTAAAAAAGACATGTCCATAAGAATATTTGATTACTGAATATTACCCTCAAATTTTTCCTACACATGTCACCGTTTTCATTTTATCAGAGAATATTTCTTCCCCAACTGCTTCAATTTACCTCTTGAGATGCTGATATGCATTGAAAACAGCTGTATTTAAACTATATAGATTTTTGCCTCTTTAAAAATATATTACATTTTAAAATTCTATTTGTTATTTACTTAAGAGTACTATTATTTAAAATTGTGTTTACCAGATATAAAACAATATAAAAGTTGTGCGTATAAGTATGATAGCATACTTTATGGCATTGCATGCCTTTATTATTATAGTGTTTGAAGCAAGGTACACTCTGGTTTTCTGAAGCATTTCCTGAGTGAAACATTTTTTGTGGTGAAATTTCGAAGTGCACAGCACTGTCACAGATGCTCACGGCTCTGAGAGTGTGCTCAGCACCATGTGCTCAGCCTTTCCCATCCTTCTCCACAGGACCGACCACATCAACATTCTACTCCAATCTTCCATGAAGTCACTCTTCTTGGATTACATATACGAGGTTGCTCATTTGGTACAGGACATGTGTCATTGTTCTGGATCATTCCATTCAACCTCAGATCTCCCTGAGTTTCATCTAGGTTGTCAGAAGAGACAAAGTTTTGTCATTGTACCTCCAGTCTTTCTATAAATCCTTCTTTCTACTCAGGAGACACCCCACTGCAATGTTGAATTGTTTCTCTGGTCACTTTGTATTAAGCATTTCTCATGTGTTTGTGTGAGCACACGCGCGCGGGCGCGCGCGCACACACACACACACACACACGCACATGCACACACAAACACTCACTCACAAATACATATCTATATATTCTTTGAGAGATGACTATTTGGGTTTAATTCTCTATTTTTTAATTGGGCAGCTCAATTTTTTGGTCATTGTGTTTGCTGAGAGTTCATATGTTCTGGGTAGTTATGCCTTGTCAGATGCAAACACTGTAGACCATTTCATAATTTGTCCCTTCACCATGTTGTGTTGTTACCTTTGCTGTGCACAAATTAGATGCATGTAATTCCTCTTGTCTGTTTTTACTTTTGTGTCCTATGGTTTAGCCCCACCACCATCTCGTAATACATCTTTTTCCATTTCAGTGTTTTGAAGCGTTTTCCCTAGGCTTTTTCTTTTTTCTATTTTTCTAGAATTTTGTTTCAGATTTTACCCAGAAATCTTAATTTGAGCTTGAGTTTATTTCTATTACTGGCAAAAGAGTTCAAGTTTCCTTTACCATGTGTACAATACTCTGTTTTCCCCGGAGAGTGGCCTTTTCCCTAGCCACTAGAGTAGAGCACATATTTTCATCTTTGGTAAATAAGAGTAGGCTAGGCTTATTTCAATCTACTTTCAAGTACTCCATGTTATTCTTTTGCTAGGCACAGGGTCCCTGAACATTTTAAAAGCACCATTTCCATTTATTGTTATGCATAAATTCATTCTAGACTTAAGGGAATTATTTGCCTTGTTTTTATTTTTTGAAAAAAAAGAGAGCAGGTTTTAATAAATGGGAATTCAATACTATGAACTATCATGTCAATGTAATCATTTAATTATGCAGCTTCCTTATATTCACTTTATTACCCAATTTAAATAATGTCATTTAAAGAGTTATTTAAACAAGCAATTAATGTTTTTATTATTTTTACTAATTCAGGACAGAAAATTCAATTCATTTATATTTCCTTGAGGAAATAAAATACATGCTTATTCACATTACAAAGCTTGTTTTTTGTAACAATTAAGGTGTGGAAAGAGGCAGACATTTTATGTCAGATGAGGGGGCTCCATGGTAATTGGCCATGAGGGTACCCCTGGATCGTGTCCAAGAGCCTTTATGCAATACTAGTTAGATTGATTGGTTTTGGGCCATCACCTGGAGGGAGGTCTGTACCACCCTGGGAAGCCCTGCAGGTGAATCTGGCCAGATGGACCAGGTCAACACAAGTGGAGAGTTACAGAGTCAATCCTCAGGAGAAGGTGGGGCTTTGAGAGCCACAAACCCCTCTGTGCCCCGCTGCTCCTCCAGCGGGGCTTCACCCTACTGTTTCCAAGGCCTCTGGGAAAGTGGGCAGACTCCAAGTTCCCTGCACTCCAAGAGCGAATTGTCTTCCTCCAGTTCCATCTGCAAGACTTGGGGGAGAGGGGAGGGCGAGTTCCCGAAACCACATGCTGGACACCAGGCAGGGACATTTGCTTCCAGCCCCGACCTTTTCTCTCAGACGCACATCCGCATCTGAGTCTGCGCAACAGTGACGCAGATCGCCACAGTGTGGGGCATGTACAGCAGGGCAAAAAGCCTGGGCAAGTCCAAGCAGATGTGCAGAGACAGCCAAGAGTCAGGCGTCTGGGGGCTACATGCAACCAGGAGGGATGGGAGACCTTCGAGCTAGAAAACCTCCCACTAGCAACTGGACCATTTGGACAATGCTTTCTCCTGTGGAACAGATCAGCAGCTCTGCACACAGTCGTCCAGGAGGGGTGTGGCCAGCGGCTGCTCCTGTGCTGCCACTTTGGGGGAGTTTCTTCTCCCTGTGACCTGCAGGCTGGGAGAACCTACTCCTTTCGTGGTTGGCATCACCAGCTTCTTTCCTGTGGCCTAATGATTGTCGGGATGAGGCAGACGTTGCCCCGCCTCCCTAATGATTGGATTAAAGGAGATATTGACCCGCCTCCTAATCTCTATCTCAGTGATTCCAAGGAACAAGGCACATCACGGTCTGCTGCCTTAGTGGCACTAAAGTCTGCCTGAGTGTTTTAGTCCCCACATCCACCCTGGTCCAAACTGAGGCGATGGTAAATCCAGTAGCTTTCCTCACAGCATCAGCTTGAATGATACTAGCCACCAGCAAAGCTTCTGACACTAGAGATAGACAAGATAGACTCAAAAGAGCTGAGGCCAGAATGCACAATCCAGGGCTCCAGCCTTCCTCTTGGCAGCCCTTCCTTCAACCAGGAATGTCTTGTTTCAGCGAAGCAAAGAACGTGCACCGCCCCCGGACTCCTGCATTGAGCTATTCTCACATCAAACTGTTTAAATAAATACTCAAGTTGATATTCCAGGTTAATGTGCTTTGTTCGCTGTCACTTGCATGTGTCTTTGTTTAAGGTGGGGGGTCCCGCTGTGTGGCTCAAACTGACCCTGGACTTATTCCTGATCCTTCTTGCCTCAGCCACCCCAGTGTAGGCATGATCTGCATGCACCAATCAAACCTGACCTCTTTAACCGACACCAGTATATGATTCTAGAAAATATTTAAGACCATTTCTCTCCTCACCAAATCTTTCCGGGGGTGTTAGAGCAGGAACACTGTGTTTCCGAAGGAAGTCCCCAATGCCACAGAGGCCCTTCCACTGAGTCTGAGTAGACCCCCTCAGGGTCAGGACCAAAGGAGGGGGAAACTCTAGGTCTGTGGTCCTCCAGATGAAGACAGGAGAGGTAGTAGAGGACCGGGACGGTGGGGGTAGATAGGGAGGGAAGAGGGGTGTGTGTGAAAGACTGGGAAGACTGGAGGACCAGAAAAGGCAAGTGGGGGTGGGTGGGTAGAGGGTGGGGGTAGAGAATGAGGCGGGGCTAGAGTCCTCATGATGCCTATTTTTTTCCCAGGGATGGCCGCTAGAGGGAGACATGCTGGGCAGTACAGGTGCAATAAAAAAAAAAAAAAAAAAAAAAAAAAAAAGGAGTCGGCTGTCTGGAGGAATTTGTGGTGATGTCGCTTTAAAAGGCTTCAAGTGGATACAATGAAGGGAGCTCACAGAGGAGAAAAGCCAGTAGCTGCTGGCTTTCGCCCCTCAGGTTACCTCGGTGTTGAGGTTTTGCGTTCTTCATTGTCCTCAGCTTACTATTAGGAGTCGGTGGGGACACAGGGCAGGGACGCAGACATTAGGGATGGAGCTCTGACCACCTTGCTTTTTCCTAAAGCAGATTAAGGAAACGCGGTAGAAATGGGATTTTTTTTTTTTTTTGCCTCCCTGATTATGTATGCAATCTCTGCTTACTATGCATCTTTAAAATATCACGACATGGTGCTTGAAAACGTAAAACCAGTGCGAAACGGGCTCTATTTTACATTAAAGGTATTTTCATTTCTCACAGCCAACTTGGAAATTACTACAGAAACCTTTGAATACGTCACTAACGCAAGCTATTTTTTTTGCCCCCTTTCTTTTTAAGGAATACTACTCCCCCCCCCCCCGCAAAAGCTCTTAAGTCACCTATGAGTGTAGGAAAGTAAGGTGGCCATGGGTCTGGAACGCTGGATATCCGTGGGACATTTGAGCACGTGGACATTTTCTACTTACTGTCCCTAGGTTGGGAAGTAGGCAGTGGGGGCTGCGGGAAGTTAGCATGCTATCTTCACAGAGGTTTCAAGACCGGGCAACCTAAATAATTTTATTTTTATTTTTATTTTATTTTTTAAAACTAAAAAGATCTCTCGGTGGGTGTGAGCTCCTCCAAATGAATCAGCGATGATGACTCAAGAGCAAACCAGAAAAGTATGTTTTCCTAGAACCAGGTGTTGAGCGCCTGGGCTACCCTGTCAGCGGCGCGCGCGCACAGTGGCCAGAGCCCCCTCTCTGCTCCAACAGCGCACCACGCGCGGTGCCGCCCTGCAGGACCCGCGGGACTCGGACCCCGTGCGCCATCCGCACCCCCACCCCCACCCGGAGCCAGGCGCTCTCCGTGGCTCGGCAGACTCGGCTGAGCGCTGCAACCGGTGGGGCGAGGGGGTGGGGAGGGGGAGACCTGGCGCTCACCCCGCGGTCCCGGCAGCCTCTGACGTCCTCTCGGGCCTTTAAAGGAGTGGGTCGCCGCTCAGGAGAGACTAGACTTTGGAGCTGTCCCTTTGCGGGAATGGAGAAAGCCGCTCCTCTCTGGCAGGCGACAGCTCGGACGCCGCTGTGGTCCGGCACTGCGTAGGGTCTGGGTCTGGGTCGGAGCAGCGCTGGGTCCCAGCATCCTAGGCAGCCAGAGTTGTGTTGCCTCTGGCGCCTGGCAGTGAACCTTAAGGCGTCCCCGCGCCTTCTCCTGCACTCGCCGATCAAGCACCGCGAGGTGCGTCCGCGGAAGCCGGTGGAGCACAGACTGGTCTCCTGAGCTCAGGTGCCTGGTGATTTTTCTCCGATCCCGGAAAGGCGCCTCGGTGAATCTGCACCTGCAACTTGTTTGGTTTCCTCTCCCGCGGCGTGTGCGTGCAGCAGCAGCATCAAAGTTTCTCTGCCTTCCCCGGGCATCCGCGGTTTGGATCGATCGTTCCCGCGCGGCGTTCCCAGGCCTGCGGGTGAGCGGATTGCCGGGTGCACAGGGGAGAGGTGCGGCACGAGCGGCACGGTCCTGGTGAGCACAGGGAAGAAGCTGAGGCCAGGACTCCCCGGGTGACCCTTTGCAGCGCGAAGGGGCTGGGTGAGCGCTAGAAGAGGAGCTACACGCTTGAGGGACTCCGGTGCTTGCTTGCACAGTGGATGTTAATCACCTTGCTGATTGCTTCTCAATTGGGAACTAGTGGAGAGCTCGGCGCGGGGCAGGCGCGCTCTGCGGGACCTAGGCTCCAAGGCAAGGATCAGTGCAGCTGTGGCTGCAGAGGCACTGAGGGAGGACGCGGCGGTGATCACCACAGCAGTGCTGGCAGGAGCCTGGAGGTAGGCGAGGGTTGGGATCTTGACTCTCAGGCCCAGCTCAGAATTCAAAAGCCAGTCTGTTTTCCTGCAACCTGGTTCTCCCCTTCCTCTCTCTTCACAACACTTCTCTAGGGAACCCAAGGGGACCCACGATTTGACAGGGCGCGACCTCCACCTGAATGCTCAGTGGTCCTGAGATGGGGATCTTAAGCTTCCCAGAGAAGTTGATACCTTGAGATTTCGGCGATGTCTAACTTGTATTTGATGGAGTTTATTGAAGGATGTGTTTCCTGTGGGCAAGAATTATGGGAAATAAATGTCCCTGTCATGTACAGCTGTTAGCACAGCTCAGCATCTTCTGCCTTCTTCCCCCAAAGTTTCCCTGTAGCAAGTTTTCTTAAGGTACAGATGAAGTCAACGGAGGCTTGAGGTTTCCAAACTGGCAGGCAGAAGGAAGATGCAGTTTTTTTAAAAGGGTAGGATAAAGGACATAGTGCGCTCTCTCTCTCTCTCTCTCTCTCTCTCTCTCTCTCTCTCTCTCTCTCTCTCTCTCTCCCTCTCTCTCTCTCGCACACTCACACGCACACACACACTTCTGCAATGTGCGGAATACAAAGCATGATGATAACCTTTGCTGTTTCCAGACCTAAAGTTTTTGTCTTTTTCCTTTTTTAAATTAACATTAGACAGTTAACATTGGCAAGTGGTAAGGCCACTCTGGATAATTTTGTGGCAAAACCAGACTAGGTATTCGTGGTAGAGGTTCATAAACAATGTGTAACCAAGCTAGACTCTTGTATAGTAGCTATAAAAGTATAAATGGCCTCAAATGATCAAAGATATTGCCTCATTTTGGGAGTTGATTTTTTTTAACAGTGTAAGAAATTTTAAAAGTCAACGTTTCAAAAACTACTCGGGCAGAGAGACCGTGGATGGATAGACAGAGTTAACTTTCAGGAGATGGCTTATGGGAAACCAGGGCTTGGTGCTTCGGAACTACATATGGTAATCACTGGAATAAATGAACTAGTTAGTATTCCAAGCTTGCAATGCTTGGCTCCACAGAGAGACTGCTGTTACATTTCATTTCCAATCTCATTTGTGGTAATAGAATAATGTTGGATGGGTTTATCCATTTCCTCACGTGTGTGTTGTCAATTCTAAGATGCCCTGCAAGGCAGGGAGGCAGGAGGTCCAAGATCTGGCCTTTAAACCTTTTCCTCCTCCCACTAAGTACCTTCCATGCATTGCTCCCTTCTCCTCTCTGTCTTCCCTGTTCTCTCGCTCTCTTCCCTTCTCTACCCCGATTGGTTTTCGGTTATTCCCAGGGCTTGGTAGCTTTCAGTCAATGTCAAAACATGGACTTCTACTTATGTGCTCTTCTGCACTGGGCAGCTCAAGAGTTAGGAGTGCACTGAGGAAGTCGATACATGGGCAGTGCACTTTGTGGAGCTGTGGAGCCCTTTCAGAGATACTGAGTAGAGAAGGGAGCCTTCTGTGGCAGGTATGGTCTGCAGAGGAAGGGAGAGTAGAACTCATAGAAGTCATGCTAAGCTAGAAACATGAACTATACTTAGTGTTAATTGAGCCTGGAGAGAGAAGGGAGTTGAAGCCCAATTAGGAAAGGTGTGAATGTGTTTTCTTACCTGTTTATTCCTGAGGCTGAAGGACAACTAGGCCCTAACATAGAGGTTCTGAACTTTCTGTTTCACTAGTTCTGGTTTAGCTCTTTGAGTGACACTGATGTCCAGTATAGGCTTAGTGCCGATGGGCCAACTTCCCATGAGGGAAGGTCAGATGGTATGTTCCTTGGACATGCTTATATTCTCGAATTTACCTGTGTTCCCTCCTCTACACCATGGAGTCTTCTGTCTGTCCTGTGGGGAGATAACTATTCTCCAGTGCTAATGTATCATTTGTAACAACTTTCAACACATGACATTTTTTTTTTACCACATCCATGAGCCTGTATAAATGAAAAGTTGATCAAGATACTGATGGTGATAACTTTATAAATGTATTGAGGAGTCTGATGACAATTTGATCAAAATATTGATGAGCAAGATTATGTAATAACTGGAACTAATGATTGTGAGTTGTGCCTTATTGAGGAAGAACATATTTTTATATTTTCTCAAACAGACATTATAAATATTAAAAAATACTAACAATCGTTTTTTGTCTAGGAATATCTCACATTAATAATAAAATTTCAGGAAGGCATTGCAAAAGCAAGGAGAATGCTCTAAGGGTAACTGGATACACTGACATTTCCTTGATCTATTTTGGCATTTTCATGAAACTCATCCCACTATCCATTCAAAGGAACTGGTCACCTTATACTATGGTATTCTGTGTGGTGTATACTGGCTGGGCAGTGTCGAAGCTAATTGCTTAATACTGCCTTCTCATCTGAGAGTTCCTTGTAGAATGCATATTTTGTCAGTTTCAAGCATTTGTAGATTTCTACCACAGAAGACATTACATAGTAAGAACACAGTAGCACATCTGGAAATAGGAAGAGGGAAGGAAGGAGGGAGCGAGGGAGAGGGAGGGAGAGACAGAGATAGGCACATGTACACAGGTATGCCACTTCATTCAAATGAACTTATCCAGAGTGCCACATGCTGTGTCTGAGGCTTGGTTGGTTATTCACTTACTCTATGTGCATCTTGAATTTACTTTTTGAAGACATCTGGTGTGCACTAATGAAATGGTCCTCTCAGGAAGACTTAGAGTATAAGCTTATTGCTGAGTTTTGTGTTTGTGTTCTGTTGAACTTCCAGACCTCTTTAGATATGTGGTAGTTGGTGCTCTAAGAAACTCTGTGAAGCTAGGAATCTGTGAAGGAAATCATGGAAGGAACTAGCTTAATCCTGCAAGGCAGCTATTTAAGTGGAAAGGAGGACTGCCCTTTCCTCTTATTAACCCCTTCACACGTGTGATGAGTGATATGCAGACAGAAAGCTAGAGCATAGCTTCGGACATTAGTGCCTTAGCAAACAGAGAGGCAGACCTGATTGCCAATAGGGTCCCCTCCATGCATGCAATATGAAGGTGCTTGTGTTTGGGGGTATCTATACATCCTTCCTCCCCACCCAAGGGGCGAAAGAGAATTGCCACATGGTGGCACTATTGTGATGCCTACGATTGTGAAAATGCCTGTGCTGAAACATCTTCAGCTGGAGTTAAGTCAATAGCAACACAGAGTTTTCTCTAATAATGTTTTTTTTTTCTGATCTATAGTTAATAAATATTAGATAAGACATCTCATTATCACTATTGCACTATTGACAAGGTTTTTTTTTTGTCTTTTAAAGACTTCTCTGAGAAGTCAATCCTTTCTTATTATCTAATTAGAAGATGGGATTTATCTCCTCATACTTATTAGTGTGTGTGTGTGAGAGAGAGAAAGAGAGAGAGAGAGAGAGAGAGAGAGAGAGAGAGAGAATAAATGATGTCACAGAGGTTAAAAGAAGACATAAGGTCTTTCTGGAGCTGGAGTTACAGGTGCCCAAAGTGGGTGCTGGTAATTGAACTCAGGTCCTCTGAAAGACAAGCAAGTGCTTTCAACTGCTGAGCTATCTCTCTGGCCCCAAAGAGAGGATTTCTTAAGATGATTTTGCATCTAAAAGAAACACCCATTTCTTGATCAATTACAATATTATGGGCATTCTCCCTTCTTTCTTAGGTTCTCAAAATTAAAATGGCTCCTCAAACACACCCCTCTCTGTGTTTATATTGAGTTTATAATGCTACCTCAAAATTATATGTATCCATTCAAACTAATACAATATCAGATTCTTTAACAGGTTTGCTTTGCATTTTATAAAGATCCACTAGAAAATGATAAATCTTAGCATGTACCAGTTGTATTCAGATACTTAAATAAGAACCATTGCTAATGCATCACAGCCAACAAGTCACTTGCTCATAAGGCCAGCTGTTGAGTCTTTTAGATATCTATTGATTTCACATCCCATCCCTAGAGGACCCAAGCTCATCCAAAGCCTTCAGGTTAAAACAGGAAACAAGAACATTTGTGAAAACTCAGATTTGAGCAAGAAGAATAGAACAGGACTGTTGACAGATCCAGACAAGACCATGGGATTGGGTTGAATGCCAGTCCTCTGTTTTTGTTTTTGTGCAGACTGCTCAGGGTTCCAGTGGGGTCAGACTAGAAGACTTCACTATATCAAGTCTTTATCCCTCCATGCAGCAGGAAGCAGAGCATTTGTGTTCACACCATATTTTCTTTGAGGGTTGGGAAGGACATTTGCTTGATATTTCTTTGAGCTTTATTTGACAGTTTGAAAAAAATGTTTTATGTATTGGTGACTAAACACTTGCTTGGTTCCAGATGAAAAATAACTTTTTCCATTACAACCTGTAGCTATTAAACTTCAAACAGAAATATATTTACCTTCTAAGAAGTACTTTTCCTTGGCCAATTCTTAGAAAAATGTCTGTGATTGACCAACCTTAAAACTAAAATAGTGTCATACTTTTAATATTTTATTCTTTATTTTGTTTTTAATTGAAATAGAATTCCATCACTTTCCTCATCTTGTCTCCTCTCCAATCCTCCAAGCTACCCCTTCCAAACCCTTTCCCTGTTCCCACTACTCTCAAGTAGATAGATTATTTCTTTTCACCACTATGAAATAAGGGGTATTTTTTCAAGCATCTATAATCATTTTCTAACCTTACTTTATGAAGCAACATAATCTGATGCTATATTTTTATAATCAAACATACAAGAATTATTCTCCTATGGACAAACTTTTTGAAAAGCCAGATAGCAGGATTTAAAGAATGCACACAATTTCAGCATGTACTACTTTTTGTCCTGGATTAAATATTAAATATGGTGTGTGCTTAGCCAAGGACATATTGTCATTGGTCTTTAAAGCAATATGGGCTGTGACATAGTGGTCACATCTGGTGTATAATAGGGGATTAAAAACCCATCATGAACATCACATTTAAAAAATTTAGGTTATGTTTGATTAAGAAATATGAGTTATCAGTGTGACCTATGAGGGCATGTGCTTAGGTAATACAAATATAAAATTAAAATAAGGAGATGATCAGTAAGAAAATAGCCCTATTTACCTTCCAAGTGAGAAAATACTGCTAAGTTAGGAAGTCTGACTAACACAAAGGAACCAACTTTTTGAAGCACATTTGCAATTCAATAATGCATAAAAAGTTTCACAAGGAAACCACTGTAATGATCTTCATAATATTTAAATTGTCATAATTTTGCATTTAAAAAAATATTACATGTGACCGCCAGGTTTAACAACACTCTCAACTAGAAGCTTGTGCTTTTCTACCTGATGAAGAGTCAGAGACATGTCTTAGAAGATTTTATATAAAAGCTAATATTGTTTTATAAGGGTTTATTTGACTTCTAATTTGGTGTGTAGATTTAATTTGGATGTGTGTGTGGGCATATGTGAATGTGAGTGCAGTGCTTATAGAGGCCAGAAGAGGACACTGTTTCCCCTGGAGCTGGCATTACAGGCAGTTAGTTGTGAGCATCTCTAAGTGGGTATTAAGTGGCTACAGGAAACTGAACTCATGTCCTCTGCAAGAATACTGAGCACTCTTACCTGCTGAGCCATCTTTCTTGCCCTGATATACAATATTTTTATATTTACAAAATAACTAGCCGGGTGTTGGTGGCGAATGCCTTTAATCCCAGCACTTGGGAGGCAGAGGCAGGTGGATCTCTGTGAGTTCAAGGCCAGCCTGGGCTACATAGCTAGTTCCAGGACAGGTTCCAAAACAATACAGAGAAACCCTGTCTCGACCCCCCCCCAAAAAAAGGATAACTAGAAACTTAGACCCCCAAATGTGTGTGTATACACACACACACACACGTATATATATACATACATACACATACATATACACATACATACACACACACACACACACATATATATATATATATATATATCATATACTTGGACACCAAAGGGGTATGTGTAGGTATGTGTGTATAAAATCCACAACTCTGAAGAATTTTTAGCTCACCTCTTTTGAGATAAGAATTACAAGTTCAGGAAGATTTATAATCTTTGTACAAAGATTCCTTGTTGGGAAGAGATTCATATCAATAAATGAGAAACTGTATATGACTCCCATACCATATTGCAAAGGTTCACAGCGGGATTTTGAATACATGGCATCAAATAACTTCAAGAGTTTGTATCTACTTTTCCAAAGTCAAATCGACCAGTGTGTGATGGCCTTTCTCCAGTAGCAATTTTCATTTCTGGTAATCTTTTCACGTGTATTTTGGTTAAAAAAAAAAAATGCTTTCCTTGGCACACTTAGGCTTTCAGTTTTTGGAAGCCTATCTTGTGAGTATTTGGTATCATGGGTTTCTTCAACTAAGGCAGAAATCCCTGCTTTTACCATTTAAGTCACAGAGTAGCTTCGATACATGGGCATGTCCTGGTGGGTTCACTGCCCCAGGTGTTATCTCTTTCTGGCAAGGACATGTAGATATGCAGTGTGGACAGAATGCCCATACAGCCCACAGACAGATGGTTTGCACATGGAAGCACTTATTTTTAACTGAACCCCACACTCCACTGAGCTCCTTTCTGCTTTGTAAGTTCAAAAGTCCTTTCAAGTTTATTTGTCACCACATTAGGCATTTTTTCTCCGTGGGCATTCATCAGACAGAGCTGCCATTCAGCTCCATTCTTCATGTCACAGCCATTAAGAGATATGAATTAAGGCTACAGGGCTGGTAGTTGGGCTTCCTGACTCCAAGGTTATTTTGAAATTTATCTCTTATATCTGCTTTCTTCACTGCCTGTATCTCACAAATGCTCTAAGACTTCTGGGAAAGAATTCAAGTAGAATTCAAGTATGGCAATGTTTAACACAGAGTTTAATTCTGAATGTTTTGAACAACTGTTTTCAATGGAGATTAGGAGAAAAGAATGAAACAAATATGAGTTATTGCCAGATGGATGTGAATAGACAAGGATTCCTATGCATATGTATATATCAACACATATTAAAATAAAAATACAGATGACATTGCTCATAATATGTGTACATTAGTGCATATTTAAATAAAAATACAGATGGCATCAATTATATACTTCTGGAATTAGGACAGTTTTAGGAATGTTCCAGCTCACAAATTAAATGCTGCAACAAACACACCTGCCTTAAACCCCAAGGAGAAGGAAATAGAAAAAAATTTCCTGGCTGAATTTTCCAAATGAATGTCTACTTCAATTAAAATAGAAAGAAACACATTAGCAAATGGAGGGTGTTCATTGTTTCTGTGGCCTTGAATAGCAACAATAAGTACAGTAAATACCAATATGAATAAAACCATCTTGGACTTCTTTGGGAAATGTATTTGCTTTACATCATTATGCTTGTTGAACATTATCTGAAATGAAACCCCAGCTATTAGAAATGATTGTGTTTCTTGTCATGAGAACTCTGCATTCTATTCTGATCTCATTAGAATTGTATTTACAAGAGTCACATGCCTTCTTCCATTTGTTTATTTCAGAACAAAATAATGTCCTTCAGGCTTCTTTATTTATTGTTCCATTGCATCAATAAAAAGTTAGAGTAAAATTAAGTTATAAGTTGTAAGTGGAAAATAAACTCCTAGAATTGGGTTGGGCAGGGCTGGAGAGATGGCTCAATGGTTAAGAACTGGGTTGGCTTTTAAAAGCTGCTTAGTAGGGAAGAGCGATGTTTCTCAGAGGTCAGGTCTTCTGCTGGAATGCTTTACTCAGGGCCACAATGAACTGAAGGATGTAATATAATCAGAGCTTTGCTGACTTAAATGAGCATCATCAGACAGTTGTTTAGGAAGAAAAGAACTGAAAGAAAGTACTGCAGAGTCATGAGACGATTTCACTAGAAAACAATGTAGAACCAATAGGATTTCCTGGACATGTGTATACTGATTGTGCAGGATACAAAGGCCTGGGCCTTCTTCCCAGAAAAACAGCAGCTGTGTGTGTGTGGGGGGGTACTTAGTCTCTCTCCATCGGAATATCTTATGACAGAATCTGTTCACACTTGGTTTATGAACCAACGTTGTGTTTGTGTATATGTGCTTGTGTGTGTATGTGTGTGTGCGCACACACGCATGTGCTTATGGTTTTCAACAGCAAAGCATAAGCATATTTCTGAACTCTCATGAAAATAATGCATGCCTGTTATGAGTATGTTTTTCCAGCTGGCCTGGTCCCTGAGCTGGACCAACCCCAAATAACACAAAGAGACCCTGTATTAGGTATAATGCTGTTGGTCAGTTACTAGTTTCTTATCGGCTAGCTATGTTTTAAATATTAACCAATTTCTATTAATCTAAGTATTCCCACGTGGTCTAATCTTACTGGAGAGAGGGCCTGAACTTCTGTTCTCTTGGTCCTACATTTTGAATCCCTTCCCTACTTCTTTCTCTCTCCTCTTAGTCTCCTAGTCCCGTCCATCTTGCTTTCCTATTGGCCAACAAGACTTTCCCATCACATGCCATTTTCATGTTGCATTGTTTGTGGTAGTTGTGATGAGGAGTTCAGCTTCTTGAAAGAGAAGCATTATTAATATGAGTGTGCTATAGTGTGAATCTCCATGGGAGGTCTAGTTAGACTCTTTGACTTTAGAACTCATAAACACATTTTATTTTTTCTACTCCACACCCAGTGAGTAACGCCACAATACAGAGCAAAAACAAAGGGACATGTGTCTTAGATAAGGACCTCTGTCCCACTCAGTCCTATTTGCAAATTAATACTTTCTTTCCCAGCTTAACTGTTCCTTGAAGAACACCATGGATCAGCCACACTTCTCTAGATAAACATAGGCATATATTTACATGTGAGATGGTTTATTGTGGGCACTGTGGAGTTTTGGATTTCTAGTTGTTTGTAATGTGTAAACTGAAGACCTATGAAAGCTGGCAGTGCAACCCAGTCTAGGCAAGGTAGGTATCTCCAGGCAGAATGTTCCAAGATCACTAGAAAGGACCTGGATGAAATCTGTAATGTAAAGGAAGCACGTAGCATGATTTTCTGGTTGCTCTCAGGATGCCCCATCGGGAAGCCTCTTGTTGAAGAACTACAGTTTGCTTCTAACTGGTGGAATCCAAATTCTGTTTTCTGTTACTATCAGCCCATAGCTGACTAAGTTTGTGTGTGTTTAGAAAAGCAGCAAACTGAGGGTCACTCTAAGGATGCATTGACTTTGTCTGCTCAGGGATTCTTCAGGATTGTGCCTCTATTCTAACTTAGTGCATTCACCATCCTTTAGCCTGCTCAAGTTCACATGAAAAATGAAGCACCATAATCATGTAGCAACCAAATATCACTATGTTCTCATCCATGTTCTCTGACACAAGCAAGCACACTATCTGAGAAAGATGTCTATGTCTCAATTCACCTCAGCCCCTGAAGTTACCAGAAGGTGAGTGATACACAGCATGGGTCGGCTTCTTTCCAGATTCTTGAAGTCAATTCCTTTGCTACCCCTCCCATCAGCAGGGGTGTAGGTGGCACTCTGTTATAACATTCCTCACTTCTTGGTTCACATTTTCAAATCCCTCAGAATATCTATCCTGTATAATTTCAGTGTAACACATCATATTTATGGAAAGCTGAAGCATAAAGAAAACGTTACTGAGCCTATCATTAAAAAGCACCCTTGTTCATTCCATTGGCCTGCAATTCTGTTCCATTAAAATAAAGGAAATGATTTTGTTATTCACAAATGTACTGGAAACATTTTGTGGCAATTCTTTATCACTCAGTGCTTTTATCAATATTAAATCAGATTGAATTTGTAATCAATTGAATTAGACTCACTAATGTGTTTTATTAGTACTGTGCATAATTCTCTTTAAAGTTGCTATTTCACAGGCCAGGGATGCCATTCCATTGGTAGAATACTTGCTTAGCTTCAGGAAGTCCTGACTTTGATCCTCAACATCACAAGAAACTGGATGTGGGATGTGGGAGTACATGGTTATAATCCCAACATTTTAGAGGAGCAGGGAGTCAGGAATTCAGGGTTACCCTTGGCTACATAGACAGTCCATGGCCAGCCCTAGCTACAGGAGATCTATTCTAAGAATAACAAAGATAATTTTTCTTTCAACACATGCGAACTGATTACCTTTGTTGTAAGACTCAGGTTTAGTGATATTTTTGAAAATGCTGGAAGTTTAAAAGGAACAAAACAAGTTTCTTCATGGCATTGACAATCAATGGTAGAATAACTACTGTCTCTCTAGTTGTAGTTGTCACCAGTGACCTGATGACATCTTGATGTGCCAAGCATAATGTGTTGTCAGTTCCACAGAACTGCCAAAATGTTCTGAAAACATTCTTTAGATAATTTTTTTACACCTGTTATTTTCTCAGAATAATTTCCTGTTGGTAGTGATTATTGCCGAAATCACCTGTTTGCCATCGCTAACATATCTTTCCATACTACTGTTTGTTCATGCTGTGTTTTGAAAGGGGAGCTTCATTTTTGAAATAAGACAGGTTTTCTTGGCACATCTAAATTTCTGAATAGAAATTGAATTTTTTAATTCTTCATTCATATTTCCCATGATTTGGTTTCTTCAGTTCAACATTTGATAGAATAAGATGTAGATTTATGTTTTTATTGCTTCTTGCTCTAGGTCTTGCCTTTAAATATGTGCATAAAACACCCCCATTATACAATAATTTGCATATTCGAACCACCTTCCATTTTTCAGCTTTGTTTTACCTTGGGTTGTAGTTGAGCTGATTGTCAATACCTGGTGTCAATAAACTCCTTAAGTAACCAATTATCTACTGACCACTTGTTGAATGACTTAATAGCTAATGTTAAAATTCCAGTTCTGAATTAACCTTAAGGGCTTCTGTTAAATGCAAAGTCATTTTGTGACTCTTTGAAAAGCATAATTTGCTGTTATTTCTGTAGGACAGGTTGAATATTTTAGTAATGTGGTTTTACAGGGAAGTAATGTTGATAACTTTAGATTTACAATAACATATTAGAATGATTATTGTAGTACTTGTTAAGTCAACTAGAGGAAAATAAACATAGTCACCTTCAAAAGTAGAAATAAGTAAAACACTTTCATATGTGTAGGCAACTGTGTGTTGAGGTTGATTGTGCATAACTATATTTTCAAACTTAACATTAGTATAAAAATATTATTTAAAGGCTATCCAAACTTGTTCTTTGAAACAGTTAAAACTATTCTGTATTTATGAGGAAATTTCCTTGAGATGAAGGAACATTTTTAGTCATTTTACTCTAGGTCACTTTTGTTACAGGATTACCATGAAGATGAAACTGCCTAAGAAAATCATTTCTGTGTCCTGCTTCACTGCTGATGTATTTAAAACAGCAGAAGAAATTCCTTCACAGTTCAGTATCTCATGGCTGCATAGTACCCCTACCAGTCCACTAGACCTTTTTATGCTCCCTCTGAAGCAGAAAGAACAGGTATCAAATTAATGAATCTGTTTTAATCCTGTACAATCTCAAAAGATAATAGATCCCAATGTTTTCCAAGGTTCTATTTTAAAGAGGAATGTAGAAAAATGAGAATCACTATTTTAGGTAATTTCATCACAGAGAGGTGGTTATCTATAACGTCTGACTACTGAATGATGCATTCTTGACACTTTAAGATTTAAAAAACAACCACAAAGACTTAAATTACTCTATAAACTTTTTCTTTTTTTCTTTATGAAAGAAGGGATGTAGCATGTTTTATTGGATGCCATTCTGATCGCGGAAGGGCTGAAGCACATGTAGTAATTAAAGCTGGTATTAACATCTTCCCTGTTTTGATGAGCTGTTTAAGTAAGGTTTTGTAGGTGGAGGTGAGGGAGAACAATGTTAAGATCTTATGAGTGAGAATTTTAGAGACACATTCAAGGTGCTTGGTTTGTACAGCATTTATTGGATGGAAACGCAGAAGAAATGAGGGTCTTGGTCTCCAATATCCCAAATGTGCCTACCTCAAAGTGAGTCACCAACCTTCATACTGTAAGATGAGGCTTATATTCTAAAAAAGAGAGTACATTTTTCAATTATGCTTTTGTTGTTCCCATTGTTTCTCTGTGGTCTACAAATAAAACTGTCTTTGTCTTTAGAAGCCATTTATCTTGCATCTGAATTCCATTTTTTCTTATGTAGATCAGATATAAATGATACTAAATACTTACTCTAAGACCAACATTGTTTGAGTCCAATATAAACATTGCATTCAAAAATACCTTTCTTTTGTAACTTGCATGAAGTGCATAGGAATGAGATCACTCATTTTCACTAAAATTCCACATTGAGTTTTAAGTATATTGGGACACCATCTAGAGTTCCATTTAGACAGTATGTTGATGGGTTTTTGCCAAGTTGTTTAATAAGCAGATTGCTGTCACCATAAACACTTGGATGACTAGGACATTTGGTGGCATGCATGCTTCACTTTGGTGCACAAATGCCTCTTAAGACATCATCTTCAAAATAAATGTCTCATTCCACCATTCAAAAGGTGACACCAGATTATAAACAGCACACTGTAAGCTCCCAAGCAAATAAAACCAAGGGAAATAAAGATCTTAGACCTTCACTTAAACAGCATTGGGATTAAACTTGACAAAAGTATTTAATCAAAGTGTCTACAGTTGAAATGATGGATACCTACATTGCCCATTTCCTAAAAAGTGATAGTATTTTCCAGTTTTATTCCAGTTTCTAATCAAGTTTGGAAGTTAGAAAAGAAACCCAGCTAGTGAAAGCCATGAGAAGCCATTGTAATTCTTGAATGATATATAGACATGAGGGTCTTTTCTGTATCACAGTGAAATCTGGAAAGCTTTAGTTCAATTATGAAAGCTCCTTTTTATATAAGCTTAACTTTGTTAAATAACACTTAACTGCCTTTTCACTTCCTGGCACACCATGATAATGATCTCCCTGCCATATTTACAGCTAGCTACAACTTTTCTTCCTGTAGAATCAGCCATGACATCTTCACGAATGGTGTTTAGAATTATGAATGCCTTTCTTGTTGATGTCTGTAGAGATTGCTGGTATGAAATGCATAGCATTTGGAGAACAGGTTCTGTTTTGCTCGTGATTTAAGGGTATTTTTAGTTTCTTCAATGTCAATGATTTATGAAATCATGTAAGTCTATTCTACTGTTCTAGTTAACATTGGATGAGTCCAGTGCTCATTTTCTAAATCTAATCGTATATGACAGTATTTGTCTTCAAATCATGTCTTCACAGAAAACATTATTAAGAATAATATGTAAAATGTGTAATGGTAAGTTATTTCATAAATTATTATTTTCAGTGTATGCTTGGGTATAAGTATGCTGCAAAAGAATGGAGACATTGTTTTCATTTTTGAATTTTGTTGCATATTAACTTGCATATATCACAATAAATTATATCACAGAAAAACCTATTATTTTATCCCTGTTTCCAATAGTATGTGTGCGTGTGTGTGTGTGTGTGTGTGTGTGTGTGTGTGTGTATGTATGAATAATTTTTTTCTAAGATATATTGAGACATAGGAAAACTTCTACACCCACATTTCTTGGCCTTGTACCAGGTCATTGGCTCATCTTTCACACAAAACAAAAACTAGCATCAAATCAGGAACCTTTCATATTTGGGTAGATTTAGGTCAAAACCTGAAGTGAAGGAACTCTATCACTTTTTTTCTTTTAAGATTATTCAGTTCCTTCATCTTCCTGTGTCTGCACAGTGATATTATGAACAAACCTCTAGGATATTACAATAACAGATTTCCTAAGCAGAAGCACTCAGTGGAAGTGTGTGATAATTTTTCATCAGAGGTTAAGTTGGGAAATTTCTGATTACATTTCACCCTTCAGTTCATCATGGCCCTGGTAAGACATTCAGGCACAAGTTCCAGGATAGAAGACCTGACTTCTGAGAAACATCGCTTTTTAAGCACAAAGATTTTATTGTTCAAAAACTCTCCTGAAACTGGTTTCAGGTGGTTGTGACCCACCCAACATGTGTTCTGGGAAACTGAACTGTCTGGTCTTCAGCAAAGAGTACCAATTTTAAGTATTTGAGTAGTAGCAGACAATTGTAGTTATATGTGACATGATGTAATTTTTAAATATGACCTAACAACAATATAGAGTAGAGTGATTTACCATTTGAAGTTCCTTCACAAAATATATAACAGACCATTGTAACTGTAGTCACCCCACCATGCTGTGGGCCACTAGGACTCACCTCTTCGAACTTCGAACTTCACAACCCTGATTATGTCTCTTGATCCTTGTTCTTGTCGTCTTAAAAACCAAAACGTACATGTTAGGGCCAGGAAGGAGCATGCAATGCTCTTGTAAGTATCTTAGCCACAGATGCTTTATAATCTTCTTTGAAATAGTTGCTTTGGTTATTTTTTTTCATAATAAGGCATTATGTAGATAGAATGATGCAAGATTTAAAGCTTTAAATTTGGGGCCTTTAAGTCATAAACTTCTTAGTACAGAATCAGCTTCAAATGAAACAGCTCCATCCATGCTGGAATGTTGGCTGGCTGAATCTTGTACAGGCAAAGATAGTGGGTTCATGAGTACAGTGGCCATTTCATGTCTAGACAACAGTGGCTCACACCACTCATGGTTCACTTTCTTCCCTGGAAGAGGATGCATTATGAGGGTGGTCTGGCATGAGCTGAATGGGAGACTGGGAAAGAAATATGATAAAAATACATCGTATTTCCTGTGGAAATCTCAAAGAATAAAGAAAATGCAAAAATACACACGACGGCAGTTACTGGATGTATGGACATTTTGTGAAATTAATATCAGTTACAGACAACTAAGGGCTTAGTTTCAGCAGTACACAGCATCCACAACCCTACATGATGCTTTAAACTCAGTTCTCAAGTCAGAGATAAAAAGAAAACCATTTCTTAATAAAAAATCTGTTTCCTCTTTCCCTTATTATATGGCCTTGACTGATATTTGGCTGAAGTTCCAAAGAATTAGGAAGGTACCCAGCATGAAAATTATATATGTAGAGTTTTCATGTTTAACAAATTTCACTGAAATTTAATGACTTAAAAATCAATAACGCATGGATGATATATATATATATGACAGTTCCATTGCTAGGATGGAGATCATGAGACAACCAGTTTTCACCATTTCTGGAAATCACTCATATATCTCCCCACTGCTCAGTTGTTTCAAAGAACTTTCTTGTCACATGAGCGATGCAGTGAGCAATGCGTATCCAAGGGAAGTGTGGATTGTATGAATTCAAACCTGTATGAAAAATAGAAATGCTTCCACAGGTCAGCTTTGGGCAGAAAAACATTTTGAGAAATGTTAGCCATAGTTAGAATTCTGTTTTGAAAGACAATTAATTTAGAATCCACCTAAAATTTGACTAAAGAACTGTTTATAATTGTCCTTTTCATAACACTGAAAATGTCAAATGTGCCTGTTTTTGTAAGCTGCCTGCATTATCACACCAGCAGTGTCTTTCCCTTTAGGGTCCAAACTTTCCACTGTGATTAGTCAATTCCATTAGTTTTCTTCTGTGTGTATAGTTCAGGGATGTTTTACTTTGTAATTTCGTGTTTTCTGTTCCTATTTTGAAGTTTGTCATGAATGGAAGTAATGATCATCCACCATGTGTTCCCCAATCACAACAAAATTCATCCCTTTATCGGCATGACAAAATTTCATGTGCAAGTTTGTAGAGTCACTTGGCCTGTCAAGAACTGTTAATTCAGTTCCATATCCTCCTTGCAGTGGCACACCTACTAAGCAGACCTTGTCATGCTTTTTATTGTTCAGACGAAGGCAGTAGTGTTGAGGAGGCTGGGGGAGAGATGGTTCATACTCATGACTCCTTCCAGGTATTTTCAGGCCAGGATTGAAGCAATCCAAAATTACTCACACTGACCTCAAGTCTGGCTTCTAATATGAACATGTCTCTTTCAGCAAATACTAAATATGCACAAATACTTCCCAGTAACAACAGTGTAACAATGGTATGGAGCTGTACTATAGTGGCTCAAGTCTAGAAAGTTCCATGCTGTGTGTCAAATCTCGAACATCCTACAGGAGAGTCCCTGCGGAATTGATTGCTAACTCTTAGATATTAGTTTTTGCTACTTTGGTAGAATGTCTCCAGGGGACTTTTTAATTCCAAGCCACCCTTTGAAAATTTCTTCCATGATGGTTGATAGGTGACCAGACAATTCTTGTTTCCTTGAGAAAGCTAACACAAAGATTTATCTTTGAAACATTAGCTATCCTCTGCCCCTTATTCATTCCAAGATTTGAGAAATAAATTCCCTTGATTTCTTAAATCTGGGGCCAGAGGAACAAGTGCCTTCCTCTATAAACTGCATTCTTTATCAGATGCGGAGGAGAGCGTCGCCCCTCTCTAGCTCTGCTGTTACATGACTTTTCATTTCTATTTTTAAAATTGAAGTTACTGATTTCTTTCTTGATACATAAATCATGTATGATGAGTTGGAACAGAATAGACAACAGAAAATCATGAAAAATATTGGCGTGGCAGAAAATGAAAACGGCATCTTTTAAGAGATAAAAATATTATCTTTTTAGTTTCTTTAAATATCAAAAACTCACTGAAATGCATTTTTGTAAAGAAATCTTTCTTTAAAATGGACCTGTGCTTCCTTCTCCTTCTGGATATTTTAAATATATATATTTGGGTCAGAGAGTGTTTTAAAACATACATTTCATTTCTTAGTTTTCCATAATTAGCAATTATAAAGTTGGACATTTTATTGATTTCCATTACTGTCTTCTAATGAATGGGTGAAATAAATGTCCTTATGTTTAAATCAAAGCACACGTCCAAGATTTTTTTTCCTTAGGCATGTATTTCCAGCAATATTAAGGCTTGTAAATGATACTTCTCAACACACTTTCAAAGGTGTACTTTTAAAAAAATTGGGGAAAAAAATCACATTTTACAAATTGCATCAGCTATATTTCATATTCTAATTATATACAGGAAATGAAAATATAACTAGATTAAAGCAGCCGATAAAATTATTAACAGGTTGACATAACAGGTATTATTTATAATTCTATGATCACTTCCTCTCATGTTAATAGAACAAGAATGTCTAAAAAAGATATATAGATCAATGTGTCTAAATTTCCAGGTCAAAGACTTATAGTTTGATCAAATATGACAATCTGAAAAATATGATAATGATTTAGCCACCCCTTGAGGAGACTTAATAGGATACCAGAGGTATTTGGGTTAACTGTTTTCTATGGTCACAGCTGTTACTTTTAGCATGATTTTACCAACCCCAGAATCCCTCTGTTCACATGGGTAGAACACAATATGTGACTACATGTTCTTATTTGAATCTATATGTTTGCATATAGATGTATCACTATATAGTATATCCAGTGCATTCTACATACATATTAATCTCATTTCTATTTTCCATCCCAATCAATATATGAGCTGAAAAGTGACACAAATAAGTTGATTTGTGTGTGTGTGTGTGCTTTGTTACCATTTTACAGTTAGATAATAATCATCACATGTCATATGTTTGGGCAATTTTAACTGAATGAAGATAAAGCATGCAGCTCCAATTTATTATTAATGCACATATTTATTTAAAGTGTACAAATATGTTTAGTTCATGCCCACAGCTCACTGTGTCCATATATCTCAGGATATTTTCAGGAGAAATTTTTCAGAAAAATGAAGTAAACTTTGCAAACTTGGGTATTTTTGAATACTTATTCCTTATTTTGAATGGTCAATAATTTAGAACCATATTTTACCTACCAACCATAGTTTTCCCTTCCTCCTTTCCACCTGTTTTCTACTCCCATCCATCTTACCTCCATCCTCAGAAAGGGTAAGACCTCCCATGGGAGGAAACAAAGCACGTCATAAAGTTGAGGCAGGGCCAAGCTCCTCCCTGTTATATGAAGGCTGAGGGAGGCATCCTTCAATAGGGAATAGATTCCTAAAAGTCAACTCATGCATCAGGTTCCCCTTGATGTATTCACTGCTCAAAATATGAGTAGCACTTTGGCTATCGTACTTTTAATAATTTTAAAGATATACATAGGCTGTAAAACAAGCAAATCTCTAAGAACTATGTCCTGTGCTTTCAATGGGAAGGTAAATGTTACTATTTATCTATGGTACAAGTGTAAGCAATTTTACTCCTTTGTGAGGCTTTGATGCTTTTATTACTAATAATTTATTCATAGTGTGATTAGGCTAAAATTCTATACTCACTTTTAGCACATATTGTTTATCCTTAGGAATTCCCAAATTTCCTCTAGTTTTATAGCAATATTCTTTGGAGAATGTAAACTACAGAGGGGATTGGCTGATACAAGAAGTCTTGTTTCATCCCCTCTTTAACCACCACTAAATGGTCTCTTGATGTGTGTCATCATGGTGACTCCTCTCTTAATGAGATTTAAGCTGAAATTAGACAGAATGACTATTGTCCTACCCCTAAAAATCAGTATTTCTGGCTTTCTACAATTATGTACACTTTCTTCTATGTATAGGCTATTTTATTTTCAAAAAAAGTGTCTTATTTTGTTTTTATTCCAGCTGTCATCTGCTGACTATATTGGTAGGCAATCTATAATACATGATGGCCTTGAATCCATAGGGGTTTCTATGCTAGAAATATTTATGGCTTTATTCCAACCCAGAAAAGTGGGGATTTGGGCTGCCTGCAGCATCCACTGTAGAGGAGTCACCTAGTTATAGTCTTTGACACAAATAGCTAGTGGGCAGCAAAACAATAAACAAGGCTTTCCTTTGCAATTTGGGCTCTGTAGGCCCAAGACCAAGTATCAATACTTTCTATAGCAGGACTGAATGTCTTCAGCACCACCCATACCACTGGAGTAGGTCAGCTGTACAGATCCCGCCCCCACTCATTTTATACACATTCCCTGGCCCCAGGTTGGGGTCAGCTCATCAGAATTGATACAGCTCTTTAGACTCATCTGCTTCCTCATCCCCTGCACCTCCTTTTTCTGCTGTTTTCCTTCCCTTTGCATTAACTTTCTTTTTCCTTTCTTGTTGAGGGTTACTAAACCCACACAGGCTGAGTGTCCACATCTGTGCTTTCAGCCTGAACCAGGCCTCAGAGAACCACAGATCTGACAGATGGACTCCTTAGTAACATGCTCTTGAAATCAGAAAATGAGATAAAAGTATTCAAACTCAATAAACTACTTCTTCAAGTGAATGTTTATTAAGTGATCATGTTAGAACAACCTTGATTGTCAAAGAACATCTTTGCGATGTGATAAACATCTTTTTCATCATTCTATGAGATGTTGATGTAATGGTATCTGAGTGACTAGGATCATGGCTGAAGGGTCAGATCGTATAATACCATAGATGCTTACAGCAGAGGAAAGTAGACCACAAAGTCATGGCCTTTGAGCAAGCAAGGATATCTCAATGCTACATCCTGTTGCTTATAAGACTCTAAGCTCAGTGGTTTGAACATTTTGTATAGCTGAAAGTGCACAGGCACGAAAAGAGTTCCTGTAAATGTTGCCTTGAAGTAGAATATAATATCACAACATTAGAATTTGCTTGAAAATTGATATAGCTTTCATCACTATATGAATATAGGACATTTATGTCCATGGTGTTGGTCTCTTGCTTCAAAATAATATATAATTTATATAATACCATTCATATTAATATGCTTTCTCCCTCTTAATATTGCAAACCCAAGTTACATTCCTCCTATCTTTAAGACAATGCCCAGAAACCACAGAAATAAGTTTTAATTTATAAACTACCAAAACATAAACACCATTAAAACTTTGCTCTGCTTCCATCAAAACTGAACTCTGTAATTTTAATTATAATTATCTTTGCTAAAACCAATGCTAGTGTTCTCAGTCTAGGTACCTTCAACTTCCTACATTTAATGATAATGTAAATTTGTGGTTGGGTACATGTTTGTTGAAGTAACGTAAAACATAACGTAAAACACAATTTCAGATATGAAAATTTAAAATGAAGCACACCATTCTAGAAGAGCAGTAACACATTTGCCATAGGATGTAGCATTAGTGGCGGCTGTTTACAAATGAATCCAACCATATGTTTAATCAACTGAAAACACATTTTGTGATATTGCAACTTGGCTACCTAAATGAAAGGGTAATGAAGTTAGTTACAGACTTAGGGAGAAATTTTGCACTTTTTTTCTACTTAAGAAGATTAGTAATATTAACATTTAATCCTGCTTTAGATTTTCAAAGGGCTGAGCCTATTAATGATTAAAATTTCTTTGGCATTTGTACAATTATCGTTTTCAATTTTACAAATGAAGGAATTTTTCAGAAAAAAAGAATTAAGAAGTTGGAAAATGATTTGGAACCTAAAGAGTTGGAGTTTCAAAGTCAATTGAATATAGAATACTATTTCTGTTCTGAGATTTTCATTCTGTTAGGTGAGGTCTTAGAAACCCATTTTGGCACTTAGGAGTTGCTCATTCCTAAGGGAATGGCAGGAGCTTCTGGTTGGAGGATTTTCATTGGAGTTGGACACAGAGAAGGGCTTGGAGAATAGTGGCTTTCATAAGTTCTAGAAAAGAGGGCTCACACTTGAGACTACATGAGTTAATTGAGAGTTCTAACATCAGCTGGGCTATGGCTAAATTACGCAGTCTGCAGTGACAATTTGAAACAACAAATAGCAGCTAATCTATTTTAACCTGAGGGGCTTAGATAACAACGTTTCATGAATTTCTGTGCAGATTGAATGAAGTAACCCCTTTAACACATGATTTTGACCACTGGAGGCTATGAAAATATGTTTTGATGATGGTGGTGATGGCATTGATAATGTTGGTGTTTACCATGACAATAATAGTGATACTGATGATGTTAAAGTTGACAGTGATGACAAGCATATGGTATTTGATGATGGTTGTGATGATGCTGTTGGGGATGGTAAGGATGATATTGGGGATGATGGTGATGATGGTGTGAGGGATTCTGTGGTTGATGATAATGATGGTGGTAATAGGGACATGATGATAAATGATGATGATGATGCTTAAGATGATGATAATTATGTAATGGTAATAATATTGCTGCTGCTACTGCCATAGATGATGTAATGATGGTGATGATAGTGGTGAAGATGGTTTCTGGATAGACTAAGCTAAATTGAAACATGTAAAGGTCATTATATATATTATTTTACTTGTAGATGGATACCTGGTAATATCTTCTATATAAAAACTTCACATAATCAAATAGACAATTAAGATTAATAACCTACTTTCAGAACAGTAGTTAAAATTCAAGTTATTTTCAACAGAACAATTATTCCTAAAGAAGGGAAGTATGGAAGAAAAAGTTTGGTATTCAGTGAAAGGTGACTATAGTTTATTGAGTTGGAAAAGAGATAGATGAACATGTAACTTTTATGATTTTAAGAAACCATCAATTTTAAGGTCCTTAGATTTCTGTTATTTAAGAAAAATTGAATGAAGCAGTCATTCCTTTACAAACAGCCACTTGCAGTACCTCCTGGATATCTGGAGACATAAAATGGTTATCCATTTTCATATGAAATAGATATTTGCTCATAAAGATTTAATAATGAGTGATTATTATTGGCATACTATAATGAAACTTACCTTGCACCCTTCCTTCAGTGACTTTGTAAGGATTTATTTAACAAATTAGTAAAGTCAAAATTTCTGGGATTATGAAATTACTAATAAGTTAAAATATTACTTTCAAGTGCCTAAAATTATCTAGTAATATTAAGTCAATAAGATAATACAAGAATTTCCCATGTATATATGTATTATTATGGTGTCAATTTTATATAAATCCAGCTCTAATTTTCAACAGATTCTTAACAATAATTAGCAAACATTCACATGTATCTATTCATCCATGTACATAATTATAGCCGCTTAATACTTGAGGAATCCCAAGTTGATTTTTTTTTAAAGAAAATATGCAAATTAGAATTCTAATATTGGCATATTTTACAGCCCTTCCCATTTGACTTTAAATTTTTTCCCCATATGATGAGACTCGTTTCTTAACATGGTTGTAAACTCTAATCCCCTCAAAACAATAAGACATTGACTTATTTATAAAAACATTTAATATTGATTTTCAAGTAGTTAAGTGATTTTATAATCTCTGTATTTCTGAAGAGAGGAAGGTCATGCCAATGACATAGATTATACATGGTTTCCTTACCCCACAGGGTTAGGATCTAATGGTAACTTCACCTTCATCACTAACAGGAACTGCAAGCTTGTGAGAAGTTGTATTGATCACATTGAATTCTCTTGGGACCATTTAAATCAATGGAGCAAATTAAAGAACTTTACATTTATATAATTTCTCCTGCAAAATTTTAACGTTTCTATTGCACTGTGAGTATGTGATTGACTTGGTGGTGATCTTTGTGTTCAGTATGTTTGCACTGCAAACAATATGTATGTTAATCACAGTATATCTAAATCTATATCAATACTTGCATAATTAATACCTCTTTTCATAATGAGGATCTTTTATAGGAAAAATATAAATAACTTTTGACTTGTACTAGTGGTGCTTAAATTTCTGGAGGAAAAAATGGTATCTATCACTTAAACATCAGTTGCTTCATGATAGCTTAATAAAATGGTCTAAGTATTTAATAATATTTCATGAATATATTAAAGACAATTATGTTTTTAGATTATTAAAGTAAAATATATGCATTCATTTTAAATCTGATATTAGATCATTAGTGGGTAATCTATCAAGGACTCACTCTTGGAATGGCCAATTTGGGGTGACAGCTGCTGTGAAATTCTTGGCACATTAACTCTTCTAGGTCTCTAGTTCAAATAATTAGAGGTGATTTAACAAGAATCTTTATGACTTGTAGAGCTGTGTTTCAGATGCTACCTATGAGGCTTGTGTTCACCAGATACACCTTAAAAAAAAAAAAAGGTTTGGATTTTAGCTAAGAACCAAGCACCTCTTCATCTATCTATTATTTATAAGCTCTCCATACTTTCTCTAGCAGCCAACATTCCTTGTCTATTACTCAGTAATCTAACTTCCTCCCAATTCTTCCAGATTAGCTGTATATAAGAATATATATATTTGTTAATTTCATTTCTTTCTTCTCCTGTGATCAAATAGATGATAAGAAGAAATGTAAGGGAGGAAAGCTATATTTGTGCTTACAGTTCCATGGCAGGAAGGCACCGTGATTGATAAGGAGAGAAAAAGAGGGAGGGGAAGAAAAGAATAAAAGGGAAGGAGGAGGGATGAGGAGCAAGAGAACATGCTGCTCAATTTCTCCTTGTTATTCAGTCCAGGCCACTACCCACACTTAGACTGGGTCTTCCCACAGCAAGTGATGCAGAGGACAGCTAGATGACAAATGAAGCCCAGGGAAGTCTGTCCCCTGAATGTTCAGACAGACAGACAGCATAGTTAGTTGTATTCCACCTACGACGATTACAGAAAAGGGGCTCACAATTTATGTCCTCCATAATGGCTGGGTGTATTTGTTTGAAGAGAGAAATTTGAACTCCAGGCTGGACTCATGGTCCATTCTGTTTAGGAGGCACTGAGACATGGAGAACTCTGATATCTCTGGGAAATGAATCTCAGATCTCTGGGTGCACTTCATTAGCATGAATACATAATAGAGAATGACTTCTAGAGATGTGGATCAAGGCTCTCCATCCTTTTATAAGCAACAGGGCTGGGTTATTTGCCACTAAGAAGAGCAAAGTCTATAATTTGATCTCCAAGAATGCAAGAGGAATTAATTCACAGGCTCAGTAGCTTATGTCCATGAGGTTTTAGTGCCAACGTTTTATGAATGTACTTTAGGTTTTACCAGGATGTCTTAGTCTCAATAATATTGACGTATATGGAACTGGATGGTTCCTTATTTTTGAGGAGGAATTTTTGTTTGTTATATTGGGTTTTTAAAAAACTCATGGCTAGGTCCTCCTGGATACCAAGAGCCTTTTCTGGCCTTGATTTTGGCAGAATGATGTCCCTAAATATTGGTTAATAAAATTGTTACAGGTGAAAAGTAAACTATTGTGTGTGAATGTGCACATGTGCATGTGAGTGTGTGTGTGAGAGAGAGAGAGAGAGAGAGGGGCAGGGAAGGGAGGGAGGGAAAGAGGGAGAAGGGGAGAGGAGGAAAAGGGCAGAGGGGAAGAGAGATATTGAGGTCAATTTTTAGTGTTTGTCTTCCTTTAGTTTCTGAAGACTTAAGTTTCTGTTTACAGAGAATCCAATTTATCAAGTCATTTGGAGGAAAGCTTGATAAATTTCTTCAACTTACTTGATTTTGACACACCTAACAAATAAATACAAGAATCAAAATGAAGTTGTAATTTACAGTTCATTTTTGAAAGTAATTATAACATCTAATATTATCAAATGTCTATGAAACTATACAACATACTAAGACAGAAGCTTAAAATACTCCAAAAGCCAGCAAATAACTCTCATAACTGCTTCTTGTCACAGTTGAAACAGAGATTGAAGTAGTTAGTTCTGAACTGTATAGACATTTAATTTTTTTAAAGACAGCTTTTTAAAGAACTAATGGCTTTTATCCATTGTTCCACTTTGACTATTATTTGATTTAAAAGCTAATTCTGTTTTGAATATTTTTCTGCTGATTATTTCACATCTGAACAAATCATAAACATGCTTTGTTACTGTGTAAAATAAATGTACATCAGGAATTGAGCACACAGGTACCATTTATTTATTTATTATTTTTCTTATTTTACATGTTTTGTTCCCTCCCATTCCCACCCATTCCACAGGGAGGGTGAGGCCTTCCAGAGAGGGATCATAAAAATCTGTCAAGTCATTTGGAGTAGGGTTTAGGCCCTCCCTCCTGTCTATAAGCTAAGGGATTATCTGTCCATGGGGAATGTGCTCCCAAAGTCACAGGTAGCTTTCTTTACCATGCAGTGAGACTCAGCCCTTTAATATTGCACAAAGTCATCCTTTCTCACCTCCTTTTGAAGAGTTTAATTTTGAAACTCAATGCATATAGTATATTCAAAATTCATCCCTCTCCAAACTGATAGTACATTACAAAATACCAAGGGAACATATGACATTTGCTTAAGAGGAACTAGCTAGCTGTGGAGAAATACTTCACTCTAGATTCCCTCAGAGAAAGGGAAGAATTGGGGGTGTGCTGTTCCATTTTGTTGGAAATAGTGTTTCCAATTTGATCTGCTACATGCCACATAAAATGGGAGCCCAGAGCCCTGCGTCCATCCTTTAGTGTGGAGACTCCCAAGGGGCTTCAATGAGGTAAAGTCATCTGCTGTAATCCAGAGATGTTAGTTCACTTGGGTAGTCTTTCCAATGGAATTGGAAATCTTGTCAGTAGAAGCTCATGTGGGTAGTTTCCAGGTCAAATAGGAGGAGTAAAGCACTATGGTAAAACTACCCACACAAAATTTGAATTACCCAGTTTGTTGTATGGTTGTTCTTGAAGAAAGTTTATTAATGAGTAGCATCAAATGTGCACTGTAAACATAAGGGTAGTTCCTGTTGCTTCAGGAAGTTTGTAAAGTTAGGCAAATCCTCCTATAGTGTGAGCTACACAAAGCCCTAGGGCACAGGCTGTGGTACACAAGAGCAGCATCAAACAAACCGAGGTAGACATCTAGAGGAGCTGATGATTGTCAGAGCCTTTTGCAGAGTGTTTAAGGCACTAGTTCTATGGCAATAATGGCATTCACCTGTGACAAAATGAAGTCTAGGGACATTGTTTGAAGTGATGACTCTTACATATTCCACAAGAAAGCCTCAAGTTAGAAATCTGTGACATTAATACAATCTGATAGTTCTATGTTATTTATTTCCATTAAAATTCTACTCTAGCATATGGATGTGTTAAAGAGACACGTGACTCTCTTCCTAATTCACATCAGAACATAAATTTTTTTTTTCATAATTTACTAAACCTTGGTGACCCTCACTTGCAAAGTGTGTGCCCACCATTGGGCATATCACACTATTATTTTTCTCTGAGAAGCCCACATCCATGTTCTGGGGCTTATCCTTATCTCTTCTCTTAACACTAGTGCTTAAGCCTATATTATTATTATCAAACATGATTGTGCTGGATTAAAAGAGAGCTGGAAGAAATAAGTTTTTGTTTTGTTGTTTTCAAGACAGGGTTTCTCTGTATTGCTTTGGAGCCTGTCCTGGAACTATCTCTGTAGACCAGGCTGGTCTCAAACTCACAGTGATCTACCCGCTTCTGCCTCCCCACTGCTGGGAATAAGGGTGTGCACCACAAACCACTGGCTTGGAAGAAATATTTTTAAATTGAAAACTAGTAACAAAAACTCAATCTGGTTTTCATGAAGAATAAACCTAAAAATCATCAGCAGAGAAAATACCATTGTTCTGATTGAATTCAACAATCAGTCACAAGTTGAGAATTTTCATTTAAACAACAATATTGTGTGACAGCAAGTTTGATATTTGTCCTGCGTTGTTCTACAAAATTGGAAGACCTAATAAAGTCACAGGTCCTTCATTAATTGATAAGGTAAAACAAATTTATGAAGCATGTTTTGAAGAATTTTTTCTAACTTTTAGGCATTATGGTCAGAGAATTAATTTCTTCCCCCTCTTCCCTTTTCCTCTTTCCTCCCTTTCCACTCTTTCCCTCCCCTCTGTTTCCTCAGCTCTTCTACTTTCCTCTTCTATATTTTTTAACAAGTGTTTTTTTTTCTTTTCTAAATTTCCCTTTTCTATTGTGCTGAAATACAAGATATTGAATTTCTTCCTGTGAAATACATAGTCACTATGACCCTATGACAGTGTCAACATATCAACACCTTAGTTTCTATTAAAGAATATTGGTTGACATAGATGGTGTCAGTTGATTTTCCAGGTGAACTAATGCTATCCATTAACTGAAAAATATGATTTTCATCTAATTCCCCAGAGGACTCGGTCTCTTCTAATCTGAATGGATTTAATTCTGCATTTTTTTTTATGTTGAGTTGGTTGTCACCTATAAAATTGACAGTTTATTTTTTCTATTAAATAATATAAATTATATGAAAAACAATCAATATTTACTATAAAATAGTAAAAAATAACTTGGTTTTAAATAAAATAAGTTTAAGTGTGAACTGTACCAAACAGTGCCAGGTTAATGCACAGTGATTGACAGATTTTAAGCAGTCTTTTTCCTGCTCCTTCTACAGAACTTAGCAGTCTATTAAAATTGATGTTATTTAGTAAACATAAATGTTGTAAATATTTGTGTACATAGTGTATCTTTCCACATAAAATAAATCTGTAGAATTAATCTTGATTAATATCAAAACATATTTAAAATTACAAATCTACAGCTTTTCCTAAAATGTGCTATTTTAGGATCTCTACAAATACATGCACAGCTTGCATTATTAAAAAGCTGAGTATTATTTTAGTAGTTATGATAAAGTTTTATTATTTTGAAGCATACTTTCTTTTCTCCATGCCATGATCATTCATCACAGATTTAAAAGAAACAAAAGAAATAATGATAAGGAAATCATAAATATTTGAGGAGATACTTGAGCCAGTTTAAACAATGAATAAATTTAGACATGTATTGAAACAAGACAGGGTTACCCATAATTATTTTTAATGTTTGTATTTTACCTTAATCAAAATGAACTTAAATAGGTAGAAACATCCTGCAGATGAATGCAACTTTGATTTTCTTTACAGATATTCAGAGAATTTACACCTACACTCAATATGTTGAGTTTTTAATATGAAAACATCTTTGAGGTATATATTTGTTTGGCACAGTTGCATCAACTCTATAACCTACATCCTGTTTATCACAGAGTGTGGTAAAGGTCAAAGTACAATTCAAAATATGAATTCTGAATTGCTCCAAAATTGTAAGCATTTTGAGTGTTCATTCTCATCTGTCCATTCTTCCTTCCAGTTGTCTTGCAATGTACTGTAAGGAGTAAGGTTTTTCCTCTCGCTGCCTGGTCTTGTCCCGCTGCTGCACCTGACCCAATTAACACACTGAGACTCTGTATTTGATATAATTCTGTTGGCCCGTTACTAGTTTTTTATCGGCTAACTCTGCCTTAATTAACAACTTATTTCTGCTGAACTATGTATTTTCATGTGATCCTCTCATACCGGGGAGCTGGCTGGCATTCTGCTTTCTCCAGACTCTCCATCTTGACTCTCCTTACTACTTCCTATTTCCTCCTTGTCTCCTAGTCCCGCCTATCTTGCTTTCCTATTGGCCAACAGTGCTTTATTCATTAACCAGCTGAGAAACATATTTACAGAATCACATCTCCCATCAGTGTACCAAGTCTGGCCACGGCTGTATGATCATTGCATGATCATTGTGCATCACTTCCTATGCTGAGCTCTTCATTGGCTTCTATGTGCTGAGCCACAGAAATTGTGAATTCATCTTAGAGATAAGAAATTGACTTCAGATAACTGACATATGACCCACAGAGAAATTTTGTGCTTTGACTTGGCTCCTGTCCCAAAGACAGTGCATATGGATGCTTGTGGATATATGTGCAGGAATGATAAAATCCATCAGAAAAAAAATCATATCTGAAACTCTTCTGACCCCAAGTGTAGTTCATAAGGATCACTTGTTCAGATTAACTAAGATCATTTTTGAGGCAAAGAGGAAACATGGACTCTTCAATGTGAAATGGCTGTGAATAGTCATCATGAGAATGCTTCCTAAAGTTCCAGTTACAAGTAGCAATGCAGATCTACTTTGCCAGGTGGCTAGTTGATTTGATCTTACCCTTTCTCAACAGCTAGGCTTTCTGAAGTACCTCCAATAAGTAAGGATGGAGAATCAAGGTGGGTTTTAATGGTTGGTCCAAGGGGCTCATTTACCTATGATTCTCCAGCAATGTAACAATATTAAAATACAGTATGATTTTGATACTTTAAGGAAATGTCAATTGCATTTGGAAGAAAGAATCACTATTGTCCTGCACCTGTGACAAGTGGGCTGAAAGTGACAAGTGCAGGTTTTAAAAAGTAGCACAAGTCCATAATTCAGTTCCTTGATTAGGATTAGACCATCTGGAAATAACATTTATTTTATGTCATCTTCCATTATAAAGAATTGGAACAAATTAATGTCTCCCTTGCTCACCACCTCTAATATGTCCACTCAAGCATGGATTAGCATCTCCCCATCTTGTTTTATTTGGCAGACAATTATACCTGGGACCATTTTGACAGCAAAAGCATTTGCCTTAGTTTCTGTAGAAGAAAATCACCTTCTTTCACCTCTATTATAAGTACACTATTTATCTGTCTCTGATTGTCAATTAAGTTTGAATATACTAAGCAAAGAATATTTGAAAAAGGTTTGCTTTGCAAATATCAAATGAAGAACACTGTAACCACATCTTCCCTTCACTAGTAGTCTATGCTGTTGTAGGACTCTACTGCCACGCAGGTGAAGGCAATGGAGAATTGTGTATCACTGCTGCCACCAAACTACTTAAAAGACAAAGGAGCAGCTCCAATTTGCAGCAAATGCCTGAGTTGTGTATAATTTAAAACTATCCTATGTATCAGTAAGAAACTCATTCCCTGGACATAAAAAGGTATAGTTACTTTTTATTTATTTATTTGCTTATTTTGGTTTTTGGAGATTGTTTCTTTGTGTTGCTTTGGAGCCTGTCCTGGAATTTGCTCTGTAGACCAGGCTGGTCTTGAACTCACAGAGATCCACCTGTCTCTGCCTCCCAATTGCTGGGATTAAAGGCATACTTACTCCACTAACACCTGGTTTATAGTTACTTTTTTAATAATACCATTTGTTGGCTAATCATTGATGTGTTTTTACAGTGCATATATTCCTTGGGGTAGGTAGGGATTCTGTCACGGTCACTCTCCCTAACATTTTTACATAGTTTCTGAAGCTATAGAAATTGTCATTTCCATGTTTTTCTCTTCTTGCTTCTTCCTTAAAAATTTTGATAACAACACTAAGAATATGAGTGATAAATTAACTTCAAAGTGTGTGCAAATTGAAATCACTAAAAGAAATAAAACGGAGAGTACTATACCATTAAACATTATTCTAAAAACACAGTGTACAGATCCTGAGTCATCATCATCATTTAAGGTATACAAAGATATGTAAAATGTATGAGCAGCTAGAATACTTGTAAGTATTCCTAGCTGAACATTTTTATATTAAGTTTGAAACTCTGATCAGCTTCTGAAGTCTGGGGTCATTAGAGTACTCCAGAGCTCAGGTGATCCACAGGACAGTTGCATTATCTGAATTGAATTTGGAAGCCTGTGCTCTGTGGAGAAGAACCAAACTGAAATCTCACAAAGATGCTGTTTCCTGACAAAGTGATGGTGTTAGGTGGCTTCTGTCTTCCACACACATTGGCAACACAAATATTACACAAATATTTACTGAACTTGAGCCATCATATGTCTATAAAGATGGAAGACATGAAAATCTCAGTACTGCAAGTTTACATTTGTAAGGTCCATATTCTATGGACCATCTCCATATCAATGAAACAGTAAAACATTGCATTGGCTGGAAAAAAAAAAAAAAGAAATAAAATTGAGCAATGACCTGTTTCCACCAACCTCACAATTGCCAGTCATAAGAAGTTTAGAAACACATTCCAAATACCTCAACAGTCATTTATTTGTTATAAAATTGTTGATATCTTACCATAGGGAAATAACTTTTAATGGGAAGAAGGTTCAGATAGTGCCTCTTTGGGATGGTTCAAGAAATCAATCCTATGATAGGACACTTCTTTTTTCCACTCTTGGAATGCTGTTCTCAGAGATTAAATAGCTTCATTCTAAGAAAAGCATTTTATGTCCTTTTACTGTGTTCAACTCTAACTCTTTGGCTTATGATATGTGGACCCAGAAACATTCTACAAGAAAGAAGATTGTCAAATTCAACTTGCAGTGCACACATGATCATTTGAGCATATATACTCTGATGTGGTTGTTTCCTTCTTCTAGTGACACTCAACAACAGCAATGAAAGTTTAAGAAAAGGAGAAATACCTCAAAGTATAGGTTGTATGGGCTGGGGATATGACTCTTTGGTGGGACACTGGCTGACTATATATGGCAATTTTGGTTTGATCCCCATCATCTAAAGAAACACATAATGGGACATGATACAATTGCTCAGATTCTTGTATGAATATGAAAGGCTGATATTTCAGAGTCACAAGATTCTTTGTAGATTGAGAAATCCCCACCAGTGCTGGGAAGCAAGTACCTTCCCTTATATTCATCTCAACTGTTTAGTGAGGCTGACACTGTTGTTTGGCTTCCTTCATGAACATTTATGGTATCAGACCTAGTTTCCTTCATTTCTACTATAGAATCTAATTCGAGGCAGGATTTATTAGGCATCAGAATGACTGTCTATGCAGTAATGAATATTTTTATTTTTTGGTTTTTCAAGACAGGGTTCTCTGTATTGCTTTGAATCCTGTTCTAGAACTAGCTTTGTAGATCAGGCTGGCCTTGAACTCATAGAGATCAACCTGCCTCTGTCTCTCAATGTACCACCAATGCCCAGCTTGAATATTTCCATTTTTAATACAAATATTATATTTCTTTTTTCTTTTTTCTTTCATATCATGTTTTTTATTTTTTCTTATTTTATATTTCGATCTCAGTTCCCTCTCCCTCCCTCCTGTGCCTCCTGAGCCCCCTCTTGTCCCATGCCCCCCTTTCTAGTAGTCATAAAACTAAGAATGAGTCTATTTAACAACAAAGTTAATGCCACAATAAACACACCATAGTATGGCTTAGACATACCTTTTACTTAGGTCATCACACAATATTAGATCATTAATGTATTTTAAAGAAATATAATGTACTTACACAATCAATTTATAATATTAAAAATGCTTCAAATTAGTGATTTCATGCAATAATTACAAACCTCATCACAGAAAATATATTTCTGTGCACAGTTGGCTCAACCATTTTTAGCAGCAGGTCACATTACCAAAAGCCCTGTATCTACAAAGCAAGGGTATTTTGTTAACTTTTCTTTTTAAATGGGTTTGGCTGCAATGGCTACATAATTTGATATTGGACTTGAACAATGTTGACAGTTTTAGTAGTTTGATAAAATTGTTAACTTGGAAACACACACACACACACACACACACACACACACAGATGAATGAAACTATTGAACTATTAAAGTGAAAGGAACTCCACAGTCAGTTTGGAGAAGACAGGCTATCAGCCTTTGCCAGAGCCAATCACTTGATAATTTGTTACCAAATATGTTAACAGGCTAAATCTCTGTTAGAAAATCAAAGATGCAAAGTGACAAATGATTTTTCAAGTGCATCTTCGCCACCTGTTGACAGTTGTTATTTTGACAGTTAGCTGCTCTAACCTTGTTTGGAAATGTTGTGTTGTATGTTTCTCAGAGCTCTGTTAGGCCTAAGCAAGGACAGAAGCACACTGATTCCCAGCCTTGGATTGATGCTTTCAAATTGTTCTCCCACTGTACAATCTGCTTGTGACCTGGCTTGTAGCCTGGGTTTTTTCTTAGGACTCGATTACTGATTTATTTATTTTTTGTTACTATATATACATATGGGATCTTATGGTTGAAAAGGTAAGAGTGAATACACTATACAAGCAGCAATGCAGCTGCCTGGCTACTTTCTTGATCATTTCCTAACAGATGACTCTTCCTAACTTCAGCCACATTGGTCTCAAGGCTCTTCAATCAACATGAATTTCATCTATACTCTTTGCTTGTCCACTCTAGTCCGCCAGCACAGCTTCCACTATCCCATGGCTCATTCCAAGTCTTTGGTGTAGTACAAATAATAAAAACCCAAGACAGATATTGTGGGGGGGGGTGCTCAAAGCTGAAGATCAGAGAGCTCTTACCTCTACCAAGGGCTGGAAGGGGGATCTTGTCCTCAACATGGTTGGAGACTAATTGCCCAGAGACAGAATACTGAATGCCACATGAGACTCTGGGTTCCCTCTTATATACCTCTGTAGTGCTGGGATTAAAGACATGAGCTTTGGTTTGCTTTTAGACTGATTCCCTCTCATGTAGCCTTGGGTGGCCTTGAACTCACAGAGATCCATCTGCCTCTGTCTTCTGAGTCCTGAGATTAAAGGTGTGTGCCATCACTGACTGGCCTCCATGGCTGACCAGTGTGACTGGCTTTGAATTTTGATATTCAGTGGCTGTATTAGACCATAAACAATATATCACTACAGTCTCCTACTCTAGATCCTTTACAGATGGAACTGTCTGCCCATGGTACCTCAAGTGTTACTCTTTCCACCTAAACCCCCATCTGCTTCCTTCCACCCTCTGTTTCACCACAGCAGAAGTGCCTATATCAGCTTGCTAACCTGTGTGCTCTTACCTTTCTTGTCTATCCCATATGGGCTGTGAACACCACCCCAATGGAAAGTATTCTCTCTCCTCCAGCCTCCAGAACACGGCATGGTATGCCGCAGTAAAAATATCAACATTTTTTAAAAATTAATTCTTGATTAAATGTCATCATATCTCAACATACTAGCCTTTGTGTATTCATTGCTTAGCCTTAATAAAGGTAGTCTTATGTTCTATTGCTCTGCATTAATCTCAGACCTGGAAACGAGGATGAGGAACACAACACATTTGAAGGCTTTGGAATATTTACTACATGTTGTATACTGATTTTAGTTGAAAACCACAGGACTCCAGCTAGACACAATTTCAAACTCTTCAGAGGACTTGTTTCCTCCAAAGAAAATCAAACATTGCTTTCTCATTCTATTTTAGTGTTCTTGGAGGTCATTTCCCATGGTGAGTTGTCATCTTAAAGACACACAGAATATCTGTCTCATAACTACTCATTGGAAATCATTAACTTCCTATAATATTGAGAATAGCTTACATGTATTTGTTCAAATCATAACTATTTGAAGGAAGTTTATAAAAAGCAACATGACAAAGGATACTATGATGGACATAGGTCACTCATGGATGCTTAACTACACTGTTTGCATGTTTCCAGTATATAGGTTAAGTTGGCTGGAGTACTGGAGCTCAAGCTCTAGTATGCTGGCAGTTTCTTAAGTACTGAGAGAAACCCATCCCACTCTACTATCTATGTATTGGGCCCATCTTTCCTGCATTTATGTTTTAGGCTAAGGCTGTCTTGTAGACATACTGATTTCAGTCTGATGTAAACACAATGCGCTACACAAACGCTAATCTTTTGTTAATAACTGACTTTGGAAGTTTAGCACTAGCATCTGAAAGGATTCATTCTAGATGCCATTAAATTATTTTAATTAAAGTGGCATTCCCATGTCCTATGACAAACTGCTCAGCCTTCATTGTGGAAGGATTTAAAGATAAACAATATTACATGCCTTTACTTCATCTTTACTTTAAAGATCCATGTTTTATATTTATAAAGTAATCATGGTTCTGATAAATCGACTAAAATATTTGCATAACTTGGTATTGCTTTGGCAGTTGTACCCTGTTCATTTTTTCCTCAAGTACATATATCAAGTACAGCTAAAATTATGATTATCACCTTTTCTAAGCTCCAGATAAATAGGTTAGAAATCACAGAAGAAATAATTTAACTCCATAAAGGTGGGGAGACAAACGGAAAACACACATTTAAAAAGTCAAATTCTGTGTTGCCTGTATTATTGACACATTTTCTTTTTGCCAACTTATTTATGAGCATGTGTGTGTGTGTGTGTGCATATATATTGTAAACATATGTATATATATATAATACTCTTTAATGTATTATAATTCATAATACTCCAAGAATCAGTAAAAACACATTACTTTATACAAAGGAGCATTCTTAAAAGCCATGTATAAATCAGATTTTATGCTCTTCAACTATTAAGCCATTTTTCCTACTGACTGACAGTATAATTTCAGAGATGTGCCTCCCAAAGAAAAATACTGGCTTCTGCAGCTCGTAAATGTTAGGTCAAAATGCAGCCTACCTCTTCCCACCTTATATTTCAAAAGAAATTACTATTTAACAGTAAAGCATTTCTTGTAATACTTGAGCCAAAAAGCTATGTCTGTAATGCTGTACAGAACTAGATACCTGCAGAGTCTGATTCTAAGACATGAAGAAAGCGCTGTCAGCTTCTATAACATTCTTTTCTTCCTGAAGATGCTGTAAGAACTTCTTACTGGGATCATCTCTGTCTTTGTCTCTCACAGGGACTGAATTGTTTACCTGCAATTTTCTCTAGACATTATGATAGTTTCAGATAAAAATGCTGTCCACTAAATATAAGCTGGCAATCTAGTACTCCTGGAAAACAAAGGGAACAGTTCATAAATGGAATATGGGCATAAGCAGTTTTACACATTGCAAGAATTTAAAATGAAGGCCTTCCCTACACTTTCACATTGTCCTTTGGACAATTTAAAAAGCACATTAACTTAAATGTATTTTAGTGCCTCCTTGCTTTGGCACCATGTAGGGACATTTAGCATTATTAATTATAAATAGCAGCTGTGTTAACATGCACATTTCCTGTGAATGGTTATTGTTGCCTCTGCCATGCCTCTGTAGAGTAATATCTGGTTTAAAATACATTTACTGACTTTGAGGTGATGACTCATGGGAAGAGGCAGGAATGAGCCATGTTCGCCACATTACTGTGAATGAGCTCATATTTTTATTACTGTGTTTTCTGAGGTTTGTGTTTTGTCATGTCTGAAAACAGATCATTTTGCAAATTAGACCTACCAATAGAAATGTAGCTTTCAATAGTTTGCTTATGTTTCCTGAAAAACAGCAAAATGGTTATTTTCTTGGTGGTGTTTCAGTTGACATGGTTGTGTCTGCCCTTCATGGTGATGAAACTTTGAAGACTCAATGGTGATATGTTTGTTTGAGTCCTCCTCACAAATACTTATTTTGTTGTTAGTGGCAGTGGTTTTTAATTTTATGTTTTCTTGACTGACATTTCCATACTTAAAGGCAAGAATCAAATTCTCTCTACTTTGTCTTTCCTTTAGAGTTTGTAAGGGCCTAACTACAGCTGTTTAAACATAGGTAATTTAAAAGGGATGAGGACATGTTGTGTTTTATCATACCTACACTCATATGTCCAATCTGTCAAACACAGTTTGATTTTTCTGAGGGTACTGAAGTATCTCACTGCATAGTGAATACTGTTATGGTTAAGATCTATGTACTACATAAGCCCTCAAAGTAAGTAACTGATTCTCCAAAACATATCCCACAGACCTAGAGTTTAGAAAGAAACATGTTAGGACTATTAACCAAAATGATAGTGGCTCTGGTGATAGATAGATGGTGGATGCATATGCAAGGGGACTTGTTGCTCTGACTTCCTCCCAAGGACACAAAGACGGTTGCTCTTTGTAGACACTTTTAGTTAAAAGCATCATGCTCTCTTCACAGAATGAAGTATGGTAACTATAACTTCATTTGTAATAAGTAAGTTATTTAAGCATATATAGCAAGCAACAGACAGATAATACCAAGAGTTTGTGTGCTCACAACATCCAGCAGAAGTTACAGGGCCACTGGTTGGAGTTCTCCACTGAGAGTCTTTGGTGAGGCTTCCAAGTAAAACAACAGATGGCAGATAGATGAAGATCAAGTCCATAGCCAGAGCTTAAAATCATCTACCTGAGATCGGATGGGAACCCTGCTTCAACTATTCAGCTGAAGTTTCCAATTCAGAGTTCTCCATGGAGCTCACTCTCCACAGATGAGCTTCTAGGCAATTTTCCCCCACTATATGTGTTCTTGTAACATGAAACAATGGTAACTTCTGTTGGAAATGGCGATGGAGTATGTCCTGGATTACATGCCATCATTTTAGCTCCTTGACTTCCTCTATGTTCAAGTCTGTGTACAGTTGGTTTGATAATGGCATGGTAGATGTTACACAGAACTATCCAGTTTACTCATGAACTTGTTATGTTGCAGCAATGCTGTGACTATAATAATGATGGATCATTTCAGTATTTTACCAACCATGATAACCTTTTGACTTTTTACCCTTTCTCCTCCAATGACTCCCAAACTAAAAGCAAGTTTAAAAGGTGGTAACTACTGACAGCTGAGAAAAAAAAAAGCTGCTTTCTCCACTCCTCAAGTTTCCTCAGTGGTTTTCCTGAGATAGGTGATTTTACAATACACAGACAAAGCTCAAAGATTCTGGGGTATCCTGTTTCTGGGGCCTTAAATCTGTGAGTGGAAAAAGGTGTAGCAAAGCAGCCAGCCCCAGCTCTTTCCTCTTCCTCAGACTGAAATGGATGATCCTGGCTCCAGGGAACCTCAGAAGACAGTGCAGGCTACATTGCTCTCTACTAAGCCTCAGACTGCAATCACCTGAGTTCCTGCCCTAGTGCTGAGATCACCTTTGTGTAAGTTCTGTTTCTCTTTTAGACTGGATCAGTTTGGTATAGCTCAGGGATTAAAGGTATATGCCAGCACTGCCTGGCCTATGTGGCTAGATAGTATGGATACTGGGATTAAAGGTGTGTATCTTCACTGCCTGGCTCTATCTATGGGTCTGGCTAGCTTTGTATTTTGATCTACAGTTGGTTTCTTAGATCATAAAGAATGTATCACCCAGAAAGGGGGCATGCTTGGCTCAAGAAACAGATCCCAGCAGTCTTTGCATCACATTGCTTCAGAACCAAGCTCTGCCTGAAAGTGGCCAGACAGACATACTTCCAAACAAATGCCAAGTGATTCTCATATTTAAGTTCCAATGATGACAGTGTTCAGTTGATGTTACAGCAGAAAATAGAACAGAACAACAACGACAACAAAAAACCAAAAAACTGAAGGTGACTTGCGTATGTTTAACCTTGACCTAGTTTTGAGAATTGTAGGATACAGGTTCCTAACCTTGCTGTACTGATATAATTATATGTAAGATGCTTAGTTGTATGGACAGTTGTTAATATGCCATTCTAAGGTTCCTTTCAGACTTAGAATGACATATTAACAACTGGTTTATTTTTAGGGTTTGGCTTCTCAACGCTTACTCTGTGAAAATGTTGGCTCACTCTCAGTCACTTTCAAATACTCAAAACACTTTCTTAAGTTACATTTTCTTTTATTTCCATGATGCTTTCGAATGGCTTCCCCAGAAATTTTCAGATACAAATTTGAATTGTAGTTTTAAAAATAGAGGAGGCTGCAGAAGTGGCTTAGCAGGTAAGAGCAGTTGCTGTTCTTGGAAAAGACCTGAGTTTGGTTCACAGTACTCACATCTGGTAGCTCATAATCACCTGCAATTCTAGCTCCAGGAGATGCAACACCCTCTTCTTGCCTCTATAAGCACTCTTGGCATACATTCACACACACACACACACACACACACACACACACACACACACACACACACACAAACACACACACACACACCATATAATAAAGATATTTCCAACAGAATGAAAATATAAATAATTTTCATTCAGGAAGACATCCTTACTATTATAATAACTAAAGTCCAATTGGAGTTGTGCCTAATATATTACTTTGGCACACACTTGGTTTTACAGTATCTGAATACATATGTCCACTTGTTAACCCATGTGGATATGTTAGCATACTTGCTTACACTTTATTTACACTTTAGCAGCCATTAGATTCTCTTTGTTCCTAAGTGGTTACGTGTCAATGTGTCACAGTTGGCAGGACTGAAAGATTTTGCTGTGTGTAATTAATATTCTGCCAAGAAAAGGCATTTGTGGGTTCCTGGCCTTGCAGGGTGCTATCACTGCAAACATTTACAGCTGAGAGTTCACTGAGTGTGGTAAGTGGTGACTCCCAAAGCTTGCAAATGCCTGTCCCAGTGGTACCATGACCTTCTGTGCTTGTCCAAGTTCTGCAGTACAAAGAGGGGCCAAGGTAGGGTTTCTTTATTTTCTTGCTGTGTGCATCCAGCTAGCTGATCTCCGACTTACCAAGAATTCTCCCATTTTTGCCTTCTGTTTCCACCACGGGTACTTCAGTACCACTGATGCTTGGGCTGTCTGCCCGGCTTTTATGTGGGTTCTGCAGATCTGAACCCAAATTCTCTTGCTTGTATGGGATCATCAATGCATGTATCATGCGCCCAGGTGTCTTCTGGATCTGAACTCTGGTTCTCTGGCTTATGTGGTGAGTGCTTTATACATGAGTCTATTTCCTCATCTCTGGATCAGACCCATTCTTGGTGTTTTTCTAAAGTATGCTGGTGATGCTTTCCCCATAACCCTAGTTCACAGCCTCTGAGGACAATCAAACTCTGTCAGTGAGGATAGACAAAGACATAGCTACATGCACAATGTGTAAGGTGTAATGTTTTGTTTTATTTTTTAGCAATGTGTCAATTTGTGGCACTAAGGAATACAGCAGGCTCCACTGATGTGACCAGTCAGACTCAGAAAATGTGTGATCATGAAGTGTGGCATTGCATTTTGGTCATCTTCCTATAGTTACCCTTACAGTTTCCTCTGCTAACCCAATGAGAAATATATTTATTTTCCCTCCAAATAATAGTCTTTCAAGTGTTTTATGATCTATGAATATGAAATCTAATTTAGACTTAGTCTCTTAAAACACTCTAAATAGTGTCCCATGTTACTTTGCAAGTGTTTGGAGGAGGGGAGGATGTCTGCTTGAATGACTTCAGTGTCTTCAAAAGATGCTTTGGAACATCTTAAAGTCTGTACTTCTTTGTGAGGCTAGGTGGATCTCTATGAGTTGAGTCCAGTTTGGTCTACAAAGTGAGTTACAGGACAGCCAGGACTGTTTCATAGAGAAACCCTGTTTCAAAAAAACCAATAATAATAATACTGATAATAATAATAATAGTAAAAGTAACTGTTATCTGTTAGATTTAATGCAATAGTTGGTATGTTCCAAAGACATTTTAATACACATTGAAAGAATTATCAGCAAATAGGAGGTTGTCTTTCAATCATGGAAATACTGTACTTTTTAATAGCAAGAGGGTGCAAATAGACATTGTATATTGACAGAAAAGTTAATTAAGATTTCTAAACCTTCAAACACAAACATAACTTAAATTCTATCATGAGGAACACATCAAATGAGTATCAATTTAGGATGTTTGAAATATCCTGGACTAGATCTGTTTAGAATTCTCAAGATCATCAAAAACTGAGAAAGTCTAAGAATCTGTCAAGCTAAAAAGAGTTTAAGACAAAACAGATACATTTCATGAAGGACATGGGTGGGAATTTGGAACTGTTAAAAATAGTGCTAAGTTGAATTAACTAAATCTGAATTCACATTTGTTACTAATAATATTACACTTTTCTTTGACAATTATATGGATCATTTGTCTGTAAACCTAAAGGGAAATCTATTTGTAAATAGGAAAGCCTGTATAGAGTAACCTTACTTGTCCTAATATATATATATATATATATATATATATATATATATATATATAAAACATTAAGACAGAATGTAATTATGATCTATGCTCAAGTTAAACATAGATTTTGGTAGAAGAGAGACTAGCTTCCCATTGCAATTGAACACTGGAAGGAATTGTCTGTCTGTATGACAATTGCATCAGACTCTCTGATCCCCCATTCTGAGCAGTTGACATGTTCAGATGAAACTGAGGGAATGGTCAGCAGCACAGGTTTGTGTATACACACACCCCTGTTCCTGTATAGAGAGCCTGCTATATCCCCCTCACTTTCAAAATATTTTAAACAATATATTTGAGTGGGATATATATTAAAACTTGGCTCTGGTACTCCATACACAAATGTGAACATATACATTTAATGATTCCAAGTCAAGTCTATTCTCCAATGTTTTTAACATCAGATTGTTTGGGGCTATATGAATGAACACCTATGTCAGACCTAGACACAACTCAGGCTGATGTCCACAATTGTCGTACTTCAGATGCAAAGAGCAGAGTCCCAAGTTCCAGGACAGAATGGGCTGCCTTGTAAGACCCTGTATCAATGAATATGTACTCAAACTGCCATATATGATAATAATGATTATAGATATTTTTAGTATAAGTTTATGTGCTGACTCTCTTTGAGGCATTCCTGTAATATGGATAATAGTTTATTTTCATTTTCAATATAAAAGAAAATAGTTGGATATGGAGAGCCCCATCACTTTGCATAGACAAAGTAATAGGACCAAGTTCATCACATAATGCCAAGTTCAGAGTTAAGGTTTAATTGTTGTATGAAAAATAAGCTGGAGAGACAAATGGTAGGAAACGTTCTAAAATGATAATGCTCATTAAAATGTGATTTTACTATTTTTATAATAATGCTACTGATTTAAATAATGAAAACAGGCCTTGGTAGAGTGCTTGCCTAGAATTCATGACTCTGGGTCAAATATTCCAGAAGCCAATAGGCAAACCAGGTAGGGTATACATATTTGTTGTCTCAGCATTCAGAAGGATTGAGGCAGAAGACTCAGATGATCAGTGTTCATCCTGGACAGCATGAAATTCTGTCTTAAAAAATAAATAGCTTCTGGTGCCCTGCTTTAGTGTCCTGGGGACTGAGGACTGTTTGCAGAGGAGCCCGCCCTAGCCGAATAGCTCATTTGGAATCTGCCAACATCCTGGTCCAGCTTCCAATAACAGGAGCAGTCCCACCACTACCCACTGCAGTGGGAGAGCCATCAGAGTACTGGAACTGCTTGCATCCACCAGAAGAGAACCTTAGTTCCCTTCCCACCAGAAGAGGGAGAGACCCTACAAGTTCGCACTGGAAGAAGAGATGGGTAGATGTCAGTGTAAGAAAACAGTCAACAACAGAAAGATCAATACGACGCCACCAGTATAGGGACTCCACACCAGCAAGACCTGAACATTCCAGCACAGATGAAGCAGAAGAGAATGGCCCAAAATAACTTTATGAGGATTATAGAGACCCTCAAAGAAGTAATGAGAAAACCCTTTAAAGGAATGGAAGAAAAAAATTCAAGAAATGGTGGAAAACAGAAACCAAAAATTACATCAACCAATTCAAACAGTGCAAGGTTTGAAAGCTGAAATAGAGACAAAAACAAACAAACAAAAACAAAAAACCAAACCAAAACAAAAAAACAATCTGAGGGAATGCTGGTAATAGAAAAGTCAGGCAAATGATCAGGAACTACAGACGCAAACATAACCAACTGAATACAAGAAATGGAAGAGAAATAGATTTCATCGACCAAACAAAATCTTAAGTTCAACAAATCCCTAACACAAAATATCCAGGAAATATGGGACACCGGGAAAAGGCCAAACCTAGGAATAATAGGTATAGAAGAAGGTATAAAGAAACCTAATTCAAAGGTGCAGAAAATATATTCAACATAATTATAGAAGAAAATGTTCTCAACCTAAACACAGACATGCCATGAAAGTACAAGAAGCTTACAGAACACCAAATAGAGTGGACCACACACACACACACACACACACACACACACACACACACACACACACAAAGTACACTTACCACGTATTAAAACACCAAATATTCACAATAAAGAAAGAATATTAAGAGTAGCAAAGGAAAAAGGCCAAGTAACATATAAAGGCAAACCTATCAGAATTACACCAGATTTCTCCATGGAAACTCTGAAGACCAGAAGGTCCTGGATAGATATTCTGCCAACACTAAGAGATCATGGATGCCAGCCCAGGCTACTATACCCAGCAAACCTTTCAATCACTATAGATGGAGAAACTAAGATATTCCATGACAAAACCAGATTTAATCAATACCAATCAACTAATTCATCCCTACAAAAAGTTCTGGAAGAAAGCTCCAACCCAAGGAAATTAACTGCACCCACAAAAACATAGGCAATAGATAATCCCACTTTACCAACAGCCAAAAGAAAAATAGGGAGAAATCCATACACAATACTACCACCACCAACAAATCCAAAACAAGCAAGAATTAACAATCAATGGTCATTTAAATCCCTCAAAATTAATGGTCTTAATTCTCCTATAAAAAGACATAGGCTAACTGAATGGATACAAAGAAGGCAGAATCCATCCTTCTTCTGCATACAAGAAACACACCTCAACTTCAAAGACAAATGCCACCTCAGAGTTAAGGATTGTATAAAGACTTTCCAATCAAATGGATACAAGAAACGAGCGGGTATAGCAATACTTATAGCTAACAAATTAGACTTTAAAATTAATCAAAAGAGATGAAGAAAGTAATTTCTTATTCATCACAGGAGAAATCTATCAAGATGAAGTATCAATTCTGAACATCTATGCCCTAAATACAAAGGCACCCACATTCATAAAAAAAAAATTACTAATACTCAAATCACACATAAAACCTCACACACTTACAGTGGGAAATTTCAACACTCTCAACAATGGACAGGTCCACCAGACAGAAGCTTAACAAAGAAACAAAGGAACTAGCAGAAGTTATGACCCAATTGGTTTTAACAGACATTTATAGAACATTCCATCCAAACACAAAAGAATATACAAAAGTATATACCTTCTCAGCGCCACATGGAACCTCTAAAATCAACCACATACTGGGCAATATAGTAAAACTCAATAGGTACAAAATAATTGGAATAACCCCCTGTATTTCCTCAAATCACCATGCTTTAAAGTTAGAATTCAACAAAAACACAAACTCATGGAAATTGAACAATGCACAATTGCATCATTCCTGAGTCAAGGAAGAAATAAAGAAAGAAATTAAAGACTTCCTAGAACTCAATGAGAATAAAGACACAACATACCCAAACTTAGGGGACACTCTAAAAGCAGTGCTAAGAGGAAAGTTCATAAACCCTACGTGTCCACATAAAGACACTGGAGAATAGTCACAATAGAGAATTAACAATATGATTGAAAGCTCTAGAACAATAAGAAGCAAAGTTACCCAGAGGAGTAGTCACCAGAAAATAATCAATTTGAGAGCTAAAATCAATAAGGTAAAAACTAAAAAAACAATTCAAAGAATCAATGCAACAAACAGTTGGTTCTTTAAGAAAATCAACAAGATAGACAAACCTTTAGCCAAACTAACCAAAAGACATAGAGAGCATGCAAATTAACAAAACCAGTATTGAAAAGGGAGGCATAACAAAGGACACAGAGGAAATACAGAGAATCTTCAGATTATACTTTGAAAATCTGTACTCAACAAAATTTGAAAATGTAACAGAAATGGACAATTTTCTGGATAGCTATCACTTACCAAAATTAAATCACAACCAAATAATCAATTTAAATAGACCTATAACCCCTAATGATATTGAAACAGTCATCAAAAATCTTCCCACAAAAAAAAAAAAAAAAAAAAAAAGAGCCCAGGCAAGATTGTTTCAGCGCAGAATTCTACCAGAAATTCAAAGAACAGCTAATACTAATACTCCTCAATTAGCCTGGTACCCAAGCTACACAAAGACACAACTAAGTGAGGAACCAATATCCCCCATGAACATTGATTCAGAAATACTCAATAAAATGCTGGCAAATTGAATCCAACACCCCTTCATAATTAAGGTCTTGGAGAGATCAGGGATATCAGGAACATACCTAAACACAATAAAAACAATATACAGCAAACTAACAGCCAACATCAAATGAAATGTAGAGAAAGTCAATGTGATTTCTCTAAAATTAGGAACAAGACAAGGCTGCCCACTCTCTCCATATCTCTTCAATATTGTACTTGAAGTAATAGCTAGAGCAATAAGACAAAAGGAGATCAAGGGGATACAAATTGGAAAGGAAGAAGCCAAACTATCACTGTTTCCAAATGTTATGCTAGTTTACATAAGTGAACTGAAAAACTCTACCAGGGCACTCCCACAGCTGATAAACACCTTCAGCACAGTGGCAGGATATAAGATCAGTAGCCCTAATATATACAGACAACAATGGGGCTGAAGAAAATCAGAGAATTATCACCCTTTACAATAGCCACAAACAACATAAAGTATCTTGGGGGTAATGCTTACCAAACAAGTGAAAGACCTATATAGCTAGAACTTTTTGTCTTTAAGAAAGAAATTAAAGAAAATAACAGAAAATGGAAAGATCTCTAATGCTATTGCATATGTAGGTTTAGTATAGTAAAAATGGCAATCTTGCCAAGAGCAATCTACAGACTCAATGCAATCCCCATAAAAATCCAAGCACAATTCTTCACTAACCTTGAAAGGATAATACTCAACTTTATATAGAAAAACAAAACACTCAGGATAGCCAAACTCCTGTACAATAGAGGAACTTCCTTGGGCACTAACATCCCTGACTTCAAATTCTAATATTGGGCTATAGTCCTATAAACAGCTTTGTATTGGCACAAATATATACAGGTAGACCAATGGAATCAAATTGAAAACTCTGATTATTAATCCATACACATATGAACACCTGATTTTTGACAAAGAAGCTAAATTTATACAATGGTAAAAAGGAAGCATCTTCAACAAATGGTGTTGGCATGAATGGATGCTGGTGCAGGTAGATCCATATCAATCATCATGCACAGAACTTAAGTCCAAATGGATCAAAGACCTCAACATAAACCCAGCCACACTGAACTTCTTAGAAGAGAAATTGGGAGGTACTCTTGAACAAATTGGTATAGGAGACCACTTTCTGATCATAACACTAGTAGCACAGACAGTGAGATCAACAGTTAATAAATGGGATCTCCTGAAACTGAGAAGCTTCTGTAAGACAAAGGACAGAGTCAACAAGACAAAACAGCAGCTCATAGAATGAGAAAAGATACTCACCAACCCCTATCTGACAGAGGGGTGATTTCCAACATACACAAAGAACTCAAGAAGCTAGTTCCCAAAACACCGAATAATCTAATTAAAAGTGGGTTAAAGAAGTAAATAGAGAGTTCTCAATAGAGGAATCTAAAATGGCTGAAAGACACTTAAAAAAGTGTCCTTAGCTATCAGGGAAATGCAAATCAAAACAACTCTGAGATAACCATCTTACCCCTGTCAGAATGGCTAAAATCAAAAACAGCAAAGACAAGGTTATAGTGAAAAGGATGTAGAGAAAGGGTCACATTTTCCACTGCTAGTGGGAGTGCAAACTTGTATGCCACTTTGGAAATCAGTATGGCAGTTCGTCAGGAAAATGGAAATCAGACTACCTCAAGATCCAGTAATTCCACTCTTAGTCATATACCCAAAAGATGCACATTCTTACAACAAGGACATCTGTTCAACTGTGTTCATAGTAGCATTATTCGTAATAGCCAGAACCTGGAAGCAACCTAGAAGCCCCTCAACTGATGAATGGATGTAGAAAATGTGATACATTTACACAATGGAATACTACTCAGTGAAAAAACACAACAGAATCCTGAAATGCAAAGAGAAATGGGTGGAACTGGAAGAAATCATCCTGAGTGAGGTCACCCAGTCACAAAAAGGTGAACATGGTATGTACTCACTCATATATGGAATTTAGACATACAGCAAAGGATTACCAGCCTACAATTCTACACCAGCAGAAAAGCTAGGAAACAATGAGAACTCTAAGAGAGACATACATGGTCCCCTGGTGAAGGGGAAAGGGACAAGATCTCCTGAGAAAATTGGGAGCATGGAGAGAGGGGAGAAGGAGTTAGGAGAAAGAGAAGGGAAGAAGAGGAAGGGAAAGTTGCGTATAAGGGACCACGAAGACTGGGACATGGAAACAAGAGAGGAGAACAAGAAAAGAGATACCATAATAGAGGGAGCCATTATAGATTTAAGGAGAAATCTGACAATAGGAAAAAGTTCAGAGATCTACAAGGATGACCCCAACTAACAATCTACAATCTAAGCAATAATGGAGAAGCTACCTTTAATGCCCTTCCATGATAATGAGACTGACTGCTACCTTATATACTATCCTAGAGCCTTCATCTTGTAGCTGATGAAAGTAGAAGCAGATACCCACAGCTAAACACTGGCTGAACTCCTGGAATCCAGTTACACAGTGGAAGGAGTGATGAGCAAAGGGGTCAAGACCAAGCTGGAGAAACCCACAGAATCAAATCAGCTGACCTGAACAAGGGAGAGCTCATGCACCCCAGTCTGGTAGCTGGGAAACCAGCATAGGACTGACTTAGATTCCCTGAACGTGCGTATTAGTTAGAAGGACTGGGCCTCTAGTAATGGATCAGTATTTATCCCTAGTATAAGTGTACTTTGGGAGCCCAGTCCACATAGAGGGATACTTTCTCAGCCTAGACACACAGGGGAGGGCCTAGGCCTTGTTCTAAATGATATGACATTTGATGACTCCCCATGGAAGGCCTCACCCTCGCTGGAGAGCAGAAAGGGATGGGCTGAGATTTGGTGGTGGGGGGGGCATGATAGGGGAGGATGGGAGGGTGAGAGAACTGGGATTGGCATGCAAAACAACCTTGTTTCAAATTTAAATTTAAAAAGGGCAAAAAAGACAGAAGAGAGAGAGCAACAGAGAGTGAATGAGAGAAATAGAGAGAGAAAAAAGACAGAGAGGGAGGGTGAGGGAGAGAGAGAGACAGAGAGAGAGAGAAAACATAAAAAAGGGAGCCATTATTGGTTTGAAGAGAAAACAAAACCTAAAAGAAAGGTCTAGAGACCTACAAGACTGCCACCAACTAACAATTTGAGCAACTGTGGAAAGGCTACCATAAATTTCCTTCCTGGATAGTGAGATCAACAACTAACTTATCCACCATCATAGAGCCCTCATCTAGTACCTGTAGGAAACAGAAGCAAACACCCATAACTAAACACTGAGTCAAACTAGAATCCAGATGCAGATGGAGAGGACAAGACCAGGTTGCAGAAACACATAGAGACAGCTGACCTGAACAAGGAGGAGCTAATGGGCCCCCAGACTGATAGCTGGGAATCCATCATAGGACTGACTCAGGCTCTCCTGAATTTGGGTCTCAGCTAGAAGGACTGAGCTGTCTAAGGCACCTCAGACAGTGGAACCAGGATGTATTCCTGGTGCCCAAAAGGACCTTGCAGACACATTCTCCATGGAGGGATACTCCCTTAGCCTGGAGACAGGAGAGAAGCCCTAGTTCCTACTTCAAATGACCTGTCAGATCTACGTGACCCCACCTGGATGGCATTGCCCTACATGTGGAATTGGGGTGGGGGATGGTAGGGGAGGGTGGTCAGGGTGCATGTGAGGGGATAGGGAGGGTAGGAGGCAGGGAGGGAGGGAGAGGGAGAGGTAATTGGGATTGACATGTAAAATAAAAAAAAATTAAAAAAGGGAGGGAAATAGAACTTGCTTTGCAAAGTATTAGGAAGATCTTTTATTTCAAGGCAACCTCTGAGTAATTATTAAATTATTGGATTATGTATGACATTTAAACTGAAGAAGAAGTTAGGCGCTTTATTTCTTTAATAACCCATCAACTATTTATGGAATTGTTCTCAAGTGCCATCCAGACATCCCATGTTCAAAAAATTGCCAGGACATTGAATAGTATCTAAATATTATTTATTTCACAATTAAATACCATCTGCACTTTAATTATAAATGAAGCAGATTAATGAACACTTTGAGTCATAGTAATAAATTAATATATCTAATACATTTAAATATCCTATGTATAATTGAGTAATTTTTTTGTTTTCCTTATTATTGTCTTTGTTTTCTTTCCCTAATGAGCTTTCGTTTATATTAAATAGCAGCTGAAGTGAATAGTAGAACCATCAAAATATAATTTTAACAAATGTAAGTTTAATGTATTTTTAAGGACAAAAGCATTTTTAGTATTTACAAAATTTTATTTTAAACTTTATTTTATTGATAAATTAGCCTCCATTTCTTCCTTTGTTTATAGTTATTTAAATACAAATCATTATGTTGTACAGTTTATCCCATATTAGTTAATATTTTCAAAATACTTGGAACTGGAGTTCATTGGCAATATCTCAGAGGAAACATTTGAAAACAACAATTTTCTCCACCAATAGAATGTTTATTGCAACAGTCAAATATCTTTTGACAATTAAGAAGCTAAATTAACTGTTCATATTTGAAAGGATTCTTAGTTTTAATTGGGATTGGAAAGACACAAACTAAGCTATGTCCTCAGTGAGATACTTACAGTCTCATTGTTATAGTATTTCTTTTTACCCACATAAAGTGGCCTGATGTCCCTTGATCAGGGCACACAATTGGATTATTTCCCAAGTATTGGCAATTGCCTTAAAATCTTTAAATTGTTAAGTTTTTATTTTAATGATGTTTGGAAATGATGCACAGTAATAAGAGATTTATAATCTTCATATCACATGTAAATCTTAGGTCTGAGACATATTAAGTGGCGGAGAACAAACTAGATTTATTTGGGAATATGATTACAGTGAAGGGTGTTTGATATTAGTCTGAGCATCCGTTAAAGGCAATGATTTTGTGCCACTTGAAAGTATTTTATCATGTCAAGAATGACCTTGGAAACAAAGCATGCATCAAAATATTAAAAATTAGCAAAATTTATGTGAATCAGTGTTTGTGAATTTTGATAACTACTTTGACTCTTACATTTTCTTTCTGTTAAACATTCCTTTTAAATTAGGTCTCAGATAAAAAGTTTTTTAGGTGAGCAGATATTGGAATTGGATATAAGGCTTGCAAAATGCTGTTTTACATCTACCCACTTAATTTTGTCACTATTTCACTGGTTTAAATTTGATAGGCAAATTTAGCCTCAATTCAATGCTTATGAGTAGCTTCAGCATCCATGTTGTGTTTACATGATTTTAAGCACAAAAAGTGCTTAAAAAACTTTGAAAATGAAAACTAATTCAAATAATCCACAATGACAACTCTCAGAAACATTAGGGACATTGGCAACTTTGAGTACTGCTGTCCTTTCTTTATATGTATGTCCTTGATTGTTTCCAAATCTGAGAGTTTTCTCCCTTAATATTTTTGCTCCTGTCTTCAGAGTGTTGACTTATTTGGGAAATGTATCATTAAACACGAGAGTATTTACAAGCTGAATTCAAGATTATTTACTTTCCCCTCAAAAGTTGTAATTACTATTTCTATAGTTAGCTAATATCTTGTGGCCAGAATGAAAATTACACATTTGTAAACTACTTAATTGTTTGTATGGATCCCTTCACAAAAGTGCCTCTTCAGATCAAAAGCCTGGTTCTATAAACTGGATTAAAGAACTGTAAACACTGTATTGTCAACAGTTATTGAAAGAAAAGAGAATGCCAGATGAGTGGAATTTAGCAATGTGGCTCATTCTTACAAATTAATGAGCTTACTGTTAAACCTACAACTGGCTTCTATTTTCATACAGACCTTAAAATACAGCAAAGAAAAAGAGTGATATATTGTGTTATAGCACTATTGATGTGAGTGTTGAATGCCATGTTGCCAGCTCTGGGTGCCATAACGTTGTGTTTCAAATAATAATCAGGTATGTACTCATTCTCTACTTTGCTTCAGAAATGAGCTTTTTGCTGGGATATTCCTGCCTCAAAATGTGTGACACATTATATTTTAGCACACCCCTCTAGAACACACGGGGTTCATAACAAAATCCTTGTTTGAAATATTGAAAGAAGGATCATCTGTCATTATATTTACAAAGTTGAACATCAAAGTATCTGTTTTAAGAGGGACAATTATCCTTATACTGAACAAAGTAGAAGAAGACATGGTTTAGAAAGTGAAAATATTTTCTTGCTTTTTTTATTTCCCCTCAAAGGTCATTTTGATTTTTCTCTTGTACTGTGCAATGATTGTTTATTCCTTTCTTACAAAGAAGAGGTTCACTGAATCAATTAATTAAATTTTTCTTATGAGGCTCTGATGTAGCAGTGGGAAAGGTTTTATTTCCCTTTAAAGATGTATGCTAATAGAGGGACTGCTTACTCCTTGCAAGGCTATATTTAGACACTTGCCCAGTGTTCCGTGCCCTGTGCATAGACCTTTGTGATCAAGGTTATTCTGCACTATGATAGGAAAGTGCCTCTCTCTTTCCCAATCTGTACCACCATGTTTAATGAAAGCAAAAATCCCAGATCCTTCCACAGGAGACAACAGAGTCAGAAGGAACACTGATCACTTTCCAATTTGAAAAGCAGCTGGATAGAAGATAGAAACAGGAGACCATGGTTGGGGGATACATTAGAGAAAAGGGTGTACTTTTTCCTTGCAGAAATTTCCCATTTTCTATTCCTTTTTACTTATGATTACAGGCAATATTCTAGAAATTGAGATTTTTTTTTTAAAAAAAAAAAGATTGTGTTATGCTTTTAAAACAAGGAAAAGAATAAAGCAATATGTATGGAGTGGTTTAATGAACCAGACTTCATGAAACTGGGACAGATGTAAAAACCAAGATTCTGAGCAAAGACAAGACCAGTGGACTCAATAAATGCAGAATTGTATGTGTGTGTGTGTGTACATGTAGATGCCTGTGTGTGAGGGTGCTGTGTGTTTTTGTGAGTAGATGTATATGAGAGTTGTGTGTGAGTGTATGAGAGCATGTGAAAGAATGTTGTGTTTGTGAGAGTGTGTCTGTGTGTGCATGTGTGTGTGAAAGTGCTCTGTGTTTTTGTATGTATGTATGAGTTGTGTGTTTGTGAGTGTGAATGTATGAGCATGTGTGTGAGAATGTTGTGTTTGTGAATTTGTGTGAGTGTGAGAGAGTCGCTTGTAATCATAGTTATATGTAATCCTCTTTCCCACCATCTACTACCCTTTGTGCCTGACTAGAACAAGAGAGAATAAACCTTCTAAATGCTGACCTTTCTGGAGCATTCTTGCTATTCACATCACCAACATTAATAATTGTACAGCCTAAGGTCCTCAGTTAAGTTATTTCTACAAGTGAGGGTCAGGAAGAACTTCCATGGCGCTTCAAAGCCCTTGGGGAATGTCCCAAGACAGTGCTTCAGCTCAAGCAAATGAGAAACCAGATCAAACACCCGAGAAGGGAAAAGGAGGAAAGCTCTGGGGACATCCCATATTCTGTTTCTCCTCTTACCTCCCTCCACATCTGCTCAAACTCCTCCTTCTCCATGCCAGCCTCCTAGTTTTCCTCCTCTTCTTTCTCCTAGTCTGCCTCCTCCTCTCCCTCTTTCCCTCTCCTTCTCCCCCATCTCCCTCACCCCCTCTCCCTCTTTTCTCTTCCCCCCTTCTCTTCCCTTTTCTCAGGCTTTACTCTTGCTTATTCTCCTCCTCCTCTTCTCAGCCTCTTAACTCCTGCTGACCCCCTTTCCCCTCCCCCTTCCTCCTTCTCTTCCTTCTCTGTCTCCTCATGTCCTCCTCATCTTTCTCCCTCTAACTTCTTTGCCTCCTCCCTCCCTCAGTCTCCCCCTAAGCTGTCTCTCTCCTAGGGTCAACTTCACAGAGTTGTCTCCAGTAGATGCATAGCTCTCATGAAGATCCCACTTGTGGTAGCTAAAAAGGAAGTAACAGCAAATTTCAGTTGATGTATCCATTGTTTAAAAATACAGTTTTGATTTTTTTTATATTCTTGTTGCCAAAACTGAATTTTCAAATGACTTTTAAGTGACAAAAATACTTAGAGTTAATTCGAATTGTCCTTTATTTGAGAATGTACTGGCTGCCATTTAGTGTCAGTGTTGTTATAGCTATTAGCGACTCAAGCTTAGAGGAACAGGAATATGGATATTATGATTGTGTTTTAGAAGTGTAGACCCAACCTCATGTATGAAAATAATTGCCTATATTTTGTAGGTCTTATCATTAAAACAGATACTACTTTAATAGGTTCTGATTATTGTGTCATATTTTAGTTTTCCCAATATCAATCATCCAGTACATACGTGTGTGTGTGTTACCATATTTGGATTTAATGACAAAGCAGGCTGGCCAATCATTTTACCATTGAACAACATGTATCCGCCCAGTGGTATATTTCTCATCAATGTGTTAAATGGGTTACAAGTCCTGGAAAAAGGGTGTTAGGGGAATATTTGAATTTTATTGTTTATTTATGTGTTCTTTTTTTTTTTTTTTCTTTAATTCTGTGTGATGCATCTTGATTGCCAACTTGATGGGACTGAGTGATGTCCACTTCTAGGCATGTGAAGTAGGTTGTTTCTAGGGAGGTCTGACTAAGAGCAGAATGCCCAAACTGCAGGTGGCACCACCTGGTAGTGTAGGATCTGTAGTGGAATTGTGATGAGAAACGGGGAAGCTCGTTTGCATAGACATTCTCTGCTTTTGCTTTTCTCTCCACCACCGTGTGAGCTGGTATAACATGTGCTTCAGTCCATTGAAACCATGATTAAAAGGAAACCATCCCCTTTTGAATTATTTTGTCAGGTGATTGGTTATGAAAAAGCCTAAGTACTCTATTCTAAATGTGATATTCCAGTCACTCTTTTTTTTTCTGCTTGGTGTCTAGCTTGATGGTTTTCATAGACTAGACATTAGTGGCATTAGCCCTGTTATAATAAAGCTGAAAGGGAGCCTTGAATAGGGGACCATGGCCGGTTCCATGGTGGGAGAGGGTGACTGAGGTGGAGGGACAAACAGGCCATGCAGATAGAGCTTATGTGAGAAGGTTTATTAGAAAGAGGAAGGAGGGGAAGAGAAAAGAGGTAAAGAGACACAGACAGGACAGAAAAGGGAGGCAGGAAAATTCCTGTCTGCCCCAGGTGAGCAGCGGGAAGAGAAAGCAAGACAGAGCAGAAAGAGAAGACATCAGGGAGAGAGAGAAGAGCTGGAAAGACAGCAAAGCCAAAAAGAGAGGACATGTAGGCGGGGTCTTTCCTTTAAAGGGGTCCTTTGCACCTGTGTGCAGACTAGTACTCATAGAACCCTGGGCTGACCAAGGTATTGCCTGAGTGTATTCTGCGACGCAACAGGGTCAGGCCGGCATGATGCCTGAATCCTTACAAGCCCCAAGTAATCACTTTCAAAATTGGATTTCCTAGCCAACTGTCTGTGGGCTGCCAATATATAGCATTTAGGTTTATCTTTTAAAAGCTCTCCACTGGTTTCTAAGGAGAAGGCCTTGAGTTGAAGCCAAGGCATTGATACCATAGCTTCAGATGACTCAGCTACTGTCTCCTGCTTAAAAGGCTGTTTCAGTTTCCTACTGCCCAGTCACAAACTACTCCTGAACTCCATGCACAAAACACCCACAGTTTTATAGGTTCACAACCATTTCTATGTGTCAGCAATTTGGGGAAAGCTTAACAATTGCAGCTGATTTCTGGTTCATGAGACTTGACTTTTCTTCTAAATGGCCGCAAAAGCTGGAAGTGGCTGGAGTGATTCCTGCTTCCCAGCCTGTCTGTAGTCTGCACGTGATATGCTTCTCCATGTGATCCTGACTCTGGAATAACCAAGACAGTGTTGTAATTCACATGATTCACACTCAAACTACGGCAGGCAGAATTCACAGTTCACATCTGCTTTGTTGCCCTGGTTCCCCCTTCTCTCCCTTTTCATGCTTCCTTCCTCGCTTGCTCGCTTGCTTCCTCTCACCTGTGCAGTCTATCTCTCCCTCCCACTGGTCCAGTGTCTCTCCCTTCTCACAGACTAGTTTTCTCTTGCTCTCTCCTTGGTGCGTTGTATCTCAGGCTCCATCATTGCAGGATAGTATCTACATGCTAGCACCAATCAAAACAACAATGTGTGTGGCACTTGCCTTTCCTCAAGATAAGACGTTTAGTAAATCTCGCTGAAGTCTGTAATGAGTCTTTAGTCAAAGCCTCATAAACCCAGAACATTAGAACAGCTATATTGGGTTTGTCAAATAAATAAACAAGGCCATCCTATATTCAATGGAAGCAGGAGATGGGAAAATGTAGGGCACGTGTGTGTGTGTGTGTGTGTGTGTGTGTGGGTGTGTGTGTGTGTGTGGCTTTGTTTAATACCACAGTTTCCTCAACTGTTCACCATTTAGGCATGGGTCACTGGTCCATCACTTCCTATCCTAGTTGAACCCTTTACATATTTTTATGCCCTGTGCCAAAATACTCAGATCTGTGCCGCTGTTCCTGGATGTGAGTTAAGAAGAGTTCAGATTTCTTGATTCCCTTTCATGTAGAGAGAACATTGCTTTCTGTAGTTTCTACAGTACCATAAGGTAATGACTATATTGTAGTGTAAATAAATTACTAAAAATTTTATGTCTTTACAGCACAATTATCAGCTAATATACACCGTTTAGGCTTGCGATAACCATGAAAGGACTTTTGAGCAGTTAACCACCAAGAAAGTCTGACTTAGAGACAGTAGAAAGCTCTTGGCTTGGAGGCCTCAAGTCTGCTGTGTCATGCATCGAAGTCTGTGGAGCGGGAATCTAGCAGCATGGATGCAGACCCAGGCCTTTTATGCCTGAGCCAGTTTCTTCCCATAGGTTTTTTTCTTTCTGGGGTTCCTGGGAGTACTTCAGGGATGGCTCTTAGAGCTACATTATATAGTGAAATTTTTCCTGCTTCATCTTCCCTTTCTTTTTGGTCCCTTTTTCTTTGTACAGGGAAGACCAGTATCACAGACTATAGTTCCCATTGACCTCAGCTTCCTCTCTACAACTCCAGTAATTCTTCCAATAATGGTCATATCTGGCCATTAGAGCAGGATAGGCTAAGTGCTGTGTATCTATTTTAGAGGCTAGTACTGTTCCTAAGGCAACACAGGAGTTCAGTAAATACCATTCATAAAAATAGACATAGGACTGGGTGGATGAATTAGTAGAACCCTCTCCTCTCCAAGGTCTTTATTGCAGTCAGAGGTAGCCTTCATCCCACCATACTAAACCAAAGGGAGGTAGGAGGTGCATGATCAGTGTAGAATTTTCAATCATATACATGTTTGCGTATACATTTATTTATTCCCCGTACATTTAAAATATCTTGAGTTTAGATTTGTCTTTTGCAAATCCTTCAAGGCAGCCAGTAAAATACTAAGTGGCACCCAGTCTTCACTGGTACTTTTTTTTTTAAATAAAGATAGTTTTAGGTAGAGAAGTATTTTAAAAGAGACAGATGTATCTTTGATTTTGTTTCTAAATATTTTCAATTGTTTACTAAATTTTCACTGTGAGAACTACATAAGGAACATAATGTATTATTACACTAACTCAGAAAAAATCCATTAGCTGTCTGAAATAACAGGTTATGGAAACATTTTATTTTTCAAAATAAACTGTAAAATGTATTTGCATGCATTTTTTTCTGAGTTAGTGGTCCTGCCTCCTCAAGTGAGAGAGGGCCTAGCCTGGGACATTACATATCTGTACTGGGAATCATGGTTGCCAGTCAGCACCATCAGAGAGAAGAGAAAGTGCCATTGATACCCATCTTCACAAACCTTTACAAGAACTCAAACTTCCTGTAAACTCTAACATAGCTTCATCCATTCTAGTACAGTGCTTTTGTGTATCTCTGTGCATCTGAGTGTGTATATTTGATTTTATAGAAAGGTATCCCTCCATTTCTACAGAGGACTGTTTACCACAACTTTGCTGAGACTAAAATCTATAAATGCCCAAGTATTCACGAATTGCATATCAATTATCTAAGCTCCAGTCATTTATAATATGTAATATAATATAAATATTATGTCAATAATTCTTAGAGCATACTGCTTTGAAAAGAATGACAAGCAAAATAAGCTTTCTCATGGAGAATTCATAGACATATTTGCTGCCTACCATTAAGTCTTTAGGTATGTGGCCTGTAGCTATAGAAGACTGACTATATATGTTAATCATAACAAGGTACGTGTGTGTGTGTGTGTGTGTGTGTGTGTGTGTGTGTATGAGCCACATGTAAATATATAAAATGAGAAATATTGGAGAACATCTTAAAACTCAGCTCATCTTACCTGTTTCTGTGGATGACTGGTACAATGAAAAGTCCACTTACATCATTTCCAGTCATTCAATGACTTAATAGAGTGAAGTATGAGTTTCCTTTTGAACTAAATTTTCATAATTGATCACAGACCCTTCAGTAGAAACAAAACTATCATAAAACTTTCTGAAAACACAATGGCCCTGGGTAGTAGCTTCTTTATTTTTATACATTATTATCTTAAACACATTCTCAACAAATTCATTTGTTATCATTTGAAGCAAACATCTTTCTGGCTCATGATGTCACCATATCTGGTGTCCAGGGCTCAGAGGGGAAAGCAGTTAAGCAAATTCATTTCCTAGTCTTCATTGCTTTGGAAATTAATTTATCTGAATAACAGCTTTGTTGTCTTTCAATATCCTTATTAATTTTTCCAACCTTATTATCAAATAAGGTTTGGTACAAGTGTGCTTATCAAATACGTTTTGGTACAAGTGTTTGACAAGAGTATCAGGTCATTAAATCTTATAATACACTTCCCTCTGTGGGGAAAAATACATGTATACATGTATCTATATCTCAACTGTCTGTCTTCTATCTATCTATCTATCTATCTATCTATCTATCTATCTATCTATCTATCATTTATCCATCCATCCATCCACAACTATACTTATTCATTATTATAGGTTTTTGAGTTCCTTTGTCAGGTCACAAGCCATCTTCCAACCATTATGGTCTACCAGTTTTGATAGAGATTAGGATGGAAAGAACTTTAGAGAATCTTTATGAAACTTGTTCTTTTGTTCCATCTTAAGGGTATTTATTGTTTTCTTCTGACTCACTTATTGAAATGTAGCAAATATATTAATTTGTTTTGCATATTTGAGATCCTACAATATTTGTGATTTGAACACACTGTGTTCATACACTTCATTATTTAAACTCAGGAGCTGTAATACACTAAGAGATCTTGGTTACAGTTTTGAGCCACTTTAAATTCTTTATAAATATGTCTTGGAAAAATGGAAGATTTATTCATTGAATAAATTAATGATTGCATCCATAAGATGAAATTTCTATTTTGTAGTTTACACTTTTTAGATTAGATTTCAGTCTTGGATTTCCTGAAAAAGTATGTACCCCCAACTTCCTTTGACTTAAAAAAGATGCAGGTTATATTCTTCTTTTCATTAGGAAACTTTTTATATGATCATAAGAGTATAAAGTATAATTAGATTAAATGACAGAGGAAATCCTAGGGGATAGAGTTTATACTAGCATAGATATACCTAGATTTTTTTTTCTTTTTAATGTTGGCTTTCTTGATTAGAACAGCAGGGGTTCTCGTGAAGAATGATTCAAAGTTTATTAGTGTAAATTATATTCCACATTTAGAATACTTTCAAAAACAAAGTCATGAATATGCATTCTTGGCCCGTGGCTGCAGATTTTCTGCCTCTGCTCCCCAGTTACAGACAATTTCCAGGCCCCCAATCTGTGCAGTGTTCTTTGCCAGATTCTGGGGAGGCACACACCAATAATAATGCCATTAGGATGAGTTTGAAGATGCACTTGCAAGTAGAATTCCTTCCTGTGATTTCAGTAAGAATGCAGAAACATTCTTAACCATCAGCTTGCACCTGGTATTTGAAGTTATACAGAGTTAGACAAGAATCATCCATCCTACTTGGAGATCTTATCAAGTTAATTTACATCAAGACAATTTATTATCTGCTTTTAGAAATTTTTACCAACTTAAAATGCATTTGAGAATACAGTATTGGGACACTGGTGTGCTTGATAGAATTGTGAAGTAGTTGAAACATGATGGTGATGATGGGGGATAGTTGTGACTGATGATTAGTGATGATGATAATAGTGATGGTGTTATTTCTTATGGTGATGGTGATGCTGCTGCTGCTGGTGACGATAATGATGGTGGTGGTGGTGGTGATTGGTGGTGATTGGTGATGATGATGGAGATGATGATGGTAATGATGGAGTTGGTGAAGATGGTGATTGGTGGTGATGCTGACAGTAAAGATGATAATGACTGTGATGATGATGATGATATGATGGTAGTGACTATGATTGGTGGTGTTTTGATGCTGATGATAATGATGGTGATGATACAAGTAGAATAATTATTTCATTTTGATTTTCTTTAAGTTTTTGAGGCAGCTAGAGGCCCATGGGTTTCCCATTCTGTATATTGCATTGAACTTCATAAAAAAACAGTGAAACTTTCATGAAAGTGATTATGGAAAATAAATATGAGAGGTCTATTCATATACCAGATATATGGAGCATGAATCAGAATATGTGCTATAGACAATTCAGGCCATGGGTCATGTGTTAAAAGAAAGAAAGAAGGAAGGAAGGAAAGAAAGAAAGGAAATCAACTGCTTAAATGTTTAAATGAAAGGTTTCTTTTGGCTCACAGTTTTGGAGCTCAAACTACAATCAGTTGTCCTCTTGGCAGCTTGGAATTAGAGTAATAAGTACATCAATAAATAAAAAAAAATAAGTGAATGAAATGAGAGAGAAGGAAGGCTATGGGTGTCCTGGCTGAGAGGTATTTAACTAAGGGTACCTCCAAGTTCGTTCCAGGAGACAAAGACATATAAAGATGACCTACTCAATCAGGGAAATGAAGGGACAGTTGGGGAGAGAGAAGGTCCGTGCAGAGTTGCTGGAGGTCATCTAGGGGACTGCAGAGCTCTTTCCTGAGACTAAGGCTTGAACAACAAGGAATGACAGAAGCCTCAGGATCAGAGAACTGGGAGTGTCCCCTCCTGCATGTGAGAGGCCTAAAGGAGGGAGCCCTCCTCTCTTCCCATTGGTTCTGTTTAGATTTGATCCCCAATGCTTTTCCACTTCTCAGGTGGGGTACCTTCAACTTCCTCATCAACTCATGTCCCTCTAATCCTCTCTGTGGGCTGCTGATGGAGATGACAGATAAAGGTCTGAGCATGGGGAATGCCCAGAGTAAAAACAGCAGAGTTTTTTATTGTTCCTGATAGAAAGTCAGAGTTGAATCAGCTGTAAGTGAGGGCAAGATTTGAATAATGGATGTGAAAGAAGCCGGCCAGTGGCTCAGCCTAGGATGAAAACAGCTCCAAGGGTCCTCTTCCAGATCTCCAGGGTGTTTTTAAAAACTGACAAGGACAGAGAAACACCAATCACAGAGACAAAGGATAAAACTACAGCACTATTAGCATGAACTAAGGACTCCATCAAGGGGGGTGGGAGGGACCTAAAAACTGAGAGTGTGCCTTACCCCTATCCTGGTGCCTAAGTCCTCTCCTCCCCCATTGGCGCTGCCCAGGGCATCTTCTATAGGTAGGCTCTTTCCTTACCAGTTTCTTTGTTTCTAATAGTTCCACTTTCCTGTGGGAGGGCAACCTAGGGAGCAGGAAACTTCTTAAAGGGGATCGTCCCCTTTACCCAGGTCAATCCCACATTCAACTGATTTCCCTGCAAGGGAGGTTGCCACAATTTCTGCAAGGGCACAGCCTAGGTGACATAATTCCACCAGGCTCCGCCTCCTAAGTGTTTGTCCACTGCCTAGTATGACTGAGGTCTCATGGCTTTATAGGGTCACTCCAATCAACCATGACCAATGGGCTGCTCTAATACAATATATTTCTCATAGGTCATTAAAACACCATCAAAGGAAGCCTTTACAGTACTTAACAATCATTTGTAATTCCTTAGATTTGCCTGTTATCTTTTCCCTTTCATGAATTTTACAATACCTCCCTTTTCCCTTAATATTTTCTAATAAATTTAAAACTGTATTGTGATTATGAATGCACTGATTTTTGTGAGCAAATGAGTTTCACTCTGTTTCAACCCACAAATGCACTATGCACCATTGCTCATTCCCCTCCGACCTCCTTCACCCACTCCTCCTTTTTCACCCTTGTCTTCATCCTGCAGTTTTGATAATGAAGAAATTGATGTAGCTTGGTTTTGTAGGAGGAGAACTTGTGGGCTGTGCTAATAAAAATTGTCTATTACTTCAAAACACTTATTATAACTAAGTTTTTGGAGAGTAATTTTTTTCCAATATGATTTCCTGAGCTATATGGCTTACTCAAAAACTTATATTTTGTGCTTATTTTTAAAATATAAATAAAGTAATTTAAAGATAGGGCAGACAGAAAAGTGGAATGAGTGTATGTGCCCTCATCCTTCCTGCTGCCCTCTTGTGATGTCACAGGTATGAAACTCTGGAAGATGCATTTTGTGGCATGAACAAATGTGTAATTTATCCCAGATGGGAGTGCCAACAGCAGACCAAAACATTGCTTCATCTAAGTTGAGCTTGGTGAATCAGAATTTACTGGGATCACTTGTAGGATCCTGGCTGACTGCCAAGCAGTTTTATCTTCAAAGGGGCTTCCCGCATGAAGGCCTATAAGCAGCCACCAGGGTCCTCTCCTCTTGATTTTTTTTTCCTGATAAAATGGCCCTTGGAGATGCTTAGTGAATCTTGTAAGTTTATGTGATTCCTCAGCCTTCTGACTTGTATTTACTTCCTGAGTCTGGCAACTTTCTGAGTTTTCCAGTGCCCCGTACTCTCTGGGAAGGAATGTTTAGATTCTGAGGATGCCGCTCTGAGCATCTGCCAGATGATGATGAAAGCAGATAATGAGAAACACAGCAGTTTCTCAGGATTGATGTGTGCTGGTGCCCACGAAAAAAAGTAAATCACTTGTGTATGAGCAGAAAATGATGACTGAACATAACATAAAAATTATTTCGTAAAAGCTACTTCTCTTAAATGAGGAAATGAAGTACAGATTTCCTTTCTGTCTTGGTTCTCCAGGGTACATCGCCCTCCTCCTGTGCCACCTTGTAATGGGGGCTGCACAGGAGCAGAAGATATAGGCACTTTAATAATGATTTCCAATCTATGCTAACAGTGCCATATTTTATTCCCCAAAGGATATTAAGTATAAACAGTGCTGCAAATACTTTACCAACAAAAGGAAATACTGGAAAGTTGGAGGCTAAAATGCAGAATCTTGGACAGCACATAAAACAGGATAAGACAGCAGGAGTCACTCTTATGGAAAACAGAAACAAGCTATCTTTTAAAGTACAAAGTAGCTCTAACAGGGAGGGAGGCTGGTGTTTCCCATAGTGTGTGGCTGCAAAGAGAAAGCTGGCCAGGGATGGAGAGATTTGTAGTTATGTCAAAAATGGAAATTGAGGGAAATGGGAGCAATTGGCATATCCTGTGTTAGGCAAATTGAATCATCTGATAGTGCAGAATTATGGATTTCTAGTCCAAATGTTTCCCATCTCTTCACTTTCCTTTTGCATTTCCAGTGAATAAGGAAGGGAGTGCTTGAGCAGTGCTGTCCTCTGAGCTTGCCTGCATATGTTATCCTCTCAATAAATCTATTTTTAACAGTTAGGGGAAATGCAGAGCAGAGGAGAGATGCAAGTGCAGCTTCACATTGCATATTTTATCTACATTTTCAGTTGTGGAGATTCTGGACTTCCCAATTCAAAGAGAGAAATGCTTTAATGCAGGGACTGTAAAAGCCCTTCAAGCTACTGTATGCTAAGCAGACTCAAGCTTGTCAGTGGGATCTGGAAACTGGCAATTTTTGAGGCACAGTCTGTGTTCTTCAGTAAAACAATGGCAGGCATCTAAAGGGAACTGGGCTGAACGTCTTTCTCATAATACAGAATGAAACTTGTGAAATTAAAGTATCAGTGTCATGCATCAGACTAAAGAAAAAGCACCTAGCCCCTCCTCTCGAAACCCCAGCAAACACTGATGGTATATAGAAAGTAATTAACTTTGCTGTAGGTAATCTTCCTATTGTATGTGTGTGTGTGTAAACATGTGTTTGTATATGCCATTCCTACATGTGTAGGTCAGAGGATAATGAGTGGGAGTTGAACCCTTCCCTCATGTAGGTTTCAGGGTCAAAATCATGTCTTCAGGATTGTTGATAAGCATTAGATTTTAGAAATAACTGTGTAGGAAAACAGAAATAATGACAATCACAGAAACCAATGTACGATTTGCAAACATCAAAACTATGCCTTCATCTTCTAAGTGTGATGTGAGTGACTTGTGATATATGTTCTTATCAGACCTGTGATATATATTCTTATCATTTCAACATCTCTTCTTTTCCCAGAAGACAGTTGATGTGTCAGTATTTCTAATTACAGTGGAGAGACTTATTTTTATGTGAGATGTGATTAAAAGAGCCTAGTATTGAAAAATAAAAGAATATACCACTTTAATTTCACTGCAGAACAAATTTTTAATGTCTAGCTGAGGAAATAATTATGTAGGCTAATATACTTACTCTTTATTTTCTTCAGTTTGTAATTTCTTAGACACTGTCATCCTTATCTTGTGTTTTTTCTCTGGTAGAAAAGTTGACATCACTGGTTGTCATCTCATTATCATGTTCAGATATTCCTTTCGGTATCTAATCTAATAATCTAACATTGAGTTTCAGCATAAACTGGTGGTTGTAGATTTTCCTTCAGTAACCATGGTTTCACTAGCAGTGATTATTTCACTAGGTTTCCAGTACCAGGCATGAATTCATTCTTGCTGATCAGGTCTTGAATCCAATTAGAAACTTGTCTATTACTGCCTAGGTATGTGTGACATTACCGCTCCATTATGGTAATCATGATATGTAAGTCATTGTGTTCATGGGCATCATAGCTGAGTGGGATGGTGAGTTTCTTGCCTCCTTTGGAAGTTTTCATGGTGCTTTCTGATACTCTGGAAGCTACTCCTCAGGAAGGAGACTTTCAGGCTAAATCCAGCTCAGGATCCTCTGGACCTTCTATCTGAAGTGCATAGTGTCTTTAGCAATAGGGACATTCCTTCCACCTATGGGGATGCAACCAAGAACAATAGCAATGGGCTATGTTTTTGGAGTCCCTTGGACAGTCCTCAATAACTCAAAAGGGGTTTTTTTTTGTGTCTGGTATTGGGGCTTTTGTTAGGTGTGCTTTGGCATTTAGAGGGAGAGTGTCAATCTGGATGAGAATTCATTTAAACTGTATGTATGATTTCATACAGAGAATTATGTATATTATAGGATAGTGTAGAGAAATAGCTAATATGATCCTTATGACTTTGTCAGACATCCTTACTATTATGTTAGCCTACCCCCTCCTATATTTTCATCTCCATCACTAGAGTCCCCTCTACCCATTTCTCTGGTCATTTCCCTCTCTATTGCTCCCCAAATCCCCTATCCTTCCAATATTCAGTTTTACTTTGCTTATTTCTATAATTACTGCACTATAATTAATGTACTTGAAGACTAAGAACTGTGATATTTGTCTTTCTCCAAAAGGGTCATCTCAATCAATATGATCTTTTCTAGTTCTATCCATGCATTCATGGTTGCATTTTCTCTATGGTTGACTAGTGTTCTGTAGTATATATTTATCACATTTGCATTATCTTTTCACACTATGTGGAAAAGGAGTGATGGCCAGAGAATGCAGCTACTGCTGCAAACCTATCTGGGCTTGTGCTCTTCCTGTAACACTGGAAGTATAGTTTTGGTAAATAAGCAGTCTTCTTCCTCAGTGACAACAGAAAGTAATTTATTATTCATCTGTAAAGACCCAGTAACTCTGATGTCAGAAAGAATTTGCCAAATAAATAAATGAATAAAAGTTTTGCACTCGGCTGAAATTAATGAGGCCACTGGGAGAAGTTCCTTGTAATTATCAACAAATGCTGCAAAGTTGACGAGGTTAGTTTCACCAGTGTGAGGTTAATGGAGAAAGCCATATACTTTCAAAGCAGATAGATTGAAGTTTAAACCCCAGACAGGCCTCTTGCAGCTGAGTAAGAAAAGTGACTCACGACTTGGCAGGTAAATGGATAGAACTAGAAAAGATCATATTGAGTGAGATAAAATGGACAGAAAAAGACAAACCTAACAGTTCTCTCTCAACATGGGCAGGTGCACTAACACTATGGAGACTGGACCTTTTACACAATACACTATGCATACTCACTCACTAAAAGTGTAAGATGGGCTGTGTGGCAGGCATTTCTTAAGGGATGTGGAACCCTGCCCATGAATCTCCTGCCATCACTTTGAAATAAAGAAATCCATTGAGAAATTAGAAACAGCCATGTAAAATGGCTACTTCTCCTCTGAAATTCCATCTTACATTGAATTTTATCATATTCTTACTATAGTCCCTAAACAGTATTTTAAGAGTTCAGTTTCTTTAATCTGTTTCACAATTCTTCTCCATGGTCACTAGGAATTTCAGAGAATTCTACCCTGTGTTTTTTTTAGATACACACCCTTTTCTCTGAAGTCATGCATGATTCACAGGGCCTGTGCAGATCTCCGTAGCCAGCCTTAATAAAGTTGTATTAATTAACATGCATCGATTAATATAACAACGTGATATTTTAGAAAATAATCCTCTGTATTTAGGGGCTTCTACTTGATTGAAATCTGGCTGCAATGTGTTTGGCAGAGAGGACTTGGTAGTTTTGATCACTTAAGACTACACCACAGGTATGATTCTATTCCTTCATCATTTAGGAAAGGCCACTCAGGGCACTTTGAGTTATCAGAGAGATTGTGCATTTCAAAATTGGGTTCTTATTAGGAGCTCTCAGAGCTTCTGAGTCGTCTTCTCATGATGATGTCCAAACACGGGCATCTGTGTTTCAGGCTATTCTACTATGTAGATGTAAGAGCCAACTATTTAAAATATTACTTGTCTTCTCATGGAGAAAGGTGTGTGAAGAAAACTGTTCTACCGAATAAATTAAAGATAATTTGATGTGAAGAAGATAAACTTTAATCTGATAAGTCCTTACACAAAGTTTTATCTTTTCTGTTTTCACAACTCTCTTGTTTAATTAATGTGATAATTATAAGGAAGATAAAAAACAAAATGGGTCTATTACAGGAGATAATGTGATTATATCTCCTCCATAGTGGCAATAGGAACAGATATAGGAAAGGATATACTCAATATATCTAAGGTCCTAGATTTGTTCTTCAGTAATTGGGCAAAGTAACTTGTTCTATAAGCATTTAATTTAGTATTTTTGTTTATTTATTATTTATTATATATTATAATATTTATTATTTATTATACATTATTGTATTATGTCATTTAATTGTCTACTTGTTTAATTTTTAGTTAATTGTTAAATGCATCTCACTGTCTTTTATATTTTTTATTGCATTCTATTTTTGGCTTTCTCTCTCATGTATATGTGTGTGTGCACGTACATGCAGGCACATGTAAAACATGCACAGTACATCCTGTGGAGGTCAGAGAGCAGTTTGTGATAAAATTCAGGTCACCTGACTTGGGAGTGCTACCAAGCTTGGGGCAAATTGCTTTTCCCAGTGAGCTATTTTTGCCAGTGCCAAAGGTGTCAGTCATGTTGATCCAAAAATGTCCACCGAAGCCTATACTCAGCTGCAGGGAGAGCATCATGGAATGTATGGTGGAAATAATTCCACAAAGCACTGCAAACTGAGCCTGGAATGCAGCATTTTTTAACGGGCCCCAAGATAGCAGTGGAAATGAGCTTATGCAAAGACCAGCTTCTTCCCTCTGTAGAACTGAATTAAATATGTTTTTCAATCTTGAAATTATTTTAGGAGATTAGATACAAAGAAAACATAGATGAACTTTGAGACCCCCAGAGGTAAATGCAATCCGAAGTAAATCTACAGTGTTCACATAAGGACAGCATCCCTTCTGTTTGATAACCAATGTTGGTCATTTTTTAATTTTTAAAACATTGTGATTAAACATAAAATTGTATATGACTCACCTTATAAATGTCTGCTGAGGTCAGAAATGCAGTTGCACAAAGTAAAAAAGAGTTTATCCCGTGAAGTCATGATGGCACCTGCCTGCATTATGCCTCAGCTCTTATCCAATTGCTGTATCATTCATGCTGCTGTTTCTGCATTCCTTTTCTGGAGAGTATTGTGATACACCTGCTGCAGCATCCATGGCCTGAAAACCAGGATGATGTTTGTTTCTTATGCATTTTGTCAACCCAATGCAAACTAATCTGAGAAAGCTAGAATAGCACAAGACTTGTGCTTGCTTTTGTTTTCATGCTAATGGAAGAAAAGGTTCTGCACATGGGTAGAATCAGTACCCAGTGCAGGTACTAGGCTCCAATATTGATGACAATCACATGGGGGGGGGACATTCTGTACCACAGGAAGCCACATTCTGTATCATGGGAAGAATATAGATCATTCGTATTATGATTAACAGAGGTTACAGACATCTTCCTTTATGACTTTATGTCTTCCACTTCTTCCCTTTGAATGCCAAAGTCATTGTGTGGAAATGGCCACTTCAACAGTGCATGCTATCCAAAGCAGGATAGTAGTTTATCATCAGAGTTTAAGCTGCTTCAGTAATTCTTCATCATGTACACCGATGACAAGCACTCTTTAACAATAAACCCACGACTGAACACACATCTCCTTTTTCCTTCACTGTTCTGTAGTGAACAGCTGGGACAGTTTTTGGAGGCTGTGGATATATAAAAACATGAATAGGATTGTCAGTGGGATAATTCATACTTTGCACTGAACAGCCTGCTGTTACCAGTGAAGGGCCCGTGTCATTGTTACCACAACACAGCAGGAGGGGCATGTGGTCAACCCTAGCATATGTCACTCTCACAAAGAAAGGCTCAAACCCAAAAGCATCTGTCCAGAGTGAGCCTGTCACTGCAACTTTCCATGGATTGGCAAATAATCTGTGATTGTTAAATGGCAAGTTTCCAAAGCACTCTGGTTAACTGAAGTGGATTGGGTGAGACCATGGTTACTGTGGCCTTCTTTCTTACATTCCCAGTGCCACTGGCTATGCTTTATGTCCAGTATAAAGGCAAGTCAGCTACTTTCGTTCAATAGGAAAGAATAGCAGCCATTTTATTTCCTTTGAATATGTGTAAACACATTAAAATTATATTCAAGGCCTGAGAGATGGCTTAGCATTTAGGAGCACTGACTGCTCTTCCAGAGGGCCCCAGGTTCAATTCCCAGCACCAACATGGCAGCTCACAACTGTCTATAATTCCATTTCCAGGGGACCTGACACCCTCACACAGACACACCATACAAGCAAAACACCAACACACATAAGATAAAATAAATACATAACAAAAATATATCTTCACTTGCATATGTCTTAAAGGAGCATTTTCTTTCTGGGGGAGGAAGACAGGACAAATACATCTATGTGCCCAGTTACTCAAAGCTAGTCATTCTTTTAAAATCCTATTTTTTTTTGTAATTTCTTATGTCCATTCTCACTGTAAATCCAATAAATAGATGCAATTAAGCAATATTCAGATTTTGCAGGGTGGGGAGGGGTGGAGAGAGTGCTCAATTATTAGAAGCAGTAGCTGCACCTGCAGAGGACCTGGGTGAGATTCTCAGGAACCACCTGGTGGCTCACAACCATCTGTATCTCTAGTTTCAAGGGATTTGACATCCCATTCTGGCCTTCATGGGCACTGCATAAATGTGGTACACAGATATACATGCACATAAAATACCTGTAAATGTTCTTCTATAAAACTGTCCAGATTTTCATATTATAATTTGGTGTCTTCCAGAAAAATTTCATGTGATGCAGTTCTCACTTTCAGAACGCTAAGCTCAAACTAATGTGGCTGTGTGATTATTGCAATTATAATTACCTAAGAGAGAATCAGAGTGGAGTTGGTTGGTATCATTATTAAAGGTAAAGAAAGGGTAGTTTGGACATTGATCACCAGGCAGAAAGAATAAGTGAAGAGGAGGGTAGGCATCAAGGATGCCTGTAGCCAAAGAAACTGGAGAGTGTTCAACAAACTCAAAGTAGAAGGACCTGCAGATACCTTGACCTTAATCCATTTAGTTTTCTAAAACATTTCTAGAAAATGTGTTTGTGTGTGAGAGAGAGATACAGAGAGACAGAGACAGAGACAAAGAGAGCCCTATTTAGTTCCTTTGACATAGCTGAAGTCAGAACAAGACCAAGACCAAGACCAAAGCTGCACTAATTGAGTGATATTCCATTTACACATTATAAAACAGACTGTCACAGGCCTGCTACTTTGTGACATAGCCTAGAAAGATAAGCTAATTGTATTTGAAAAACTTTTGTAATGTCCAGCTTATTTTTGTTGTATGGCTTTAAAAGCCCAATGTCTGGCTTCAGGACCTGAAATATCTTTTCCTTTGATTTCTTCAAATGCTGCTTTGTAAGTCTCTAAAATCAGGAAATGACACAATCAAGAGTGTAGCTTTATTAGCCTGGTTGTTTTGTCTGTTTCTCTGTGGAAGACCCCAAATGAATAATATCAGGGTATAAGATGAGAAAACTGCCCAAATGAGCACAGACAGACAGACACATAAAAACATACCACACACACCCACACACACCTTTGAGCTGCAGAGAGAATGCCACAATAAAATGCTGTGTTGAGAAGCAATATGCTTTTGGTACTATGCCAGATAGATGAAACCTGGGTAAATAAAATCTCATGCCTCTCCATTCTGTATCTTAAATAAAATGTAAGGATGAATTACAGTGTTTGTGTTGGGCTAAAAATGCTGCTAACTGTTTGGAGATGTGCAATCCATTAAACTCATAGAAATACACTGAGCATATCATTTTTTCTAGATATCAGATATGCACAGATGAATGAGTCTTCAATTTTATAATAATGCTTATTTTGATACCACTGTGAACAAACTGGAGTAATCTTGCCTAGCTTCTATAATTCAATGCTTACAGTTACATGGCTAACTCATTAGTCAGATGCAAAAATAGTATTTCCCGACCCAGTGTCATGTATTATAACTTACTAATGCTATTAACAGGTGATGGGACATTGAATATATGAGCGGGAAATAATATTAAACAAAGTTCACATTGAATGGCTATCTATAAATTTAAAATTCACATCTATTCATCTTGACAGCTCTCAATCTAAGGGCTCATTTTCTGAGAAATAGTTATTTTGGGGGCTGATTAGCTATTTTTCAGGTTGCTGTCAATCATAGGGAAGCTGAGAGTCTCAGCTTAGCTTCATTCACTATTATCGATTTCACCTTAATTCCTCCATGATGAATAGTGAGATGATGAAGAGGGGTTAGGAGTCCTTTGATTCCATACTATGAATATGCTTTATGAGAGAATGCAGTACCCTGGATGGATTTCAGTTCTACATAAATTATATTCTTAGTTGCATTGTGAGTGCTATCTTTCTTAGGCTTTGCAGAGTTATGATATTGCTTGAATTGTTTAATAACTCCAACGAAAATGTACTGAAATTAAAAATATATACTTTGGCAGTAAAGCCAGATTTTTGTATGGGCCAAAATAACTTTAACTGAAAGGCCACTAAGAGACAGCATATAATTTAATGTGATTGGATGAACACACTGTATGCTTTACCCCTTAGTAAATACTCTTTCTCAGAGTTCTTCCTCTATGGCCTTTTCTACTGTAAAGAAATGTGAGAGTATCGTATCTGGGGGCAAAGCTGCCTGTGCATCCTCACTGTAGCAAAGGCATTTCGCTGCACATTTGATAAAAATTGTATAGTACATATGGTTTGGCATCTGAATTCAGACATAGTCACACTGCTCTATATGAGCCATGATTTTATTTTTCTTGTGTAAACTCATGTATCTCATGATTGGTTGTCTTTGCTTTTTCTGTTTCATTCCAAATATTTTCTTTGAAATCCACCCACTCAGCTCTATAGTTCAGAGTGTAGCACTTAACTTAGTTGAGTGATTTCTTCCAATTTAGGCCACTGGCATATTATTTAAGCCAACTTTAAAATTATTTATCTCATTTTAAACTATGTGCATGCATGTTTGTGTGTCTTTCTATGTGTATATGTGTATGATGCAGGTGTCCATAGATGGGTATAGATGGGTGAAACTTTATAATTCAGTGGTTGTGAATCCTGGCTGGACTTCTAGCTCAGTGAGAAACCCAGCCTCAAGGGGGTAAGACAGAGACTGATGGAGAAGGGCACTAAATGCCCTGCTCTGGCCTCTTAAATTTAAATACATGGACATGGGAATCTTATCATTCATGTCACACATACACACACACACACACACACACACACACACACACACAGTTGTACTCAATTCTCAATTCACAAAGTGAGTTGCACAGAAAGTTGAAATGTTGAATCGGACTGGCTTACTAAATGATTTCAGAGGCAGTTATGTTGTTGTTTGCTACAGCTCTGGGCCATAAAACACGAACCACAAAACTCAACAAAACTTACGTGGAGTTTAATGGAAATGGGAGCAGAGGGAGGGGTTGGTTGTTGGCCAACCAGGAGCAAAAATTGAAAGAGAGAGAACTGGCAAGAGGCACTTGCTTAAAAGGGAAAGCTTGCACATGGGTTCAGTGTTGGTTTTTTTATTTATTAATTTTTAAAATATTTAGTTTACATATCGATCCCAGTTCACTCTCACTCCCTCCCTCCTTTTTTCCCTCTCTCCCACCCTCCCATGCCCCCATTACCCTCTCGTCCCATCTCCCCCACTCCACATGTAGGATGATGCCCTCCAGGAGGGGTCATGTAAATCTGTCAAGTTATTTGAAGTAGGGACTAGGACTTCTCTCCTGTCTCTAGGTTAAGAGAGTATCCCTCCATTTGGGGAATGTGTCCACAAGGTCCACTTGTGCACCAGGAATACATCCTGGTTCCACTGTCCAAGGTCCCTTAGACTGCTCAGGTCTTCTAGCTCAGGGTACAGTGTTCTTAAGAAGCCATGTAACACGTGATGTGTCCAAGTATTGCTTGAATGCTGGTGTGCCAGTGTCAGGAGGGCATGGTCAGGATAATGCCAAGATATCAACAGGTTATATTTTAAGTCCCATTTTTTCCTCTGGTTTAGAATTCAAAACATGATACTGCAATTTATTAAATTATAAAATGTCCAGCTTTAGGTTATAATCCATACAGTTTAGTGTGACATATAGTGAAAAGTTGATATATTAGATTCAAGGCAAAATTATTTGAAGCTACTTATTTAAACTTATTTGAACTGATTTTCAAAACCTTGTTTTACTACCACCACAATATTATTGATTTATTTAAAATTGAAGACTTTAATATATTCTCATGGGATAGAGAATAAATATTTTAAATGCTGGTTTTTAATTATACTTGAATTGGTTAAAAAACTTTGATGTCCTCATTGAAAAATTTGAGACTTAGAATAAGGAATGATAAGGGGGAAATAAGTGTTTCTACATGGCAGTGCTTTTTTAAATAGTGTATTTATTCTTTTAAATTTCATTTTACATTTGAACCACAATTCTAACTTCCTCCCTTCTCCTGTTCCACCTTGCCTGCCCCACACATCCCAAGCCCACCCTTAGTCTACTCCTCCTTACCGGTAAGGGCTTCCATGAAGATTCAACAAAGTCTGGCACAATAGGTTTGGGCAGGGCCAAGCCCTTCTCCCATGCATTAAGGCTAACATAGGAAATAGGCTCAAACAAGCTAGCTCATTTACCTACCGGGATTATATTGTGGTCCTCCTGCCACTTAGCATAGCATACAACCCTATGGAATGGGCTAGCTCATGTATGAGGCTTGTATTGTGGTCCTATTGCCATGGCCCCCTCTGACAGTCCAAGTTTCACAACTGTTTCCCACATATGGAGGGCCTAGTTTGGTCCCCTGGAGTCTCCACAGCTGACAGTTTTCATGAGCTTGGTTCAGCTGTCTCTGTAGATTTCTCCATCATGATCTTGACCTCCCTTGCTCATATGTTCCCTCCCCTCATCCTTTGACTGGATTCCCAGAGTTCAGCCTGATTCTTGGGTGTGGATTTCTGCATCTGGTTCCATCAATTACTGAATGAAGGCTCTATGATGATAATTGGAGTATTCACCAATCTGATTACAGGGGAAGGCCAGTGTGGGTATCCTTTCCACTATTTCTAGGAATCTTAGCTGGGGCCATCCTTGTGGGTTCTTGGGAATTACCCTAGCATCAGGTTTCTCCCTAAACCCATAGTGGCTCTCTCCATTAAGATATCTTTTTTATTGCTCTTCCACTGTATCCCTGCTCCACCCCTATCCTCCCACCCCCACACTGACCATCATGTTCCCTGATGTTGATTTTTGATAAAGAAGCCAAAATGGTACAATAGAACAATGGAAAAAAGAAAACATCTTTAACAAAAGATGCTGGGAAAACTGGATGTCAACATGTAGAAGATTGCAATATGTATGTATATATATTCATTCCATACACAAAACTCAAATCCAAGTGGATCAAGGACCCAACATAACCCCAGTTACATTGAACCTGATAGAAGAAAAAGTGGGAAATAGCTTTGAAAGCTTTGTTAAAGGAGACTACCTCCTAAATATAACAACAGTAGCACAGACACGAAAAGCAGCAATCAATAAATGGGACCTTATGAAACTGAAAAGCTTCTGTAAGGCAAAGGACATTGTCAATCAGACAAAATGACAGCCTACAGAGTGGGCAAAGATCTTCACAAACCCCATGAGCAGCCAAAGAGACAACTACATGTTATCAACATCACATCTCAAGTTTTATCTTCCAAACTCAACAGTGAAGACATTGTGCACAGCCAGGTACTCACCAAGGTACATGAACATTTTTGATACAGGAGGAAGATAAGTCAACATTGTTTCTGTTAGGGATCTTGATGTCCAGATACCTGGCTCTAGCATGTCAATATCATGGCCTAGAAAGTGCCTTGTTGGATCAGAGACTCAGGTGAGACATATCTGTGAGCTACAGGGGAGGCTTGTTAATTGAGGATCTAGTTTAATCACGGACCACAGCAGATCTGTGGCTTCACCTAATCCTGTCTCACTAGGGACCTGGTCATTGGCTTGGCCAAAGTGTTGAGGTGAGAGTTACACCTGCCCATGTACTGGACTAGCTTCCAGAGTTTCAACCATGTACTTTGAAGCAAATCGCCAGAACACCTAATGGATGGTGTTCTGAGACCATCCCATCTACCTAAGGACAGCCCACACATATTATTCACAGGTCTTCCCCTATAGATCTGTGTGCTGAACATTGGCAGCAACCACAATCTAGCTGCAATCTTCTCAGACTAAGGAAAGGTTGACAGTAGGTCTAGTCCTGTCAACCAGCCTGGAAAAAAACTACATACTTAATCCTCCAAACACACAGATTTTAATGCATTGAACACAACCAGTGTTCCATCCCAAGGAAACAGAGACATGAACTCAGAACCATATTTTTAATGAAGCTCATTGAACCAGAAAAAGATGAGTGACGTGGGCCTAGAAAATAATCCAAAGTCAAGGTTAATAAATAAAGAACTATAAGAGCATTCCAGAATCAAGTTTAAAGACAGACTATAGACTGAAATGTCACATTATTTGAGATGCTCATGGTTGAAACAGCTCACATCATGCTGTGGAGAGTTCCAGAATCTTGGAATTTCAGTTCTGTGTCTGTTGATGTCATGTTCATAGATGTTCTGGGAAACATGTCACAGAGTTGTTTAATAATCAGTGGATGAATGCCACATGTGTGTTTACACCAGCTAAGATGGCCACAACATAACCCAATCCTGAACATAGAACACTGAATTGGGTCTTGTTCTATTTTTCTGTATATACATCAAGTAACAGAAATGTCATTCAGCAGTGGATGCTTATCCCATGGATCATTAATATAATAGTGATTTCTTTACAAATATAGCTAATAGAATATTTGATGTAATTCCTACTCTGCTTTTCATTTTCAACTATTACAGTTAACCCCCAACTTTAAATTTTTTTTATCATATGGAAACATGTGTACCTTTCAGACATATTTTTCCTTCAGAGAAATGCTTTGAAATTTATGTCTCATAGGGTGGTTTTATTAAACAGGTTTATAGAGGGTGAATAACAAGCAATGTCACACATACTTAAATTTCCCATACTTAACAAGTGATCCTTGTTAGATCATTATATAATGTCAGATCATTATATAACACATACTTAGGATCAATTAATGAAAACAGGTTGCTTAACATCTATAATAAAAGCTGTTTATAACTGCCCTTGTGCTGTCACTTACACACCTTTCTCATCCTTTACACTTCAGAACTATCACTTTTTCCTTAATCTTTTAAACTTTAATGGATTTTTATGCAAATACCCATGGACAGTGCATTGGAACTGTGTTGGCTTTTGTTGTTGTTGTTTTTTTCTTCTCAACCTAACCCAGTCAGATGGAGCTTGTTTGTTTTGTGTATTTACAAAATTAAGGAATGATGGACATGATGGTAGGGTAGGCTCTAACTATCTTATCATGTGTTAGGGATGCAATTCTTTTCCTTGCAAGAGGACTGGCCGAGCCAAATGAAAAGACGATGAGGGGCTAGACTAGGACTGGTTGTGTGGTGACTCAGAAAGAAGGGAAGCTCTCAGGAAAAAGTATCCATGCCACCTGCTCTGGGCTCTTCAATCTGTGCTGACTGAAGTCAGACTATAATCTACTCTCAGAAATTAGAAGGCTAGAAGCTTGTGTCTTGTCTTTTTCTTAGGTAGGTATTTCAAGAGAGATTAGGGTCACCTTTGGGATGTAGCTTTAGGAAGCTAGAGATGATGCTAGTATTTGGTCCCAGAATCTAAGAGCTATGGTGGAGATCTAGTCGAGTCAAACACATCGTGGAGTTTAAGGTTTGATAGAGGGAAGATTCTTGATGGCCGTTCACAGATTTTCTCCTTGGTATTGAGTGGTGTGGAGTGTTAGCTATCTCCTTGCTGTCTAGATTGTAGTCAATTTAGCTGCCAGGAACACAATACTCTGCAATAAACATCTGCATGCAGATTTTTCTGCCATGAGAATTTATTTTGCATTCTACAGGCTAAATTCCAAGGAGTACAGTTGCTAGACTGCCCAGCAATGGCAAGCTTAGCTTAATGACAATCATCACAACATTTCATACAACAGCAGTGTCATTCTACATCCCTACAGACATGTGAATGATCCTGTCTCACCTCTGGTTTCACGCTGCCATTATTTTTCATTTATTTTTGCCATTCTGATAAATGTGCCATGATATGTCTTTATAGACCTCATTTGCATTTCTCTAATGGGTACTGAAGCTACATTCTTTCCATGTGGGAGAGTTTGTTCATCCACTCTTCCATAATGAAATGTCTTCTTACATTTTTGACACATTTTCCAGTTGGATATTTTTTGCCTTTTTACTTTGTAGTTCAAGACTTCTTTATGCAATTTGCATATACACCATTTATATAAAAGCTTATGACAACTTTATTAACTTTATTATTTAATACCAATGATCAAGAGAGCAGGGGTGTTGTGAATAAACCATGCTATAAATAGAACATGGTACCATTGCTGTATCCATGAGAACAGGGTAAATGTGTGAGATGACTGTGATTTCTGCTTATTTGGAAATTTTCAGTCTATTTGTTTTCTCTCTCCACCTGCTTCCCAGCCTCTAAAACTTCAGCTGTGTATATGTGGTTTTAGTCTGGTGTAGAGAAGGAACTTTGCAATCTCACCCAAAAGTTGAGTTCTGTCATTTACTTTGAGGCCTATTCGTTAAAGATTTTGGAGTTAACATAAAATACAACTATAGGAGTCCTAGTCTGCATATAGTAAAAGCATTTGTATCTTACCATCATGAGAAATTAGCCTCGTATGATGCAAGTCCTAGGCTAATTTGAGCTGTAGAATGTGACTCTGTCACATTTTCAAAATAACTAATTTTTGTTAATTTGCAGGCTTCTATTTTTGTGAAGGTTAAACAATAGCAAGAGGGATGAACAGTGGCTAATTTACAAGTGAAATTTCACTTGAAAGAATTTGCTTGCTGTTGAGGACTGCACGAACACACCAGCTTTCATGAAGATTGACCTTGATCTTACCTTTAGAATCCCATTGTGATACTTCCCAAGCCTCTTATTTGTATGCAGCATACCTTTAAGATACTCCTCAACTGTTCTTTAGCTAATTTAGCTTCATTTTTGTAATATTTCTATATAACTTCCATCTGTCTTCCCAGGATTTGATTTGTTCTTCTGAGGTGAGCTCATTGAGCCAGCCACCACCAACTTTTTAGTATCCTTTAAATCTGAGTTTTTATAGTTGGCTGCAATTTATATAAAGTCTCTATTAGCTGATATAACATTAGAGGGAAGTGGTTATTGAGATGTACAACCCACGTGACTGCTTTTACACAAAAGTCTCAAGTCGTTATTTCCCAGAATGGACAATCTGTCTGGCTGTATTCAGTTTTGGTTTACCTTCTGGCCACACAGCACTAAATATCAAATATTATGAATCCCTAGGCAACTGGTCAGATATTCCTATAAAAGAACAACTGCCTCTGATTCTTCTTCTCTCTAACAGATTCTAAAATTTATAGAGAAGAATGAGTTGATAAAAGTAGCAACTGCATAATTTGTAGAGACAGGGAAGTTAGCAGGGAAAACTTTTCATTTCAGGTTCCTTGTACAGCATCCAGGAAAGCAGCAATGCAGATAGATGGTGCTGGGCAAAAGGCCACTGGTTGAAGTCATGTTTCTCATCTTTTTCCTCCTGAAATCTGTTATTGATTGATTGATGGGTGGTTATAGAAATATGTGTAAAGCAATGGCTGCAGGGTGTAACTGGTAATGAAGTATGGATATTTACACTCTCTGTAGAATTTCTATTCTTTGTTGCAGCACATAAAATGAATAGACATTTTTCTGATAAACCTTTTGAAAGTAAGCAGCACGACTGTTTGCTAAGGTGTACTTTATGAAATCTAGAATGTAAGCAAGTTCATGGATTAACAGACATGGCTGTGTTGATATGCATGGAGTTTTTTGAACTGAATGATGATGATGATATATATGCTTTCAAACTTTGAAGTCTGAGAAGTTTTCTCATTTGTAGACATTATTCTGAGTAGCTCAAACTTCAGTTCATGTAGACTAGCTGTCCCTACAGGAAATTAAGTATACATTTTAACCCAGAACTCTGAAAGTAATCCTTACTTAATCCAAGGATAAATATGCTGAATCTTTATTAATATTACTAGCATCAATTACATACTAGAAAATTTAGTTTAATGAAAGATATCTATAGTCTGAAATTTGCTTCTATATCCAGTCCTCTAATCTTGTCATTTTTGTTTATGTGTACATACAACATACTTACCATTTTACAAGTAAACAGTCAGGAAACACATGTAATTAGTTGCCACTGAGATACCAGAATGCATTTCAAAGGTGGGACACCACACCTAATCTCACCACACTGTAGTTTGTTAAGGATTGGTTGGTAGTGTGGGATTTGAGACCACAAGCAAGCTATTTTGTCTTTATGTATTCATCAATCTCGGACTCTAAAGGATCTTTTACCATGATTGATTGTATGGCACCCTGTGCTGGCGACTGGACATCATCACTGATTTCAAGGGTTGTTCCAGACTTTGAAATGTTTCTTTATAGGAAGTTATCACATAGTCGAGACCCTTAGAGAATGCCACTCTGCTTTTTAGCAAATGGGAAGAGGAAAATATAACCTTCATAATAATGTTTTGCCATTGAAAAACCCTTCCAAAGGTTGTTAGTGAACCCCAGAGAATCCAACACATCCTTTGAGAACCTGGATTAAACATGGATTAAAAGAATATGTTTTACTTTTTTTTTTTTTAGTCAAAGACAGGATCTGTGAGCATTCCAATGTCTACATGTGAAAAATAGAATTGATGCAGAGAGCAGGAAAACTCAATTGGAGTAGCCAGTGTGGTTCTCTCTCCATGGTGTAATTTCAGAAGCACTTGTCACAGAGTTAATTAGCATTATTTTAAATGTCTTTTCTACTGGACTGATATAAAAGGGATAATCTCAGTATTGCATGAACGAAACCAAGAATTCGAGAGTGTATTCTTTCTTTGATGCATACTTACATAAAATATTCAGTGTTATTAAGATACTTCTTCATTGTTAAATCCATCACACATATTCAAAAATCAAATAATTGACTGACTTTTCCCTAAGATCCATCTCTTTGATGAAATGCACTGGTACGGTGGAACTTATTCCAAATATTTTGACTCATTTTTTTCTCAATATCTATAATACAAATATAGTATTGGAATAATGATATCTAACTAGAATGAAAGAAATGCATGAAAGAGAAGGTACGATCATTACTATGCAACACCATGTGCTCAACTTGGCAACAGGCAACTTTAAAATAAGTTTAAGATTTAGGAAAATTCAAGAAGATAACAAATTGCCATTGTCATCTCAGTTTCCTGTAGAGAAGGAAGAAATTTCATTTGATTGCTTCTCCTTCTGTTCTTCCATTTGGAGAAATTTGGAGACTAAGCATGATAAAGCAGTCAATCAAAGTTCCAAAGATGGAGAAAGCTTTATTTCTTCTACTCTCTTGACCTGGCCTCCTGTGGGTATGAAAATGTATTTAAATTTAATACAACCCACTCTTTCAGCTGCCAGTTATATTTACAAAAGGTGAGAGGGTTTTGATATAAAAAAACCCTCTGTGGCACCCAAGGTGGCCCAGCAAAGCTCCCAATTGGTACCTGCAAGGATGAGCCACAATTGCTCTCTAACTTAATGGTCCAGCAAGAGTGAGCCAGTAGTGATCATTTCATTGGTGCTTGCAAGAGTAGTCCACTGATGCTCCACAGATTGGTATCCACCAAGAATAGGCCGTTGATTCTCCACAGATTGGTACCCAGCATGGATAGGTTAGGAGTGCTTTCTGCCATGATATCCCATCAAAGATGAGGCAGAGGCACTCCCTACCTCTGGTTCACTGGAAACAATTGCATGTATATTATTTACATAAGGAGAGTAACATGTCTACAAAATACCCATGGAAGCATTTAGTCTCTGATGCCTCAGTTTCCTTTAGGGAGACCCTGGAGATTCAGTCCATTAGCCAGGCACAATTTCGCAAAATGTGTTCTGGGACCATTACTGTTCAAGTGGCATTGTGATAACAAAAGAACACTGAGGAAAAACAAGTGGAAGACACAAATTCCTATGAACTGTACGCAAGAGATGCACTGAAAACTACTCCACAAAAAAAAAAAAAAAAAAAAAAAAAGACCAGAAATACCAAATAATCAAGCCAAGTTATCAGATATTTATAGTTCTAAAACTTTTTTTAAAAAATAATTGTTTAAAATTCCAGTAGTCGACATTCTCTTTAAGAAACTAGAATAGTAGGGAAAGTGAAGGGAAAGTGAAGCCCTCTCGTGTCTAGATTTTCCTTTTCTTTTTGAGACAGAGCCTTACTGTGCAAACTAGGCTGGCCTTGAACTCACAGTGTTCCACCTCACTTCCAAGTGCTGGGATCAAAGGCAAGTATCACGATGCCCAGATCACACATTCCTTTTTACTAAATCTACTGGGAGTTTCATTACTACTTTCAAGAGAATGTATTTCATACTATATGAAATATTTCCCCTTCATGACGTTTCCAGGAAGCATTATTGGTGTATTACCCACATGTAATAGTTCTGTATGTCCTGTTCATGCCTCTTTAGGATTGCAGTGTTTTGCCAACTCTATGCTGTTGGTAATGGAAAGGCCCACTGATGTTTACTTAGCACACGTTTCTGTCTTAAAATGCAATGTTGGACACAGTCTGTTTAAGGTGATACCAACCTTGTTCTGAATTATTTTCAGAAAATGTATGTAGTGTGCTAATTCTAAGTGAAGTCAAACTTTTGATTTGTGCCTTGAAAATGCAGTGGTTTTATGGGAAGACACAATGGTGAACACAATTGAAAGAGTTCATATCTGCCCTGTGAAAATCATGGGGGGTTTCTGATGTGCATCACATCTCTACCTACTGTAAAAACAGTGTTCAGAAATTGTGGCCAAACCACAAAATTTAATATAGTACAACTGTCATCTTAGTTTTCAATTAGAAATGGAATATCTGAAGATGAAAGATTTCCCTGTACCAAACCCACCTCTTCAGGGAATGTTTTGTAAGGGGAGGAAAAAGTGATGTAAATTTGTTGTTAATGTTGTCTATGAGTTCTGTCTCTTGTTTTTGCGAAGATTTTCTACATGGTCTTGGACACATGGAAGACACTCTAGATATCCTCACAGATTTGTGTAAAGCTTAATGAACAACCTGAGTGTGAGTTATTTTTAAAGGTATATTTAATTCCCATCCCTATTCAAACGAACGTGTAAAGTAAATTTAGTTGGAATAGAATTACATCCCTGTCTCTCTTTCCTTTCTGATCTCCAGCCCTTCCCAGTTAACCTTCTTTGAAACCCTTCCCCTTGTCCCCTGTCCCACTCTCAAGTTGTTAGCTTTTTTCTTTGATGATTATGTTGATTATATACACATATATATGTGTGTGTGTATGTACACAAATACACATAAATGCAACCTACTGAGTCTGATTTTATTGTTTTTGTGTATATGGTTTCAGGACAACCAATAAGGAGGCTCATCACTGGATGGGGTAGATTCTCCTTACAGCAGTCATTAGTTGTCTGTAGTTCTTTGCCTAGTGTTGGGACCCCACAAAACTTCCTCCTTCCCATTCTATGAATATTGCTGTTGTACCAGTCTTTTAGAACTAGCCATGGAGGCTGGAAGGAAGTTTTCGTTTACAAACACTTTTTAAAAAACCCTGGGAGGTCTGAGACACAAAACCACACTGATGTCTGTGGTTTATGCTGCCACCAGGTACCATGCCAATGTCCATGATGAGGGCTACCATAGGGGACCATGCTGATGTCTGTGGTCTATGTTGCCATCAGAAACCATGTTAATATCTATGATCTGTGCTGAGGCTTGGGGGCTGTCTTGATGTCCGACCTCTGTGCTACTGCTAGAGGCCACGATGAGGTCTGTGGTCCATGCTGCCACCTGGGACCATGTTGAGGTCCACCTTTTGAAATAGAGGCTGTGTGGATGTCTGTGGTCCATGCAGCTGCTGGTAACCTTGTGGAAGTCCATATTCAGTTGCTGTTGGCTGGCTGTTATGGGTGGGAAAGCCTCTGTGGCAGTGGAATAGATGGTTCAGACTTATGGTTGAGAATGATGGACATTGAAGAATTTTGTAATTACCTCTCAACAATCTAGATAGGAAGCCATTGCAGAGTCCTTAAAAGTTGCACTAAAGATGCTGAAATGTAGCTCTTTGCAGTTGATGACTTCTGGCAGTGGTGGAGTTGGAAGAGGACTCGGTTATCTTTAAAGTGCTTGCTGTGGGGGATTTTAACATCCTCCAATGAGTATGTGGACTACACAAATTGTACTTGATGAAATTTTCTTTTAATTATTTTCTGGAGAGGAGAGGGTGGGTGGGTGGGTGGACCTGGGAGGAATGGGAAGCTATAGTTTTTTTTTCCCTCTCCCTCTCTTTGTTCTTTGGGCTCCCTCCCCAACTCCCACAGCCCCCAGTTCCCAAATAAATGCACAGAAACTAATTCATACTAATGAATACAAGGCCTTAGCTTGACTTGCTTCTTGTCAGCTTTTGTTAAATTATCCCATCTACCTTTTGCCTCTGAGTGTTTACAGTTTTATATTCTATATATCTTTCTTTACTTATTACTCTGTAGCTGTCTGGGTGGCTGTCCCCTGGCCTCCTCTTCTTTTCCTCTCCTTACTTCTCCTCTACTCTCTTCCTTTTCTAGTTATTTTTTTTTCTGCATGCAGCCATGCCAATCCCTCTCCTGACTTGCTGTTGGCCATTCAGCTCTTTATTAGACCAAACAGGTGTTTTAAACAGGCAAAGGAACACAGATTTACAGAGTTAAACAAATGTATAATTAAAAGATGCAACACAGATTTACATCATTAAATAAATGCATTTACAGCATAAATGACTCCAACACATCTTTAACTAATATTCTATGACAGGAAGTGAGTGTGATGGGGTTAATTGTGCAAAATTGCCAACTAATCAATAAAAATAGTATGTTATAAAAGACACAGGAAGGAAGAAACAGTTAACCACTAGTTTTAAAGTCATTACCTCTCTCTAAACCTGTGTTTCCTCACTTCATAAATAAAGAAAACCTTTTTTTTCCTTTTATCTGAAATATAAGCTGTAAACAGTGTCCTTGCTAGGACTCCTATGGGGAGGAATGGGCCGGTGTTTAGTTTGTAAGCTACATCCTAGCCTGACATGTGATTTTACTATTTCAGGAAGATAGTTTTCCTTCTAGATTTTCTAATCCATATTATGGTTAAAGCAGCAATAGATAAGCACCAATGACCGTACTCTACAGAAAAGAGTCAATACAATATGACATACTAAAAATATGATATCGATAACACAAATATATTTAAGTATAAGTAGTGCAAAGATGTACAAATGATATACTGAAGTATATGTGTGTTTCAAAACTATATTCCTTAGAGCTATAGAATGTAGTTCAGTAGAAACTTTTCAGTTTCCAGCAGATCATAGTAGGACAGTGTCTTTGGCCTTAGCTGTATGCTATGGGTTGGGGGGAGAGGATGGGTGCTGTGGAAGGCTTTGCCTTTCACAAACTGAGACTCAGTGTCTAATCTAGCCTTCTGTGTTCAGCTGTATAGCTGTCTGTCCCTTTTCTTGGTCTCTCTAGCTAATTTCTTCCCCATCTGCGCAATGATCAGAGTGCCTCTATGACTATCCTAACTAGGAGTTCTAATAACTCTATGATTTGTGATGCAGAAACAGTTTTTCTCCAGGCTCATAAATAACTCTTTGTTGCTGCGTTCTGGCTTACTAACTTAGCACCCAATTTTCTGCAAGATTAAAACTAAATATAGATCGCTACCAAAGTCCTTATCAAATGGAATGTGGTTAGAAATCTGAGATGCCACGTAGGCATAAAAGGCATTATATGCAATACCATGTCAATCTTGAAATAATCTGTAAGGCCAAACATCTGTACGAATGGCTTTCAATTGCTGTAATTACTTTAATGGGGTGTCGTATAAACCACATATACAACGTGGATTCTCTCTCAATTGCACATGAGAATAAATGTAGGCCAGGGTAAGTTATCAGCAATTATAATTGTGAGCTGTTCTTCAGCTAAGCCCCAGTTACTGCTCCAGAGCAGGAGGCTGTGATTCCTACATCTGTGTTTAGTTCTGGATTTGTTTTTGGCTGTCAGGTTTGTTTTGGTTTTCAGTTTTCAGTCAGGCAGACATCTGTCACCACTTGCTTCCGGTCTTCAAGTTAACCCATATAATTTACATGGACCTTATCTCACATCTGAGTAATAATAATCCAGTCTGACATTGTACACACAATTTGCTGGACCTTAAAAAGACAGGAGAGTGCTTTTGGCTCACTTGAATTTTTTTTCACATGTCTTAATTAAGCCAGATGTCAGCATACTTTGATAGATTTTAAAATTCCTTTTATTATATCCTGCTTTTGTTTTTGTGTTTTGAGACTTCATCTCATATGTAGACTAGGCTTGCCTTCTACTTGAGATTCTTCTACCTCAGTTTCTCAATACTAGAATTTTATATGAATGCCACCATAGTCAAATTCCAATTACTTAAATCAAAATTTTCTCAGCTTTTTGTGTTGTATGCACACATAAGGGTTATACTATAACATAATGCAAATCAAATATATTTTTGTGTTGTGTATCTTAAACATTATGTAATGAAGTATAGATCAATTTTTTTTTGTTTTATGTGCTTGACTTTGGGTGCTTTATAAAATAATTTGACATACAGTTTTGTTGGTTATGTTTTTAAAATGAGTTTTTTTTTCCTGGCTGTACTGTACCATGTAGTCAGCCACTTTACCTGCTGCATCTGGTAAAGGACATAATGTCATTTAAAGAGCAGATCTATTAAAAACAAAAGAAACTTGAATGTTAAAGTTAAAAAAAATAGTATCTCCTCAATTTCAGAAATCCCAATGCTTTAGCTATCCCCATTTCAAATTTTTAAATTTGGAATCAAATACAGAGAAATGAATGAGAAAGAAAATTTCAACATGTACAGGATACCTCTAATCTTTAGTTCACTTACCACAGCTGTAATTCAGTCCCTGGTACATTCTGAATCAAGCACCTATATAATGGCTTCTCTTTGGAATATTCATCTGAACTGTGTATTCTCGTGTACTGCTGGTTTCTACCAATCCCATCATTGTTTCTTCAACTAATATACCTGGATTCTGCTGCTTCAGCTGACAGCATCACAGAGCCGTTTGGCTGCTTCTTAGTGTGCTAGAAACAATTATTTAGAGAGAACTAAAAGTGAAAGATAAGAAGATATTTCCTGTTTGACTTTCTTTGAACCCTAAAATATCAGAGTCATTCTAGAATGTAGATACTTATCAATTCTATTTTCCACAACTGGCTTTGACTTTATGGTTTGGCCATAGCATATAAATATTTACCCAATTTAGACTCTGTCCTGGCATTCTCAGTAATAAATAAAAATAGGTAAGCATTTTTGTAGCAATGAAAATGTAATGATCTGCCATAGTGGTCATCTTAACTGAGGTTATATTAGATCTGTTGGTGTTACGAGCATGTTTTCCCACTGGCCTGGTCCCAGAGCTCTACCAGCCCCAAATAGATATAAAGCTGTTAGCCTGTTACTAGCATTTCTTATTGGCTAGCTCTGTCTTAAATATTAACCCATTTCTATTAATCTAAGTATTTCCACGTGGTATTATCTTCCTGGAGAGAGGGCCCAGCATGTTGGATTATTCAGACTTTCCTAAATTGGTAGGCTTCAAGGAAATTTTTTCATCTGTGGTCACTGGTTTTCTATTCACAACACTTAGAAATAAGACCAATCTGTACAACCAGCAGCAGATGAATGGATAATGAAAGTCACACACACACACACACACACACACACACACACACACACACACACACACATGCACAGTATTATATAGTACTAAATATATATTAAATTATACATTAAAATAGTTAAAAACTAGTAATCATTAAATTTTCAGGAAAATAGATGAAACTAGAGATTATGATATTAGATAAATAAGTCAGACTCAATATATAATATCTAGATTTAAAGTGTGTGTGTGTGTGTGTGGTGTGTGTGTGTGTGTGTGAGAGAGAGAGAGAGAGAGAGAGGGAGGGGGGGACCCATGCAGTGAAGGCATGCATAAAGAGCTCATTGAGGAACAAGAGAAGACTGTACAACCTGTGATGTGATATGAATGTAGAAATTGAAACTATTGGTGATGGAAAGAAGGGAACCTCAAGTGGCATGTAATGGAGGACAGTAGTAATGGAGACAAGTGGGAGCCAACTACATTGACATATATGCATGAAAATGTCATAACTAAATCATTTTTATCCAAACTTAAGAATGTGTAAAATACTCCAACTTAAAAGGTAAGATTGCATACTTCAGATTTACACACCGTGCCAATTACTTAGTCACATAGTGGCTGTATATTCTTTTAAATGCCTCAAGAATTCAATTTTGAATTCACCTGGTCATAAACAAGAAAATCTCTTCAGCTATTATTATGCATGTATAAATTAGGAGTCAATAGGCAAATTCCCTTTCTTATACTCATAACCTTCCTTATTTAGACATTTGGGCATCTGGAGTTATTAAAGTGTTTTATTATCACTCACACACATCTTTTAAATGTTAAATTTATGCAAAACAGTTCATATATTGATCTGATAATAAAATTAATGTTCAAAAGATATCCATAATCAATAACACATGACCAAAATAGCTTGTACAAGAGAAATCTGGCTGATTCCTACAAGTCATAAAAGCCTCTCTCAGGTCACATGATAGGTGAAGTAGAAAGAAAACTGTTCTTGATGTCCTCATAGAGGAAGTGACACCAACTGGGATCTAGTTGAAACCTACCATCAAATTTAGTCCCACCTTTGGGGCTGCAGCCTACCAGCACAGTGTCTGCAGAATTGGATCCTGTGGTACAGATTTTTCCTTGGCTTCTGTGTTAGTCCAGAGTGTTCATTGGCTTGTATGTGTCTTCAATCATTGCCCATGGAGCCAAATGTTTGTCATCTGTCCTTATTTGAAGTCATCCAAAGACAACTGTGGATTATGTGTATTTAATTGTATCAGTAAAGATCATTTTCAAATAAGGTTGTACTACAGTTTTACAGATCAGGATTTTAGCATGCTATTTTGGACACTTCCACCCAAAGCACCAAGCTGTCAGTCACAATAGCAAGGTCACTCATAAATGCATCAAGCCATTTACTTTCTATTAGAAATATATTTAATGATTATGGTCAAAGGGAGGTAACTACAAATATAGAAAACTGAGTTTACATACTCAAGGATTTTGCCTCTTACATAATGACTCAGAGATGTCACCCATAAATACTAGAACAATGAGGGAGCAGTCAGCACTTCCATGTTGTCTCAGAAGGGAGATGAGAGCCTCCCTGTTTAAGATGAGGTCAACATACAACTGCATTTTCAAGGCCCCCTGTGGACTTGTCAGGAGGACAGGAACATCCCCATGCCAGTTGCCCTGAATGAGCATCTTTGATGTTAAGATTCTTAAGATAACCTTAGTCGCATCAGAGCAAAGAAGTTCTACACCCTCAGGATCTTCTTCATTCTCCTAGGTCTCTTCAAGATGTTTGTATGAAATTCTGGTTACCCAATAACACCCCCACACACACCCCATAGCCCACTTCCAACAGGAAAGTCATCTTAAGCCATTCAGTTTATATCCCAAAACTGAACTAAAATACTCTTTCATGAAATTGCTTCAACATACAGAGTTATCTGATTTGAGCTGCTGTTGTCAACTTCCAAAGGACAAGAAGAAAAATGGTAAAACACTAAGGGTGAATACATCCTTTCTAGTACTCTTTTATCTATCATAATTTTACCATTTTAAAATATTTTTTTCTTAAAAATGTTACCTTGGTCATAATCATCCATGATGGTTGCCTCTATGACCATTCTATTATCAACAGTAATATTCCAGTTTATGATAACTGATGTATTTGTTGAAAAGAATTACGTTTTCTATGACAGTGTCTCATGTGATGAGATACAAACATTTTGTAGAAGGTCTGTCTTTAGAATTTACACATCTCAACATATTAAGCAGATTTTTATCAAGCCTTATATTTACTTAGTCTAAGATATATGATAATTGTAATATTTTATCCTAAATGAAACTTTCAAGTAAATAAACAAATGCAATTTTACTAATTCCGTATGTACCATAAACCAGTACAATTTTAGTCATAAAATGTCATATGATATTCAGCAGTGACTTCACCAAAAAGCCTGATAACAAAACATACAGCAAATGCTTAGGGTTATGCTAATCTGGTTTATTTTATTTTTCTTTCTACCAAGTATTGAAGAAAAACTAAGTCATTTGATCTTTGGTGCACATTTTATTCTGTTTCTTGACTGGAATAAAAGGAATAAATTCCAAATTGAGGGTGACCTGATTATCTTTTACTGACAAAGGTCTAATGCTGCTTAAGAAGTAGCACTGATCTAGTCCCTTGAAAGTATAGAGAAGTTGGTCAATAACCCCAGGCTCTTCCAAAACTCTCATCACTTGGAGTTAACAGGGCTCAGAGGGGTACTTTCTTGTATTCTTGAGTTCAAAATCCAGTCATTCCCATTACCTGAGGCTTTCCAGAAACATTTTGATGGGAAATTCTATTGTGCGTGTCTTCAAACTTTTTATATTTGAAGAAGGTTCATGGAATCTTAGGAATCCACTTTTTTCAGAGGCTTAAACATTAACGAAGCTGCACTTCGTAGATACAAGCTAAACCCAGTAGATTTATACTTACCAGTAGATAAAAGAGAATTTAAATCAAAAACTCCAGAAATCTTCAACTGCTCTTGTACATTTTGAACTCAAAAGAATTTTGAAGGAGTCATTCTGTATCTCATGATACTTTTACTCCTACAGGTTTGACAAACAAGTGTATGTGCAAAAAAGAGAGCTCAGGTGGGGTTGGGTAAGGGAGGAACAATCAGCCAGATGTTTCCCAAATTGATTCTAAAAGCGTAAGGTCCTTCTTATAATCATCCCTGCTATGTAATTTATAATTCTATCTACTCCAGATTATTCATAATAAACAGAGTCTTAAAAGTTGGTCTTATTTAACTGACTTCTTCCTTTTCAATGCATATTATTAAAGCATGTTGTGCATGTCAGTAATTGAGTAAATTCATTGTTAAGGTTGAGTCATACATTTCTCCATTTTAATGCAACCAGCAATTGGTGAACAACAGGGATTATTATATCCACTGTTTGCTGTAAATAGTGTTGCTAGGCTCAGCCATGAGGAGTGGGGTGTGTGTTTGTGTCTCCCCTGGGTCAATAAGTAGAAAAGGACTTGCTAGTCCACAACTAAACATTTCAGGGAAATAAAAAATATTTTTTAAAAATTCTACCCCAAAATTTTTAGACCCCATCAATAAGACATGTATTCTACTAGACAGGGTCTGTCTTGTCCACACTTACTTAGACAGACAGATTCAAGTGTCACTGAAAGACCCATAGTGAGGAGCAGAAGAGCAGGATTGGCTCAGAAGCCCAAAATTCTCATTGGTTTTGCCAACATTCAGTTAAGTTCTTGAGGATATGATTTTCAGGATGTTATGCATCTTCTGGAAACTTTCAAAGATCCTTAATGATTTAAATCTATAGTTCCACCATTCCAATTGTTGAACAAGTATGTAGTCAGCTCTGCTTACCCTGCCTTTCTAGACCATGTATTCTGAGCCTTTCAACATTCCTCTCCTTCTAGTATATGGAAAACTTATTATGACATATTTTGATGTGGGTTTCATTTTTATTTTTCTGTGATTTTACTTTCATGAATATTTCGATATCTGTTGTTTTATATGTTCTATAAAATGTGGTAACTTTTCAGCTGTCAAATATTTTCAAATATTTTGTCTGTCTCCTGTGGACGTCTCTGAGGATGATGCTACACAATCTAAGCAATTTTTCTGGTGTGCATTTGTCCTGTTTCCACTTCTTGTTGCAGTGATGATGGAGGCCCTGAAGAGAATAAATGGAGGAGAGAGTGCATCATCATAGAAAACAGGGAGGAACTTGAAGTATCTAGTCACATTCAAGAGCAGACAGAAAATTAATGCATGTATTCTTTTGCCAGCCCACCTTCCCCAATTTCATGCATCCCAGAACCCAAATTCAGTGGAGTGTGTCTTCCAACTTCAATTAACCTAACCCGAAAATTCTACATAGACAGACCTGCAGGCCACCCTGTCCTTAGACAGTCTCTCATCCAGCCTCTCTTCCCAGGAAGTTCTAGATTATATCAAGTTGAAATTTAAAGATGATGGTAATATGTATTAATATTCTCAAGGGAAGTTCAAAGTAGCCCTTATTCTAAGGACATATAGTTTCATCACAAATATGCCTCCTTCTGCTGCTTTCAAGGAAACCATCTGACTCAGCGATGCTGCTTTTGAGCATGCTAGCAGAGCAGACATGCGAGCAACTCCATCTTTCAGCACACTGAGCATGCCCTGTCTTTACACACAGTCCCTGCACATCTCAGTTGTTCTGTGTGTACATGAAGCTGCAGACCACAGGTGGCTCTGAGCTAGGCCCTGTCTGTCATTCATCTTCCCTATGGATCCCTGCTCTTCAGTCCCCTGTCCTACAAGTTGGTGGAACCTAGTGTCTCTGAGCTCTGGTCTCTGTCTCCTTGATGTGACAAAGCCTTTCATTCACTTGCGTTTACCTTGTATATTGTGTTTGCATTGTTGTAAATTGCCTCATGGTAAGACACCAGAATACAGAGAGCACAAATTACTTACTTTATTTCTGTTTGCACATAGTTTAGTCCCTGCTTGCCTGGGATCCAGTACCTGTAGCTCATTGTAAGGATGTCTTCCCATGACACTTATTTTTCTGCTTATTTTGTTCATAGTTTCCCACAGTTAAAAGTCATGTGTAAAAATATGCTTAAGCAGGGAAACAGTTTCCCAAATGGTAAACAAATTTTTGCATTATTTTCATTTTGAATCTATATACCTTTGATCTCTGACCTGATTTTGTTTTCTATTTGGGATTCATTATTTTTGCACCATTTGTAAGAAGGCTCTCTACATTTTACTTATATATGTGTAGGCCTGTGTGCATCATTGTATGTGCATACATGTGGGAAAGCCAACAGAGTATATTTGGTGTTTGTCTCCATAATCGCCTGCCTTACTCCATCAGAGACTCTCATTAAACCTAGACCTGGGCTGGGTTGATTGGTCAGCAAGCTCAGTCATGCTCCAGCCTAAGCTCAGCTTCCCATCTGTTAGGAGTAGTTTTTTCCTGCTGGTCTGGTCCCACAGCTGCGCCTGCCCCAAATAACACACAGAGACGCTGTGTGTGTGTGTGTGTGTGTGTGTGTGTGTGTGTGTGTGTGTGTGTGTGTGTGTATATATATATATATATATATATATATATATATAACAGATATATATATATATATCTGTTAACCTGTTACTAGAATTTCTTTTTGGCTAGCTCTGTCTTAAATAGTAACCCATTTCTATTAATATAAGTATTTCCACATATCTTACCAGAGAGAGGGCCCAGACCTCTGTTCTCTCAAGTCTCTACATCTTGAATCCTCTCTACTCCTTCCAGAATTCTCCTTGTCTCCTAGTCCTGCCTATCCTGCTTTCTTTTTGTCCAATGGTGCTTTATTCATTAACCAATACAAGAAACATATTTACAGAATGACATCTCCCATCATCTATCTGTGCTCTGGGATCAAGGTCCATATCCTCCTTCTTCTTCCTAACTTGCTCTTACCTACAGATCCATTTACCCAGGTCATCCAACTCAAAAAAAATCACCTTTAGGGCACACTATCTGGCTTAGAGGTAGATTGCTTGTGTATATGAAGCAAGGCAACAGGACCATCCTTAGGACTGGCAAAGAAGAAAAATATCCAAACACTATGAGTTGTGTTACTCCAGTCACTGAAACAGTCCAACCTTTTGAAAAGTAGAGGGGAAAACCATGTTTTTGCTTGCTTTATGATTCAGTACAAGCACTGGATATTTTGGAAGCAGGGCATCAGTGTATGAAGATGCTCTGGAATCTGGTGAACCTTGTGAGGACCCTTATAAAAGGAACATTTTCCTGACCATGAGCATTTTACATTCAAGTTGCAAAAAAAAAAAAAATCTGAATTTGGAGCTTGTGATAAATGAAAAGTGTCTGCCTTGCGATGATGGTGCTGACTCTTTTTTCACAAATGCAATTTCCCCTCTGGAGTACGGGTGTCTTCCTATGCTAACTCCATTGTTCAGAACATAATACATAGCTCTTTTCATTCAGTTCATCAAACAACAAGGATGAACCCTTAGGATACAGTGTTACCTTGACTTTTTCAGGAGAGGCAAGGTACACAGCTGTCAAGGGTCTTTTTACTGCATTTGGATTCATTATAACAAAATTATTTTGTGAGTATAGGGAATATATTCAATTTGAAACAGGTGCAGAAATTAGCCTTTTTGACATTTCCTCCCTTTCTTCCAATAAAAAATACTAAACATACATAAAAAATCATGACTTAAGGGTATGTGTGGGGGTGTGTTCATTACTCTTTGAGCCACTATTATGAGCACAGTTGTGAGTACAAAGGTAAAATCCAAGTATTCATTATAATTTGAAATGTAAGTCACACATGTCTACATCCTGATCTATCTGATCTATCTTGTGTATTAGATTTTTGGACCAAGAACAAAGGTCTGATTCAGCAGTTAATCCTCTGATATGGTAAACAGTCAAAGGGAGGCTGGGTTAATGCCGCTCCCTCAATAAAGCTCTCTATCATTAAGAACTGGGTTCCAATTCAGGTAACCCTGGGAAAAATTGTCAAGTTGTGGGAGCACAAGCCTGTGATCCCACCTCTGTGAAGAAGAAAAAGGGAGGTCAGGCAGAGGTATACCATAAGTTCACTTTTCAGCCAGGCTAGTCAAACCCATAAGCTCCAGATAATACATGAACTTGTCTTAAAAACAAGCATAGGGCCCCTAAAACCTAGAGATGGATCTCTCTTGCCTACATACCATACACATACCTAACATACATACATGTATACACACACATGCATAAGACAAAAACAGAATGAATGTATACCATAGTTGATTCTATAAGTAAATGAAACTCTCAGGTTCTGTGTACATACATATTTCCACACATGGCAATCTATATTTTTGGAGAATAAAGTTTTTCTTCTTGAGTCTTTATGAAAGCTTTGGATATTTTATATACTGAATGATTGTGTTTTTCTATGGAAGGTCTAGGATGCTGAACACTTAGCTCTGTGAATGAATGCCTATGTTGAGATGAAAGTTTACATACATACATACATACATACATACATACATACATACATACACACACAATTCAGTCTGGGTATTGCACACTTGTGATATTAACTATTGAGTAGGACAGGAGAATTGTAGGTTTGAGTCCAGCTTTGTATAAATAAGTAGTGAGTTTCAGGCTAGCCCTGGATACATGATCACACCTGATCTCCAAAAAGAATTAAATGGAAAAAAACATTTTGAGGCCCAAAACAAAATTCTATACAGCTCTGAACATAACAGTCCAATACTGGACAACTGTAGTCATTTCCTTTACTTTGGGGTCACCTATAACTTACTGTAGGAAACAAATTGACAGGAATGAATTTACTGAATTGATAAACTCGCCTTCTATTCTAGACAGAAAACTAGAGGAAAATAAATGGGAAAACTTCCCCTATGTCTGTTTTTAAGAAGAGAAATAAACATATCTCACAGAGAATCACCTGTTGGAGATTTTGCATAGATCCTTTTCTAACAACAACAAAAAATGATAACTAAAATCTTCCTTTTATCCACAAAACAACAAAAGGAAGAGGAAGGCAAGCACTCCTGGCTAACCACTCCTCCATTTGATACGTACACGCAAATGGAAATACTTTCTGCCCACGATGTTCAAAAGGCATCTTCAGAGGACTCTCCAAGCAAAACTATTAATAGAGTCTCAATGGGAAGGAGATTTAGCACTGCTTATAAAACATAAGAACACATATTTTAAACACACATGTATATAGAAATTGGACATATTCTCTGAAGTGGTGAATATAAAAAACCGACATTACAGGATTCCATATTTACTCCTTCTCAACAGATTTTAAGCAAACATTTATGGTACACTGAGTCAGAGAGTTTGTATGTGCTGGTGTATCTTGATGGACCCGCTATGTTTTTCTGCTGCATTTACTGCTGTTAGAGATACTTCCCACAGTTGCCATTCTGATAGCGGCCTTTTGAGAATGTTGAAAGATTAACCTTAAAAGTAAATCCATAAAACCATCTGAACAGGTGATTATATTTTCCTTTTAAATGATGGTAAAGGTAATAGCAGTCTTTGTGTTCTAGTCAGCTTGTTAGTTTTATCTTTCTCATTTCAGTTTCTCATTATATATTTCTGCTCATCACTTTGAATATTGATTTCAGCTGACTTGAGTGGGAGTAAAGTAATGATTCCATAATTAAGTAAGAGTCCATTTATTGTGCTATATTAGCTCTACTATCTCTGACAAACACTGCTGAGACTCCAGTCTCCTACAACTATCTCTTAACAAGGATTACAGACATATTCTTGAAATACTATTCCTGTGTTTCTTTTCTCATTTTTGGACAATGCTTTGGACATTTTTGGCAATGCTTAATGCATATGAGCTTGTGCTATCATATAGAGTCATATTATTTGATTTAATTTTTTCACATTGTATCACTTTATGCTGTGGCTTAACGATTTGTTTCATTGAATGACTGAGTGTGGGAAGTTGACAGAGTAGATCGAGATCCACAGTTGTCCCAATTCACTACTTCAGGCACGCTTGGGTTATTTCCAGTTCTGGTCTATATGAAAAATATTGCTCTGAACAGAACTTTTTATGTCCATATGCTATGAGTTTATTTCAGTAAAGAGCTCTCCATGCAATGAATGCTGGAATGTGGAAAATGTATTTCATATTTTGAGGAACTGATAAATGTTAAGGAACCTGTGTTATATGGATCCCTACAAAGAAAATATGGGTTTTATTTGCTCCACATTCACTGATCTCAGGTGTATTAGTTGGGTTCTCTAGAGGAATGGATCTTATAGAATGGATATCTATTTATATTTATCTGTCTATATAATCTGTTCTATTCTATTCTATATGGGTGGACTAGAATGGCTTATATGCTGTAGTCTCACCTTCAGTATATTCTTGGAAGTCAGCTCTAATGTCAAATAAGGAATGGACTATCTATCCAGAACAAGAGTGGGGTGGAGGTGGTTTTGGCAGGCAAACAGAGACAGACAGACAGACATGAGTGCATGTGCACATGTATGTGCGCTAACACACACATACACACACACACACACACACACACACACACACACACACGGGGAGGGGAGAGGAGAGGAGAGAGTACTTCCTTCTTCCATGTGTATGTGTGACTCAGATTAAAGGTTGATCTTCCCATGTCAGAAGACCTTGATTAAAGATAAATCTTCCTACCTCCAAGATCCAGATTAGAGGTGAGTCTGCCCACCTAAAATGACTTAATTCAGAAAATAAAATCTCTTACAGGTGTACCCAGCCAATTGGGTTTTAGTAGTTTATTCCAGACATAGTCAAGCTGACAATCAAGTATAGCCATCACATCTGTTGATGACTTCAGCATCATACTTCAGCATGCTGGCATTGAGTCCTGACTTTTTGTTTTAGTTGATATTATTCCTGTGTATATTGTCCACTTATCTAATCTCTTCTGTGATAGATGCTGACAAATACCTTTCTGTAGTTACCTTGTGATGCTTATCAGTGTTTTAATATTAAAATGTCATTAAATATGTACACATAGGCCTCTCAAAGAGTATTTTCCTTAGTGGCTTGCCCTTTTCTGTTTTAAACTGGACTTTCTAAAGGAAAATAATTTCTATTTGGATGAAGTCTACTTTATCTCTTATCTTATATGGATAATGTTTTTGTTTTGTTGTTATTATTCAAAACAAATATCTTCCATAACTAATTTAACAAAACCTTTTTCATATTTGTTCTTACATTTAAATATATGATTTACACTGAGTTTGTCTTTAATGCTCTATGAGCAAAGGTCATTTTTTGTCCTGGTAGACATTCAGGCTCTCCACACACTTATTGGAAATAATTGCTTTTCTCCAATTAACATAAGAGAATCCTTTTTAAAAGTATATATGTAAGATTCTATGTTTATTGCATCACACTTCATGTCTTTTTTGTGTAATTAAGGCATGGTTGTCAACACATCAGCTCTATAATCCCAGATCAGGTGATTCCTATACTGTAAACTTTTCCATCATACAACTGTTTTGACTTTGCTGGTTTGTTTTCTTTAACTTTTAGAAATTTTAGAAATAAGTTGTTGTTTTATTCAGAGGAGACATGCTGTGAACTCTCCCTGGGAGAATGTTCCATATATACAGCTCCATGTGAATATATTGTATTATGCATAGGTTTATTAGGAGGGATAGTTTGGAGTTTAGAGGACATGCTACATTGTGACTATGAATGGAAATCATATTCTATAATACTTAAAGTGCACACACATTCTCACTTTTAATGATTTTTTTTTCATGGCTGTCTTTACTGTGGGGAATTTCAGATAAGAGGAAATTGGGAAGTTGTACTACCTTTAGTCAGACATCATTTCTATCATGACTTTTTCTTTTACACTGTCTCCTTCAGTTCTATATGTGGCATTCAAACCGTAAAGAGTCCATTTGTAAATAGTGATGTGATATTTCTCTCCATGCTCAAATTCTATACCATCATGTTTCAATTTGCCTTAAGGCAGACAATTTATCCTCACAACCACATTTCCTTTGACTGTTTCTTGAAGTCTCTTTGACATTTTTTGGCACATAGCATCCAACTGGCCAGGGAGGATGCATGTGAAGTATGTTTTGTCCCTTGCTTCTTTATTAAGACTTTACTTGCTTCATGTAAACACTCAGCTCTTGTCTCTTTTACATGATCTATATCAACCAAGGTACTGTGCTCTTGAATGGTGCAGTGAACACAATAGTTCAGCTTTTGGCCATGGATATTACATTATAAACTGAAAGAAATTTGACAACATCATCCCCTGAAGAGTCTCTATTTGCTATTAAGTGGTCCAGATTATTCATGTACAGTCATGGTAGCCCACATCAATAATCCCAACACTACGAAGACAGCTGTAAGGGAATTGGAGCAAGTCTGAATACAGTCTGGGTAACATAGCAACTATCAGGCCAACCAGAGAATATAACAGGAGTCTGTCTTAAAGAGAACCCAAACTCAATAGAAACTGAAATAAAAGAGGGGATGAAAGAAAAGGATACAGGATGCAGGTAAAAATGGATAAACTTTCTAGTTCACATTTGCCATGAGGGACCAAAGATAGCATCATGATGGAACATAAGTTTGGTCCTCAAACGTAATTGTTCAAGATGCTTGATTTTAGGGACCAACATTTTAAAGACAGGGTTATCCAGCAAATCTGATTATATGTTTATTCCTACCTTAGACTCTAAAAGAAGTGCCTATGAAACAGCTCAATAGGGAGAAAATGAGATATTCAAAGAGAATCTATAGAACATTTCATTGCTATGTACAAATGCCATGTAATGCTCTTTGATTATCCTCAATGTGAACAAGCTCATATGGGAAATCATGCCATTGACAATTGACCTGATAAGTTATCATGAAATATTTCAAATAAGATGTGCTGTTTGGATGCCCAATAACCAAGAGAGTAGATTTCTCTTTTCATGAATATCTGCTTTGATTTAGAATTTGAATTTTCCATGCAGCTATAGTTCTGAGTGACCTACATCTCATATCATGGCGACATCTGAGTTATCTTCCATTTCACTCTTGCTTCTAAGTGGGAGAATGGATTCATGAAATATTTTGAGTAATTTTTTTTCTTTTTTTATTTAATTTTATATAACAAAGTCCAATTAAATGAAAACAAACATTTATACACAATATTTGGGAATTTGGGCGTCGTTCTTTCCAAACTACTTCCGCCTGGTAAGGGGCGCTGACATGGGGGATTCGAAGAAGATTCAGATATCCTGGCTGTAGTCTGTAGGGCTGTTTTGTCCAGCTGTTTTGAATTTAGCATCACCTTGTACTCTGTTTCAGGCATTCTGGCGTGATCAAACCACATTAGTCTGGAAGGAATCCACACCTTTTCATTTTCTGTGGAAACAAAAACAGAAATCCTTTTCCCTAGTAACTTATCCTTCAACTTAAATTTTGGAGTCAAAGCATTTTTTTAATTTAATTTATTATTTTACATGTCGATCCCAGTTCCCTCTCCCTCCCTCCCTCCCTCCCTCCCCCAGCCCTCCCTCCCTCCTTCCCTCCCTTTTACACTCTCTGCCCTCTCACATGCACTCTAAACACCCTTCCCTCCCATCCCCCCACCCCAATTCCACATGTAAGGGAATGCCATCCAGTTGGGGTCATGTAGATCTGTGAAGTAGGGACTAGGGCTTCTCTCCTGTCTCTAGATTAAGGCAGTTATCCCTCCAAGGGGGATATGTTTGCAAAGTCCTTTTGTGCACCAGGGATACATCCTGGCTCCACTGTCTGAGGTCTCTTAGACTGCTCAGTCCTTCTGGCTGAGACCCATATTTAGGGGGGCCTGAGTCAGTCCCATGCTGGCTTCCCAGCTATCAGTCTAGTGGCCATTAGCTCCTCCATGTTCAGGTAAGCTGTCTCTCTGTGTTTCTTCCACATGGTCCTGTCCTCTCCATCTGCATCTGGGTTTCAGTTCTACTCAGTGTTCATGTATGCCGTTCTCAACAGGCATTAGTTGAGGGCTCCATGGAGAAGTTAGTTGTTGATCTCATTCTCCGGGAAGGGCATTTATGATAGCCTTTCCATGGAAGCTGAGATTGTTAGTTGGGAGCAGTCTTGTAGTTCTCTAGACCTTTCTTTATGTTCAATTTTATCTTCAAACCAATATTGGCATCCTCTTTTATGTTCTCTCTCTCTGTCTCTGTCTCTGTCTCTCTCTTTCCTATCTTCTATTCCTAACCAGGCTCAATCTTCCTGGTCGAACATGTTTTCCTTTCCTCCCACTCATTTTCTCCGACTTCTCTCTCCATTCGCTGCCCCCCCCCACTTAACCTGAGCTCTGGGGGACTTGTCCCTTCCCAGTTCTGTGAGGGACTTTATATGAATCTTTTAGAATACACCTTGTATCCTAGTTCGTCTGGTGATGTGAATTATAGGCTAGTGATCATTTGATCTAGGTCTAAAATCCATATATGAGTGAGTACATACTGTGTTCCTCTTTTTGTGACTGGGTTACCTCATTCAGGATGGTTTCTTCAAGTGCCATCCACTTGCCTGCGAATTTCAAGATACCATTATTTTTTTCTGCAGAGTAGTATTCCATTGTGTAGATGTGCCACATCTTCATTAACCATTCTTCAATTGAGGGGCATCTAGGTTGCTTCCAGGTTCTTGCTATTACAAATAGTGCTGCTATGAACATAGTTGAACAGATGTCTTTGTTGCATGGATGTGAATCCTTTGGGTATATGCCTAAGAGGGGGATTGCCGGGTCCTGTGGTAAACTAATTCCCATTTTCCTGAGGAACCGCCATACTGATCTCCAAAATGGCTGTATGAGTTTGCACTCCCACCAGCAATGGAGGAGTGTTCCACATTCTCCACATCCTCTCCAACATAAGTCATCACTGGTGTTTCTAATTTTAGCCATTCTGGCAGGGGTAAGATGGTATCTCAAAGTTGTTTTGATTTGCATTTCCCTGATAGCTAAGGATGTGGAGCATTTTCTTAAGTGTCTTTCAGCCTTTTTGATTTCCTCCATTGAGAATTCTTTCTTCAGTTCTGTACCCCATTTTTTAATAGGGTTATTTGGTGTTTTGTTGACTAGTTTCTTGAGTTCATTGTATATTTTGGAGATCAGCCCTTTGTGAATATCTTTTCCCAGTATGTGGGCTGCCGTCTGGTCTTGTCGACTGTGTCCTTTGCCTTCCAGAAGCTTCTAAGTTTGAAGAGGTCCCAGTTATTAATTGTTTCTCTCAGTGTCTGTGCCCCTGGAGTTATGTTCAAGAAGCAGTCTCCTATACCAGTTTGTTCAAGGGTACCTCCTACTTTCTCTTCTAAGAGGTTCAATGTGGCTGGATTGATGTTGAGGTCTTTGATCCATTTGGACTTGAGTTTTGTGCATGGCGACAGACATGGGTCTATCTGCAGTCTTCTACACACCCTCATCCAATTGTGCCAGCACCATTTGTTGAAGATGCTGTCTTTGCCCCATTGTATAATTTTAGCTGTTTTGTCGAAAATCAGGTGTTCATAGGTGCGTGGATTAATATCGGGATTTTCAATTCGATTCCATTGGTCTACCTGTCTATTTTTATGCCAATACCAGGCTGTTTTCAGAAATATAGCTCTGTAGTAGAGCTTAAAGTCAGGAATGGTGATGCCTCCTGAAGTTCTTTTATTGGATAGGGTTGTTTTGGCTATCCTGGGTCTTTTGTTTTTCCATATAAAGTTGATTATTATCCTTTCAAGGTCGGTGAAGAATTTTGGTGGGATTTTAATGGGGATTGCATTGAATCTGTAGATTGCTTTTGGTAAGATTGCCATTTTTACTATGTTAATCCAACCGAACCAGGAGCATGGGAGATCTTTCCATTTTCTGGTATCTTCTTTAATTTCTTTCCTTAGAGTCACAAAGTTCTTATTATATAAGTCTTTTACTTGTTTGGTAAGCGTTACACCAAGATACTTTATGTTGCTTGTGGCTATTGTAAAGGGTGATGTTTCTCTGATTTCTTTCTCTGTCTCTTTGTCGTCTGAAAAAAGTAGGACTACTGATTTTTTTGAGTTTATCTTGTATCCTGCTAGTTTGCTGAAGGTGTTTATCAGCTGTAGGAGTTCCCTGGAAGAGTTTATTGGGTCGCTTATGTAAACTATCATATCATCTGCAAATAGAGACAGTTTGACTTCTTCCTTTCCAATTTGGATCCCCTTAATCTCCTTTTGTTGTCTTATAGCATTAGCTAGAACTTCTAGTACAATATTGAAGAGATATGGAGAGAGAGGACAGCCTTGTCTTGTTCCTGATTTTGAAAGAATTGGCTTAAGTTTCTCTCCATTCAGTTTGATGTTGTCAGTCAGTTTGCTGTATATTGCTCTTATTATGTTTAGGTATGTTCCTGTTATCCCTGACCTCTCCAATACCTTTATCATGAAAGGGTGTTGAATTTTGTGGAAGGCTTTTTCCACATCTAGGGAGATAATCATATGGTTTTTCTTTTTCACTTTGTTTATATGGTGGATCACGTTGATAGATTTTCATATGTTAAACCATCCCTGCAATCCAGGTATGAAGCCTACTTGGTCATGGTGGATGATTTCTGTGATGTATTCTTGAATTCGGTTTGCCAGTATTTTATTGAGTATTTTTGCATCGATGTTCATCAGGGATATTGGTCTGTAGTTTTCTTTCTTAGTTGTGTCTTTGTGAGGTTGGGTACCAAAGTTATTGTAGCCTCATTAAAAGAGTTTGGCAATGAACCTTCTGTTTCTATCTTGTGGAACAGTTTGAGGAGTAGTGGTCTTAGTTCTTCCTTGAATGTCTGGTAGAATTCTGCCCTGAATCCATCTGGCCCTGGGCTTTTTTTGGTTGGAAGGCTTTTGATGACTGCTTCTATTTCATTGCGGGTTATAGGTCTATTTAAGTTGTTTGTCTGTTCTTGATTTAATTTTGTTAAGTGATAGTTATCCAGAAACTTGTCCATTTCCTTTGAATTTTCAATTTTTGTGGAATACAGATTTTCAAAGTATGACCTGAAAATTGTCTGGATTTCCTCTGTGTCTGTTGTTATGTTCCCCATTTTGTTTCTGATTTTGTTAATTTGCATGTTCTGTCTCTGCTTTTTTGTTAATTTGGATAAAGGTTTGTCTATCTTGTTGATTTTCTCATATAACCAACTCTTTGTTGCATTGATTTTTTTTGTATTGTTTTCCTGGTTTTTATTTTGTTGATTTCAGCCCTCAAGTTGATTATTTCCTGGCGTCTACTCCTGCGGGGTGAATTCGCTTCTCTCTGTTCTAAGGTTTTCATTTGGGCTGTTAATTCTTTTATGTGACTATCCTCTGTTTTCTTCATATGGGCACTTAGTGCAATGAACTTCCCTCGTAGCACTGCTTTCAAGGTGTCCCATAAGTTCGGATATGTTGTATCCTCATTTCGTTGAATATTAGAAAGTCTTTAATTTCTTTCTTTATTTCTTCTTTGACCCAGGAGTGGTGCAATTGCACATTGTTAAGTTTCCATGAGTTTGCAGGTTTTCTGCTATTTGTGTTGTTGTTGAATTCCAATTTTAAAGCATGGTGGTCAGATAAGATACAGGGGACTATTCCTATTCTCTTGTATGTGTTGAGGTTTGTTATGTCTCCTAGTATGTGGTCGATTTTAGAGAAGGTTCCATGTGGAACAGAGAAGAAGGTATATTCTTTTGTCTTTGGATGGAATGTTCTATAGATGTCTGTTAACCCCAGTTGAGACGTAACTTCTGTTAGTTCTTTTGTTTCTTTGTTGAGTTTCTGATTTGTGGTCCTGTCTAGTGTTGAGAATGGTGTATTGAAGTCTCCCAATATAAGTGTGTGAGGTTTTATATGAGCTTTGAATTTTAGTAGTGTTTCTTTTATGAATGTGGGTGACTTTGTATTAGGGGCGTAGATGTTCAGAACTGAGACTTTGTGTTGTTGGATTTCTCCTGCGATGAATATGAAATGACCGTCTTTATCTCTTTTGACTAATTTTGGTTTGAAGTCTAACTTGTTAGATATTAGGATAGCTATGCCTGCTTGCTTCTTATTTCTATTTGATGGGAAAATCTTTTCCCAACCCTTTACCCTGAGGTAATGTCTATCTTTGAAGCTAAGATGTGTTTCTTGTATGCAGCAGAAGGATGGATTCTGTCTTCGTATCCATTCTGTTAGCCTGTGTTTTTTTATAGGTGAGTTAAGACCATTAATGTTGAGGGTGAGTAAGGACCATTGATTGTTGATGCTTGTTTGATTTAGGTTTGTTGTTTGCAGTGGTATTGTGAATATTTTAGTTCTGCTTCACCCTAGGTTTCTGGTGTAGTTGGATTATCTGTTGCCTACATTTTTGTGGGTGTAGTTATCTTCCTTGGGTTGGAGTTTTTCTTCTAATATTTTTTCTGTAGGGCTGGATTTGTAGATACATATTGGGGAAATCTGGTTTTGTCATTAAATATCTTGTTCTCTCCATCTATATTGATTGAGAGTTTTGCTAGATATAGTAGCCTAGGCTGGCATCCGTGTTCTCTTAATACTTTTAGAACATCTATCCAGGACCTTCTGGCCTTGAGGGTTTCCATGGAGAAGTCAGGTGTAATTTTGATAGGTCTGCCTTTATATGTTACCTGTCCTTTTTCCTTCGCTGCTCTTAATATTCTTTCTTTATTCTGTATGCTAGGTGTTTTGATTATTATATGTCGAGGGGTCTTTTTTCTTTGGTCCAGCCTATTTGGGGTTCGGTATGCTTCTTGTACTTTCATGGGCATGTCCTTCTTCAGATTTGGAAAATTTCCTGGATGATCTTGTTGAATATGTTTTCAGCACCTTTGAGCTGGGCTTCCTCACCTTCGTCTATGCCTATTATTCTTAGGTTTGGCCTTTTCATGGTGTCCCACATTTCCTGGATGTTGTGTTAAGGATTTGTTGGGTTTATGATTTTCTTTGGTCGATGAATCTATTTCTTCTAGTTTATTTTCTGCGCCTGAGATTCTCTCTTCCATCTCTTGAATTCTATTGGTTATGCTTGTGTCCATAGTTGCCGATTTTTTGCCCAGCTTTTCAATTTCCAGCATTCCTTCCGTTTGTGTTGCCTTTATTTTCTCAATTTCAGTTTTCAAGTCTTGAACCGTTTCCTTCACCTGGTTAATTGTTTTTTCTTGGCTTTCTGTACTTTCCTTAAGGAATTTGTTCATTTCTTCCACTTTTTTGTTTGTTTTTTCCTCCATTTTTTAAGGGATTTTCTCACATCTTCTTTGAGGACCTCTATCATTTTTATGATGGTAATTTTTAAGTTGTACCCTTCTGCTTCCTTTGCTTTGTTTTTGTGTTCCATTCTAGTTGGTGTAGATTCCCTAGATTCTGGTGGTGTCATGTTTGTCTTTCTGTTGTTAGGTGTTCTCTTGTATTGCCTTCTTCCCATAGCTTCTTCCAGTAGGTGTTGGTGGTGTCTCTTCCCTCTCTCTATGGTCCTTCCCCGATGGGCTTATGTGGATCTGAGATTCAATATCTGTAGCTCTGTGTGGTCCAAGCTGTGTAGGAGGTTTCTCCACAGACAGGGATCCAGGGATTGGGTCAAGGATGGGGATCCAGAAGAAGATGCTTGCAGGTACTCACAGTGGTCCTCTGGCCAATAGCTTTGGCCAGTAGCTCTGGCCAATAGCTGGCAGAAGAGGACGAGGGCTGACCTGGAACTTGAGAAGGTTTTGCAGGGTAGTGGGATCTCACTGGAAACTGGCACTCTCCAGCTGAGACCTCGTTCTTTGGCAGAGGCAGAGGATTTGGGGGTCAAGGATCTTGCCAGCAGGAACTCTGAGTGGACCCACAGAGATAGGTGGATCTCTGGGAGGGGCCCAGGACTCCAACAGAGGACTGGAGGCGGGGTCAGAGACCAAGCTGGTGGAAATTATGGGTGTTCCTGCGAGGATAGTCAGGTCTCCTTTGTTCAGAGTTGCTCTGAGAAGTCTCCGAAGTAGGGTGGATTGTTGGCTCCACCCTCTGTCCCAGTGCTCAACCAGAGTGGCAGGACTGTGGGTGGGGTAGGGCACAGGGTAGTGGGGGTAGGCTGGCATTGGGGATGGGTGGGGGGGGTGTATCAGAGCTCCAAGGGTGCTCTAGATGGGGACCTGAGACAGGAGCAGCAGGATCAGGAGCCAACCCAGGGAGTTCGGGCGGGGGAGGGGAGAAAAGAGGTTGTAGGGGACAGGCAGCCCCAATTGGGCCCAGACTCACCTCTGGCCAATAGCTGGCGGACAGAAGAGGACCAGGGCTGAGCTGGAACTTGAGAAGGTTTTGCAGGGTAGTGGGATCTCACTGGAAACTGGCGCTCTCCGGCTGAGACCTCGTTGTTTCTGAGTAATTTTTTTATTGTCTTTGAAAAATGACATTTTTAAGACCCTGAAATCCCATCAGCTGTGTAATAAGGAAATGGTGATTATAAAGGACCAGTTGATTGACTTTTTTGCCCACTATTTCACATGCATCTACTTCTCACCATGCCTAAGAGAGGAACTATTTCCATAAATAAATATTTAAAATACATAGAAATAAAATTCACTTTGAAGTGTTCCCAGAAATATAAGTTAAACCCAGCACATTCCATAGCAATCTAAAGAATTAATTCAATATCTTTCTCAGTGTGCATTTATTGAATCTCTATTATTGGATTGGTTATCAAGCGAGTAGCTTAATAAAATGAGTGTTCATGTTGGATCTGTATAGCAGCAGGTCATAAAGTAAAATACCAAATGAACATACAACTGTGTAGCAGAGCAAAACTTGAGATAATATGTCAGAGATGTTTTCTGTCTGGTCATAATGTGACTGATGCTAACAGTCATCTGCTTTAACTCCAAAATGGCAGATAAAATCCTCATCTTCTCAGAAATAGGTTGGGTCAGTGTTGGGGTGTTATGAAAGCCTCACTTTGTGATCATTGGAATTTTGGACTTTAGAATACACATTTGACAATAACGTTGTGTGTGAACTATTATTCTGGTTTCTTCAATTATAAGATACCTTAATGGTATCTGCTCTTGTCTGTTACAGTTTTTCAAGTATTATAAATAATGTCAGTTGGATACAGTTATAATGAAGATTGCAGGTAAAAGATGGGGAAGTGGTATGTGGGAGGGTGTTGCTTGCAGGCCTTAAAGCTAACCACCTGAAAACAGGAAATGTGAGATGTCCTAAGCCCAAGGATGACAACTATGTGGATACCTGGGAATGGTGTTTTTAAATTTATATTAACTGTAACATAAACAGCTTGGTTACGTGTATTCATCTTGCAATAGATGAATACATATTTGTCTGCTCAATTCTTATCATTTCTGCTAGCTGTTTGAATACGCACTGGGTTAACTCTGTAGTTTCTGCCTGTTATGATTATGCAGCAAGAGTGGGGGCCTTTGACAGGTATGGGACCAATACACCGTGTAGATAGACCTTACATGGAAAGGAAGTTTGGGGGAAAGGAATAAGGGAAGGGAAGAGGGAGAGAGGGGAGAGGGCAGAGGGCAGAGTGAAGTTAAAATTATACAATGGAAAAAAGAAAGCATCTTCAACAAAGGACCTAACTGGATGTGGGTGTGTAGAAGACTGCAGATAGACCCATGTCTATCAACGTGCACAAAACTTAAGTACAAATGGATCAAAGATCTCAACAGAAATCCAGTCACACTGGACCTCTTAGAAGAGAAAGTGGGAGGTACCCTTGAAAGAATTGGTACTGGGGAATGCTTCCTGAACATAACACCACTAGCACAGTCACTGAGGTTGATAATTAATAAATGAGACCTCTTCAAACTGAGAAATTTCTGTAAAGCAAATGACACAGCTGGAAAGACCAAAGGGCAGCCCACAGACTGGGAAACGATCTTTACCAACCCTATATCTGACAGCGGGCTGATTTCCAAAATATACAAAAATTCAAGAAGCTAGTCATTAAAACACCAAATAATCCAAATAACCCAAATAAAAAGTGGGGTACAGAACTGAATATAGAAATCTCAATAAAGTAATTCAAAATGGCTGAAAGACACTTAAGAAAGTGCTCAACATCCTTAGCCATCAAGGAAATGCAAATCAACTCTGAGATACCATCTTACTCCTGTCAGATTGGCTAAAATCAAAAACACCAAAGACAGTTTATGCTGGAGAGGATGCAGAGAGAAGGGAACACTCCTACATTGCTGGTGGAAGTGCAAACTTGAATAGCAATTTTGGAGATCAGTATGATCATTCCTCAGGAAAAAGGGAATCAGTCTACCACAGAACCCAGCATCTTAGGAATATACCCCAAAGGTGCACATTTATACAACAAGGACATCTGTTCAACTATGTTCATAGCAGTATTATTTGTAATAGCTAGAACCTGGAAGCAATCTAGATGCCCAACAACTGAAGAATGGATAAAGACAATGCGGTGCATTTACACAATGGAGTACTACTCAGGGGTGGGAGGAGAAACAATAGAATCTTGAAATTTGCAGTTAAATTGAAGAAACCATCCTTAGTGAGGTAACCTAGTCACAAAAAGAGGAACATGGTATGTACTCACTCATATATGGATTTTAGACATAGAGCAAAGGATCACCAGCCTACTATTCTTATTGCCAGAGAAACTAGGATACAGGGAGGACCCTAAGAGAAACATACATGGTCCCCCATAGAAGGGAAAAGGGACAAGATCCCCTGAGCATATTTGGAGTGGGGGAGGGGCAATGAGTGGAGAGGGAGTTAGAAGAAAGAGTAGGGGAGAAGAAGAGAAGAGAACATGAGGGAGCAGGAAGATTGAGTTGGGGGAGCAAGAAAAGAGATACCATAATAGAGGGAGCCATGATAGGTTTGAAGAGAAAACTGGCACTAGGGAAATATCCAGAAACCTACAATGATGACCCAAACCAACAATCGAGCAATAGCAGAGAGGCTACCTTAAATGCCCTTCCCTGATAATGAGATTGATAACTACCTTACATATCATCCTAGAGCTTTCATCTAGTAGCTGATGGAAGCAGAAGCAGGCAACCACAGCCAAACACTGAGCTGAACTCCTCTAATCCAGTTGCAGGGAGGGATGAGTGATAAGTAAAGGGGTCAAGACCAGTCTTCAGAAACCAACAGAGACAGCTGACCTGAACAAGGGGGATCTCATGGACCCTAGACCCATGGCTGGGAAACCAGCATAGTTTTGACTCCAAAAGTGGATCTCAGTTAGAAGGCCTGGGCAGTCTGTCAGATCTCAGACAATAGAACCAAAATGTATCCCTGGTTCATGAAAGGACTTCAGGAGCATATTCCCCATGGAGGGATACTCCCTTAGCCTAGAGACAGGAGGGAGAGCCTAGACCCTACTCCAAATGACTTGACAGATTTTGATGGTCCCTCCTGGAATGCCTTACCCTCCCTGGGGAGTGGGTGGGGAATGTGATGGGAGGGGTTCAGGGGGCATGGGAGGATGGGAGGGAGAGGGAACTGGGATCATTATGTAAAATAAGAAAAAATAATAATAATAAATTAAAATTAAAATTTACAAAAGAAAAAAATAACTGAAAACACTTTCTTAGAATCAATACATATTTTTGGAACACTAAGTTCTACAAATGGACTTAAGGAAGAAGAAAGAACAATGTAGTTACAGTGATTTATTTTATGAAGAATATGTATTTGGCAGAAAGCAGGCATTTTAAGTTTTCAGTTGGGCTTATCTAAGTTAGGCAGTATGGAGAAACAGAGTTGGAAAATGGCAGGATACAAGGTTACTTAAAAAAATCAGTATCCCTACTATATACAGAGGATAAATGGGCTGAGAAAGAAATCAGAGAAACATCACCCTTTACAATAGCCACAGACAACATAAAATATCATGGGGTAATGTTAACCAAGCAAGCGAAAGACCTATATAATAAAAAATTTGAGTCTTTAAAGAAGATACCAGAAAATGGAAAGATCTCCCATGCTCTTGGATAGGTAGGATCAACATAGTAAAAAATGTCAATCTTGCCAAAAAAGCAATCTACAGATTCACTGCAATCCCCATTAAAATCCCAGTACAATTCTTCACAGACCTTGAAAGGAAAATACTCAACTTTATATGGAAAAACAAAAGACCCAGGATAGCCAAAACAACCCTGCACAATAAAGGAACTTCAGGAGGCATCACCATCCCTGACTTTGAGCTCTACTATAGAGCTATAGTCCAGAAAACAACCTGGTATTGGCACAAAAATAGATAGGTAGACCATTGTAATTGAACTGATAATCCTGATATTCACCCACACACCTATGAATATCTGATTTTCGACAAAACAGCTAAAATTATGCAATGGGAAAAGGAAAGCATCTTCAATAAATGATATTTTCAGTTATTAATATGATGTTATCTTCTAAGTGTGCCAATGCTCTTCCATCCAGGGTTTTGTGACTGGTGCAGTAAGATTTCTGATCTTCTATTTTTCCTTTGCTCATAATACTAACTCCAGACCATAATTTGTATTCACTTATATCAATGCCAAATGGAAACATGACACTTTTGATGTCAGAAATAGATTTCCTTTTCATCCTTAACCCCATAGGGAGTCATTTACACTAAGTATATGACCTTCATAGCAGACAGGGCACAACTCTGAGGTATGAATTAGTGAATTATTATAGTGATGTACTAACTCCCCAAACTTCTTTAATTACAAGGACATCATAATTATGTCTAATGGAAAAGAATTATGATAAAAATAAATGAAATTATACATAAATAAGATGAGAATCTTATGATCGTCTTCAATACTCTTGTTTTAATTAAAGAGAAATTGTTGATGAACTTGGGAAGAGGGCATCAAATGTTCCTCTATGACGGTAGGGGAAATATAAATATTGGAGGTGTGTATTCAGCAAAATCAGACCGAGTCCTGAGGATCAGCTTGCAGTGAATCACGAAGGCACTGGTTTTTCTACCAAAGGACAGCCAACAGTAAAATGAAAACAAATGTTCTCTGAGGCTCTTCGTTTTAAGAGCTCTCTCACCTGTAAAGCATGTCTAAGACACTAAGCAGGTGTTTTAAGGATGGACTGAATATTTAGAGGTTAGTTTCCACATCCCTAACCTGGCATGAAGGTAGATACCATTGCTGGGCTTTCATGGGCTTTCAGTCTGTTTGATTTGAAAAGAGTCAAGACTGTGGGAATTCTACCTCCCCTCACATATTGGGTTCTGAATCTAAGGATTTGTTTTGAGCTATTACATACTCACACAAAATGGAAACTTTCTATATTTCTGTCATATTCCTCTTTCTTAAAGCTAGTCAAAGAATAAAAACAAGAATGAATATTTTTGAAACTTAAGGTTCTTTTTATGTTATATCCAAAAGTGCATAATATTATTCAATGGCTTGGCAACTAAATGAATTAAAATGTGCTTAAGATGAGTCATTGGGCATATGGGAACATAATTTCATATGTGGTAATGGGAGATGCTATAATTGCTAACATGACTACCTCTGCCTATATACAAAGAGCCACATACACTCTAACATATAATAATTAAAAATAACTTGTTGAGCAATTAATCTGGTCATAAATTTTTATAACCTTCTCATCAATTTTGTAATTTATACATTGTATAAACTTTGAAGTTGAATAAAGAACATATACTAATCAATTAAAAGATTGAAACTAGTTGAAATGAAGTTTCTTGCTTGAATATGTGAACTTTAAACCTTCTGATTCTTAGGGGCAGATAGCACTAATTATGAACTTTGAATCTTGTGCTTGAGTTAAAAACTGATGACCACACAAAAATGTACACAGACATTAAACAACTGTCACTGATGATTTCCAAGACACAGAAATAACTGAGATGGAAAAACATACAGGAATACACGTATACAATAGATAGTAGGAAATGTCAAGCTTATTTAAAAGTCATGATAAATACTTAAGAACACATTTCTACGAGAAGCAACCCACCATTTCATCAGTAGAAGAATGTGGAGAAGGCAAAACTATGAAGGTCTTGAGAAGGTTCACTGATAAAGGGTAGCAAGGCAAGATACATACAGGCACATTCAGCACCCCAATGAAACTGTGAACATGTGATGAGTAAATGTCATCTTAAATCTGTCCAGATCTGTAGATTGTGTTGTGCATTGATGCCACCTAAGGACGCTGCTGTGTTCTCTGTGACAACAGATGCCCACGTAGACCCACATTGAGTGTGCTGACTGCTGTTGCTGTGCATATATAATGTAGAGAGTAGATGTGGGAATCACTGTACTTTCATTTGAATTTGACGTGAATTTACATCCACTTTAAAATTAAAAATGAATGGATAAATGACTATCAAAATATAGTGATAAAAATAGTATAAGAACTTAACAAAAGGATAAAAAGAATTTCATATTATATGGACTTCTATCGAAAAGTATAGCTAAATATAGACTAATATAAGTGAGGTGGGGTAAATGAATAAGTATTTTGAAAAAAAATCTAATTTCATACAAAGCCCATCAGAAAGGCTTTATTAATATATAAGCTCTATTTTAATATTCCTTAAATGGGAAAATTAAGCAAGCACTGGGAGAGAAAACATAAACTATCTGTGTGTCATGATTGTTTCTGGATGTGGTTGGTCATTTAGTTTTTTCAATTTTCTGAGTGTGGCATAAACAAAAAAACCATCGAATGAAGTAAATAAAAATTTGGGGAAATGAAAAAAATCTCTCCAGGGACAATCATCGCAATATGGGAAATGGCTATATCTCATAGTCCTCAAGACATTCCTGTAAATTACATATTAAGGCAACCCAAAACATCTCAGGGAAATCATGACAATAACTTCACAAAGTTAATACAGTTTACAGCATAAAGAATAAAAACAAACCCCACTTAAACAAAACAAACAAGAGAAAAACAGAAACTTCTGTAGCTATGGATGAGTGCTTAGATAAGGCATATCTCAGAAGCCATGGAAAAAGAGCATCTTGATTTGAAACTTTCAGGTATGAATTGGTGATTGTAAGACACATGGAACATCAGTACATATGCTGAGTACATCACTTATTTAGAAAAACAATCTAGAAAAATAGATGAGGGCATGCTTTTTCCTAACTGTAAAGAGTGATTTTGAACTTAGTTGAATGCTCACCCTGGAAATGTGTTTTATGGTTCAGGGTGTTGATAAGTGTTGGCCCTGCACAAGTTGCTGTGGGTGGATCTGTCCCCGCCCTCAAGCTCAGCTGCTTCTTGTTTTTCTCTGACCCTGACTACATGTCCATCCTTCACCCACTCTGTATTCCATTCTTTCTCCAGGCCCAGACATCCTGCTTTGCATGGCTCAGCCTGCCCCAACTGCCCTTGTGTCTGTGCTCTATTTACTTTCTATTTTTGTTTTTATATTCTTTTGTTTATTTATGTATTTATTTATTTTCAATACTGGGTTTCCCTGTGGCTTTGGAGGCTGTCCTGGAACTAGCTCTTATAGACCAGGATAGTCTTGAACTCACAGAGATCCGCTTGCCTCTGTCTCCCAAGTGTTGGGATTAAAGATGTACTCCACTACTGCCTGGATTGGAAAAAAAAATGGTTAATTTATACTTTCCATTCCAATCCCAGCTCCCCTCCCCTTCTCTCCTCCTGCTCCCCTACTTAGCTCCACTCCACCTCCCATCTGCTCCTTCCCTAGGAAGTCTACTAAATTTGTCCCATCATCTCATTGAGGCAGAACCAAGGCACTGCTCCCTGTCCTGCACCCCCCCAACATATTGCATAAGACCTAACTAGACTCCCTTAATATGGGTGACAATGGTGCAGCCTGAGTAATACATGAGGCCACTGGCAGTGGGTCCAAGATCTCTTTACTTTCTTACCTGAGGCACTATTGGAGCTGCACATTTATTCCTTCATGAAGTACCTCCGAGAATGAGTGACTGTAAGATTAAAGCTGTCAGTTGTGATGGGTTCAACCCCTGAGGGGAGGCAGTAAATAACTAAACTCCTGTGACACTGGGGTGGAAAGGAGAGATCAGAGGACCAACTTTGGGAAGAAAGTGCAAAATATCTTCCAAAGCAAGAATCACCTAGACAAGGAAAAATTCAATACTGGCAGGCAGGGAAGGGCTCACTTGGGGAAAAAAAAAAACACTCTCCCTGGGAAGCTTGGGTAAGACATCAGGAAGTTATAAATAGATGTTCTCTACTTTAGGCAACACACTGGAGAATGTTGCTTATATTGTGACAGGCTAGAGAGAAGAATATATATATATATATATGTGTGTGTGTGTGTGTGTGTGTGTGTGTGTGTGTGTGTGTGTATGAATAGAGACTAGAATGGAACCTGCCATTTCTGTGTGTGAGCCCTATCTTCCTCAAATCTTCCATCTTCTATTCACCTTCAGCCGCCAGATTTTCAAGGAAGTATTTCTATAGCAAATACCTTTCTTACTTTTAGTTTGCATTTCAGTTCTCTTTATTTTCAGTTATTTAATCACAAGTTGATTGACTGAGACTGGGTCTCATTCTAGTCCATACTTGACTGAAGTTTATCTTGTAACCTCAAATCATGACAATTCTGCCTCAACCGCCTGATTTTAGGGATAACCAGCATTAGGCATCATTCCTGACTTATTCCTCTTCTCCCACAAATTCTTGGCTGTATAACATTCTCTTTAGTAAATTCAAACCTGCTTTCTCCTGTACAACTTGACAAATAACAACTTATCCTTGTTTTTGAGGAGTGAATGAACAGGCACAGATATTTAACGAGTGTCTCATGTATATAACTAGATTGACCAATAGCTGTTCTTATCTGGTGACCGTATCACATAATGCTTAATCCATCTAATCCATCTCCAATGAGATTCTAAATTTCTCTCAAGTACCCATATCACCTTTATATTATTCTTGAACTTAGATGTGAGGCTACAACAGACATTCAACAATCTACTGGCTCATTGCTAATAATCTCCCTCTGGTCTAATTTGAATTCCACATTTATTATGTGATTTACATTTTTAGGTTTATTTCATCCAACTTTATCATATATCCAACTCTGTGTTAGCCTGTTACCATACACAAGTCCGGTCTGCTCAAGCCAATCAGTGGCGAGGAAATGAACCAGTCTGAATAAAGCTCATTGTGATGAGTTAGCTGATTGCAGATGGTGTACTCCCTATCCTTAAAGGGCCATCTTGCCAGGAGGCCTCAGGAAGGACAGTTTCCTTTGTATATGAGTGATCAAACCATCACTCAAGGGAGCTTTGCAGTCAATTGCCAAAGTTCACCTGGTCATGAAATGCTATTTAACTCTGCAAACCTCAACATTATTTTCTGGGCTGCTCTATTGCTGATTAGTTTTCCCACCAATGCAGCCTCTTATGGGTTACACACGAACAGGCTAAGAGGTATGGCTTCAGGTAGCCTTCTGACTGATCATCAAACTCATGGTGCTATCTTTGAACACTTTACACAGATGTATTGCGAGACAGAGACCAAATGAAGTTAAAGAGAGGACTCTGCTTGAGATATGAACTTAATGCTGGGCTTTAAAATCACGCTGTCTTAAGCATTTTAATGCCAAATTTCCATGAAAGAATAAGAGGGTAAATCTCCCTGTTATACCCTGTTATACTCCCTGTTATATATACAGCATATTTAAAGCTGAGAATTACAGTAGGTACATGATAGGTTTTTTAAATGAAGTTCATTCAATAGCATAGATAGTAAATATGATGACAAAATCTTTTCTCCCAAGGAAGGATAAGGCAACTGATTTCTTGGTATGAGAATTTCCTCATAGTACATTATTCTAATATTCAAATACCTGGAACACAGAGACTTTCCACTGATTTTACTCGCAATTAGCAAGATGTGTTCTGCCCAGTTCTTTATATAAGAAAGCAAAACCAGTATCTAAAGAGGATAGTTTCTTGGTGGTCTATAATCTACATCCAAGAATGTTCTGGTCACCCAGCCTAACACTTGAGGCAAAGTGGTACCTTATAGTAAACTAACAACCTGGGAGCTAGAATGCTACTATAGTTTGTGTCTCTGACATATGAGGAAAACAGACTTCTAACCGTTGTTAGCCCTACTTCTTCTTTCAAAATTTGTTTCTAACCCAGGCTCACAGCAGCATCATCTGGGAAGCTGTCAAATTAAATAGTGATGAGAGCAGCAAGTAACATCAGTAGTTTTCAAAGCTTCATTTATTGGGGAAGGTTAGCTCTGTGATGGGGAGTCCCAGAACACGATACAGTGGCAGTGGATCTTCCAAATAAAACCAAAACCAAAATTAAAACAAGTGAGCAGAGGGCAGCATCTGGAGGCTCTGAAGGTGATGGGGTGCAGCTAGAGTAGAGCCACCAGCATGTATCAGAGCCTTCCTGTCCTGACACCATGCAGCACACCTGTTTGTTCAGGTAACCCCACATGACTCATTTAATTGATAAAGTTCATGCTGAGTGTACCCCAAATCAATTTCAAGAAGGATATTTGCTTCCATGCCGCTTAGAATTCAGTGCTGCAAGGAAATGTTCTCTTCTGATCTCCAGCCTTGCAGACTACAGACTGGAATTACTAACTGTGTGTGGATGACTCCATGAATAACTCTGAGTGTGGGTGGTGAGTGTGCATCTGTTTGTAGTCACACTCTGTTCATGTCTCTTTATGATAGAAAGAACCTGTGATATGTTTAGAGTATACAGAAGGCAGTGCATCCCAAAAGTGGATGAGGACAGCATACCGTCATGCTTGGGTATGCTGCAGAGTTCCCTGTTCCACTCATAAATATCCAGAGAAACAGACCCTTCAGTATTACTCTTCTTAACAGAAACCAATGCTTTAAAAGGTTATGGAGAGCAGCATATTAATTTAAATGCCAACATGAACTACAAAACAAACAAGATCAGGGCTGAAAAATGTTAAAATAAACACTTTAAGCACTCAACATTGCCTTGGGAATATGGGAAAACTCAATCGCCATTGTCCTTAGCTCCCTGATTAGGCCAGTTTTACAGCTTCTGAATAACTGCTTGCAGAGTGGAGGTGTTAACTGGCTTTCTCACCCTCCTGCAGTATGCACTGTGAGTGCTGAACTCCCTGGCTTACCCAGGTTGCTCTTGCCATCTGTTCTTCACTTGCTCTGAGCTCTCAACCTTCCTGCTTTTTTTTCTCACTGTTTTCCCAACTGCTCTCACCTAGGCTTGCATTTACATATTTATTAAATTGCAAAATAACAATAAAAACCCTAAACAGCCCCTTAGAGAAAAACTGCTTAATCATGGCAGTATTGTGTGCGAATGATTCATCCTTAGGGGGTTCTCCCCATTTTGTGTGCTTATAAATGCACACTTGCTTTGTATTTATTACAGGGCTATAAGTAGCAACTCAGACTTGAAGTGATTGACATCCCCTCATCTTGTCCTTTTCTTTAAGAATTGAAAGAACAAACCCCTTCCATTATAAATGAGTTGATGAAGTCAGATCACATTTACATTCTAGTCTTTCATTGGATGGATTTTTTTTAATGTGATGAAAACTTTGGTGTACACATAACAAATAATGACATTCTCTACATGTTTGTCTCTGCTTCCCTCCCATAGAATTTTAGATAATCCTTTTGATACAGCTAGTAGTTCGCAAACAACTCAGAGAATAATGTTGATTAAGTAAAACAATGCTGATTGATCCAGCTCCCAATAGGAAATAAATTCTGTTCAAGTTCAGAACTTCCTGCCTAAGTCCATAATACACATCACCATTAAGTAACAATCCCTCAGGAAGAACTGCATTGCAGGGGATCTCACCAGCTTAATATTTCTTGTCCTGACATATAAAGTTAAAAGATGAGGGACTTATTTTAGTCATACTGTTCTAGAAGATTATGATACAGATGGTTAGGTTGTTTCCCCACTTGCCAGACCATTTTTGAGCTTTGTGTTCATAGTTGCAACCAAACCCTTTCCAACGTTATTTACCCACTGAGTGACCTGTCCTTGATGTCTTGCAGAAAAGTGGCACCTGTACCATCTACTTTCTGCTTCACAGCAGTGCACAACACATTCATACCCTGCAAAATCAGAATGAAGGGAGATACAACCAAATTCTCTGCATTGAAAACAAACTTGTGTTGCAGAAACTAACACATTTTATCAGGTGTGAATCTAGAAACGAATTTAGTGTGGTCTTAATCCCTTGCATTTTTTTTTCTGGAGTGGACAAACTTAGCAAATCACATACTAGTCAAACAAGAATCTTCACAGATTATAGAAGACTTCAAATAAAGTGGGGTCTGGTCTGGAAACAAAGGGACTTCAGCTATGACTGAATAGGTACACTTTAAGAGTATGATACCCTGCAACAATTCAACCTCTCCATGTTATGAATAGGCTGTGGCTGGATTATTTGTCTGCTTCAGATTTCACAGTGTTTAGCACCCTAAGTCAGTTATTATCGCCATCATGTATGATTACTTTAAAGCAAGTCAGGAATACAAACTGGCCTTGTCCTACTCAAAAGACATTCTAAAATCAGAAATTCATATATTCCATCTGCTTTTCAGTTGTTACTTCCTAAAGCCTGCTGTGGTACTTTGAGATTTTACTTGCCCAAGGTATGTGTGTAATGATGCATAGAAGTAGCAATGAAGAGTTTATTATACTTCGTGGTTATCAAATTCCTTGAAGAGAGTTGGCATTGCAATACTTGTGGGCTATAAGTGAGCCTAATCATAGGCCTATAGAGCGCACCAACTCTCATAAATTACTTTCTTCAAACAAAATTACCAAAACAGTGTTTTTATCAGTTGATAAATGAGCCAACCTGAGTCAGTGAGGCAAGTGCGTCACTTTTTACTTATCCTTGCTTCATTGCTTAACCTTAGAAGCCATGCCTCTTTCATGGACCTAATGGCAAGCAACATTAACAACTTTAATGTGATTATATTATTGACAGCTGGTCACAGCTTAGTGACTTGGGTGACAGGTTTCTATGGTGAGATACCAAGTGCTTCCTTAGAGAAAGGTGGCATCAATGTTGTATTTAGGTTGATTATGTATGATTTTGATAATATTTTGACACTAATATGTTTTATGTTATATATATATATATATATATATGTAAAATAAAAACATTAAAATAAGTATTAGAAGTCATTTAAAATAATCATTTGGTCATATCATCATATTAAGTAATAATGTCTTATCATAATTTCCAATGGGTTGCTTTATTCTTGGACACTGAGACCTCCACTTTGTATTTGGAGAATTTTAAGATTCAAGCACATCAAAATTTTAATTGCCCATGTTTTCTAACATCTCCAGCATGCAGTTAAGAATAAACTAAAACTTACATGTCATTTAAGATCATATATAATGTCAATATACATTATTTCCTATAAAGTATTCCATATCAAATAAATTTAAATTTAATCAAGTTTCCTGTGTCTTAACACATTTTAAAGGTTATAACATATACTTGAATATTGTAAAATGGGTTGATACAGAATCATTAAGAGGAAAAATGGAGTTTATAAAATTAATGGCTTAAACAAACATAAGTGTAATGGAACAAACAAATGTAACACCAATTTTAATAGGTTTTAATAATCAAAGTCCAGGGTTAGATGTAGGGGGAAATACTGAGAGATTTAGAGAGACAAATTAGCAAAACCACAACCACCTCCCCTACTCAACTTCCCAGCTGAAAAAAGACTGAGCTGACTCCTCCTGCCTTTGTTACTTTCTTGTCTCTCTGTACAGACCTCTAGATTTCTATGGCTAATAATGGCTATCCCTGCTCTCAGGTCTTCAAGCAAGCTTTATTTGTTAGAGTATAAATAAGATGTCACTACCAAAAAATAAAAAGAATAGAATAGAATAGATTTGTAAGGTTCAATGCCAATGAATGGTACAATAATATTCACTGGATTCAGAAATGCCCTATAAAGATGCCCTAACTAGATCCTGGGGTACTGACTATCCTACAGTTAGACTAAGCCTAGTCATTTTGCTTACAGGAGATCAGATTGCCCACAGTTTAATTAAACAGATCAGTGACAGAACCTCTATTTACCTTTCTGCCAGCTGGTTGCTGCCTAAGAACACAGCAAAGAAATTCCAGTTGGGGCCGTGTAACTCCTTACAGTGAGACACCAAGGAAAGTATGGGAGCATAGATATCACAACATAGTATAGCAAAGGAGGAGCCATAGATAAAAATTCTAGAAGACTTTAGGGTCCATTGTAAGTATCCGGTTAGGTACTGCTCAGTGTATATGTCTGAGAAAAGCAATTGAGGCTCAGAGCTTCCTTGGGCTGAACATTTGTCACACAGAAGACTTCCAGATTTGGCTGTTTCTGTGTACATGTGGATCATAGCTACCATTCATCAAAACTGTTTAACAGAGTAAAAAATTCTAACAAATAAAATCAGTAATATCTGCCACCCAATCAAAATACATTCCTACCCAAAACGTGCAAATTCCATAATCTTTCTGTTACTTGGATTCTTGTCTCTATTCTGCTAATACTCCCTATGGACAAGTTTCTCTGTTTTCACTGGTGCATTGATCAGCTATATGGTTATTCTCTGCAGATTACATTTCTTTCCTCTTCTTTCCTCTCCTATTCCCAACAGAAGTTTGCTCATGCCTTCTGTGTGGTCACTTAATAACATCTAGAAATAGATGCAGATATCTGCGTTCATACCCTCTTGGCTCACAGGCAGTGGGTCTCTGAAATTCATTGTCAATATTTGGTCATGCTATACCAAGCATTTTATTTTGAGAATTCATTGTGTCCTTCTGATTAACAAAATAAAAATCTATTAAGTTCCTCAAACCTCTTTCCATGTCCTTAGCACCAATCTCAAGCCAGGCAGCCATGTCTACCTTCCTGCATGTGCAGATTCTGGGTGCAAACATAGTGATCTTCCAATTAAGACTTTCCAAATATCCTACTTTTTAATCTCCAAGAGAAAATTGAAACTGTTTAAAAGTTTAGGCAAGCAAGAGCCATCACCCTTTTCTTCACACTCATTCCTTTCCTATCATTGACTTTATTTGATTTTGAGTGAGAAGGAGGAAGCCAGGTTTTTCTGGTTTATTTAGCCTCAGATTCAAATTTTATATAAATAGAATATCTACACAAATTGGGGCTGTGTGAAGTGCGAATGTTGCAAGGTTCTTTGCTTATCTTCAAGGGCACTCAGCTAGTAATGTGGGGCCTTTTGGAGTTAGGAATGTAAAATCAGTATTTGTCTAATCTCTGTACTCTTTTATGTGTGTGTATCATCATACCATAAGGACTTAATGGTTTTTGCTTTCTGCATCTTCTCCTTTAACTAGTCCACTTATGTTTCCTGCAGGCTGAAGCAGATCCTGCAAACCTGTTCTGAGAGACTTCTGCATTTTCGCTTCATTGCACATGGCCTGCAGTGCTGCAGTAGGCACTGTCGTAGTTGTAATGCTTTTTGGAGCTATGTGTTCTTCTGTCTTTTAATCATTTGATTTTGGACTTTTGCCTTAGTTTGGACCATGCTGACTGGAAAATTTATTAGCACATTGCTGTTCAAGAGTAGGCATTTTACAAGCTTTAGATTAATGAAGACTTTATTTAACCTTATAGGAGCAAACATTGATTTTAAGCTCACAGTTCAAAAGGGTACAGTCCATCATAGTGAGGAAGGCATGTCAGCTAGATGGTGAAGTACCTGGCTGGCCCCATGGCATCCACAGACTGCTAGTGTTCACCTCACTTTCCCGCTTTAATTTTGTACAGACCCCCAGCCCAGGGAATGGTATTGCTTATGTTTAGGGTGGGTCTTTCCACATTAGTAAACCCAATTTTAAATTGTATTTGTTTATGTTTATGTTTGCTTGTAAGACATGGTCTCACAATGCATCACTGACAAGCCTAGAACCCATTACATAGAGCAGGCTGGCTTCATACTTTATTTTTCAAAAGAACTCAGATTTCTGCCCACATTATCCACTGCTTACTGCTTTGTTATAAATAATTTTTGTCCTGTTGGTCTCTCTATGAATTTTGGATCCTTTATGTACATCATTTTTCCCCTTAGATGATGATGTTTATAGATTTGATTATGAATTTTGACATCTAGTAGACCTGAAGATTTTTTTATTTATATGCCATATTAGGATGAGTAAAAGCTTATTCTATTTTTCAAGGCCATACATAAACTCATTTTCATCTGATACAGACAAATTTTGACATTATAACAATGTTGGACCACAAGATTTCCTTATAGGCATTTTGTTAATAAGAAATGTTAATTGCATTTTTAAAAATTTTGAAGATATAGTTTAAAATATAAGGAAAACTAAACAAAGCCCTCAAATTTGTCATTCTTCTTCTGTCTGATTCTCAAACAGAACACTTTGGGGGGATTACATGTAGCTACTTTGAATTCTTTGTATGAAGCATTTGAAGGAAAGATTTCTTAATTTTTTCTGTAACTGTGCTTAGGGTTTTTGACTGAGCTAGTTTCTTTATACTAATAAAATTTAAATGTATTTAATATGAACTAGCATGTAATATCTAATAAGTCAGAAGTGGTATATCTTTGTATATGCATACTCAAAACATATTGATTTCTTGTTATTATGAAACTAAATTACAGTAAATATGTGTTTCATTAGTATTTAAAAAGATTCAAAGATGTATTTCTGAGACCATTATTTTAATGAACTGATGATTAGGGGAATTGAGAGGCTTTCTGTACATAGACCCAAGTGCAATTATGACTTTAATAAGGATTTGTGGAATATGTTTCACTTTAATCAGTAATAAGTATAGCATTGTTAGGGATGTGTGGAGGTACCACAACTGGTATTCAGTAGGCTGATTTTTGCCTATAAAATATTGAATATTCAAACAGTCAGGGTTATAACCCAAATTTACTGTAACATCATCCAGGTCACACAGAGCATATCAATTAGACAGGAACCATATGTTGCCTTAGCCATTTTTCCTGGCATGCTTTAACCTTGTTAAGAGTGTAGAAGCATTTCTGTAACCCTGCACTGGAGAGATAGAGACAAGCTGGTCTCTTTGGCTCTGTAGTCAGCTTTCCCACTGAAAGGGAGAGATCTTGTTTAACTGAGAGACCTTATTTCAAAACTAAGGTAGAGGAGGATTGAGGAAGAAACCAAAAATATTCCTCTGGCCTCTACACATGTACACATAAGTGAAAGTATTTACATCGATGCTCATGTACACTTATGACCACATACATACAAAGACCAATTCTATCCTATGTAGGAAACACTATAAAAGAAAATCTACCTAAAATAATAAGGCTGGTGCTATGTCATTTCAGGAGAGTAACAATATGGAAGCAAAAATATTAATGTGTTTTTAACCATTGGTGGCAAATCATAATGAAGATACAAAGTTAGAATAAATAGCCAAGATTTAAGGGAAAAACATGAGTCATAACACAAAAGGTAACCAATAAGATGTCAATGCATATGTGGATATGTTCCCATTGGCAGGGGAAATCTAACCTAGTTGAACAAATAATAATACTGGACCCTCCACTGGGACAAAAAGCACTTGTGTGATAATCCTTTATAGCTAATATCCACTTACAAGTGAGTGTATACCTTTCCTCATACTAGGGTGCCTCATCCAGCCTTAATACAAGGGGAGGTGCCTACTGCAATTTGATGTGCCATGTTTGGTTGGTATCCATGTGAGGCCTGCCCTTTCCTGGATAAAGACAGAGGAGCAGATGGACAGACAGAGACAAGGTGGGGGTAGGAAGGACTCGTAGATGAGGAGGAAGGGAAACAGCATATGGGATGTAAAAATACCATAATAGAAATTCAATTGCAACAATTATGAGAGAAAAGCATTAGTCACCAATGAATAAATCAAATCTATAAAAAAGTAAAATGAGCAAATACATTCTTGTAATATATTGAGGACACCAGAGAAAAGTCAAAACCTTTAGGAAGTGAGGGAAGAACACAGTTATTTGTAAGCCTTATTTACATAATCAATATAAGGGCCGTAATTTGAAACAAACAGAAGCAAAGATCAATGTGCTCCCCTATACAAGGATAAGTTATTAAGAAGAAAGGGAGAAGGTTCATGGTGCTCCTGGAGTCATCCAGATATTCTGAGAAATTTCTACAAACATAAACTGTTGCAGGGGCCTTTCTGTCATTCAAAGAGCATCAATATCTATAGGCAGAACCCAGACATCCTAGTTATCAAGCTCTTGAGGAAACATCCAAGAATGCTCGAATCTCTCTCTTTTCATCCATTTAGTGAGTGAATGAACTTGTATTATTATGAGACATAGAGCTCATGGAGAGGGCAGGATGAATCACTGAAGAAAAAGAAGCGTACCATGAGGAGTTAGCCTAGAAAGTACATGAAGTTCAAAGTTCTTGCTTTTATGTTATTTGTGGGAAACAATATCATGTAGAATTAGGTGTTAACCCACCTAATTAAAATATTTTCACTAAATATTGGGATCATTTAACTTCCTGTGCAAAATGTTCATTTCAAGATTCTTTGAATAGTTGTGAGGAGGGTCTTGGGTCCTGTAATGCCCCATATGAGAGCCACATTCTCTCTGTACTAGCTAGTCTTGACACAATCTAGAGTCATCAGAGAGGAGCGAATCTCAATTGAGAAAATACCTCCATAAGGTCTTGTTGTAAGGTATTTTCTTATTAGTGATCAATGGATGGAAGGCCAAGTTCGTTGTGGATGGGGCCATCCTTGGGCTTGTGGTTTTTGGTCCTGTAAGAAAGTAGGCTAAGTAAGCTGTGGGAAGCAAGCCAGGAAGCAGCATCCTTCATGGCCTCTGCATCAGCTCCTGCATCCAGGTTCCTGCCCTGTGTGAATTCCTGCCTTCGCTGCTTTAGATGATAGACTGTTACATGAAACTGGACAAAATAAATCTTTTTGTCACCAAGTTTCTTTTGTCATTGTATTTCATCATAGTAGTTACAACCCAAACTCATATACTTCCCTCATGACTCCTTTAAAAAAAAAATAGAACGAGTGAGTGAATTATCTAGGGTGGCAGTGTACTTTTATTCATAATTGCTGGCATGGCAGATTTATGGGATCATGGGGTAGCAACAAGTTTCCAGTGCTGTCTTGAAGGTACACTGTCTGTTGTGGTTTCATATCTGTATATTGAGTTGAGATACACATAGTTACTTTAGTAGAGAAGTTGTAATCTTGATCATTGATCATATCAACCAAAGTGGCAGGTGTGTGGAGTTGAGTAAGCAGATTTCTGATTGATTAAGTTTTCAACAGCTTTGAACAGGTGGCAAACAGACATGACCTTAGACTGCAAATATTGAAAAACATTACTTGATTTTAAAGACCCTGATTTTGGGACCATTAATGAATTAGCTTTAAACTCTTGTCTGAGGTGTCAGTATGGATCAGACACAGGGCTTTGTGCACTAAGGGAACTCTTTACCAACTAAGATACATCAGCAGCTTAGATACAAGTTCTGAAAGAGCCTTAGTGGCATTGAGACCTCGGTTTGAAAATTCAGATGGAGGCACAATGCCACCTGCCTTGGAAACAGGTCTCCCTTAGGAAGTGGTCACAATATATGACCACTGTGTTTTATTTTACATTAAAAACTGCATTTTAATGCAAGCTTTCCCCTCATTAACCCCCAGCCTTGATTTCCTACATTAGAGTCTTTTGGGGCCACAAGCCAGATCCTAGGAGGCTATTGGGGATAGTAGCTCGAGCTTGTGTTTGGCTTCACAGACTAGTGTGTTTCAGAAAGGACTGAAAGGAAACTTGTTTGGGTAGCAGTAGGTAGGCATAGTCCAATACCACCAATTGCATTCTGAGGCATTCTTCAAGGAGAGTCTATGTCTTGAGCTTCTGGGAATTGATCGACAAAGTGGAAATGTTAGGAAAGTTGCTATGAAGCCAAGTTGGAGGACATTTGGTGTCCTGCCTTCTCACACTGTAATTCAACTGAGATGGTGGCTTTCCCTGAGCCTAAAGATAGGCTGACATCTCCAAAGCTCCAGCAATCTTCCTGTCGCCACCACCAGATCATTGTGGTTATAGAGGCATTCACCAAATTAGCTTTCAATATTAGTTCTGGAAATATGGCATCCTTGGGTCTTCTTGCTCACAAAATAAGCACTCTTAAGCACTGAGCCATTTCTGGAGCTCTGATGCTCTTGCTAATGAAGAGACATTGTTTAAAGGATATGGTTTACAATCAGGTTCAACCAGCTCTGCTTTATCTTTGAAAGTTAAGTTCTCACATTACTTTAAAGATGAGCTGTTTTACTTATTTTCCAAATTTCTGCTGAAAGGACCTTCAGTTGTCATGCTGTTTCAGGTGCATTGACGGGAGAGAGATACTGATAAAGGTAATTCAAGTCACTTGCTTTCTTATTCATTACTCTTGTAATTGAATGCTCTTGCAGGACTACAATACTCTCAGAAAAGGGGGTATTTTCCTCTCTGTATTTTTTCAAGTGCTTTAAATACTGTGAGTTGGGGTGAAATTCACGAGCCAGGATTCCTTCCCATATCATACCCCACTTTGTTTTCCACTGTTTCTTCCTGGCCTCAGTTTCACTTAAAACGAGTAATCCAGTCTGGAATCCTACTTTTGTGGGAGTCACAATGCTGCTGTTTATTGGTGTTAGTTTCCTACACAGACAAAAAATGAAGTATGTGCTCAGGTACATACTGAAATTAACATGTGTGGTTATTGTTTAATATTTAATTGCATATTGATGTAATGAATACATACTCAAATCATGTTGAATTTTCATTACTTTGACTGGTAGTGAAAATGGATTATTACTTAGTAGTACATTAGAAAAATTAGGTTACCCTAAGTAAATGTCTTCAATTTTCTCTCAGTGAGATGTTTGCCTTTTCTGTGTTAAAGTGTATATTTCTCAAGCAAAGGAAGCAGTTCAAGTACTTGCTGCTCTTGAAGAAGATCTGTGTTTTATTTTTAGCACCCAAATAATGGATTTCAACCATCTGTAACTCCAGTTCCTGGGGATTTAACACCCTCTTCTGGGCTCCAAGGACTCCTAGCACACGTGGGGTGTAAATATATGTATGTAAACAACTCATACTACACATATAAAATAAACATTTTAAAAATAATTAGTCTTTCTCCTTTCTACAATTTTCCTCTTAATGGTTTTGGAATAGAAATGCAGGATGTGGTTTCTTAGGCCTTTTCTTTTTTAAAAATATAATCAGTGTATATGACTGTATAATTTAGAATTTTGTCTCTTATGTATTAAAAAGAACACAAGTGTTTGTGTAGTGTGTGTGTGTGTGTGTGTGTGTGTGTGTGTGTGTGTGTGTGTGTGTGTCTGTCTGTCATTATCAGGCACACATATAGCTCAGTCCAGTGATTCATAATTTCGTCAAAGAGGATTAACATTCTTTCTGGAATTCTGCCTGGCAAGAATGATAAAACCTCACACACTAATTACCAATTACCACTCAGGTCTCTCAAAAGATAAACTGCTGACAGAACAAGGCTTGACAACATAATCCTTACTGATTTCAGCATTTCTTCTGGAACCAAACTGAACAGAGCAAACATTGGTCGAAATTGGAGAAGGATTTCTCAGTCAGCTCTCCTAGTCACTCACAATTTAGGACTTGCTCAATGAAAACATCAAGTTATTTTACTTCTTTTTAAAATATATTTTGAAACTATTGTGTGATTGATGTTATAACTTTAAAATTCTCTAGTATCTTATCTATGCTTTTGCTTTCTAGTGAACTATATGCAGGAAACACTGTATGAATAATTATGGGAAAAATTGTTAAGTTTTTGAATTCTATTACAGTGTGTTATTCTTATTTTATGACTAGTTATCATCTCACTCATAAAATTTGTGATATATGTGTCTAGGAGAACACATAACAGACAGACTTTGGTACTATATGAACCTTCACATATCGACAGCAGCTTAAGACACTTCTACCAATATAGGGGAAGGGATTCTCTGACCAGGTTGGCATCCGCTTGAAACTACAAGCCCATGCTCCCTCCAGCTGAGAGTTATATAATAAACAAATGATAAACAAGAGATAGAGAAATCACTATAGCGGCACTATTTACTAAGTTTTAGAAGAGCTTTCGTGAAAGAAACAAATGATTATAATGCTGATGTTTCCCTTGACTGTTGAACTATGAAATAGAAATGAAAATCTCAATGACATTTATAGTCTAAAGAATCACAGAGTTTACTTCTTGTCCTAACCTAGCCAGACTTAGTGCCCACAGACAATTATTGTTAGTTTTGTTTGTTTGTTTTATCCAACATGCATTCATGACTGGAGACCACGAAGTGGTTTTGAGCAGGCACTGTTCTTGCAGAGGACAGGGTAACATTTCTAGCCCATGAGTCATGGTAAACAACCTCCTGTTACTCCTGTTCCAGGGATCTGCATCTGCAGTTGTACATATCCAAATAATTGAAATAAATAAACATTTCAAAATATTAATGTAAGTAAAAGTATAAATTTATAGACATTCATGTACTGATGCAATGGTGTTTTTTTAAAATTTATTTTATATAACAAAGTCCATTTAAATGAAAACAAACCTTTATAGACAATATTTTGGAATTTGGGCATTGTTCTTTCCAAACTACTTCCTGCTGGTAAGGGGCGCTGTCATGGGGGATTCGAAGAAGATTCAGAAATCCTGGCTGTAGTCTGTAGGGCTGCTTTGTCCAGCTGTTTTGAATGTAGGATCACCTCATACTCTGTTTCAGGCGGTCTGGCTTGATCAAACCACATTAGTCTGGAAGGAATCCACATCTTTTCATTTTCTGTGGAAACAAAAATAGAAATCCTTTTCCCCAGTAACTTGTCCTTCAACTTAAATTTTGGAGTCAAAGCATTTTTTTTTAATTTAATTTATTATTTTACATGTTGATCCCAGTTCCCTCTCTCTCCCTCCCTCCCTCCTTCCTTCCTCCCTCCCTCCTTCCTTCCTCCCTCCCTCCTTCCTTCCCTTTTACCCTCTCTGCCCTCTTAATGCACTCTAAACACCCTCCCCTCCCATCCCCCCCAATTCCATATATAGAGGAATGTCATCCAGTTGGGGTCATGTAGATCTGACAGGTCATGTGAAGTAGGGACTAGGGCTTCTTTCCTGTCTCTAGATTAAGGTGCAATGATGTTTTTATGCAATAGAAAATGTATCCCTCAATATTTTCAATTTTACTTCTTATTAATTTATAATTTTTTGTGAGTTTTTTTTTTACTTTTTTAGTTTTTATTTTTATTTTACATATCGATCCCAGTTCCCTCTCCATCCCTCCTTCCCTCCCCCTTTCTATCTCTCCCACACTCTCATGGCCCCCGACCACCCTCACCTCCCAGCACCCCCCACTCCACATGTAGGGTGATGCCTTCTGGGAGGGGTCATCTAAATCTGTCAAGTCATTTGGAATAGGGACTAGTCCTTCGCTCCTGTCTCTAGGTTAAGGGAGTATCCCTCCATGGGGCATGTGCACCCAAAGTCCTTTTATGCATCAGGGATACATCCTGGTTGCACTGTCAGAAATCTCTTAGACTTCCAAGGCCTTCTAGCTGAGACCCATGTTCATGGGTCTGAGTCAGTCCCATGTTGGAGTCCCAGCTATCAGTCTGGGGGCCAATTAGCTCTTCCTTGTTCAGGTCAACTGTCTCTATGTGTTTCTGTAGCCTGGTCTTGTCCTCCCTCTCTGCATCTGGATTCTAGTTCTGCTCAGTGTTTAGATGTGGGTGTCTGCTTCTGTTTGCTTATGGCAAGATTGCCATTTTTACTATGTTTATCTTACCTATCCAAGAGCATGGGAGATTTTTCCATTTTTCTGGTATCTTCTTTAATTTCTTTCTTTAAAGGCACAAAGTTTATATTATATAGGTCTTTCACTTGTTTTGTAAGCATTACCCCAAGATACTTTATGTTGTTTGTGGCTATTGTACAGGGTAATGTTTCCCTGATTTCTTTCTTAGCCCCTTTGTCTCTGTATATAATAGGGCTACTGATTTTCTTCTTCTTTTTTTTTTTTTTTTTTTTTTTTTTTGAGATTATCTTGTATCCTGCTAGTTTGCTGAAGGTGTTTGTCAGCTGTAGGAGTTCCCTGGTAGAGTTTTTTGGGTCACTTTTGTAAACTATCCTATCATCTGCAAATAGCGAAAGTTTGGCTTCTCCCTTTCCAATTTGTATCCCCTTGATTTCCTTTTGTTATCTCATTGCTTTAGGTAGAACTTCAAGTACAGTATTGAAGAGATATGAAGAGGGAGGGCAGCCTTAAGCTTCTCTCCATTCACTTTGTTGTTTGCTGTTGGTTTACTGTATATTGCTTTTATTATGTTTAGGTATGTTCCTGTTATCCCTAATCTTTCCAAGACCTTTATTATGAAAGGGTGTTGACTTTTGTCAAAGGCTTTTTCAGCATCTGGTGAGATGATCATTTGGTTTTTCTTTTTCAGTTTGTTTTCATGGTGGATCACGTTGATAGATTTTCGTATGTTAAACCATCCCTTCAATGCAGCAATGAAGCATACTTGAATATTGTTCTGTAATTTTCTTTCTTAGTTGTATCTTTTTATGGCTTGGGTACCAAGGTTACTGTGGCATTGTAAAAAGAGTTTGATAATGAACCTTCTGTTTCTATTGTGTGGCACAATTTGAGGAGTATTGGTATTAGGTGTTCTTTGAATTGCTGGTAGAATTCTGCACTGAAGCCATCTGGCGGTGGGCTTTTTTTTTGGGGGGGGGAGGCTTTTAATGACTGTTTCTATTTATTTTATTGGGGGTTATAGGTCTATTTAAGTTGTTTGTCTGTTCTTGATTTAATTTTGGTAAGTGATACTTATCCAGAAATTTGTTCATTTCCTTTGAATTTTCAAATTTTGTAGAGTACAGGTTTTGAAAGTATGACCTGAAAATTGTCTGGATTTCCTCAGTGTCTGTTATGTCCCCCTTTTCATTTCTGATCTTAATTTACATGTTCTCTGATGGGAGATGTCATTCTATAAATATGTTTCTCATACTGGTTAATGAATAAAGCACTGTTGGCCAATAGGAAAGCAAGATAGGAGGGCCTAGGAGACAAGGAAGAAAGAGGAAGTAATAAGGAGGAGTCAAGATGGAGATTCTGGAGAGAGCCGGATGCCAGCCGGCTCTCTGAGGGTAAGAGGACACCACGTGGAAATACATAGATTAGCAGAAATGGGTTAATACTTAAGATAGAGCTAGCCGATAAGAAGCTAGTACCTTGCCAACAGCATTACATTTAATACAGAGTCTCAGTGTGTTATTTGGGGCTGGCATGGCGGCGCGACAAGACCGGTGGCGGGAGGAAAAAACATACTCCTTATATATGACACCCAAAAGGTGGAAAAAAAAATACTCCTACAGTTCTCTCTCTGCTTTTTGGTTAGTTTGGATAAAGGTCCATCTGTCTTGCTGATTTTTATGAAAAAAATCAACTGTTTGTTGCATTGATTTTTTTGTATTGTTTTCCTGGTTTCTACTTTATTGATTTCAGCCCTCAAAATTGATTATTTCCTGGCATCTACTCCTCCAGGGTGAGTCTGCTTCTTTTTGTTCTAAGGCTTTCAGTTGTGCTCTTAATTCTCTAATGTGACTATCCTCTGTTTTATTCATATGGGCACTTTGTGTGATAAACTTCCATTGTAGCACTGCTTTCAAGGTGTCCCATAAGTTCGGGTATGTTGTGTCCTCACTGTTGTTGAATTTCAGGAAGTCCTTAATTTCTTTCTTTATTTCTTCTTTGACCCAGGTTTGGTGCAATTGCACATTGTTCAGTTTCCATGAGTTTGTAGGGTTTCTGCAATTTGTGTTGTATTTTTTTAAGTCATTCTCTTCTTCTGCTTTGGTGTGTTCAGGTCTAGTTGGTGTAGCTTCCCTAGATTCTGGTGGTGTCATACTTGTCTTTCTATTGTTAGATGTTTTCTTATATTGCTTCTTCCCTTTGTTTCTTCCAGTGGGTGCAGGTGGGGTCTCTCTCTATATATGCTACTCCCCCCGTGGGATTAGGTTGGTCAGAAGTTTGATATCTGTAGATCTGGGTAGTCCAAGCTCTGTAGGAGGTCTCCCCAGCAGTGGCCTGGCGATTGGGGTCAAAAATCCAGCAGGAGAGACTTAGTATGGTCCGGTAGGAATAGGCGTATTTCTGGCTGGTAACCAGAACTCTGGCAGAGGACCAGCAGTGGTGGTCAGAGATCAGGCAGGTGGGATTTAGGGTGGTCCTGCATGGATAGGCGGGTCTAGTGTGCTCCTAATTATTTATAAATTTTATCACATTTATTTGGTGTGTGTGTGTGTATCTTATTAACTCTAACAGTCTTGGATCGTCAATATTTTAGCAGATCTGTAAAGCTATTCAGAACCAACAATTTCATTTTCCATTACAGTTTATTAAGCATATTAGATTACCTGGGTAATAATTCAGTGGAATACAGGTGATTTCTGCTATTTTATTCTAGTGTGATAATATAAAATTGTATGAGCTAACTGAAAGTGACATGTTTACCACATAAACTTCATATGTGGCAATTGATGAAGATAGTTTTTAAATATTTGGTAAGGAAAAGCAATACCATGTCATTGTTCTTAGTGGAGGAGCTGTTTGTCTCATTTAAGCATTTTCTTTATATATAGCTATGACCAGGAGTGAATCTTACTTCCACATGCTACAAACTCTTTATATTGAATGAGCCATATTCTTAAATATTTTCTTAGTACCTTCAAATATTATATTCTGGTTGAAAGCAAATTATTTTTTTCATTTTAAATGTTTCTTGTTCTAGATATCTGAGGACAGAGAGTTCTTTTTACGTGATCACATGAAAGCTGGAATATACATCTGGAGCTCAAGAAGGAGACATAGAAACAGTTATTTCTACCTTAGTGCAAGAAGAGTGACCTTACTTCTATGATGACAGGTTTCATTTCTGTTATGGAAGAGAGAAACCACAAATACTGCAATTCGACACACACTCTCTATGAAAGATGTTGGGGAGATATTCTTGATGTGTCATCTCTTCACTGTGCAGACATAGAGGTTCACAATTTACTGCAGAATTGAGACTTGTAGACACTTCCCAAGGGATACAAATGAGTGTTAGAACTGTGTTTGCATGACACTGTGGCAAGGAACGCCTGTCCTGGGTCAGTACATAGTGTTATTGTCAAGAGAAGTTATATCTGTAGTAAGAGAAATGAGCCTAGTACACAACATAAAGACCACCACCTTGCCTCACTCCTACTACAGGCTAGAGACAATCTGTAAATCTATGGGAAAATAAGAAGCAGAAATAAAAGCCATGACAGATAACATACAAGAGATGACTGAGTTAAATAAAGAGGTGACTTCACACGTACTGTTTCACAGACAGAAGCCATCTCCTCAGCCCTTTTAAGCTTTTCCTATGGGACAAAGGGCTTTGTCTGTGTTCAGTTGATCTGTCAGCTATGGCAGCAAAGAAACAATATTGTCTACATTTCAAATCAAGAAATATTACAACTGTGAGAAGGCATCTGATTTTCCCATCTACTGAGTGATGGGCCTGTGTTTTCACTGGCACGTTATACAGTGCAGTCTGAAAGAGCTGATCGAAGGTGCCCTGGGTGCTGAATTCTATTTTGGGAACAATCTAGCAGTTTGTTTAACTCACAGACTTACCTAAGAAACCGATTCTTGCATTTTGATGCTCAAGTGCATGTAGGTTGAAGCATTTAATTTATTTGTGCTTATGTATAGTTTGAAACAAAACTAAAATCTTAACATAGGCAGTGTAGATGGCTTAGTTTTTGGAGTGCTTGCCCATTGCTCAATTCCATATATCCCCTTAAACTAAAGTTCTGTGTTTATTCTGTCTTCAAGGCCTCTCCTAGTTAAATTGTTATTACTGCTGTTTTATTTAATAATAATTATTATTATTAATGCATGCATTGCATGTACAAGAGTGTAAGTGTGTTAAGCATATACATTTGTTCACAGATATGGGGACCAAACCCAGATATGCCATATCTTCTTCAACTTGTGTCCTCCCTATTGATCATGATAGCTGAATGTGAGGTTCTATATTCAGAAATTGGCTTGCCTTGTAGCTCTTGAGAATGCCTATCTCTGTCCCTCCACACTCTACCCAGAATTTTACATTGCCTGCTGAAGATTCAGACTCATGTCCTCTTGCTTGCAGAACAATATCTTTTACCCACTGAGATGACTCTTTATCCCTCTAGTTCAATCTTGCTAAGCACTTAAAGAGTGGTGTTTCCTGAGAGTGGGATTATGGGTGTCAACGTGGTTAATGGTCTGATATCCTGTATCCCAGGATTCTTAGTTCTGTGGTACTCTAACAGTTAACTCATTCATAACACACAAACACCACACCTTTGTTACTATAAAAGTCCTATTAAAGTTTCTCTCTCTCTCTTAAATCTTTATCTGAAACTCAAGCTAAATAAGAAAAATCTTAAAATTTGAATACTTTAATGTGACACATTTCTGGTTGTATACTGAAAAATGGCAAAATGTGCCCTGTGAGCAAGGCACATTTTATTGTTTTCTGAACTTTAAAGTGAAGTATTTTCCATTTCACTAGCAGGCTTTGTGTCAGGCTAGCAGAGCATACCAGAATCTGGGTAAACAGGGGAGAAGCAGGGCTGGAGGTTAAACACAGTGCCTCGCTGAGGCACTCTGACCTTGGCCTGCACCTGCTCTCTGGGGCTTTGTTATTACTAAAGATTTCCCAGGTTCATTCTGGCTTTTGGCCAAGATGCCATGCAGCACAAACATGTGGTTAATGATGTTTACCACGGAGACAACACAGTAATGGTCAATACTCACTTTCTGCTGTGTGTTTTGAAGCTGTTTTTCTTTCAAGGACTTCCTTGAAGGTGTCTGTGTCCATTAGAAGGTAGTGCAATTGAGTGTGAGAATAAGCAAGCCTGGGAGACAGGGCTGCCCTCTCATTAATACAGGATGGTATTTCTATTGCCATGCCATTTCACAAGCCACATAAGTTTATAGATGTGGTGCCCATCTGAGTTGTCTGTGAGTGTGTTGTGACACATTTCCTTGATTAGAAATAGTGACACCAGTCATTTAATAGTATAGCCAGAGAATTAGATGAGTGAAGATATAGAAAGGTTAGGCTCAAAGAGAGGTTATGGAGTTAGCTAGATGATGATTATGGGTAGATAATACATAGGTAGATGACATTTAGATAGATATATCTAGATGATAGACAGATAGGTAGATAGATAGGTAGATAGATGATAGATAGATAGATAGATGATAGATAGGTAGACAGATAGATGATAAACAGACATATGATAATCCCCTAATTAGCTTTACCTGTAGACTTGACACAGCTCACATTTTTTGGAGAGAACCCCCATTGTAGCACTGCCCCCATTAGATTGGTCTTTTGGGGACATTTCTGGATTCCCAGTTGATGTAGGAAGACTCAGCCCACTGTGGTAAATACTTTCCTTAGCAAGGGCCCTTGAGATAGATGAGATAGAAGCTGGGAAGCTGAACCCAAAGCACTCTTGCTACCTGGGCTCAGCTTCTAGCTCTGGCTTAAGTTCATGCCTTGACTTCTTTAAATATGAACTGTAATATATGAATTCAAATAAGCTCTCTCTACCCTAAGTCAATTGTGGTTATAATATTTATTACAGAACTGAAGAACAATCTCTACCAGATATATTAATGGATGATTGGACAGAGGCATGAGTAGGAAAATATGTTTGGAAAGCATGATTTTTTTTGTATTTATATACTTTTTTATAATTTTGTTATTTAATTTTATATAACAAAGTCCAATTAAATGAAAACAAACATTTATACACAATATTTGGGAATTTGGGCGTCGTTCTTTCCAAACTACTTCCTGCTGGTAAGGGGCACTATCTTGGGGGATTCGAAGAAGATTCAGATATCCTAGCTGTAGTCTGCAGGGCTGTTTTGTCAAGCTGTTTTGAATGTAGGATCAGCTTGTACTCTGTTTCAGGTGGTCTGGCGTGATCCACATTAGTCTGGAAGGAATCCACATCTTTTCATTTTCTGTGGAAACAAAAATAGAAATCCTTTTCCCCAGTAACTTGTCCTTCAACTTAAGTTTTGGAGTCAAAGCATTTATTTAATTTAATTTATTATTTTGCATGTCCCCAGTAACTTGTTCTTCAAGTTAAATTTTGGAGTCAAAGCATTTTTTTTAATTTATTATATTACATGTCAATCCCAGTTCCCTCTCCCTCCCTCCCTCCCTCCCCTCCAACTGTCCCTCCCTCCTTCCCTCCCTTTTACCCTCTCTGCCCTCTCACATGCACTCTAAACACCCTCCCCTCCCATTCCCCCACCACAATTCCATATGTAGGGGAATGCCATCCAGTTGGGGTCATGTAGATGTGACAGGTCCTGTGAAGTAGGGACTAGGGCTTCTCTCCTGTCTCTAGAATAAGGCAGTTAGCCCTCCATGGGGGATATGTTTGCAAAGTCCTTTTGTGCACCAGGGATACATCCTGGCTCCACTGTCTGAGGTCTCTTAGACTGCTCAGTCCTTCTGGCTGAGACCCATATTCAGGGGGGCCCAAGTCAGTCCCCGGCTGGCTTCCCAGCTATCAGTCTAGTGGCCATTAGCTCCTCCTTGTTCAGGTAAGCTGTCTCTCTGTGTTTCTTCCACATGGTCTTGTCCTCTCCATCTGCTTCTGGGTTCTAGTTCGACTCAGTGTTTATGTATGGGTGTTTGCTCCTATTTTCAACAGGCATTAATTGAGGGCTCCATGGAGAAGTTAGTTGTTGATCTCACTCTCCGGGAAGGGCATTTATGATAGCCTTTCCACGGGAGCTGAGATTGTTAGTTGGGAGCAGTCTTGTAGTTCCCTCGACCTTTCTTTGGGTTCAACTTTATCTTTAAACCAATATTGGCTCCCTCTTTTATGTTCTCTCTCTCTGTCTCTGTCTCTGTCTCTCTCTCTTTCCTATCTTCCATTCCTAACCAGGCTCAATCCTCCTGGTCTCACATGCCTTCCTCTCCTCCCCCTCATTTTCTCCTACTTCTCTCTCCGTTAGCTGTCCTCCCCCACTTCACCTGAGCTCTGGGGGACTTGTCCCTTCCCAGTTCTGTGAGGAACTTTATATGAATCTTTTAGAATACACCTTGTATCCTAGTTCATCTGGTGGTGTGAATTATAGGCTGGTGATCCTTTGCTCTAGGTCTAAAATCCATATATGAGCGAGTACATACCACGTTCCTCTTTTTGTGACTGGGTTACCTCATTCAGGATGGTTTCTTCAAGTGCCATCCACTTGCCTGCGAATTTCAAGATACCATTATTTTTTTCTGCAGAGTAGTATTCCATTGTGTAGATGTGCCACATCTTCATTAACCATTCTTCAATTGAGGGGCATCTAGGTTGCTTCCAGGTTCTTGCTTTTACAAATAGTGCTGCTATGAACATAGTTGAACAGATGTCTTTGTTGCATGGATGTGAATCCTTTGGGTATATGCCTAAGAGGGAGATTGCCGGGTCCTGTGGTAAACTAATTCCCATTTTCCTGAGGAACCGCCATACTTATCTCCAAAATGGCTGTATGAGTTTGCACTCCCACCAGCAGTGGAGGAGTGTTCCACTTTCTCCACATCCTCTTTAACATAAGTCATCACTGGTGTTTCTAATTTTAGCCATTCTGGCAGGGATAAGATGGTATCTCAAAGTTGTTTTGATTTGCATTTCTCTGATAGCTAAAGATGTGGAGCATTTTCTTAAGTGTCTTTCAGCCTTTTTGATTTCCTCCATTGAGAATTCTTTCTTCAGTTCTGTACCCCATTTTTTAATAGGGTTATTTGGTGTTTTGTTGACTAGTTTCCCGAGTTCTTTGTGTATTTTGGAGATCAGCCCTTTGTCGAATATAGGATTAGTGAAAATATTTTCCCAGTCAGTGGGCTGCCCTTTGGTCTTGTCAACTGTGTCCTTTGCCTTACAGAAGCTTCTAAGTTTGAAGAGGTCCCAGTTATTAATTGTTTCTCTCAGTGTCTGTGCCCCTGCAGTTATGTTAAAGAAGCAGTCTCCTATACCAATTTGTTCAAGGGTACCTCCTACTTTCTCTTCTAAGAGGTTCAATGTGGCTGGATTGATGTTGAGGTCTTTGATCCATTTGGACTTGAGTTTTGTGCATGGCGACAGACATGGGTCTATCTGCAGTCTTCTACACACCCTCATCCAATTGTGCCAGCACCATTTGTTGAAGATGCTGTCTTTGCCCCATTGTATAATTTTAGCTGTTTTGTAGAAAATCAGGTGTTCATAGGTGGGTGGATTAATATCAGGATTTTCAATTCGATTCCATTGGTCTACTTGTCTATTTTTATGCCAATACCAGGCTGTTTTCAGAACTATAGCTCTGAAGTAGAGCTTAAAGTCAGGAATGGTGATGCCTCCTGAAGTTCTTTTATTGTATAGGGTTGTTTTGGCTATCCTGGGTCTTTTGTTTTTCCATATAAAGTTGATTATTATCCTTTCAAGGTCGGTGAAGAATTGTGGTGGGATTTTAATGGGGATTGCATTGAATCTGTAGATTGCTTTTGGTAATATTGCAATTTTTACTATGTTAATCCTACCTAACCAGGAGCATGGGAGATCTTTCCATTTTCTGGTATCTTCTTTAATTTCTTTCTTTAGAGTCACAAAGTTCTTATTATATAAGTGTTTTACTTGTTTGGTAAGCGTTACACCAAGATACTTTATGTTGCTTGTGGCTATTGTAAAGGGTGATGTTTCTCTGATTTCTTTCTCTGTCTCTTTGTCATCTGAAAAAAGGAGGAATACTGATTTTTTTGAGTTTATCTGGTATCCTGCTAGTTTGCTGAAGGTGTTTATCAGCTATAGGAGTTCCCTGGTAGAGTTTATTGGGTCGCTTATGTAAACTATCATATCATCTGCAAATAGAGACAGTTTGACTTCTTCCTTTCCAATTTGGATGCCCTTGATCTCCTTTTGTTGTCTTATAGCATTAGCTAGAACTTCTAGTACGGTATTGAAGAGATATGGAGAGTGAGGACAGCCTTGTCTTATTCCTGATTTTAGAGGAATTGGCTTAAGTTTCTCTCCATTCAGTTTGATGTTGGCAGTCGTTTTGCTGTATATTGTTCTTATTATGTTTAGATATGTTCCTGTTATCCCTGACCTCTCTAATACCTTTATCATGAAAGGGTGTTGAATTTTGTCGAAGGCTTTTTCTGCATCTAGGGAGATAATCATATGGTTTTTCTTTTTCTGTTTGTTTATATGGTGGATCATGTTGATAGATTTTCGTATGTTAAACCATCCCTGCAATCCAGGTATGAAGCCTACTTGGTCATGGTGGATGATTTCTCTGATGTATTCTTGAATTCGGTTTGCCAGTATTTTATTGAGTATTTTTGCATCGATGTTCATCAGGGATATTGGTCTGTAGTTTTCTTTCTTAGTTGTGTCTTTGTGAGGTTTGGGTACCAAAGTTATTGTGGCCTCATAAAAAGAGTTTGGCCATAAACCTTCTGTTTCTATCCTGTGGAACAGTTTAAGGAGTAGTGGTATTAGTTCTTCCTTGAATGTCTGGTAGAATTCTGCACTGAATCCATCTGGCCCTGGACTTTTTTTGGTTGGAATGCTTTTGATGACTGCTTCTATTTCATTGCGGGTTATAGGTCTATTTAAGTTGTTTGTCTGTTCTTGATTTAATTTTGGTAAGTGATGGTTATCCAGAAACTTGTCCATTTGCTTTGATTTTTCAACTTTTGTGGAATACAGATTTTCAAAGTATGACCTGAAAATTGTCTGGATTTCCTCTGTGTCTGTTGTTATGTTCCCCATTTCATTTCTGATTTTGTTAATTTGCATGTTCTGTCTCTGCTTTTACGTTAATTTGGATAAAGTTTTGTCTATCTTGTTGATTTTCTCAAAAAACCAACTCTTTGTTGCATTGATTTTTTTGTATTGTTTTCCTGGTTTCTATTTTGTTGATTTCAGCCCTCAAGTTGATTATTTCCTGGCGTCTACTCCTGCGGGGTGAATTTGCTTCTCTCTGTTCTAAGGTTTTCGGTTGGGCTGTTAATTCTTTTATGTGACTATCCTCTGTTTTCTTCATGTGGGCACTTATTGCAATGAACTTCCCTCGTAGCACTGCTTTCAAGGTGTCCCATAAGTTCAGGTATGTTGTATCCTCATTCTTGTTGAATATTAGAAAGTCTTTAATTTCTTTCTTTATTTCTTCTTTGACCCAGGAGTGGTGCAATTGCACATTGTTCAGTTTCCATGAGTTTGCAGGTTTTCTGCTATTTGTGTTGTTGTTGAATTCCAATTATAAAGCATGGTGGTCCGATAAAATACAGGGGACTATTCCTATTCTCTTGTATCTGTTGAGGTTTGTTATGTCTCCTAGTATGTGGTCGATTTTAGAGAAGGTTCCATGTGGAGCAGAGAAGAAGGTATATTCTTTTGTCTTTGGATGGAATGTTCTATAGATGTCTGTTAACCCCAGTTGAGACATAACTTCTGTTAATTCTTTTGTTTCTTTGTTGAGTTTCTGATTTGTGGTCCTGTCTAGTGTTGAGAGTGGTGTATTGAAGTCTCCCACTATAAGTGTGTGAGGTTTTATATGAGCTTTGAGTTTTAGTAGAGTTTCTTTTACGAATGTGGGTGACCTTGTATTAGGGGCATAGATTTCAGAATTGAGACTTTGTGTTGAAGGATTTCTCCTGAGATGAATATGAAATGACCATCTACATCTCTTTTGACTAATTTGGTTTGAAATGTAACTTGTTAGATATTAGGATAGCTAAGCCTGCTTGCTTCTTATTTCCATTTGATTGGAAAATCTTTTCCCTGAGGTAATGTCTATCTTTGGAGCTAAGATGTGTTTCTTGTATGTAGCAGAAGGATGGATTCTGTCTTCGTATCCATTCTGTTAGCCTGTGTCTTTTTATAGGTGAGTTAAGACCATTAATGTTGAGGGTGAGTAAGGTCCATTGATTGTTGATGCTTGTTTGATTTAGGTTTGTTGTTGGCAGTGGTATTGTGAATATATTTGCTCTGCTTCACCCTCGGTTTCTGGTGTAGTAGGATTATCTGTCGCCTACATTTTTGTGGGCGTAGTTACCTTCCTTGGGTTGGAGTTTTCCTTCTAATACTTTCTGTAGGGCTGGATTTGTAGATACATATTGGGAAAATCTGGTTTTGTCATTAAATATCTTGTTCTCTCCATCTATATTGATTGAGAGTTTTTCTGGATATAGTAGCCTAGGCTGGCATCCGTGTTCTCTTAATACTTTTAGAACATCTATCCAGGACCTTCTGGCCTTGAGGGTTTCCATGGAGAAGTCAGGTGTAATTTTGATAGGTCTGCCTTTATATGTTACCTGTCCTTTTTCCTTCGCTGCTCTTAATATACTTTCTTTACTCTATGCTAGGTGTTTTGATTATTATATGTCGAGGGGTCTTTTTTCTTTGGTCCAGCCTATTTGGGTTTCGGTATGCTTCTTGTACTTTCATGGGCATGTCCTTCTTCAGATTTTGAAAGTTTTCCTCCATTTTGTTGAATATGTTTTCAGCACCTTTGAGCTGGGCTTCCTCACCTTCGTCTATGCCTATTATTCTTAGGTTTGGCCTTTTCAAGGTGTCCCACATTTCCTGGATGTTTTGTGTTAAGGATTTGTTGGATTTATGATTTTCTTTGGTCGATGAATCTATTTCTTCTAGTTTATCTTCTGCGCCTGAGATTCTCTCTTCCATCTCTTGAATTCTATTGGTTATGCTTGTGTCTGTGGTTTCCGATTTTTTGCCCAGCTTTTCAATTTCCAGCCTTCCTTCCGTTTGTGTTGCCTTTATTTTCTCAATTTCATTTTTCAAATCTTGAACCGTTTCCTTCACCTGGTTAATTGTTTTTTCTTGGCTTTCTGTACTTTCCTTAAGGAATTTGTTCATTTCTTCCATTTTTTTGTTTGTTTTTTCCTCCATTTCTTTAAGGGATTTTCTCACATCTTCTTTGAGTGACTCTATCATTTTTATGATGGTGATTTTTAAGTCGTACCCTTCTGCTTCCTCTGCTTTGTTGTTGTGTTCCATTCTAGTTGGTGTAGATTCCCTAGATTATGGTGGTGTCGTGTTTGTCTTTCTGTCATTCGGTGTTCTCTTGTATTGCCTTCTTCCCATAGTTTCTTCCAGTAGGTGTTGGTGGTGTCTCTTCCCTCTCTCTATGGTACTTCCCCGATGGGCTTATGTGGATCTGAGATTCAATATCTGTAGCTCTGCGTGGTCCAAGCTCTCTAGGAGGTTTCTCCGCAGACAGGGATCCAGGGATGGGGTCAAGGATGAGGATCCAGAAGAAAATGCCAGCAGGTACTCACAGTGGTCCTCTGGCCAATAGCTTTGGCCATTAGCTCTGGCCAATAGCTGGCAGAAGAGGAAGAGGGCTGGGCTGGAACTTGAGAAGGTTTTGCAGGGTAGTGGGATCTCACTGGAAACTGGCACTCTCCTGCTGAGACCTCATTCTTTGGCAGGGGCCTGGAATTGGGGGTCAAGGATCTTGCCTGCAGGAACTCTGAGTGGACCAGCAGAGATAGCCGGATCTCTGGGAGGGGCCTGGGACTCCAGCAGAGGACTGGAGGCAGGGTCAGAGACCAAGCCGGTGGAAATCACAGGTGGTCCTGCGTGGATAGTCAGGTCTCCTTTGTTCGGAGTTGCTCTGAGAAGTCTCCGAAGTAGGGTGGACTGTTGGCTCCACCCTCTGTTCCAGTGCTCAACCAGAGCTGCAGGACAGTAGGTGGGGTAGGGCACAGGGTAGGGGGGGGTAGGCTGGCATTGGGGATGGGTGGGGGTGTATCAGAGCTCCAAGTGTGCTCTAGATGGGGACCAGAGACAGGAGCAGCAGGATCAGGGGCCAATCCAGGGAGTTCAGGCGGGGGAGGGGGGAAAAGAGGTTGTAGGGGAGAGGCAGCCCCAATTGGGCCCAGACTCACCTCTGGCCAATAGCTGGTGGAAGCGGATGAGGGCTGGGCTGGAACTTGAGAAGGTTTTGCAGGGTAGTGGGATCTCACTGGAAACTGGCACTCTCCAGCTGAGACCTTGTTCTTTGGCAGGGGCTAGGATTTGGGGGGCAAGGATCTTGCCTGCAGGAACTCCGAGTGGACCCGCAGAGATAGGCAGATCTCTGGGAGGGGCCCGGGACTCCAGCAGAGGACTCGGAAAGCATAATTTTTAAGTAATCTTTTGCAATTTCCAAAATCAACTAGCATGTCCCCACCTCCTCTGACCTCAGTAGAATCTCTAGGGCATTGTAGAAATGTGATTTTTTTTCCCTTGGGGTGGGATGTATCTGTGATCCCACAATACTGTTGTTGAGATATGATAAGATCCCAAAGGCTCATATGACCATGGCTCCAAGCTGATGACAATATTGACATGTGATTTGCAAAATGAGGGTACCAATCTATCAATGGGCCAATCCATTGACATGTTTACACTAAATGAGTTAATCAAAGGTAGAGCACCTTTGCATGACACAGGTCAACGCTGGTGTACCTTCCATAAGATACAGAACCGCTGGCCTTCTTGCTCTGTTTTTCTCTGCTCCTATGCATCAGGCAGGTGAAGAATTCTCTCCACTACCCAATGCTATGATGTTACCAAGCTACAGTTCTGTGTATACTGGATTCAGCTGGCCATAGATGCAGGCTTATGAAACCACAAGCCAACATAGAATAGATCTGTCCTCTTTTTAACCTGCTTACCTGAGGGGTTTAACCTAGTGACAAAATGTCTAGCATAGACACACACACACACACACACACACACACACACACACACACACACACACACATCATATGTGTATATTATATATGTATACATAAATAATGATTCTTCTGTCTGCATACTTTTTTAAACATAATTTTCACTGAGTTTTATTGGTATCTGAGCAACCTTTAAGAATAAGCATGTGCCAGAGTAGTAGAGATAGATCAAGCTTACTGGTCTTTAGGAGTCATTCTCTTTTAAAGGCCAGTAACACTGATATGAGCTTACAGAAGATAACTTCTTCATTTAGGTACACACACACACACAAGCATGTATATGTACATACACATTATAAAAGCAGGAAACACCTGTGTTTGAAAAGAAAGCCTTTTGGAAGACCGCATAGCACTTTTAACAGACTACACTAAGACAAGTGTCTATGCAGGGAAAAATGAATCTCTGGAATTTTCCATCAATCTGAGCATTTGAGCAGTTGGAAGAGACCAGATGCAGAATGTTTGGTATTCTTGCTTATCTGCACTCAGTTCCAGACGGTTCTGGGTATAACTCTGTAGGGAAAGCCCTTGTGGGCATCACTGCACTGTGCTCCAGTATGGGGTAGTTCTGAAGGCAGCAGAGCTGCTGTCCTCAGCAGGTGCCTCCAGGCTATTTCTAAGTTTGCTCCACATTTTGTCTTAATGTATCTCCAGAGACTGTAATCTGTTATTCAAACTGACAGTGTTTCTCCTTAGACTATTCAAGAATCTGTCAGCCCGTTTTCCATGTGTAAATGAGCCTGGGAAATTATCTCATGGCAGAAGTGCACAGAGCTGAGCTTCCCATTCATCCCCAGCTTGCCCCATGTTCCACCCTGTGGAACAAAGGACTTCCTCAGATCTGGATGATTCAGGAAACTCCAGAATCATGTGCTAACATTAGCTGACTTGTGCTCTTTGCTTCATATCCTAGAGTGTCATTGTTTGTGTCCTCAGCTGAGTGGCTCTGGTGTGATGTTTTGTTTATACATCCACAAAGGCTCCTGGAACATCCACAGATGAATAGATGGGTGCATCAGAATGCTATCAAGTCCCCATTAATACATTGGAAGGTCAGGATAGAAATAGGCTATAGAAACAATTTCCCAAAACAAGTACCTGCTAGTTAGTATACATTATGTTGGGAAATAAGAAAATCTATGAACTAATAGTCCTTGTATTCACATATACTGAAAGCCTGAGGACTGAAAAACCACATAACAATATTACAATTAACCATGCACTGCCAACACCCATAGGTTTTCATGACTGTTAAACAAATATGGACGTCCTTCTGAGTTTATTATTCTTTGGCACACAGAACATTTTATTGATGTTTTCTATCATCTTATGTCTAGGTTCTTATTAAATTTCAATTTTATTTATTTAGAAATTGCATTAATATATTCTTTGTAAATCTTCATAACCACGATATTTTATGCCTCATCTTAGACAGGACTTTTTCTGATAACTACAACACATATGGGCAGTCATTAATCCCAAAGAACACTATGAGATTTTATTCCTGTGTTTATGTCCCTCTACCAATTTATTATAATAAATTCTGCACTGATTTTATTTCTGGACACTTGATTATTAGGACTTGTAGCTAACCTTGTAGCTACAAATAACTAATATTGAAAGTAAAAACTAGAAAAGAGACTTCTAAATGTCTATGGTAAAATGTAATAATACTTTGTAACCAGGAAACCTGACAGAATGAGCAAGTCAAACATTAGACTTAAAGTGAGCTTTACTAATGTAAATGAGAGGATTAATGACAGTTTAGATAGTTTGAAAGTATTTCTAATTGATTTTCTTTCATTTAAAGGCATTCAATCCACATTTTTACCCCAGGTCTAACAGCAGGATGCACACATGATTCTACACATATTATCAATTCTGTTTGCATGAATTAGTTTGGGGTGATTCTGAATGTTTCTTTTAGGACTTAGGAGACAGAGCACGGGTGTTTGTCTGTTTAGGAACATGATAAGCTAATGGCCCATTTCAACTGACTTCCTCATAGCTGTCTCAACCTCCTTCTCCATGGTGGCTTCTTGCTATGAGAAGAACGGCAGCTTGAAGAGCAGCAGCTACCAAATCTGCTGCCTCCATATTACAGCCCAGGTTTTGGTTTATGCAAAATTCCATGTATAAATTTTGTTAATATATTTATATCTAGAACTTCATGTTTCTATGAACACTGATTTTGACAGACTAGCCTCAGACTACCTGACCAAGAGGCATGTATTTCTGAAGTCACAGCTCTTTCACTTTTTAAACTTTGTCTTCAATGGTTGACAACATACTCATGGCTTTAAATAGTTGTTAAGCCTAAAATTATAAAGGTTTTGGATGTTTGTTTGTTTGTCTCAGTCAAAAGAGCAAAAAAGATTTAGCCTTAGCTTTGGAAATAATTTATGGGGCTCATATTTTTATAAACGGGAATAATCTAGTCCTGCAATATAAATCATGACAGCACATCTGAAGATACTAATGTGTACTTTAATATGAAAGTAAATCTTGATTTATCTTATTCAGATAAGCAGTTTATTTCACACCATGATATTAATGCAAAGAGAATGCTATCCAGATTTTGTAACTGTTTTGAGCATAGTTTGATAGAAAAGACAAGCATACATTTAAATGTACAGGCTTTTGGGGTGAGAGTAGAGGGCTAGCTAGGTCCTCTGCCTGGTGATTAGCTTTGCTTTTTCCCTTTCCACTCCCTAATTAAGTTTTTAATCATCTTCTAAGTTTTCTTTGAGATATTTCTATTTTGACATGTAAAATATCTAGTTTTAAACATTAAATTGTACTTTGAGATTTATAATAAGACACATTTGAGATGAATTTGTCTTCTACTCCCCCTTCCTGGATTTTTTTTTTTTTCCTTTTCATAGTTAGACGTTATCTGTAGAAATTCAGTTCCAATGAAGATGATGGACTATGACATATACCCTTTAATCCTCTACCACAGCTTTTTGTTTGTTTGTTTGTTTTTCAAGACAGGGTTCCTCTATACTGCTTTGGAGCCTCTCCTGGAACTAGCTCTTTAGACCAGGCTGGCTGCAAACTCACAGGATCCACCTGCCTCTGCCTCCCAAGTGCTAGGACTAAAGGTGTGCACCACCAAGCCTGGCTACCCATTAGACATGATCATTATCTCAACCTTTAAATGAAGGTGTATTTTTGTTTGCTTGTCTATTTGCTATAAAAATTCCAACTGCGGGGAAGTGGTAATGCATCCTATTATCAAAGTACTCCAGATGCAGAGATAGGCTGGTTTCTGTGAGTTCGAGGCTAACATGGTTTACAAAGTAAGTTCCAGGACAGGCTCCAAAGCTAAAGAGGAACCCTGTCTCGAAAATAAACATACAGAAAATTACAACCAGCAGGGTATGGTGGTACATGCCTTTAATCTCAGAACCCCAAAGAGGCAGCCCAGCTTGGCCTACAGAATTTCAGGACAGAGAAACTGTCTCAAAAAAAACAAACAAACAAACAACAAAAAAACAAAAAATGATGCAGAGATATTGGGGAAAGAAGTTTCCTTTGGTGTTATACACACTGTCTTACAGATACTCAATTCTCCTAACTTTAATTATATATATAATTTAAATTTTAAACAAGCTTGTTTTACATATCAATCCAAGTTTCAGCACCCTCCAGTCCTCCCCTGTTCCCCCCACCAACCCCCATCCCATTCCTTTTCTGCTCCTCAGGGAGGGTGAGGCATTCCATGGGGAGTCTTCAAAGTCTGTCATGTCATTTGGAGCAGGGCCTAGGCCCTCCTCCATGTATCTAGGCTGAGGGAGTATCCCTCTAGGTGGAATGGACTCCCAAAGTCCAATGGTATACTAGGGATAAATACTGATCCACTACCAGAGGCCCCATTAACTACCCAGTTCTCCCAACTAACACCACATTCAGGGAATCTGGGTTGGTCCCTATGCTGGTTTCCCAGCTATCAGACTGGTGTCTATGAGGTCCCCCTTGTTCAGGTCAGCAGTTTCTATGTGTTTCTCCAGCCTGGTCTTGACCCCTTTGTTCATCACTCCTCCCTGTCTGCAACTGGATTCCAGGTGTTTGGCTCAGTGTTTAGCTGTGGGTGTCTGCTTCTGCTTCCATCAGCTACTAGATGAAGGCTCTAGGATGGCATATAAGGTAGTCATCCATCTCATTATCAGGGAAGGGCATTTAAGGTAGCCTCTCCACTATTGCTTAGATTGTTAGTTAGGGTCTTCTTGTACAATTCCCCAGTGCTAGATTTCTATTTAAAACTATAATGGCTCCCTCTAATATGGTATCTTTCTTGCTCTCCTCTATTTTTCCCCTGACTCAATCTTCATGTTCCCTCATGTCCTCCTCTTCCCTCCTTTTTTCCCTTTTCCTTTCTCCTAACTCCCTCTCCCTGCCCGCCATGCTCCCAATTTGCTTGGGAGATCTTGTCCCTTTCCCCTTCTCCAGGGGTTCTCCTTGTTTCCTAGCTTTTCTGGCGGTGTGGATTGTAGGCTGGTAATCTTTTGCTCCATGTCTAAAAAACATATATGAGTATATACTGTATCTGTCTTTTTGTGACTGAGTTACCTCACTCAGGATGGTTTCTTCTAGTTCCATCCATTTGCCTGAGAATTTCAAGATTCCATTGTTTTGTTTTGTTTTTTTTTCTACTGAGTAGTACTCCATTGTGTAAATGTACCACATCATCTCCATCCATTCTTCAGTTGAGGGGCATTTAGGTTGCTTCCAGGTTCTGGCTATTAGAAAGAATGCTGCTTTGAACATAGTTGAACAGATGTTCTTGTATGAATGTGCATCTTTTGGGCATATGCCTAAGAGTGGAATTACTGGATCTTGAGGTAGACTGATTCCCATTTTCCCGACAAACTGCCATACTGATAAAGTGGCTGTACTTTAATTCTTAATGGTTTTGACTATTTTACTTTTGCCTGGAATCTGTAAACTACCCTCCTAAGCATCTGTAGACAGAATGTTATATAATATTGTCATGATATGAGTTGTAAAGGCCATCCTTGTCACTCTTAATGGCTTTAAACTTGTTATTTAAACCACAAGTCTTGCAATTGCTATTCTTTGATGATTTTGTGGTTTATGTTTTCTCATCTCAATGTATTTAAGTTGTGAGATGTGCTTTATTTTTTTTTCTCTTCACTTCTGTAGTTTGATGACTTTATGTGGCTTCCTGGCAGGCTGTTTCTCTCCAGAGGTGGAGGATCTAACTTTCTTATGTCCCTCTGAATCTGGCAATGAAAGCTAAGTAAGTTCTGCATGAGGCAAACATACCCAGGACCCAGGAGAAACAGTGAAGCCAGGTGTGTAACAAGTATCTGGCCATTCCCATTCATGGCAGGTTGGCTCAGGGGAGCTTGCCAGCTCACCCACGAGGAACACAGCACCACTAGGGAACTATGGTTACCCCGTATCAGAGATGATTTTTCCTGCCCATGGACATTCTTCTTCACATCCATGTACTTCCTTCCCCTGCTTTACAAGTAGTTTGTATATTGAGAGAGTTCCTTTTAATTTCTGTCTATCCCTTACAAATGATTTTCGGTTAATACTTTTTAAAAAGTCCTTTAAATGGTATTTTCCCAAATGAGCTATTGTAACTTCTTATTTTTATGTAAGAATATGATTCTTCTGACATGGCCTTCAGGATGACTTCTTCTTTCTTCCCTCTCTCAGCATTCAAGTGATTCTTTCCCCATTTCCTATACTCACCTTCTTCTCCAACACCTGGTGTTTTCCACCATTTCAGCTCTAAGACTAAGAAATGACAAAGTTAGCAGTCATTAGTGTTGATGATTCCCCATTGGGCCAGCGGCAACACTCCAGTTCTGGTTTGCATTGGAAGGTGTTTATATGACGAATACTTCAGGTAAACCTGTTTTCCCTAATAGGGAAATAGCATGTTCCCTATTAGTCACTTCAGCTGCATCTAATGCTGTTCAGGGTGAAGTATTCTGTGGATACATTTTTCCAAAAGGTAACTTTCACCCAGTCCTAGTTAAGATGGGGGAGAAGTTGGGAACCTGCTTTGCTTCCGAGAAGAATCCGAGATTCCTGCACTGAGTCTTAGGCATTTTCTTGGTTTCTTAACATGTAATTATTTCTGGTACTGGTAGGAAGAGAAAGAGAAATGTGTATTTGAGTTTCTTACCACCATTACATAAATTTATTATTATTTATTATTATCATCATCATATGTATTATTACTATTTATTATTGTCATCAACATATTTTATTATTTTTATTACTCTAAGCTAATAAAAATAATTTGAACCATTTTAGCAGTGTTTATAAATTTTACTTTTGCACATATACAGTCTTTCTTTATTTAGAGTGTAGTTGTCATTAATCCCTCCATTTTCAATATGAAGCATCTGAGATTCAGGCAGGTGAGATGGCGTCACCATGTCTCACAGCAAGCATGTGTGCAGTCAAGTTTGAACTAGCTCACCATTCATTCTTTGGCAACAGCGGCTGTTATTTTTCGTTGGGTATGCTTTATCGTTTTTACTCATTGCAATTTAGGCAATTCTTCAGGGAAGTAGAAAGCAAGTTGCAAGAAAATCAAGGCGTTCACACACCAATTTAGCAACTTGAACAGACGTTTCTGCCTCATTAAGTAAATGCCTAAGAAAAGAGAACCCACCAACACCCGTGTTTCTATATTTGCATCTCTTATATATTTTTCAAACTTAGACATCCTGGTAGACTTGATTGCAACTTTAAGGTTTGCTCCCTTATTTTGACAGCTTCATTCATATTTAATTTCAAGCCTTTTTTTTTTTTTTTTTTTTTTTTTTTTTTTACTGCTTCCATCTTCTTTCTGCATTAAGATATATGCTCTTCCTGCAACACAAAAGTAATGTAAGGTATCCCATATTCTAATTACCATCAAATTCCCTCTTTCTCAATTTCCTGTAACAGGAAGAAGGTGTGCTTAAATGTCACTGTCAGTTGAATGTTTTCCCATCTTTTCAGCAATAGTCCCAATTAGTTACTCATTCAGAAGTCTACAGCCTTGAGACAAATTGATGGAAGGGAACTTCTCACGTTGAAATATCTGTCATATGGAAAGCTAATCATTACCACAGAACATTCCTTTCACTCCCATTCTCATGGCGATGCCACTCTTGGATTCTGAGTTTCTGCTTTACTGTTTTGGTAACAGATTCTAATTTCTACTATACACTGGCAGTTTCTGTGCCTTGCAGTTCCAACAGTCTCAAAGGCCATTTGTTTTTCTGTCTTGTGCTACCATACTGATAGTTAGAGAGGGCATCGATTTTCTTCATTTGCTATACATGCCTTTGAATGTTTTATTCCAAATTTATCTTCCAGATTTCCAAACCAAGCTGTGTCAAAATGCTCAAGTTCACAGCTCCGCACCCCAAGTCTGTTACCATGTGCTTCACATTCCCTGTGTTTCTTGGTTTTCCCTTTTGGATTGAACTGGTTGCCGTGAAGAAGCCACTTGCAGAGTGGAGGTTTGGGCCCCCTTTTTCTTTACCTTGAACTTGAGTTTAGCTCAAGTTCAGAGCTTAGCTCTGTTACAGAGAGTTGATCATTCAAATATATGTTACTAAGTAAAAAACCTAGTCGTTTATGTATTATTTGGTCACTGAATTAAAAATTTTTAAAAAAATAATTATATTTAAGGAAAGAAACATAATGACTGCTTGGATTGTCTTATAACTATCAGAAATGAATGATTTTATAATATTTGGTCATGCATCTTTAGAGTCATTTTTAATCTGTAATTGTTATTTTTGCTGCATTTCTTGAGGTCTTTATGTTGATATGGCCCTATTGCACTTTTGCATGGTGGTCTTACTACAGTGAAGGACAGCACCTGTGGACACTGTAACACGTATCTGATGGAGTACATAACAAAGGTCATGTACCAGCCCAAGGCTGAGCCTCTGGTTACAGCCATCCAGAACCTCATGTCCTCCAGCATCTATAGAAATTCATCCTTCTTTGCTGTTTCCAGACTCCGGCAGCTATCAGTCACCATGTTTTGTCCTTTAGCTACACTCCTAGGACTCCTGATCTGCATGTGATGGACTACCTTAACTTTGTCTCCTAAAAGAGCATTGGGAAGGATGCTGGAACTCACCAGAAGGTGGCCATGATATCATCTTTGTCTCAAAATTCTCAATGTGATTCGATTAGTGAAGACCTGTTTCAGATTAAGACATGTGCATGTGACTTAAAAATCCACTGTGCAGCCTCTGAAATGGACCTTGCTTGTTTTTACTGCTGCTGTGGCTTGTAAAATGTAGGTAGAGTGACCTCTCAGAAGCTTATGGGATTTCCTTGGTAACCCAGGATATTGTGGCGTTTCCAAACACAGCTGTATCAGAGACAGCAGATGAGGTCTATAAGCTGAATTTCATTTGATGCCAACTTCGTGGGAAAGTGGTCCCTTTTATCAAGCTCACCACCTTTCTCCTTTTAATTATTCAGTGGTTCTCTTCAGGTTTCCATCATACACTCATTCATTTCACATTGTCATGGTACTTTTTTTCCTTTGTCAAAAAAAAAATTGCAGATATTTTTTCCCAAAGGATGAGATTTACTTTACTTTTTCATTAACTTCAAGTTTTCTTTGTTGAAAGATGTTACTTGTGTTTAATTATTTTTTTTCAGAATGTCCCTAAATTTTGAGGAAAGAATATAAAAAGCTATCTTCACAAACTACTTCATTCATTGCTTTGTGCTTTCAGGGTCCTCTTGTGTATTTTTCACAGTATGAAGGCTGTATAAAGGTGAAGACAATTACTGCATTCCTGGCAGTGTTTTCATTGACCTGGTGTAATTGTCTTGATTTTTGAACAGTGTTATTCCTGCTGTGTAATTGGTACACACTTTGTTTTATTTATTCTTTGTTGTAAATTCTACACTGCCAGGCATCCATATCATCCTGGGTGTATTATTGTTTATATTTCCAATGCATACATTTGACAGCTCATTTATTATTTAAGCCCTTTTATTTATAAGTAAAACACATTTTGTTTTTTTACAAGTCAGACTTGGATTGTCTTCCGTAAGCCAATAAAAGAAGTTTTCTTTTAATAAGTGAGCTAAGTCTATATTTCTTCTCAAGTTTTTAATGAAATGTACTACACCGAATATTGTATGTATATATATATATATATATATATATATATTCTATATCTTTCCTTCAATTGCCAGTTGCATTGCAAATTTAATTTTGAAGTTTTATTACAATTTTTATTTAGGAAAGTTCATCATAGTATAGTGACTTTTGATTACCTTTATTTTTTCCCATTTCCCCTCCAATTGAATGAAGTTCATTCTCTAGCAGACACAATGGCTTCTTCTGCACTGAACTGTAGTTGGCTTTTTTTTTTTTTTTTTTTTTTTTTGATGAAAAATTGTTTCTTCCAGATGACTTCGGGTGGGACTTAACAGTGGTTGTTGTGGAGTTTATACTTCCTGCCTTTCTCTTTATGGGACTTGGACTTTCTTGCTTGGAAGTTGTTATATTTTGATTATACCATACAACATCCAACTTTTCCTACTTCCTTCTGGGACAGTTTATTATATAGACCGTAGGCTTCCCTAGCCCCTATATTAGTGTGTTTTATTTTGAGTTTTTCATATTAGCATGAATTTTGAATACTAACACATTGCTTATAACTTGATTAGAAAGTATTTGCATACAGAACTATTGAACATGTAGAGAGCTATTTCAAGTACTATAAGAAAAATGGCTTCCAGATTACATATGACTATATCTGTAAAGTGTTTTACAAAGATAGTAAATCCTATTTATTCTTTTCCTCCTTCTATTAATCAAATAATCTTTTAATATTAATTCATGAAGCTGTACATTTTCTACATATGGTAAGTACAGACATTCAGTACAATTCAAATTATAATACACACCATCTTGGGGCAGAAATAGTGAAATCTATTTCAAGACAGATATACTTGCAACTCTTTATCACCATTTCACCTGCTATAAAAACCCAGAAATTTATTGGCTCATAGTGCTGATGGCTCAGGTTGGCATCTGATTGATACCCAGTGAGGAGCATGAGGCTGTTCTATAAGACACTGTGTGGCACCTGGTGAAGAGAATAAGATTACTGGCTTCAGTCCTCCTTCCTTGACCCAATTTTTGAACACGTGTATGTTAACATTTGTGTACAGTGTACAAACACAAAACCAACCTTGAGTATTTTTCTCAGCCTCAATACACCTTGTTAGGCAAGATCTTCCATTTGGTTTGTAACTCACCAGGTAGGCAAGGCAGATACTACCCATGATCCACCTGTCCCTGACATCTGTTGCTGGACTACCAGCTCATGCTATGAAACCTGGCTTTGTAAAAGTGGGTTTTCCAGGTTGAATGCACATCTTCTTCCTTGCAAGGCAAATACTTTATTAACTGAGGTTAGTTCCCAAGTCCTCTATTTCTTGGCCACTGATGACAATATTAGAACAATTGTCATCACTTTTGCTCATTCTAATAGTCACCTACATACAATGTTAACATTTAAATCACAGCTTTACATTTCCCAATGCATGAACTCTTGGGGAAAATATTTTTATCATAATATACCTAATAGGGATAATGATATAGCTCAGTTGGTAAATTGTTTGCCCACTTACTAAACTGGAGGCTCTGAGTCAGATCTTTTGCACCCCATATAGACCAGGTGTGGTGAATGATGCTAGGAATATAGAAGCAGGAGAATCAGGAGTTCAAAGTCATCCTCAACTACATAGAGTTTGAGGACAGCCTGAGCCACATGGGACCTTGTTTCAAAAATAAAGCCAAAATATACTTGAAAAAGAATAATATAATGGGATCTATGAGATTATACTACATAAGAATGTATAACAAGGGAACATGATAGAGTAAATAGAACTGATCAGAGAATCTCACTTTGTAGCCTCTGGTGTATGTTTAGTTACATCAAATTTCTTAATGTTGTTTGGTCATGGTTGACAGTGTTTTCAATAAGTGTTAAGCTAGTTCTTGAATCTTTACATGCAAATAGAAACTTTGATCTGTCTTGCAAAATATAAAACATTACAGGTTTTTTATTTACAACAAAGCTTCCAGAAAAATATTGTAGGAATGTCTTTGTACTCTAGCTTTCTTAACTCTGAGTGATGTGATACTATGTGGCCTATCATTGTTTTGTGGTACATAATAAGTTACAGTATTGAATTCTACCTAATTATTTCATCTGAAAATATTGTTAAGAAAATAAAAAAAGACAAGTGATTCACAGGCTGGTGGACAGTAATATGTCTTTCACTTGACTTAGTGGATTAATTACTGTGACATTGAGTCTCTCAGAGATCACTGGGCTTCTGGGCAGTGTGTCATTGGGAAAAAAATATATTCTAGCCTTAATTCTGTAAATGGGATTCCTTTCCAGGGTTTGATTTGAGAACCTTTTCATTCTTATAAACACATACAATATTTTATCATAAGTAATAGTAATCTTTTGTTTTCTGTTCTCAGATAATTGATAAAATGTGTTAATTTATTCACAAGTCCAGGATTTGCTTGACTTAAACAAGACAACTCACATGTTACAGATTTTAATGATAATACTACAAAGTAGTTCAGTTATAGGCTCTAAGCATCTATAGCATTATTTACATTTTATGGCAATATATGAAGTCCTTTTAGAATTTAGTTCATTTCTTATGTTATAAGTTCTTCTATATTGAGTTATGAGTTTGAAAACAACATCTTGTCAGGTTTAGCAAAAGTCTGTAATGATTCCTATAATTTGATGTGTGATCTTAAAATCAGATTTGTTTTCCAGCTAGCTTTATATCATTTTGTTTCTGTATGTATATACGTACACACTCATAAGCCCTCTCAAATATCACATTGTTTTGAAATGCCATGACAGCAACTGGAGTTATTGTGCTAACTCATCAAAATCTTTACATTTCTAATAGAAGCACCTGGAGTTGTGAAGAACTGAACTTGAAGAACCTCTAAAAAGTGATTCTGTAACTAGAGAGGGCTTTGTAGAAACATTTCCCTCTGGTTAGTATTTCCTGTTCTCCAACGGTGGTTCCTGACATTAACATACCCAAGCACACCAGGCTGTGCTTGCTTAGTTCATAGAACACCAGGGTTCTTACTTCATTAGCTGTATTCAGAAAAGTAAGAATCAGAAGCCTTGGTAGAGAGTTACAAGTTACAGGTTGTACTGTGGGGGAAATGAGAACAAAAGAGGGGATCAAGGAGTCCCTGCATGGATGTTTCCTTGGGTTACAATGTGTTGGGTCTGTCATGTTAGAACAAAAGCATTCATTCTGTGGTCAAAAAGGGAGTTTCCAATTCTTGATCTTAACTATGTAAGAAAGAACAAGATTGACTCTCTTGATACCCACTCCTGTCATCTCAGTGGGCAGAGCAGTACCTTGAATCCAATATGAAGATGATGACAGTTATACCAACTGTCTCCATAGCAACCTCATTCCATAATGAACACATATACTAAAAAGAGGTAGGCACATTCAGTAATTTCCTTTGGCCTAGCTCATCATTCATTCATGCATGCATGCAATATAGGATATGTAGTCAAATATATAATACACGTGCTTACAAACAATTATACAAATATACTTGTTTGTAACCGTTTTTGTTGTTTATTGTATGTGTTTGCCCATGCTAGTGTGGAAGTCAAAGTGCAGCTTAGAAAAACTGTTTTCTCCTTCAACTATGTGGGTCTATGTCAATTTCTGGCAGGTAGCTATCAGAAATATTATTTCATTGGGTAAAAGAGACATTTAAAAAGGGGAAGAGAGTATAAATTAGTGTTTATAACATTGTGTGGCTCATTCTTTTACTGCTTGAAAATCTTCATTTAAAAACATTCTTCCAAAATATGTTTCAACAGTGTTCTTTAACTACATACATGTGGATTATTCTAGGAGAAGCAATTATGGCTACTAACACCCTTCCTTAGTTAAATTCTTCCTTTGTCTGCCCTTCCTGCATGGGAAGATGTGTTCCATTATTTCTTTAATTCCTGCATAAGATGAGAAAGCTGTCTGTCTTTCCCAGTCCTGCAGGTGCTAAGATTTCTAACCATGAGAAGACCCCACCTTTCAAAGCCCCACTGAGAAGAAGGTTAACAGCCCTTACTTCAGTCTAGATTTTTGCTTTTTAAGTTAACGGTTCAGCTCTGGAAGCAGCATGGTTGACTATGGTAAGTGAGTAGCAGTGTGAAGATTTGTGTTCTAACAAACTTCTAAAACTATCATCATTTCCTTCCTGCCCTGCAATGGGAATATGCTTTTCCTGCAATGCCAGTTGGTTCATTGTATCAGTATCAGATCTCATGTATTCTTTTTATATAGCTCTCTCTGACATACTCAAGTATTCTCTACCACTAGCAATTCTAGTCTCTCTGATTTCTTCTTTCTCTTGGTCATACTCAATTTCTCCATTACCCCCTTTGTCCTGTTGTGAATTAGAAACTGAAATGGAAATGTAGCTGGAGGGATTGGAGTGTGTGTGATATCCAGAGTAGGAATGTTCAGGCTTATAATTGAACTTTAAGGATGTGAGGATGAAAGGGAAATGCTAAATATATTTTACTTGAAATTGAAAAGTGATTGTCAACAGAATAGAACTGAAAAGTCAAAAAGCATAGATTTCAGTATCAGCTAAGGCAAAAAATGTGTTTTGTATGGGAAACTGATAAATATTTCAGAATTTAATGATGGAAGATAGTAAGGAGAAATCAATGATGCTGTCTCAAATTGACTGGCTTTTATTTTTATAAATTTATAAGAAATATTTGATGTCTTACCCCTAGTAACCCTTAATTGGTCCATGCTCAGAAATAGGGAGTAAGATACCTAGTATTATTTTCTGATTTTTGTACTAGACTTCAACCTGATCCTCCTTTGTAGCTTCTATACAATTATACTGCACAGTAAATGTTGTAAAGCTATAAATAAACAATTAATAAATAAACTCACCACTCTTAATAAACACAATGCAATAGTATAGAAAGAATTATATTCTTTGTAAATTACATGTTGACCATACGAAATGAGTAGTTTTTGCTGGCTATGAGTAGTGCCCCCCCCCACCATGAAGGTTAACAAAACCAAGATTTAAAAGGACCAGATGGCTTACCTATTTAGGGTTTTCTTTGAGATGTCTTTTGGGAGCCTAATGCATCCTCTTTCTGGGAAATACACTGGTGCTGATCCATCACACAGTTATAGAAAACTAAGACGTACAACGTCCCTGGCAGCAGTTTGCCTATGCTGCTGTAATACTTCCAGACTTAACTTGGGAGAAGAAGTCTCTGGATAATTGTTGAATCGATATGTTGCCCTTTCTTTGTTGATTTGTGGAGGGATCAAGGCAATGATGTGAGTTATAAGATAATTGTTCTTTATTCTTTCTCTACAAAGTTCGGGGACAGCACCTCAGATGGTTGTTGACCCTTTGCATGCCCCATGCCTTGACTGTGTCCTCCTCAGGCTTTGTTTCTCTGTTGATTCTACTCCTGGCACATCTCTAATTCTTTGTTTTCTCTCTTTTCATAACTCTAGAACCTTGAGTACAGTAGCCCGCTTCTGGAAACAGGACAGTCAGGTCCTTCAGAAGAATTAGTTTGTTAATAATGATTAAATATCAAATGCTGTGTTTTTTGAGACTACTAAGGATTAAACAGAGATAAGGGATGGTAACTGATACTTGCTATCATGATAACAATTACACCAGTGTGGGTCAACGCAGGGCATACAATAGCTAAAATGTATCAAAATAATATTTTGTGATTTCCCTTATATGGGTAAATCATGCTTTGTTTCTATATTTTAATGCTACAATCATTTACGTTCTAATGTACGATATAATCTTGCACTCTCAGTTGTACATTTCTCCTCACAAAATGAGTAGTTACCCTCTCAACTGTTCTCTCTGGATATAGTGATTTCCACTAATTATAGTAAGGATTTCTTTATAGCAATTTTGGAATTTAACATTGTTTTCTAACACCCTTGATTGTGTGAAAGCCTTAACATTCTTCTTCAAAACACATGTGTATATGTGCATGGGAAGGTGTTGAATATATATGTGTGTGTGGGTGTGGGTGTGTGTGTGCACATGCACACATATGCATGTCTGTACATATGCATCTCTCTCTCTCTCTCTCTCTCTCTCTCTCTGTGTGTGTGTGTGTGTGTGTGTGTGTGTGTGTGTGTGTGTCCAGGAAGGCCTTTTGACAGAAGCTAAGAAGCTAAGATATAATCATTACTTGAGATGAGTAACAAATTATCCAAACCTAAGGTATGGTAATTTAGACAATATTATTAGCAAAGTATTGTGTAACAGGGTGCAGAGATACAAAGTCAAAGCCACTAGATTTCTGAAAAGATTTATCACTTTGAGCTATAAAAACTTTCCCCGGTTAATGGTATCTTTGGACAAGATATTTGAAATAATTTCTTTTCAGTGTTCAGCTGATATCCCAGCTCCCCACTACCATGCCGTCTTTGCTAACACCCTGTTTTAAAATGCTGTCATGTTTACTCTGTCCATTTTATTCATGACTCCTTCTGCAATGTTAGATATTAGCTACTGTACTTGTTGGGAAAAAGATATAACCCTAAATAAGGGATCTAAAAATACAGTACCTTGTCTTTTCATATGATTTGCCATTTATACACAGTAGATGTCCAATAAACATGTTGTTATAGCAGGATATTCACTAGCTTATGTGAAGAAACGAGGAAAAATTGAAATGATTTGTGATGGAGATTGGTTTGGTTACATATTATGAATGACCCTTATAACACTCACATTTTTTTTCTTTAGTTGAAGAAAATGCTAATTACAGTATTTGGGAAATACAAAATTTGTTAGGGAACAAGTACAAGAAAATAAAAATTAAGTTGTACAGCCATGCTTGAATACTAATCTTAAGTTGTTTCCCTTAAAATATTTATTCACTCTTAATAGGAAGGGAAAGAACTAGACACATTTACTTGTATTCTAAATAATAAAGCAAGAGGACCAGTATTTGTAAAATAGTATATGAGGGCCTCCAAAAGCATACCTCCTTTGCAAGAAAATTGCAGAGACAAGGTGACTCAGAACCCTAGTATTAAGCAAAGGCTGTGAGCCCTCAGAGGATGTGATCCTCTGAACAGGCAAGCTAAAAGAAATAGGAGAGCAAAGTGAGAGCTGACTTTGAAATGCACTGCTGACTTTTTCTTCATTCACCAATCATTCTGGAGGCCTTGCAAACATCTCTTACAGCCATGGCCACTGAGATACCCATATACAATAAGAGGCATCCTCAGAGGAAAATATGTCACAGAACACAAACCAGCATTCTGTCTGCAGTCATGTGATTTTTGACCAGTATAGCATGGGAATTCTATGAAAAACAAAACAAAACACAATGTTTTCAACATTTGGGGAAAACTGGATATCTACATGGAAAGAAAACATGAAATTGGATTCATGCTTTAGAGTTCATACTAAATGTTATTCAAATAACTCATAGATTTAAATCTAAGTTTTTAGAAAAGATTTAAACAGTGTTTTATTGAAGTCTCCCAGCACTTTCTAAATGCCTGCTGAATAAAATATGTTTCAATTTGGAAACAGGTTAATCTATTGAGTTTCTCCATATCATTGAAAGGAAAAAAAAATCTTTGCATTGTAGATGATTGTAGACATTGTTCAGTTGTCTGCTTTCTAAATTCTTCTACCTTTAAATGAATACTTTAAACAAATGCTTATAATAATATTGCAGAAATAGATCACATTTTATACAAATATGCATTATTCTTCTTACTGCAATCATATAAAACATTGTAGCAGGATTTGTAAACCTGTTTCCTTGGAGTAGAAGCTCTAAATATAAGTTTTAAATAGAAAAAGCTTAAACAAAAATCTTGAATGCCAAAATAATATAAATTTGATTGGGGTAACATAAAATTAGACATTTGTGTTCCAAGGGGCACACTCAGAAAATGAGATGATAATCTATAAGATTAGAAAATACTTTAAAAACATAAATACTTGGTAAGGCAGATATGTGTTATTATACATAAATAATATGTGTCATTTAAAAACACAAGTGGCACATTTAATGATGTGGCACTCACTTTGTTTCTAATGAGAGAAATAAATAGAAAACAGCAATACAGGTTTCTAGCATCATGGGCCACTAGAGAATTTCAAACACACGTTACACTAGCTGCGGAGAAATTTGAAGCCAAAGACAACAAATGTTGATCAAAAACCAGAGAAATTGCACTGTTAGTGAGTGTACAACATTAACTCATATAATAATAATAATTGTACTCCTTTTATGCTTGAGATAAAGTTAAAATCCCATAAAATGTTAAACTAGTGCTATGACACCTTTGGTAAGGTGGGACAGTCTGAGGAGCAGGAAGATTGTTTACTTGTAGCGTTGTCTAGACAGAACAAGGTAAGCTGACCCACAAACTTCCATTGCCCACACAGCAGACAACTTGCCAAGAAGGATAGAGGAAATTTTCCACAATCTCCCAACCTTCGAAACAGAGACACAGTCAATGGGAGCTGACAAAGGGAGAACCAGGTTGTTTTATATTTTTTAATTATTTTTTGGCCCTTCATTTTGTATGTATGGGTGTTTTACCTGCATGGGTGGCATTGCACCATGTGCATGTATTTCCCATGGAGGCCAGAAGAAGGAAATGGGGACCATGGAGTGAATTGGAATAACAGATTGTGGGTAACTAGGGTTCATCAGTGTTGAGTCAGATCTTTAGTAATCAAAACCATGTTCTTCATTTGTTTATTCTGTTTTTCTTTAAATTATTTTTTAGGGAGGGCAAGACACCAATTCTGTGTGACAGTGGTCAGCCCTAAACATACATACACACATACATATATGACCACTTAGTGTTATATTCATCTATCTCTCTATCCATCCTTCTTCTCTCCATCTGATCATCCTTATGTCCATCTGTCTGTCCATCCATCTATCCTACTAGGTCCAGTTAGTAGATACCACACACACACACACACACACACACACACACACACACACACCTCAACATATATATAAAAAATAATGAGAACAGGCCTTGAATTCATGGGGGGCGATCCATGATGGGTATGTTGGAGCTATTGCAGCAGACAGAGGGAGGGATGGACATGGAGTAAACACAGCATACTCAATGAATTAAATCCTCAAATACTTTTTAATGATTGTGTTAGAAGCAAGAGATCCCCTTGCTAGATCACTACCTTCATCTCCTCTAACCTTCAGATTGTGCTTTATCACTCTTCTTTCCACGTTATTTCAGTGATTTTCCCTCATAGCCCAGAAGCATACTAAACCAATGAAAATCAAAGGCAGGCTCTTGCTCGACAGGAGAGAGTTTACTTCATTTTAATGTTGCTTCTTTCTCTTCTTAACGTAAAATTTGTGTTGTCAGTTGTGTTGACAATTTCACTTGTCCTGAGTGATTTAATTTTCAACTGGTAACAGTATTGCTTTTCACAAACAGGCATTACGGTGACGAAGTGGCCACCTGAGAGTGAGAGTTGTGTTACCTGTTTTCTGTGTGGTCCTCGGCAGGCTTCCTGAGTCAGAATAAATATCCGATGACTGTCCAGTTCTGACAGTTGTGTGGCTACACCCACATCTTATGCTTTGCTTACTCGTATTCCCCTTTCCCTCCGTTGATTTCCCTTCCCCAATTAACTCAAAATCTATACAGCACGTTAACACAGTCTGCATTCTGAAGTGGCAGAGCAAATTGGTTAAGCTGGAATTAATTCATAAACTCATTTATAGGATTATGGAACAGAAAGAGGGGGAGGAATTTTTTCTGCATTAAAAGAATGCATTTTTTCTGTTTTCTTTGTGCCTTTATAAAACAAGGTGGGGTGTGGAGTTGGAACTTGAAGGTCAATCTTATTTCACATACTTATGTTTGCTTTTCATCTGTTAGTATCTGACTTCTGTTTTAATGAGACAGTGAACCCTGTAGGTGGTGATGAGTGGCAGATGAGGGAAGAGGAAAGACCTTCCCACAGCCTTGCTTTAAGTCTCTAAAGTCACATGTGTGAGACTCCTTAAAGACAACCCTGCTCACTCTCCAATTTCTCCCATCTACAGTCAGGGACATGTCCCATATTTTTAAGATTCCCCTCTGACTGTAGTCTCTCATAGTCAACAACACTTATTTTCTGATTTTCCCAGGTGTGAGAGTTGCTGAAAATACAAACACCTTTTGCTTTGTGACTAGGTTTCTATTCATCCCCTTTATCATCATGACTATGACTATACACCCTTTATTGACCATAGTGTGTTCTCTGATGTCATTTATATTTTGTAATTTAAATATATTGGCCTTGAGTGCCTCAAATGTAAATTTCCTGAAACCAATTTAATTTTTCAGGGGAGGGGATTCTTCGAGACAGGTTTTTTTTTTTTTTTTTTTTGGTATAATTTTGGAGCCTGTCCTGGAACTTGCTCTGTAGACCAGGCTGGCCTCAAACTCACAAAGATGGCCAAATTTTTTTCATTGCCACTTTTGCTTTTTCTTTATGTCTTATTTCTCATTTCTTTATGAATTGTGTTCTTTGAGTTCCTAAATTCATGTATTTTATTTTAAAACATAATTGCATCATTGCAAGACAATTAAAGTACATTTAAGATAGACATACAAATGTAATTTGGAATGTTCTATTCCTGTATTCTGTGTAGTAGAGTTACTGTTTCAGAATCCAATGTCTTCTGCCATTTTTGCCTGTAATTGACCCTCAACTATTACTCTAAAAAGGATATCTCCAAATAACTTTCTGAGTCTTTATATATTTTAAAATGTGTGTTTTCACTATCTATTACAGTGATAGTTTGTATCTGTTTTATAAGACTTTGAAGCTAGTATGCTTCTGTCTTGTGGCATCTAGATTGCTGTCAAACTTCACTTTGGTCCCATCAGCATCATTCCCTTGGTTGTTCTGTTGTCATATAATATTTAGTATTTCCCTTTCTGTAAAGCCATGGATGCATTGTAGGCTACTGGCCCAGCTCTGGTTCTATGTAGGTATTTCCCAAGGATGAATTTGTTTAATGTTTCATTCCCCAACACAAGAACTACCTTTTGTATTTCTATAGGAATTAAAATATGTTTGTAGATCATAGGCCTTACAGAATCCCAGCATGGGGCCTGGATTTACTCAAAGAATGTTTTTCATTCTAATATCTGATACACTATGGAACAATAGTTCTAGTAAATTAAGACTCCTCAGTATTTATTTTATTTCTTTATGGTCCTTGTTAGAAGCCACCCAGTGTTGGACTTTGCAGATGGCTCAATAGATAAAGTGATTTCTGAGCAAGTGTGAGCACCTCAGTTGACATTTGCTGAACACAAGTGTTTAAATGCAGCATCATTTACACCAGTCAAGAAAGAGAGGCAGAGCAAGAAGTTCATCAGTAAATAGAAGAGGAGTGTATTGGTCTGTGTGTGAATATATGCATATATGTGAGATTGTACATGTGAATATGTGAGTATGTATGTATGCATATGTCTGTGCACATGTGTGAGTGCATATGTGTAATTCTATGTGTATAGGCAAGTGTGAGAGTGAATGTGTGTATGTGTTATCATGTGTGAGTACATGTGGGCATGTGTGTGTCTGTATGTGTATATGAGTGTGCATGAGTGTGTGTGTAGGTTTGGTGTGCATTTAGGTGTGAGTTTCTGTATATGTATATATTCATTCTCCAATAGGTATTATTTAGGCTGAAGTTAGAAGGCTCTCTGGACAGTTATGGCACCATATAGGAAATTGTGCTGAGTGTAATAAAGTTATAAGATACTTGGATGCATATTAATCCATAAAAAATTAAAAATACAGGTACTTAGAAACAAAAATTATAGTAGTGTTCCTCAGAAATGAGTTGGTAGAGAACAAGGAGAAAAAAATGATAAAGTACTCCAAATTTTAAAGACTGTAGGGGAACACATCTATAGAATTAACATGCCATGTAAGTGATTGTGGTTAAATTTATATAAGTATATAAGTATATATTTCATGTAGTACAATTTTCATGTAGTTCAATGCCCTTGAACACACTTGTGCACACACGCATGCATACAATGAAGTACTGAGTTATGCGAGAAGATGGTCTGCTGACTGGATTGTGGTAAGCATTATTTCACTCTGTGTTTAAATAATAGTATTGTGTTGTATAACAACTTTATACAATGAAAATAACACAGTTTGGTTTTAATATTCAAAAGGAAAACCACAACAAAGAACCCTGGATAAACACAATGTCCATCATTAAGAGAATAAAAGAATGAAGCAGCAGTAAACCTTTGTCCCTATGGATGCTGAGTCTCCCTAGAAGAATGAGCAAATTATCAGTGTCCTGTTTCCATTATATTTTAGTTAATAATTATGATGAGACTTACATAGCACTGAAGAAGGTCTCACTCATTTTTGCCAAAAGCTCGCCGTGATGAGGCCTGATCATGTCTGTCTTCCATCTTATATGGATTCACTGTCAAACAAAAGTCTTAATTAAGTTGGAGAATAAGATTGTTTTCTTGGCACAAATGTTTTAGGATTCTTTCTGTACCCAGTTTATAAAAATGAAATATAATGCCTGAGGGTACATTGTGTTGACAGAAAGAAATGATCCAGTGAGGTTCCTGGAGGCTCAACATGGCAAGCATACATATTTGGCTATTAGTTTTAATCTCTCTTGATGCCTTGATTCACTCATAAAACATAAGGAGGTTGCTTCCCTGAGCAATACTTGGAAGACTAGAGTCACGGGGCAGCTGCCCATAAAGTAGGTTCTTAATGCAGAAACAGGAATTGCTTCTAAACAGAAAGGAATCAATTTCCCAACTGTAAGTGGCTGTTGAACGAAATGGCACGTTTTATAAGTAACTGAACATTCCACCGAGAAAAAGGCTGAATTCTTCTGAGGACAGGATGGACAGGGGCATAGGAAAGGAAGACCATATTGATCATGCTCTGGACTTAGTCTTTCACTGGGGTGATCTGAATCTGTAGCAGACTGGATTGATGCAGTGAACACAGCCCCAAAGCACACCCAGCACTCTGCTCATGCCACACCAGACTGTATTTATTGTCCATGTTTTATCTCTATAATGAGTAGAGCTGTGGATACTTGGTACCTGTTAGGTCATTATATTAACTCTGTCTAATTGATAGACATTGAGGAAAGTTCAATTCCAAAGCACTACACCCTAGTGCTAGCAATCCCCTAGGTGCTAACCTAGCACCTAGGTTAGCAATCCCCAAGCTCCACATTGATTTTTCTTATTGTGCTAGAATGTTTGCCCCACAGTGTAGCAAGAAAAGATACTCAGATCCCTTCAAAATGTTTCCCTGGAAACTCCAACTTCCATATAACCTCTGACAGAGGGGAACCATAAGAAGAGAAGTCAGTCTCTGACTCCACTATAAGAATATTTCTGGATTCCACAGACATACAATGTAGCAATCCCCTTCTTCCTTCACTTAGAAGATTCTTTAAAAAAATAGATTTAATCTTCACTTTCAGATGGCACAAATCTTTGTTATGGGGCAGTACTGAAAAATGTGGATAATCTGTTAGTCATGTGTTCCAATAGCCTCTTCCTCTACTGTGTTATGCAATGTTCTTGTAGTGGGCAAGAAAGTAAGTCTCTCCTCTTTTATTCTGAACTCAAATCCTATCATACATCCAACAAATATTTTTCTCATTATATTTTTTCAAAGTGGAAAATAAAAGATGTATGCATTGTCATGGCAGTGAATGGCTCACAAATAAAAATAAGAAAAACAAAATAGTTTGGGTTAATTATGGGACTGAAATTTTGTAAATTATAGCTTTTCCTCCTAGAGTGACTTTTTACCCAAGAACCAATTTGTGAGACTTAACTGATGTATATCATTAGATGCTATCTCAGCAAATGATAAATAATAAAGGTATTCAGAATAAATGACACAGAGTTGGTGAGTGTGGGCGGTTGATTAGCTCTCTTTACTCTACTCACTGCAGGGAATTAATGACAATTTCACTTCCTGTACCTTGACAGCTATCCAACCAGCCCGACAGAAATTTTTCTATTAAGCTAAATGGCATAATGTCCAAGAAATAATCATATGCAAATATATTCAGATCCTCACTTTCCGTCCTTGTGCATTCTGCTGTTGATGATGTTGTGTGTGCTGATTATATCCCACAGAGTCAAATGTGCCCTGCAGAAAAGCCACTTAGGTGCCGAGTTCATGTGTAAAATGGACACATCATTAATATTACAAAGTTTAACCATGATTACAAATATTGCATATGTACCCATTCTCCTCATGCTTGTTCAACATGCAGATAAAACACCTGGAAATGAATCTCATTGACTGTCATCCATGAAGCTGTATCCCTGTCTTGTCAGATGACCACGGGCCACCTCGGCTGATAATTTAACTTGTGCTTCATTTTCTCTGTGAGTTGGCTTAAGGCATGAATCTTTACAGCAAAACCTCACTAACTCCACTTGCATCTGAAGCTTTGCTCACAGATTGTCTTCTTGCGGCTTCTCTGTGATCTTGCCTGGTTTGGGGGAGAAAGGTCACCAGGGATAATCCATTCCTCCTCCACTAGTAGCTCAGCTGCTGGTAGAAGATGACAAATAATGCATGTTTTTGTCTGATCCTCAAGTAGATGTCAGCATCTCATGGCTGTCAGTGGCTTTTCTACAATCATACAGGTGACAGGTGGCTGAGCTGACTAGGACTCCATTTGTACACTGCACTCATTTCCATTTCTGGAATTCACTGTGACTACTACTTACATCTCCTGCTATAAACAGGAGGCTGGATTCTGTATCCAAACCTTATAGATGATTCCATACATGTGAATGCATTGTTTGCTCTTCTGATACCTTTAGTTTACTTCTGAGGTGAGCACAGGCCACATTCCTGCAAGTAGCAAATTCTGAATAGGACATATCACTCTGAAAGCTTTATCAAGCTTCAAGCTTCCTAATCTCTTATGTTGGTAAAGAGGACAGTTAAGTTTCTGATTTATAAAATGTCTGTTAACCTTAAAACTTAACAAGACAATACTTTGTGGACATTTTAAAAAGAGGAAGAAAAGAAGGAAGAAAAGGGAGGTGTCTTGATTTGCTCCTTGCTCTGTGCTGGGAGACTTTGGGAGGAAGTTGGGTACTGGCCGGTGTGTCACACAGTGTTACCATTTGTTTCAGCTATATCACAAAGGCAGAGTATAAGAAATGTAGGGAGTAGAAGAACTAAGGTTACATTGGAGCTAAAATGAAGACTTTTGACTTAATAGTATGCACACATACACTGCTCAATAGGTTCTATATATACACATATATGTGTGTGTAATTTATGCATATTTATATATTGTGATACCTATTTAATTTAAATGATTTATATCATATATTCAGACCATGTTCTCTGTTTTGTATCTTTGTTTTACATAGAATTCCATTATGTGACCCTTCCATAGTGGATTATTATATTTCAGGTTAAAAATTTACATTTACTTACTAAAACAGATAGAATTCATGCAGTAGTTTCAGAGTCTGCACTATGGCCCCTATAAGGAAAATACAGACTGGACTATCTCCAGAATCAGACTTTGTTCTGATACAGTGATTTGTGCATTGTGCTTTCTGAAATTTTAACACTGTGGTTATTTAGGACATTTGAATTTGTAACAGCTTTGCATCCCTTTTTTGGGTGAATTATCTGCACCATTCTAAATTCTGTGATGATGTGTTTCATTTTATACAAGATGATGGCCAGTATATTTGTCTACCTCTCTCTCTCTCTCTCTCTCTCTCTCTCTCTCTCTCTCACACACACACACACATGCACAGTCACTTGGCTGGAGTTCCCTTCTGCATTTTCAGTTATTACCATTTTCATTGTGAGTAGCTAGAGTTTTTCAGATGCACACTTTTGATAAAAATATTTTAGGAATAATTACATGTACAATATGTAGTGTTACTACTAAGTATGACATTACTCATCTTGAATAAGTATGAGAATCTAAGTAAATCCCGTGCCATTCTTTGAACCATATGTTTCCTCATCACTGCAAACTCCCTGATGTTCCATACGGCCATACGGTGCCAAGAGCTGCCAAGAACTGCCAAGAACCCTCACTTCCTTTGTACCTCCAGAACTTGTATCCAGTGTGAATTTGTTTGTACCAATGTCTTGTGCATTTGATGAAATTTGTTCTTAATTTGAATGCTTTTCTGCATACGGATTCTGTGTTTTCAAGGTTTTTGTTTGTTTTTAGCAGTTACTAGTGGTTTTGTCACGTTCTTTTGCTTTGTAGCATTTTTCTCCAGTATGAGTTCTCTGGCGTTAATAAAAATGTGAAGAGAAGCTGATTTTTTTCTTACACTCTTTGCATTTGTAAGTCTCTCTCCAGCACACACCATGAAGTGCTGATGACTAGAGTGTAAAGAACTGTTAATCATTTGCCACACCTTTTAGTTGGATGCAGTTTCTGTCCAGCATGAATTCTGTGGAATGAGCATGGAATAACTATCCAAGTTCTCACAGCAGTGTTTACATTTTTATGTTTCTCTATGACTTCTGCATTTATAATACTTTCTCTCTTATATTTTTGTTGGTTTAGAATTGACAAACTGAGTCTTTGCATAATTCTTCACACCTATATGCATTCTTGGCTAAGTGTATCTTGATGTTTACTAATGAATCTTTACAGCAAAACATCACTAACTCCACCTGCATCTGAAGCTTTGCTCACAGATTGTCTTCTTGCAGCTTCTCTTTGATCATGCCTGGTCACTTTAGGGGCTCTTGAGTATGAATTCTCTGGCTTGTTTTATTGTTTGTTTGGGGGATTATTTTCTTTCTTTTTGTTTTTCTTGTTGCTGTTTTGGTTTTCTAGGACAGGGTATCTCTATGTAGCCCTGGCTATTCTGGGACTCACTATGTAGATCAGGCTGGCCTTGAACTCTGCCTGCCTCTGCCTCCCAAGTGCAGGAATTCTTCTCTGCCTTTGTCTCTGTCTCTGTCTGTCTCTATCTGTCTGTCTATCTCTCATTTCAGCACTACTACATACTTTCCCGCATTGGTATCTATGGTGTTTTCCTGCATTGTAAGCATGTTTGTGTTCAATGAGGTAGCTTAGCTTTAAAATCTTTTCTATGTACTCTATTTTTGCTAATTTTCTTTCTAGTATGAATTCTCTGGTATCGATCAAGTTGTGCACATTTAAAGGCTTTGATATATCCTTTATAGTCATAAGATTTTTCTCCAGTGTGAATTACCTTCTTCACTTTTTTAGAATGATCTGCAAGTTTTCAAAGCCTTGTGTGTGGTGAGAAGACATGGCCAGGTGCATCACTATGCCTTGTGTCTCTTCACATTCTGGGCATATTTCCTTGACCAGAAGTGAGATCAAGCATGCCTTATGGAAAGCAAGGCCTGATGGCCTTTTTCACAGAGGCTGAACGAATCCTTGGCAAGGTGTCTTTTTCAATTGAGGAAGTCATCTGTTTCAGCTCTTCTTCATTTAGTCACATTTAGTCATTCCTCTCCTGGGAGCAAACTAGGGAGACAATGTCTCTACAATCTGCAAGTATCCCATCCCCACACAAATTCCACCACCAGCAATCCAGTTATTTTGATCCTCTGGAGAGGGATCGGAGGCTGCTTTATTGAATGTCAGCACCTATGTGTTCAGGTTTCTGTGATACCCTGGTGTCCTTCAGAGGAATGTACCAGATCTATAAGAACATGTGGTGGAAAATACTTCAGAAGACAGGACGCAAGGACAGAGCCTCAGCCTACACATTGATTTAACAACCTCATTTTAATGATTTCCATTAGCGATTTTATTTTTTCTAAAGAAACCAAAAGCATATGCATGTGCATATACTATGTGCTTGGTTGTATGGCTGTGTTATTACTTTATGCATATATCTATCCATAAAAAAAAACACAGGGCTAGTAATGAGAGTTGGATTTAGAGGCACAGTTAATGGTCTGAATGACATTTAGCACTGCCCTCAGGTTTGGCTATACCTTTACTTAGCAGCAGTTTCTGACCATTTTAACTAGAACAGATGATGCAAGACTATGAGATTTTTGGATCATCTTTGGTATGAACTGGCTCTTATCACTTAAACTTTGTTATATCCTTTTGTTGACAGACTATTGATACAAAAGTATTGTTGCTTTAAAGCTACTATTGTTTCAGACATTTTGTTTTGAATTATACCTGTGTTTATGTCTAAGATGTGCACATGATTGTAGTGCCTTACTGGCCAGAAGAGGGCATCAGATTCCATGGAATAGATTTATATGTGAGCAGGTCCTGGGAACTGAACTTGGGTCCTCTGCAAAGCAATGTTTCTTCTTTAGCACTGAGCCAACTCTTCAGTTTCTAGATCATACTGTTAATGAAAACCATGCTAAAACATTTTTTTTAGATATTAAGTATATACACATTATTTTATAAGTATAAAAGTGTTAAGCTTATCAGAGATATTTCTTTTTCTAATAACTAGATGTGATTCAGGTATTGGCTACACCATTGATATTTGTTGCTGAATTTCACCATAATTATATTTTCAGGAGACAAGGAGAATCTTCGCTTTACATTATATGATCCCATTTGATGACCAATTTCTAAGCAGTCCTAAACATTGCCAGTTTCTCCATGCTAATGTGCCCTTTGGGAGAGGATACATTTTCTTGCTGTGATGTCCATATGCTGTGAGCAGACAGCCACAAGATCACCTGCTATTCACTGGCTGACAGTTCTTGGTAAATTGGCTTCACAATGGATAGCAGTTTGACCACGTCTACAGAGTGCTAATAGGTTAATGAAATGTTCTGGCCTACTTTGATTCAGAAGTTGAACAGGCTGCAAAACTGAGATGCATAAAAAAATAGCTCCAGCAATTTTAAATAAAAAGAGTTTACAATTAGGAAAATCACCTACCATCTTGACTGATCATTTCATTTTAAAATTGGGTGTAAGATGGTGAGGAAAGTTTAAGATATGTTTATTTGATGAAATGAATCTCTTTTGTATGGATCTGAAAGTTAATAGATGAAATATATATGTGTGTGTATGTATATATATATATATATATATATACACAATATATATATATATTTATGTACAAACATGTATATGTAGGCAGGTTTTTCAATTCTATTTTTAGATGTACTCCACTATTTAGGAATTGACCTCATCTATTATTATTAGTAGTAGTAGTATTACTATTATTATTATTATTTTGGTTTTACGAGGCAGGGTTTCTCTGTAGCTTTGGATCCTGTCCCAGAACTAGCTCTGTAGACCAGGCTGGCCTCAAACTCACAGAGATTCATCTGCCTCTGTCTCCTGAGTGCTAGGATTAAAGACATGAGCCACCAATGCCAGGCTTAGGATTTTTGTCTTCAACGATTTCACCCAATTTTTTTCACATGTTCACATAACATCCATGGTCTGAATACAGTTTTCCCTTTATATTCACTGCATTGTCACCTCTGCTATGTGTGAAGAACCTAGCCATCTCCTCACTACACATCTTCCCTACAGAGGTGGTGTCTAAGGAATGTTCCATTGGCCAAGTGCATGGGAATGTCTCATATTGCAAAACAAAACGTCAAAATTAAACATCTGTGGAGTACAGAGGGAACAATAAAGAGAACAAAAAGAAAAGTGTATTTTTTTAAAGATTTATTTATTATGTATACAGTGCCTGCAGGCCAGAAGAAGGCAACAGATCTCATTACAGATGGTTGTGAGTCATCAAGTGGGAATTGAACTCTGGACCTCTGGAAGAGCAGCCAGTGCTCTTAACCACTGAGCCATCTCTCCAGGGCCCAAAAAGTGTATTTGTATAAATGTCCATAAAAGCTAACAGTATGTATGATCCTAATTCTGTGATTTGTTATTAGAAATACACAAAGTATTTTCAACGAAATAAGTGGGTCCAGCTTCATAACCACTCTCTGTTCTGTGGCCTTCAGAACAATAGGGTGCAGGTCAAGATGTCCCTGAAATATGTATTGCCATATTCTTTCTTAGGACATTAGCATCTTCACTCTTGTAATAACTCTTGTAATAATTTTCTCTGGTTTGTTCTTTGTAGAAATTTACCTTTTCTCTAACCTCTCCTAAGACAGCTTGTAAAATAGTCTCTACCTTTTCAAAATTCCCATCAGGATTCCATAACTACTCATTCTTACATCTGTTTTATTATGATCTTTGTAATTAACTCACCAGGATTCCTAGTGTACATTGCTTTGCCAAGGAAGAAGTTAGATAGCATAATGATGCTGTGATGATCCATTTCTAAACGGTGAAGTCAGTCTAGTGAAGTTGCTATTCTCTCTGGATAATATTTTAGTGGGGGTCTAATTTACATAGTGGGGGCAGCTGAAATTTTTCCTATGTTTTTAATCTCTATTACTCTTAGTGTAGAGTACAACATGCTTGAAATATGTTATAGAATTTGGGAAATTGTCTACTGTAAACAGTCTCATTTTAATTAGCATATATTGATTGTGTTCATGAATGAAACAGGTGTGGTGTTCCATGTATGTATGCAGTCTGTGTGGGCCAACTGTAAATTTCCCTAATCCCATAAACTTTCTAGTCTCACATAGTCACTGTTATATTTAGAAGTCAATTTGTTTTAGCCTTTTCTGTATCTGACTGTTTTAGTTAACATAATCCTTTCAAAGTTAATCATGAGTCTGCAAATGACAGGATTTCTTTCTTCTTTGTGGGTGCGTGAATATGTACTGCTTTTTCTAGCAGTCTGTTGACTGCCACCAAGGCTGATTCAAAGTATCCGGGATTGTACATAGCTCAGCAAACAGTTTGACCATGCAGGCAACCCTTTGATATGCCCATGGCATTTCTCTCAGTTTTATATTCAGAAGTAGAGTAGTTGGATTGCTGGCAGTTCTGTCTCCTTTTGTGTATGGCATGGTGACTTTCATGCTACTCTTTGTAATAGTCATCATCATTTATATTCTTGGCATTGGTGTATGAGCTTATTTTTCTCTATATTCTGGTCAACACATTTTCAGAGTCACTGGGAAAAAAAGATACCACTTGGTGAAGCAGACCAAGACCAGTATGGTAGAATCTTTAACTTTACCTCAAAGGATAATCTAATTATAATAACTGAATATTAATAATGATCAAGGTAGTTGTATTCATTGCACATCATCTGTAACTGATAATATGTCCTTATATTGAAATCATTATAAAAATTTATTGAACTTATGTCTGTGGCCTGATTTTATATTAGCCATATACGTAGAAAAGCCATCTTCCTCTGTTTATTCTAACTGTACCAGGCACAATTTGTAGCTGAATGAACTAAGATGTAGAATTTTAATTGTGTACTGTCAAGTAGCAATGTGAGATGGAACCAGCATTCCCACATAGGCTCTGGTCTCAGGTCACACATGTTTGGTCATGTCACTCCTTCACTAATAATGGGAAGTCTTGCTTTGCTTCCTCCCATCTTTATTTCCTTGATCTTACTTACTCCAATCCCCTCTCCTCCCAATTTCATTAAAACCGCTTGTCACATAGCTGGCACTCTTGTGTTTGGTGCTTGGCATTTGGTTTAGAAAATGTCTCAGGCACATTCACAGTAATCATTGCATGCTGGGAAATTGCATCCAGGGAGGAACTGTGAGATTAGGGGCCACCATCAAGAAATAGCCTTAAGACTCAATGAGGGGACAGTGGCTGGGTGGAACACCGGGTCACTATTGCAGCCTGCCTATTTGGCATTTGGTAAACATTAACCACTGAGCTGCAGAGGTGCCTCAGTCACTAGAGACTACCTGCTGAAAGCAGACCTGGCAGGATAGTGGCCCAGCAAGAGCCACCTTCCAGCCTGCAGGCACCCTGAGCCAAGCCTTCTGTGGAGGAAATGGTTGCATTGTATTATCTGGGACTTCATCCAGCATGGGCCCATCAGAGGAGATTGCCTCATCATGTTATTGTGAACTGGCTGGGGTAAGACCGCAGGTTTTCCTTCTCTGAAAATCAACCCGCAGCGATTCAGCATTGATGATGCTTTAAACTTAGAAACACATTGATTTCTCTGTCCTCCATCATGTTCTCTGGTCTCAGGAGAAAGAGAAAAATCCAGGGAGTTGTAGTGATTATACCTCATCATCACCTAGTGTCTATTGTCCAAATCCAATTGCAGATTAATGTGGTAATAAATTTGTAATAATACTCCTGGTTGTTCCCATCAGGAGTGACTCTAGTTTGCCTGGTCTCCCACTCAGTCCCAGGAAAGCCATTATTAACTTAAAAGAAGTCCAAGAAGCCGCCTAACAACATTTCAAAAGATAACTCAAAAGGTGTCACTCACCACTTTAAGTAATACTCAGTTGTTGCAGGACTTGTGTGTGAAAGCCTATGACAGTCATGACAAGGCCCCTGCAGTCCAGGATTGATAATCAGAGCTGTAACAGCCATTGTTCTGTATTATGACCATAAACTGAGCTGTTTTGAGACTTTAAAATATATTTTCTGAATCAACCATCAGCACAGCTGTAAGAGTATAGGAAGAATATGCAGTTTGTTTAATTGACAGTGTCTGAGAGTGAATCACAGTCCAGTTCCTTCACCCATAGAATAGATGAGCAGCAACATGTCTCTCTCTTTTGTATGCTGCATGCATTTCAAATACTTTCAGTCTTCATACCCATCATCAAAGTCAGCTCACTTCTTACCCTAGCATAAATCAGCCCTTCAATGAATTCATGGAGCTACATCATAGATAATCACACAGTTACAGTCTTTGAGAAGTAAACCTAACTGTATGTAGTTTCTGTATTCTGTATTATATTTTCCTTTGTACTTTTTGAAGAACACACACCATGTGTTAAAAATGACCTTTAGTGTTGAACACAGTCGGTTATTTGTTGTACTCAACCAAAATAGATTGCTGGTAATGAATAACTTTGCTCTGGTATTGAGGGTAAAGAGAGGAACCAATTAAAACATATTGAAATAATTAAAAACAAAAAAGAAACCAAACAAACAAAAAACCCAAAAATAAGTAATCATCATTTGCCCTATTAGTGTTTGTGAAAATAAATTGTCATAATTTCTATAATGTGATTGTAATATTTTATGTTGCCATATTCATATATCATATATGGTAAATAAAAAAACAGGACTTAAAGAAGATATGTGGATGGACAGGGCAAAGCTGCAATTAGAGGAGACAGAGAAGGATACAGATGGAAAAACATGGTGGGTTTTCTGGGAGTGGCGCTAGGACAAGGCTAAACCCAAGCATTCACTACCTATAAACAAGAATGTATAGAGCAGACATTTGTGTGGAGTGTGGCAGAGATCTGAACATCAGACAGATAGGCATCTCAGAGTCATTAACCTACAAGTGAGAATATGAGGAGAGTAGTTTTAAATTGAGCAGTACCTAGAACATTTCATGCTACATTTCAGGTGATAGGGTCAATTGACTTCTGTAGATCTAGCTGACAAATAAAATAAATTCACAATGATAGCAAAGATGTATTTTCTGAAGTGGTAGGGCAACTGTTTGAGATTAAGTAGAGAGTTTATTTTCATGTATTTATTTAAGTTTTTGTATATTCCCATGAATGCACTTCTACATATCTTCTCCATTCTGGGTGTTGTATCTACCAAGAGCTCAGCCTGTAGTGTCTGTTTTCATGTGCTTGCATATGTGTATCTGTCTATGCTTTTCTGAGTGCTGAGTAGTCAGCCTCAGTGACTTATAAATATTGCTGCTATGTGCCTTCTAATTTTCTCTGCTGAGGAAGAGCCTATTGCTGCCTTGGGAACCACATGCATGTTCAGAGTCTCAGCTAGGCCTGAGAAGAATTGAGAAGATCAATAGTTGAGACAAGTTGGAACTTTGTCAATTCCTATTTATGCAGACTATATTTGTGTGAAAATAAGAGAATGCTTTTCTGTTTTTGTGGTCACAGAACATCACATAATACCATCCTTTTTTGCAGGCTAGTTTTAACCTGCAAAATAGGACACTGCTCTAGACATCTCTGATTTTGCCTAAATTTATCTTGCAATTAAATGACCTAAATAAAATACACATTGTGCAGTTAATTTTCCTAAATGAAAGAAGGAAAAACCCTACCTAGACCCAACTGACATTTTCTTATAACATTCTGCAACACCCTTCAAGGGCTCTCAATTCATTCCTCCAATTGAAACTGGATCTATTCTGGATATTTTGCAAGTTATCACCACTCACTGTCTTCATCTCATCTGTTTCATGTCTGAAAAAAACTCTAAAATTATGTAACTTCAAAATGCCAGCAGACCAGACCTGTGCATGGTGCTTCACCATGTCACACCCAACCCAATGTGTCTCTACATAAATAGCCAGTGAGTGCCGTAAGTTAACCTATGCCCTGCCAGCAGTCTGAGAAAACCTACTATATCAGGTCCACCTGTAATCTTTACCTCTATCTGAATTGCCCTTTTATGTACCAATGTACCTTTTAAATCACATTATTTCCTGCCATGTGTGGGTAATGCCTTGGAACTCTCAAGGGATATAATTTTGTCACACCTACACAGTAGCTTTAATTAAGTGGTAATAAGTGGTTGTCTATAGTTGTAATTAGCTATAATATCTAGGTATATAAAATGATCCTCAGCTGTCCTCTTGGAGACATATTTTACTCTTCTTGCTGAAGTCCTAATTCATAGGTTCATAATTAACTTCTTCAGATGCCAATATTATTCATTAATGTTACATGTATGTAAAAATCATTACATTTAGTATATATATATATATGTATATATATATAGTCTCACATAGTCATAAATAATAAATATATATGCATCTGTGAGATTGATTTAATTCGTCTATAAAATTTACTTAGTAATTCCAAAGTGTTTTTTATTCTGAACATTTGTTTCATCAAAATAACTCAACAGCATCAACCTCCTTGTGTAGTTGCATTTCTCTTGTGTGCTAAGTTCATGTTCTGAGCATGTAATATTTCTGTTCAATAAAGTGCAGCTTTGTAAATGTCAAATATATGCTGCTCAGCTGGAAATGGCCACAGCCTCATAGGACTCCAGGAGAATATAACACTAGTTGCTTCTATCTGTGATATAGGACCCACCTACACAGCATAGTTCACTTAAAAGCAACTTGATTAACCAACATTTGTCTGCATATGTATGTAAAACCCTACCAAGGCTTTCTGGTACCTAAGTGTGTACTGACTGATGCTGTAGATGTTAGTTGTAAGTTATATAAGTGACAGAAGTAGAATATTTAAAATAGGTAACTTTAAATTAAAGCTTTAACAGTGTTATCCACTTACACATTCTTAGTGATTGGGTCCTTGTGGGAGATATCGATTAGGTATGACCACAAAATACATAATGGTATGCAGGGTGAACCCTGGCTATATACTCTGTGTAGTGAGATAGTCCTTCTCTGGCACTGACCACACCCATTGGGGGTGGAGCCATGGGCGGAAGTGACCTGTGGAAGGAGGTCGGAGGGGGCCGGACTATCTCACTACAACTCTGAGATATATATTTTACTCTTCTTCCTCAAGTTCTCACCAATACATGCATATAGTATTCAGCCATGACTTTTCATTTCTGTTCAGTGGCTGGAACTAAAAAGAAATGTATGTATGGGGGGTTGCATTTATATGGAGATTCATGTGTGTCTATGTTCACATACCCATGGCTGACATCAAGAATCATTCTTAAGCACTCTTTCTTAATCACAGAGTCTCTCAATCAAACTGAACTCAAACATATGGCTAATCTCACTAGAAATGATTACTGAAACAGTCTCTCTTAACCAATCCCAGAGGTCAGAAACAGGATGTTGCCAAAATTCGTTCCTTGGGTCACACATAAACAGTGTATACCCCTCCTCATAACCTCCCAATGAAAAACTGTGGCATACTTCCTCAAAAGGTCACTGGAGAACCAGTTACTACCCTGGGATTCCTCCCACATGATAGGCAAGAGTTTACTCACAGGGGTGTGGAATTTCCTCCCCCAGCAAGCTGCACCTTCAAAGCCTTTACCCAGCAGGGATGAGGCACCCCTTAGTAGCATAGATGGAACCCCAGTTCTCATCTCCCCTGGTTTATATACGCTATCTTCTCCATGAGGCTGCATACAATTATAGTAGAGCTCTGTATGATAGGTGATAAGTACATGTGGCTAGGCAACTTTCCATCCTCCATGGAGGAGTATAAATAGGAAGCAAGCCTAGCTGGGATAATCCTTGTACAAGTGAATGCAGCTGAGTTCCCTAAAATTGATGGTTATTTGGCTTGGAGGTCAGTCATGTGCAGCATACTACTAGTCCCGCTGGCCCAGTTTGCTTTGTGGACCCTCTGCCCTTGCCTCCCAAGGCTGGGATTACAGGTGAGATGCCATCTGATATTATTCTGGATGTGGGGAATCTGAAATTCAGTCCTCATGTTCTCACAGCAAGCACTTAACCACGGAGCCATCTCCCCAGCCCCTGGGTAGGGCTTTATTTATGGAACACTAAATAGATATAAAGTTGGCTGGTCTCTTATTCTGTGGTGACCAAGTCAAAGTCCAGTAGATTCCCATAATAGTACACAGTGAATACCAGTGTTCAATCCTATAGGCTCTGCCAGGAAGCTGGCACTGTCCTGTCCATATTGGTAAGGGAGAACATTTGTTAAATCTGTCCCAGGAGCCATGGTTTCTTTGCTATGGTGTTGTATGTTTTTTATTTTTGTTTGTTTTGTTTTTTTCCCCACATGTGCTATGACGCTCTTGGTTGTGCTTTATTCAGCTGTGGTCATTAATTTCTCCTCAGGGCATTGATTAGCCTAACATTTGAGAAATCGCGACCTTTGAATTACTTAACTCTAGTAACTCCAGAAGGAAAAGTGTAGGGATATATTATATTAATATGTTTGTAAATTACAGTAATTTCTCTTCTTGAGAAGTTGCAGGGTTCATATATTTGGTAGTATACGTATTCATGCAGGTGCACCTGCTTGTGCAGGGTCGTGACAGCTGGTTGACATTGGCTGTTTGCCACCATTATTTTCTACCTTGCTTTTTTGAGACAGGGTTTCCAGATAGCCACTTATCTTTGTCTAACCCTAAAGCTGGGATCATACATACCTTTCAGTGTGACACACTTCTGCAACACTAAAGCTCTGACTTTATCTATGGAAACCCTTATTTACTGAGACAGCAGGAGGAAGACACTGCCAACATGGGGATGAAGTGTTTCTGCCATGTGCTATTTAATCAGAAAGTAATCTATTAGTGCCTGTTCTGAAATATGTTCCAAATATTTGAGCTCGAAGTGTTAAAAAAAATTCTCTTGTAAATAAATTGGTGCTATCTTCCTCAGTAGCTTGTCCCAAATACTTATGAGAAATCAATAAAGAAGTAATGGACACCCTTTGAGAGTAAATCTCCCCGAGGTTGGAGATCTGTATGAATCAGCATGGGTCACTCATACTTGAAGAGATAAACAGAAGTCTGTGCTCAGACAAGGACCTTAACAAGTAGAAAGGACATCACTTTCTCTTTTTGCAAGTTTTTGGTTAGCTCCAATGACTTAGGGAATCCTTATGGGAGACCAATAAAGTTGTAATATGACTCATTTACTTCTCAGAATGGTTCTATTCTGTAAATATACTAGGAATGCTGGGTTAGAAGCTAAACATTTTAATAAAACCTTTCGCTACTAAGTCTTTTCGAGATGTCTCACTTGGCAGCAAAAGTTCATGTAAAATAAGATTGAAAACCAAGTGTTTAATGTTTTCACATAAATGTAAGTGTATACTAAATTCACACTTGGTTTATGTATGCATATATTAGTGTGTACTAAATGTGGAGTCTGCATGTGAATATGGACTTGGTAAACGGATGTATACACCTTCATTCTCCTTTTGTTGTTCTTTAGTTCCTCTGGTAAATAATGAGTTTATAACTGTTGGTATTAACAGGCAGGCAAAGGCCTCTCCTTGCCTTACAAGCATATCATTCTTACACATATGATCACTAAGGCAAAATCAGTACTGAGTTAGCAAGAAATGGCTATTAGTGGCCACAGTCAGCTCCATGCACCACTAAAAATTCATTGTCGGTATGTGTCCAGGCACAGACCATTGAATTACAAACACAGGGATGTTCCGTGAACTGGATCATGACATCATATATCCTGTCACCGCTTACTTCATCATTTCCAGGGTCAAATTCCCTCCACATTGCTATGAATTATGTAGCAGAAGTTGACAGGAAACATTTAATCTCCTAAGTGAGTGCTGAGTAAACAGATACCTTCAGGCTGCTCAGACAGATAGTCTTATCATCATTAAGCCACCGGCCGTGCACACAGAAGATAGCAGACCTGAGTTTCATCTCTTGGTGACTCGCTCTCCTCATTTTGTCATGCATGAACCCACACTTTAAAAGCTAGTCATGTTCCAGAAACTCATTTGTGAATCAGTTGTTTGGAACTTGGGATGGATATTCCCATAGAAATGATATTAAAAATGACGGTTGGGTTCCCAGGTAACTCATAAAACGTCCACTTAGCCTGCAATAAACATATATTCTAGAGCCTAACCAAGCTGAGTAAGAGGTTCATTTGTTAAACCTTAAATGTGGATACTATTTTGCCTAAATGAGTATGAAGAACTTAACTCTCTCCCCAACCCCACTTCCTATATTAACAGACTCTGATTTCCTAATATTTGAATTATAGACTAACACACAGTCACAAAGCATGTAACTCATGTCCGCTTGAATTCATTTTGCCTTCATTTTGAAGATGTTAGGGTGAGGAAAATAAGGAAACAGAAAATAGGGATACTAAAAATAGAGAGCCGTGGAAAGTTGTCAGAAAGGAATGTCAAATTACAAAAGAAAAATAAATGTGTCTGAAATGACCTTGAGATGTAAAAAGATTACAGTAGAAAGAACCGGCTTGACTTGAGCTGTTAGGAGTCTGAACTGGTTGTCCTCTCACTGGGAGAGACATCTCTCGGGTTTCAAATATATTTTAATGATAGCATGAATTCATAAGTAAGAGTCCATAGATAATAAGTTCCATACATGTTATAACTTTATTCAAAATAGAGTATGTACGTGTTATGAAACACTGTAGTGTGTATTCCAAGTTGTGCTGTGTAGAATATAATCATGCAAACCCTAATGTGCTATAATGATAGCCCTTTTAACTTTCACTGATTTAACATATCCATCTCATTTTGGTGTCAGGTGTGTAGATTAGGTGGTCTGGACAGTGACAACTGAGCCAGCATCAGAGAAGATTCCACACATCTCACCATAAAGAAGAGAGCAACAAGATTTGCTCAAATACTTAAAGGCTAGAAGTGACCTGTGTTTTTTATGCATTAGCCAGAATCACTGTCTTAGCCTTTTTCCAAGCAGACTGTGATATTCCTATGGATTGTAGAGTATGGTAACTGTTCATACATGAGAAAAAAAAAGGACAAAACAAAATCCAGAATAAGTACTGAAAATTTTAAGATTCCTACATATAGACAATTAAGAAATTACACTCCAGGCAGTGTTGTGAATTCTCTTGAAAAAAAGCCCCATCACTAATATACAAATTCTATTGAACTTGTATGGGAGGAACATCCAAAAGGAAGAATTGGGACACAGATGCCTATAGAACAAAGCTTAGTTTTCAGGTGTTCATGTAGATACTGTTTCTTCTAGTGTGGAGTTGCATGTGTGTATACTATGAACAGAATCAGAAAATAGATTCTTATCACAAGAATATGTTATAACTAAAGGACTTTTGTGCCTTTCTTTCCTATTGATGCGATGGATGATCATTTTTGTGAATCAGCTTTTGATATTGAATATTACAAAACCAATTTCATGTATAACAGGTTCTGCAGGCATCCTCAATCCGTCTCCTTGGAATCACTAAGCCACCCATGGAAGACATAGTTTGGACCTTTGAGTCTCATGTCTGCTAGGACTTAGGGCTTGAACTAGCATCCACTACACACATGGTGCCTAGTGCATAGTCACCAAATAGTTCATTTTCTCTCAGCTGTGAAATATAGGGTTCTATTCTGTTACAGTGAAGATATTCAGTTTACTCTATAAAAAAGGTTCACTCTGAAAATTATGTCTTCCTTTTCTTTCAGGATTTAATGATTCTGTAGGTAGAGTTTATTCCCCATAACTTGCATCAGGGTGTTTTAAATAGAGAGCCATTCTTTCAATGCTGATATAAAATGAATATTGCAAAATTTGCATGTGATTCTATAAAATGTGTCTCTTCTGTGACAGTTAAAAACATCAAGCACTGAGTGTAAAAGAAAAATATACTTTTAGTAAAGTCCATGAAGCATTGTGAGTTCTGTGCTTTTTCTATTAAATTGTATTTTAAACAAGTATTTTTATAAAGCAAATAAGATTTGTTTACACATATATCAGTTCTTAGATTTATTTTGTTCTGATTAGTGAATTTGTTTTTACAAAATTTAAGAAATCCTTGTATCTGATAACTTGTTTATTAAAATCACATTTATGTATAATTGTTTCTCTATAAAACATACTTCCATTTCTGTGTCTAGACACTAGATGTTCCATCATTTTCCAAAAAGAAAATGTTTATTTTTGTTGCCTTAAATTATCCATTTTTTAATCACTTAAAACTACTGAACTCTTTTGCTTATCTGCCACTTTTCAATTTCTTGAACACAGTGAGAAACGTTAGTGTCCTGATTCAGACTTATCGAGATCCAAGACATAGTGAAATAATTCAAGCAAGAAGCCATGGTGAGACACAATGGAGGGGTAGTAAGCCAGGAAGAAGACTCAATGCTTCCATAACCCTGTCTGGATCTTTGACTGTAAAATCTAGTCACGCAAGTGGTTGTCCATCCTTCTGTTAGGATGAGCAACAAAAGGGCAAGGAACAAGAGGAAAAAAGTACACCAGCAAACAGCTTCCAACCTGCCTCCCAGTAGTGGTGTGTTAGGACTTGGACCTCCACACTTTCTGAAGAACATTTATCATGGGTAACTGGCCAGGAAATCCCATAAATGTTGACATAACCCAATGTCTGTGAGCTTTTCTCCTGGGAAGTGATGAAATTGACAAAATTGTTCTCACTCTTATTTATTATTGTCTCTCTTGAGTTCATCCATCAGGCTAAAGGATCCCGAGCTGAGCAAGCCACTTGTTTCTTGAGTGTTATAAAAGTAAACCAAGATGGATTGTTTTGGAAGTAGAGGTGGTACAGAATAGATTTCACACAAAGATTCTTCCCATATGAAATAATGAAAAGGAGATCATTTAGTCTAGAGAGGAACGAACAGGCTGCTTTCTGGAGGTATTCACTCTAATATATACTGACTATGCTATATGTCCAGTGTGAATAAGGTACATTTTATCCTGATGTCCATTGGATAAGGAAGCAAAATTGGTCCTTCTCATCGATCCTATCACGGCACTGGTTAATACATCCCACCTTCCATCTCTCTGTCTTCTTCAGGGTCACTGTGAGAAAGAGACCGGGGGATGGGAGGCATATAAAACCAGGGAAGTAAAACAGTAATACAATAACGCCCACTGAGAATTTGCCATAAAACGAAGTTAGGTTAAAAAGGCAGCAAGGGAAGACACAATTAAAAAGCCGAGCTATCATAAAGCAATTCTTATTTCTGCATTCAGCCATTGTTCCACAGAGCAGGGTGAGCACCAAGGAGAAATACATCTAAAAGATAGAGCAATGCTATGGAGAGAGCTGGAACTAATCTTTCAACACTCAGCATGTCAATTAATCACAAATGGAACAGTTTCAGGGTGCTTAGCTAAAAGATAACAACTCTGAAAATCACTTGGAAAATGCAGAGATGGATTGCTTTGCACATTAAACTTTATTTTTTTCTCCTGTTGTGTACAACATACTTAATGATTGGCTGACAAAGCTGATACCCTAAAAATATGATTTTTGATGATATGTTTTAAAAAACATTTTACATATGAAGGAAGCCTCCAGATACAAACATTGTTGAGAAACTTACCAAATGCCTATCTTGATTATGATATGACTGCATCATAGGATGGGGTGCTCTTACCTGCACTGAGTCACACTGGACCATTCCTATTCTTGAGATCTTAACTTGTACTGTTTGCCTTAATGTGGACCCAATTAATTTTAAGTAAACCACACTCCTTACCCATTGTGGAGGAATCTTCTGACCCTCTCCTCTCTAAAACCAATAGGCAAATCATGGGTATGCTGGTCTCATTTGTAGTTTTCTGGGTGGATTCACATTCCTAGATTAAGAAATCCTCTACGTTCTCTGTGTGGAGATAGAGCCTCCCACGTGTAAAGCCTTTTCAGAGCCACAAGCTATGCCCTTACCATCCTAATAGAAGGAGTGTTGTAGATAAGACTGTTTCAGCTGACTATTCCTATAATATTTAGTTCCTGCTCTTCTTAAAGCAACTTAAGCCACTTGCAGGGAGGGAGCCCGTGTCTGCCTTCTTGCTATAGATAAAACATTGATGCATAAGCTACAGTTTGTGTGAAAGTGTTTCTCATATGACTTTGAACCTTGATGAGAACCTACCTTGAGTTGTGTGAATACTGGCAGATCGGAATAGGATTTAGCTTATATAAATAAGGTATTTCATGCATCAAAAGTCCATACTTTATTCCCTAGGCTTATTTCACTTTCTTTCTCCATGCTCTACTGAACTAATCAGGCAACAGGAAGTTGCTCTACAGTGTGAGAATGTGACAGAGCCTTTCATTTTATCCATGTAATCGTGTCCTCCACCTGAGAAGGAAGGTTGATTTCCAGAAAAAATCAATTGTATTAAGTACCCAAAACATGGATACATATTTCCTTAGAGTATTACTGTTTTAATCTTATGAACCCAGATAATATATATATATATATATATATATATATATATATATATTCATGTAAAATCACATTTCCCATATTAGCTTATGTGGTATTTGTGCGATTAGCCATGGAGGATATATGTTACTTTTCTGGTAGAATTTAGATTGAATTTAAACCCTTCTCTAATTTTAAAATATATTCTGTATGCTGTGATGCATTGTAGGGATTTTTTGGTAATACACCAGGATAATGAAGTTAAATTTAGTTTAAAATAAAGAAAACTCAAAAAGGCTGGTTTTCTATGTAGCATATGCTGGTAAAGAATTGCTCCCAGTTTTTAGCAGCTGAAATAATACAAGTAAGCTGAACTTCATAGAATAAGGTGAAAATAAGAACTTCTGATATTGCTTCACATATGAAGTGCCTTCTTTCCTGAATTGCATGGCTAGAAAAGAAATACCCCAGACTATAGGCTTTAACATGAAAAATAACCAGTTCTTGTACTTGGAAAGGAATATGAATAATATGTTCTAAAATATTTAATACAAAGTTAATAATTATAATCAGCAGCTTTCAGTATAACAGTTTGTACTTTGATTCACATGATATAATCTGCAACTGATAAATAAAATAGGATATATATTGGAAAAATTAATTATCTAGTCTACAGCCATACCACCCTGAATGTACCCGATCTTGTCCAATCTCGGAAGCTAAGCAGGGTCGGGCCTGGTTAGTACTTGGATGGGAGAAAACAAATTATCTGAATTCCAGATTTATTATTAGTAACTGAAAACTGACAGCTTGGTTGATGTTTTATTTAAACACAAGAATTAAAAACTTAAAAAAAATCTTTGAACATTTTAAACTTAGTACTTGTATAATCTATATATTAAATGAGAGGTATGCACATAGGTGTACACATACACACACACCAAAAATATTTAAGTTTATTTCTAATCCTGTAACAAAGGGATTGTGGATAAGAAAACTGAAGCTAGCTTTTGGATAATCCTCTATTTGCTCATTTATTTTGCTAATATAATCTTATAAAATCTTTTCAATTAAAATGTTAACATAGCCCAAACTGAGGCACTAAAGTGTGAAGATGTAAGCTGAATACATGTGTGTATGTATGTGTGTGTTTATGCATATGCATGTGTGTGTTTAGTGTTTATATGCCCACACATGCATACACATGTGTGTTTGTATGTATGTGTATATGCATGTGTGTGTACTTATGTGTGTACACATGTGCATTGCATGTGTGCACATACATGCATTTGGTTTTGGGTGTGTGTGTGTGTGTGTGTGTGTTTGTTTGTATAAAAACAAAAAGAAGAGGTTTCAGATTTGCGATAGAGTGAAGGGACACTGCAGGAATTGCAGGAACTGGAGAAGGTAGGATGGAAATGATTGTGAACATAGTACTCCTCTAAGAAATTCTCAATCAGTAAATGAAAAAGAGAAATAATCCATGAGAGTTTAAAAACTGCAGACCAGTTTCCTAGAAGTCACAGATCCATCCCAGCTCTATAGAATTAGCATCTGAGGATGGAACCCAGACATCAGTGTTTTCAAAAATCTCTCCCTGAGGAAGGCAGTGTATTAAAACCATATTTCAACCCTTAGGTCATTCAAATATGAAGGTGGCAAGACAAACCAACCACTGGTCAAGGTGTCTCTGAACTTGGTGAGACCCTTGAAGTTTCCATTTTGAAATGTACGAAAATTCAATAAAAACAGGAATGCATCCATGCTCAGATACTTTACACTATAAATAAATATTATGATACATGTTACAGGTTCATTAAAATGTGAAAAATAATTATATTATCAAGGAAATTAAAATATCCTAAGTCTAGACTGCTACTTGATAATAAACATGAGATAATCTTGAACCCCGCTTTGTTTTCTGATGTTGGTAACATTGTTGTAAACAGTCCATAAAGACATAGCTGGGATAAGATAAGCACGAGAGTTAATTTTAGAATAATCATTTCTCCAAGGCATTTCTATTAATGTTTGTGTTGTTTCATACAAGTAGCAAAAACATCTTGTATACCTGTAATGAAATAATAGATGTTCCCTCTGAGTAATGGTCCCCATGTGAAACAGTTAGGCAAGGACCCTTTATGATGTGATATGGTGGATAGAAATCAATACATACTCTTTCCAAACTTCCTGTGAAGAGATTCAGCACCATTAGAGAATACTGGTCTTTTGTGAACTGGAAAAAAAATGTTTGCCAATGTTTTCTTCTCAGTCAATGTTATCGCTTAATTAATGAACAGACAGTGCCCCTTTCATAGTGAACACATGGAACATTATTGATGCCAAAATATTTTAGCTGCAGTCTTGATCAGATTTATTCTTAGTGCTCATCCCTGCTATTTGGGATCAAATAAACTCAAAGTTTAGCTGATTACACTGTATTTTGATATTTGAGGCTGTGATGGCTTCTTAGGATCATACATATTCAGCTTAGTGATCACTGTTATCTTATTTGGGCATGGATTGCGATTGCTAATCAAGTACCCTTTATTAATGTATACGTTCTAGAATTCTTCACATGACAGTGCTTTGCTGAGCCTCTCTAACATTTGAGACTTTTTATCTATTTCAATTTGACAGACATCTGCCTTTGTGTTCTAAGCTGTCTAGAACTAGATTTATGAATTTGTGTAAGTCATCAAGAATGGCAATTCTCATTTACATAAAATAGATAATAGGCAAATTATACCTTGAGGTCTCTTTTTACTCTCTCTCTCTCTCTCTCTCTCTCTCTCTCTCTGTGTGTGTATGTGTTTGTCTATCTGTATGCATGTATATATGTATGTCTGTGTTACCAAAGGGATAACATTTTATCACAGGAGAGCTTATAAAATATTGATTAAAAATGATTTGCTCCAAATTTCTTCTCTGAATTGAGAGGGTATGCAAGAGCAGAACACTAAGATAATCTGCCCATGTCTTGTTTAATTCAACATGCATGAGGAAACACACAGGTTGTACACAGACACATTGGCATCTCAGACTACAGAGAAGGGCTAGCTGCTACAGGGTCCAGGACCAGGATATGCAGCCTCTCTCAGCCCTGTGCTTCCAACTCCATTTTCCATTGACAGCAAGCAGCATTCTTTAGAGATGTGGTTGCCTCTAGGATGTAGTCAGTGGTTTTAGAAAAGGATGGTGGAATCATGGAGCCCTCATCTAATAGCTGATAGAAACAGAAGCAAACACCCACAGCTAAACACTGAGCCAAAATGGAATCCAGATGCAGAGAGGGAGGAAAAGACCAGGCTGCAGAAACACATAGAGACAGCTGACCTGAACAAGGAGTTGGGAAGATCTTCTCTGGTAAGATAAAGCCATGTAGAAATACATAGATTAGTAATTTAAGAGAGAACTAGCCAGTAAGAAGCCTGAGCCATCAGCCAAACAGTTTATAATTATTATAAGTCTCTGTGTATTTATTTGGGGCTGAAGGAGGCAGCACCAGGTGGAACAAAAACTCTGACTATAGACAGAGAAGCTTCTTAGGGTGAGGTAATTGTCACTATCAACTTAAATATAAAATGTGCAGATTTTCAAGCTTTTGGAAAGGAGTCTACACTCTCTCTTCTTAACCCTGTGTAGGACTATCCTTCCTTATCACTGCCTCCAGAGTTTATTAATCCCATTAATTTTGTTTTGTTCAAGTGATAACGATCACAAATGAGCATTAATAAAGTTAGATCATAAAACTGACTTTGTCAGACATTTGCTTTAGACTGTAGCAATGGTATTTGATCCTGGGGATAAGTTATCTTTTGAAATAGAAAAAAAAATAGGAGTGGCACATGCTGGCTTCTATAAAGTTGTGGGTATTCTAGAACATTCTTGGTGCTGCTTCTATTTGCCCATATCAGCTGACAGCTTTTCCCTCTCTTTCCTCCTCTGACAGTATACTGACATGTTGCAGACTATCCTCACCCCATCCATTCTCTCCAGTGTTCCCTCAGGGGCCTGAAATGTCAACGTTTGACTACCAAAAATATAGATTCATCCCTGGGAGTTCATGTCTACTGCATACATTCTTAGTCAAGCTGTTCAGTTGTAAATATGCAGCTCTGTGAACACAGCCGTAAGATGGGAAGCGGGCAATTTATTTTAGTGGCTTAAGTTCTTAATCTAGCTAAGTGGCCTGCCTCCTGGAGTTCCCACTCAGGATCCCTGCACTCTAGCCTGCATATTTACAGTGGCTCAGCTGCAAAGGACAAGGGTGATATTAACATTAAATTCATTCCCCCAAACGACACAGCGTTGCCACAGGATATTGATTAAATTCAGCATAAGTACTGTTTGATAATATGGTAAAACTTAGTGTACCAAGGCATTTAGACTTACCATTTCAGTAGAAAGGGGGTGCAATTTGAAGGAGAAACAAATGTGACCATTATTTCTACTAAATATAGACATACTTATTTGAAACTGGCAATGAATTTTTATTTTGTTATTGGTGTGTGTGTGTGTGTGTGTGTGTGTGTGTGTGAGAGAGAGAGAGAGAGAGAGAGAGAGAGAGAGAGAGAGAGACTGTGAGTCTATGTATAAAGGAGTCCCTTGGAGTCCCAAATATGGCCCAGGATACCATGGAACCAGAGTTACAACTATGTGGGTACTTTCATCTCCAATCCTCTGCAGTAACAGCATAAGCTCTTGGCCATCAAGTTGTCTTCCCTAGCCATCCTCTTCGCATTTTTTTAAGGGAGGGGGGGTTGAAAATGTTATGGTCTTTGGAACTATCTACCATCTCTATTACAAACTCGCTGTACATGCAGAGTTATATGGAGAGTTTAATCGTTTATTATTATCAACTCTATCAAACCTCAACATTTCTTTAGTTTTATGTGAGAATCCCTGGATAGATGGGTGGTCAAATTCCTTCTGGATCTAATTGATCTATAGAACAAATGTAATGAGCTAATAATCTCTTTTTCCCTGGCATAAAATAATACAACAAAAGGCAGGGAGATGAGAGGTCGATATGGTTCAGAGGGAGAGAAACAGAGATGTGGATGGAAATAAATTGTAAAAATCACTGTCTTCACTCAACAGAAGATGAGGCACTGGTAGTTACTATGGGCCCTGGACCTGCAGTGGATAATTCAGGGATCTTACTCAGCTAAAATCATGCCTTCAAGGACAGGGAAGAACTCGGCTTGCTGGAATTAGGTATGGCAGTGGGGACTGATATCTGAGAACAACATTTGTCAAGAGCATCAGAAAGAAATGCCTTTGCCCTTGTTAGACAATAGGAAAAAATGTGCTAGTAGCAGCTGTCCATTGCATAGGGCACCCTGCTTCTGGCTATGCAAGGGAAGCAGACAGCCTCTGTTAAATATAAATCAGCAGATTGTTCCTTCTATAATTAGATGCTGCAGCCAAATATATCTTAAATAATAGCTGGAAGAGAAACAAGTAGGAGCCATATTTAGTTGCACTAAGGAATGGATTTTAATGATCCAAGCAAAGACTCAAAAAAAAAAAAAAACAAGCCAAAATGAAGCCCAAATCCCCATTTATTAAAGAAAATATCTGAGTGTGTTTTATGTAGTTACAGTTTTTGAGAATCAGTACTTCAATCAATATGGCAAAAATCCTAGGGCTCACGAGAAAAGACCATTTAGTGTTTTATAAAACCTAGAAGGCTAAATGAAATTCAATGGAAAGTATGTGTATGGTTTTGTGTCTGTGTGTGTGTGTGTGTGTGTGTGTGTGTGTGTGTGTGTGTTGTTCTTATACTTACCCGTGTTTGAAAACAATTGCTTAGAAATTGCCAATGGTGTTTGTAAATGCCTTACCATAGGATTATCTAAAGAGAAGTCAGGACTTTTCTAAAATAGATACGGTGCCACATGCCATAGCACAAGAAAGATGCCATTTTCAACTGTTATCTACATAGGCTGTGTAGATCACAAACTACTCAGCAGTTTGCATTATGTGCAATGGTTGATTAGCATATGCTAACATACCAAACATTTAACACAAACTCTAAACTGACACCTATTTATTTAAATAAATCATTTGCAGAGAGGGAGGAGTGATAAGAAAATAGGGGCAAGACAAGGCAACAGAAACCTACAGAGACAGCTGACCTCAACAAGGGGGAGCTGATGGACGCCCAGACTGATAACTGGAAATCCAGCATTGGACCGACTCAGACGCCCTGAACATGGGTCTCAGTTAGAAGACCTGAGCAGTCAAAGGGACCTTTGACAGTGGAACCAGGATGTATCCCTGGTGCACAAAATGTCTTTGGGAGCACATTCCTCATGGAGGGATAGTCCCTTAGCCTATGGGCAGGAGGGAGGGCCTAGATCACTCCTGGAAGGCATTACCCTCCTTGTGTAGTGGGGGAGGGATGGGATGGGAGGAGGGTTAAGGGACATGGGAGGGAGGGAAGAAGATGGAACTGGGAATGATATGTAAAATAAAAATTAAAAAATTAAAAAAAGAAAACATTTCATAAATTATAAAGGATAAAATGTTGACATATCATTGAAACCTGTGAAGTGAGAGAAATTCACCCCAATTTTGAGACATTAGCTCCACATTTTCCTCCAAAGTGGGGCAGATGCTTGGGGTGTCTGGAATATGACATAAAACTACTACAGGAAAGCATATAAATACAGCAACAAAAATACTGTTGTCTTGGATCACATATTTTTGCTTATTGCAAGTCATTGGACATGTCTGAACTCCCCTTTCTCCACCTTTGTGTTAATGGTTCAAAGTTAAAGAATCAAATATAAAACAGGGGAAATGATCCCCCCTCCTATTCTAATATCCAGATTTCATTAACCATAAATAATATTGTCAGTTTCATAACTGCTTCCAGAAATAGTCCATGTTCACAAGGGTGCCTCTGCAGGTGTGTGCATATCCCTTCTACACAAACTACTGCTTGCACAATGAGAAAATAAAAATCACACATCACTAGTGCTGCCTGCCTGGGAATAGCACTGAAAGATTTTCTAATGTACTGCCACATGCAAGTATAACTTTTCTTCAACACAATGATTCTGTTATCAGTGCTTATCAATAGAGCATAATTTTAAGAGTCAATACTCCTCACTATAGTTAACTTAATAACTATCTTTTTAATAGAATGATTTTAAGTATGTATTGTAATCCTGGAGGAACAGACAAACAAAATCTTAGAAGATAATTCTCAAAAGCATTTAGTAGATTGTAGGTCCTGTCTGTGTTTTCTTCTAGAAATTTCAGTGTTAATGTTTCACATTGGGGTCTTTGATCCATTTGGAGTTGAGTGTTGTGCAGGGTGGGAGACACAAGACTAGCTTTACTCAGTGTGGACATCTAGTTTTCTCAACACCACTTGTTGGAGATACTGTCATCTACCAAGTGTCATAATATTGTAGTTTCATGAGCTCCTGTTCTATTCTTATGTGTTTTTTCTATTGATCTACTGTTGTTGTCCCAGTATCATGATGTTTTGATTACTAGAATTCTGTATTGACTTAAATAGTTTGAACTGTCCCTGTGTCTCTAGAATGGTGGATGATCAGTTTTATTTGTGTCTGTATATTGTTTGAAAACATCTTACTGATGATCATTGTATCAATGGTATTCAGGTTGACCTGTAGTTTGTCATATTTTATCTTCTCTTAGTTTTGGTATTAGAGTAATACTGTATTTATACAAGTGGGAAAATGTCACTTCTGTTTATGTTTTTTAAATAATTTAAGTATTGTCTGGAGATATATTTTTTTTTGAAAGTCTGGTAAAAGTTTGCTATGACTTCACCTGGGCCTGTGGTTTTAATCAGAGGAATTTTAATCACTGTTTTAGTTTCCTCATTTGGTTTGAGTTTGTTTTTGCTCGCTGATTACTTCATGTTTTAGTTTTAGCTGTTTGGAAGAAACTGGAAATTAATCTATTTTTTTTCTTTTTCTTTTTCCTTTTTTTTTTTTTTTTTTGAAGTACAAGTTTGAAAAACATTCTCTATCAATGTTCTAATTTCTTTGGTGTCTTGTTGTAATGTAATACAGGATGTCATTTGGACAGATATTTCATGGAGTCATCATTGCTTTTGCTTGTTTTTATTTTTTTTTTGTTATGTTGACAGTTTAATCAACATAGAGCTGGGGTGGCAGTGTATTGAGTATATATCAGTGCCTGGATGTGGCATGTGGCAAAAGCTTAGCAGCACTAAGCTCCAATGTAGAGATGTCTAGGAGGGTTGACACTTTGTGGTGAACATTAGTTGGCTTTATGAAATCACCTCTGAGTGTTGATCTACTGAACATCTTGTCATTGGTAGTTCAGTGGTGGAGGATGGGAGAGGGTATAAAGATATTCACAGGTATTATCATAAAGAGCTTGGAGAAGACCCCTTACTTCTCCCATGAGCAATGGCATTAAGGCAGTCCAGTTGTTCCTTTCATCTATCTTGGGTGATTATCAGTGTGCTAATAGGTGATATAGTACATAAGTATGACAGTGTTAAGGTTTCAGGGAAAGAACTAATGCTCTGGACAGAGTCCCAGGACAGGAATTCAGTTCCCTTTCACTTTGTGATTGGCTCTTATAGACATCAGTCCTATGTGCCTTTAGTGTATTTGGCTCACAAGGCTAGAAGGAACATGGAAATACCATATTTTCTGGCTTGAGCATCTGAAAAATGAGGACAGAGATTTTTCTGACCCTGGACTTGGGTTCCTTGTCTTCATTGCTACCAGGCTACCAATAAAGAAATTTCAGGCATAAGGATGTAAGTGCTGTGTGTTGCTGAACAAAGGGTGGGCATCCATGCCAGGAACTAGCCTTTGAAGTTTAATTGCTTCCAAACTAAGCCCACCAACTCATACCCAGACAGCCTTCCCAAGAGAGACAAGGCAGAAAGATGTCAGTCCATAGAACATGTTCCTCTGTATATAATGAAAAATTGAGTGTACAAAGAGAGTGAAGCATGATGATCAGCTTCAGTTCTTCCTCTTTCAAAGTTACCTAAGAAATCCTTGAGTACCTGATGATTACAGCTCACACACAATACACTTGGCTTATGTTAGGCTTTTGGTTTGCCTATGTGCTTCTTCTGCCAGTCCATTTTGACAACTGCCTGGCCTGGAGTTTTCCTGCAGTAAATTCATGGCTCCCAAGGGAGCTAGTATAGAAGATGCTGTAGACAGATCCACAGCCCTGTTGAGGAAGGTAAAACTCTAGGTCTCTGCCACCCTCCATTGACAAGAGCATATCTGGTGATTCACAGACTCATTAAAGAAGTATAGTTCCCATGTCATGATAGGAAACTAGAATATATTTATACCTTTGTTCAGTCTACAAAGATTTGTGTGATAACATAAAGTTCACCAAATTCCCAATATGTTTAAAATGATAAAATAACCAGCCCACAAAACATTTTACATTTTGGGGGAGTATTTGAGCATAACATTTTTCTTTTTGGTATCATTTTGATAGCGAAAAAGGACATTTTTCTTTTTGGTGATAATAGGCAGTTAATGACAAATACAATGCTGTTTTATGCCAGGCTACCTGATACCCACTCTTAGGAATACAGCATGAGGGTAATATGGCCCACGTTAGGACCTTGGAAGGGTTCCAAGGTACATGAGGGACAAATGGAGTGTAGGATACAGACAGAGACCTACAGACAGAACTTACGTACAAAACTTATTGGTGGAAGGCAAGGGAATAAGGGAAGGGAAGAGAGAAGAGAGAGAAAGATAGAGACAGAGAGAAACAACTGCCTTCTCAGAGAAATAACAGGAGAGGAAGTGAGCAGAGCTTGCCTCTTAAAAGGGACACCTCCCACACCTGTGTACAGAGGTACAGAGCCAGGGTACTGCCTGCCATGCACAGAGGGGTGAGTACCAGGTTTCCAAGGGGTGAGGCCAGGTTTGGAGGATAGCAAAAGCATGAGTGATGAACATAGCAGGCAATAAAGGCAACATTGACTTTTCCTTAAAGCTGTCTTAGCTACCTTTTGGAAGCTGTTGCCCACTGAGCAGGTCTGATTGTTCCAATCAGGGCTACCTGGGAACTTCATCACAAATGCAAGGACAGGTGTGTCTTCTAAGTGATTCCTAATCCTCTCAAGATAGCCATCAAGATTAGCCATCACTTCCTGTTTCCTGTTGTTCCCCAGACAATGGCTCTGTGTATGGATTACAAATGCTGCTTTAAAGTTGTGACTTATTTCTGGACTATCATTTCCTCTGTTCATCAGTAGCTTTCCCTTTCTTTGCCCCTGTACCCTCAGAAACTCCAAAGGCACTGGGATCTGACAGGTAGTCCAGACCTGCTGATAAGGGAGTGAATGGACAGAGCATAGCTCAAGCAACTGACTTGGAATTATGAATTTGATTTTCTTGCAAGCACATTGTTTCTAAACTTGTTTAACCCTTTAAATATTTTCTTTTTAAACCAAATATCATGTAGAGATCAATTCCTAGCCACATTCTAAGAAAGAATATCTGCTGGTTAATATTTTATCCTTTTTGCCATGTTTGAAATATTCCTGAATTCGGTGAAACTTGCAACACAGAATAAGAAAACATTTTCTTCCTTCTTTTCTTCCTTCCTTTCTCTCTTTTTTTCCTTCCTTCCTTTCTTTCTTTTTTTTTTCTCTCTCTCTTTCTTCTCTTGTCTGCCTATGTGTCTTTCTCTGTATCCCTGGCTGGCTGGTCTCATCATTTTTGTTGCCTAAACTTTGTATATATGCACTGGTTAGAACTACTCGTCTTCTTATATACCACTGTCAGATCTTAGATGATGTCAGGACACTTGTGCTAATGCACAGGTCTTCTATAAATCCCAGGGCACTCTTAGAAGTTTCCCCTGTGCCATCATGGAATGCTGCAACTTTTACCTCCATGTGTTTATTTTAAGAATATCATTGAGATTAACTGAAATGCTGGTAAAAGGATCCCTTCATATCTTCTAACTATTGTGGACACATAATAAAATAATTGTGCTTTAAATCCAAAGTATACATCTGTCAGCATCTGCAAATGAACGAAGTATTGTTGGGCATAATAAGACACTACTGTGAAAATTATTCTTACTGGGAAGTCATGCTGTCCCTATATTTGTTCTCTTTAGATATGGTGAAAAAAATTTTTTAATGAGGACCATAAAATTTGAAGATTATTATAAACTCACTTGTTTCTGTTCTCTCACTTATAATTACTATTCCAATCGAAGACTGTTATTTGTAATAATATAATAATCACAGACCCAACTTTTTAAAAAAGAAGATGTAAAATGAACATTCCCATTTGAATGTTTTCCTAAATACTATGTTCTTAGTAAAGATGACTCAATTTAGACTAGTTCTTCTATAATTAATGTTATTATGAAGCCATTTCCCCAAATTTATAAATTTTCTCTTATCTATTTTTGATACTCTAAAATCAAGCTATGAAAGAGGACTGATTGATATAATTATCTGTTTTTAGTGTTAAATGGGTTTCATAGAACTTACATACCATATTGTCTGACTAGGGTGTATTCTAAGTTCTAGTCCATGTATTCCTACCACATCAACACACTTCTGGGATACTGTTTATAGTCTTAAAATCTTCATAAAGTCTTCTCTAGACCCCAATAAGGCAAATGTAATAACTTCTCTTTTCAGATGCCAAAGTTCAGGTTAAACTATGGAGCAACAGAGCTAAGTGCCAAAATGAGCTACTGTATCTGAGTTTGTTTGAATCTGTGAGAAGGTCTTTGTTCTGGAGAGGTCCAGCCATTATTCCTAGTACCATTTCCAACAGTTTGCACTAAGTTGAAAGGGTGACACATACACTGCATTATCTTCACACACTTTGCATAAAGCTCCACAGCCTACCAGAAGCCACTTACTCCCCAAGCAGAAAGCAATAGTGCTCAGGATGCCACTGGGTTCTTTGAAAGGTCAGGGCTTGCATGTCTTCTATTCAATGGCATCGTTATGTCAATATCTCAAGCACTGCAAAATGAAATCTGAGACTTCACTGGTAGAGGTAAGGATGGATGGAAATAGACTATGTGAATACTCCTCTTACCAAAAGAAAAAAAAGATGGTGATTTTACCCTGTAGAGAAAGCTTACCGGAATGCAAAGTAACCTATATTCATTTTTCACAAGCCAAATAATATTTAACAATTGGGCCTCTCATTATGTTCAAGACATAATGAGGAAAAAGCACCCATACATGTGCTCTTTTTACCTCACAGGTAACAGTAAATGGAATTAGCAGAGAAATCAGAATATCCATTTTCCTATAAGTAGTATACATGTCTTTATCAATAAAAACGTATCATTATGTCTTTGCTGTCTGCTTTCTGCTCAATTAAGTGGTTTCCTTTGCCATTTTTATTAAGTAGGGTTGGAAATCAAAACCCAACACCAGCTCATTAATTCCTTGAAGTTAGAAGTAAGATAAAACCTGTTAAGAATTTGCAAAACAGGCTTTCATCTGCAGGGTTTTTAAGACATAAAGCAGTCAATTTTAACAGAACATACAAATATTTCCAAAAGTAATTATATTCTAAAATGTTCCAATAGTTCTCTTAGAAAAATTTAATCTTTTAACAAAATTATACTGTTACAAAAATAAATGGTTATTATGTGTCCAGATTTAAATAATAACTATTTCAGTTCTCTGTTGTACATGTATGATATTGACATGGCTGAATACATAGATTCACCTAAGTGTTGCTGAAGCCCATCAACATGCATTGTCTGTGTTGTCTGAGCCCAGGAGGGTATAATGGCTTTCACATTCATGAAGGAACTCATCTATCTGATCTCTTAAAATCATAACTCTATTGATCTTTTGGCATAATGTCACTTGGGAATACTCTTAAAGGTCTGGATTGGATTGTTCCCCTAAGCCGACTGGCTAATTAAGTAAACAGAGCCAGCAGGGCAAGACCAGGGGAAAAGGCTAGTTTGTTTTTCTTACCACCCGCAGTGCTATTTTGTCTTGCAGTAATTATAAGCTACCAGAAACAGACTATTGCACTGCCATATTCTCATTTTAGATCTAAAACAATCTAAATTAATTAAATTCAATGAAATTATAAGACCACTGGGTTATCAAATTGCATATCAGTAGCATTGAACTTTACATGTTCCAATTTAAAACTTTTGGTCTATTTTTAGATAAATGAGTTTCAAATCTCCTGCAGAATACACCACCACTCCCCAGACGAGTATGATACAAAGATTTAAAGATGTTACACAGCTCGGAAATGGAGTAAGGTGTCCTCAGAGTAGCCTGGAATTCCTTTTTATAGGTGCTCTTATTTGCACCATTATAAAATGTCTGTTTTTAAGGTATCACCTGGTAAGTGAAGCATCTTCAGTACTCAACGTTGTTGAGAGTATGCAGTTATATGATACTGATGTTTGAGCACAGTGACTCTAAGTATTACTGTACTACTTTATACAGTTCAAGCTCAACAGCACATACTCTGACATATACTTTTTGAATGGCAACCCAGTCTCTCACTCTTTTGTCCATGTCTAAAGAGACATTTGTTGTCTCTAATTACAGAGGAAGGATTTTCTGTGTTCTTAGGCATTAAAGATAATTCTTTTTTAACATAAATTTTTATTTAAATTAGAAACCATCTTATTTTATAAATTAATCCCAATTCTTCCAGGCAGTACTGAGGCTTTTCTGATTCTCTTCAGCCTGACTGGATGTGTTAACAGAGTACGAGGAACCAGTGAGATAGCCACAGGGTCAGAAGGTGAGCACATCCCAATCGAGAGTCTTGGATCGAAGAAACTACCTGTAAAGGACTCAGCCCCTTATCCGAAACAGAATCTGACTTCTTCTCCTTTGGCAACAGCCATTGCAGCACTGGTATTGTCGCCAATATCACAGAGTGACTCTTCTAGGTAGATTCATGAACACTGAATTTTGAGGGGAGATAATCATTTTCTGCAGATTTCTAGACACGTACTAGCCCAGACAACACTTACCTGTTTTCTCATATTTCTGTCAAATCAAATCCAACATTGATCTCACAGAGCTACAATCATGCATCTGCCTCTCTCACTCTAGATTCCCCATGCATTCCTCAGTTTGAGGTTTCTTTACTCACTTTCAAAAGAAATAGTAGTGGTTGAGTCTTCCTAGATAGGCCTCTTGTGTCTCTTACAGCTACTCTTACAGCTACTCAGGATCCCACTTGGTATATGGAGCCCATCATGATAATCTTTTTTGTTTGTTTATTTGCTTGCTTTGGTTTTCTCAAGACAGGGTTTTCTGTGGCTTTGGAGGATGCTCTAGAACTATCTGTTGTAGATGATAATCTCTTTGTTTAAATGTAGCTGCCTTACATCCATATAGATTCATGAAATGCAATGTTATACACTTTAAAGCATGTAAATAACTATGTTAAATCATTTTGTGTGTGTGTGTATCATGATAGAGATTAAGAGCGATTGAAACATGATAGGAATTATCACCAGTAGACTTTGAATTCTAAAGTTATCTAATTCAATAGAAGAGAAATAGAACAAATTTGTAACATTATACAATAGTACTATTTTGAACACGGTTTCTACATAGCCCTGGATGTTCTCTAACTTACTATGTTGATCAAGTGGTCTTCAATTCATAGATAACTGTCTGCCTCTGTCTCCCATGTGCTGGGGTTAAAGGTGTATGCCACTACAAATGGTTTATACAACAGTACTATTAAATTTTAAATATCCAATTTTTAATTTTTTAAAGTTGAATTTCTTCAAATGTCATGTGACCAGTTTTTAATTAGTATTAACTAACTGTGAAGTCTGGTTTAGCAAAAGGCTTAGATTTTGACTCAAACTCAAACTTAAGAACTAATATTCAGTAACTTTCACTCCTATGGTTGTAAACATGAGATTCTGGGTGTGGATTCCGGCCAGCCATGCCTCTTAGGAATCAATCTATTCCTCTTCACCTGTTAGCCCTGTGTTTCCAGTATTTACACTACCAGACAGATTCTCCTTCATAATTACATACTGCTGTTCCAACCAAACAACATGAAGAAAAACACCTGGAAGATATTGGCAGCAGAGGGGGAGCCAGCAGGGACCTTTTCTTCCCTCCAAACCTTCCCATACCTTGTTTTTCTTCAAATTCCTTGCCTCTTTTTTTTTTTTTTTTTACCACATTGTGTTTAATGTTAACTTATTAAATTTTATGTATATAGTATTTTATTTTTCATTCATTTTGAAAATATAACAAAATAAAATGTAGTAACATAAAATAAAAGCTATCACTTTGGAGCTGGGCAAGACAAATGGAAGAAAAAGAACCCAAAAGGAGGCACAAGAATCAGAGAACCACTCATTCACTCAAGCAGGACGCCACAAAATCAGTAAACTGCAAACCATAATATATAAGTAGATTATCTGGTGTAGCCCTGTGCAGACCCTGAGCTTGCTGCTTCAGTCTCCGTGTTCTTATGAACTTTCCTCTTGTTGTCTTAGATAGTTTTGTTTTCTTGGTGTCTTCCTTCCCTTCTGGCTCGTACTGTCTTCAACTACACATTCATCTCCCCTGCCCTCTTTGACTACAGCTCCAATGGTAACATGAAAAGTGGTCTGTCCTCTCCAGAGAGAACAGAGAGTACACTGCCTTCTGCCCCCAGACCTGCTGTATAGCTGTCGGATTCCCTCTCTGACAGGGTCAGATCATGATCACATTGCTCCCTAAAATAAATAAGGTCTCTGTAGACAATCAAAGGCAATCACAGTTTTGGATGGTGGCAGTGACTGTATTTTAGCACTGTCTTGGTGTCATGGTTTTTGCTTTGCCCTGGCCAATAATCTTAAGAGAAATGACATCCCTCCCTTCACTGCTTGAACTGACTTCAAAGCCATGGACATAAGCTCTTGGATGAACCTGGAGGTTCAATTTTCTTGTCACAAGAACTCTCATTCATGATCTGGATAAGAAGGAAGAACACCCACCCTCGACAGACAATTCAGGCATGCTGTCCCCACCCACTTCTTAATACTCAGCTCTTTATATCCATTAGCAAGCAGGAGAGTGGGCGACATTTATTATTTTATCTCAATGAGAGGCAGACATGCATTTCAAGATCCAAGGAGTCTAGTCCAATTTTCAAAGGATGTTGAACTTTCTTTGAGAAATCTGTATTTTGTCTTGTTTCATTTTCTTCATCAAAGCTATCCAGGGCCAGGCCTGGGAAAATGGTTCCGTGCCTGCTCTGTAAGTATGGAGACCTTAGTTCAGATCTCTACCCCTCTCCCTGCCATTTAAAGAGCTGGATGTGGTGTATATGTTTCACAATTCCCAGGGCAGGGAAAGGCAGAGACAGGTAATTCTGAGGGGTTGCTTGACAGCTTATCTAGCTAATGCTAATTGCTGAGATCCTGTTCAGTGAAAGTGATAGAGGGAAACACCCAACTTTTATCTCAGGCTTCCAAGTATATATGTGTGTGTGTGTGTGAGTGCTCACGTGCACGCATGTGTGCGCACGCATGCACACACACACACACACACACACACACACACACACACACACAGGAAACACACAGTCACATGCACATAAGCTGTCAAGGATTTATTGGTTCAGACATAAAAGTTGCAAAGCCAGTTTCAAACTTCTCGACAGAAATCATGGAATTGTTGAGGAAAGATACGGGACAGTATTAATTTTCCATGGTTTGTCAGGTTCTTTGAATCCCTTGTACTGTGAGGCAGTTCACTGTACTTTTGTTCTTACCCCAAGTGCCAGAGGTAGGTACAGGGTACAGAGAGACTCATGGAGCTGTATGCAATGGGCATTCATGGCAGGTGGGGAGCCATGCACTGATTCAGGGAAAGCCTCTTCCTGTAAGTCTCCCCATGAATCCTCTGCCTTGTAAAATCAGATAGTTTCATGTGCTTCTAAGTGTGGCTTAAGACTGACACAGTAAAATTCTCCATCCTCTGCTCCTATATATTTTTAGTGAGATTTCATATGCTTTGCCACTCAATTTCTTTATCACATAATCACTTACAATATAATTCTTCCATTACTATATAGTATCTGTCATTTTATGAGAAGTTAAATTGAAGGTTCCAGTTCTGGTTCTGATTATAACCATTTTCTCTAACATAATAGTCTCTCTCTCTCTCTCTCTCTCTCTCTCTCTCACTCTCACTCTCTCTCTGTGTTTATGTATGTGTGTGTGTGTCTTTCTGTCTGTTTGCCATTGATTTTAAAATGTCTTTTTTTTCTGTTCATTAGCCGTTGAGTCATATTTAATAATTTACCCTCCCCTATTTTTGAAGTAAACACATTAAAACTGATGCACACCTATATTAAATCTGTGAGTCAGCTTTTCAGAAAGCCAGGACTTCAACCCCTGCTTTTAAATAATAATAATATACATTTAATGGCAGTATGTGTAGATAGTGTTATAAATTCCACAGCCAGATCACAGAGGTTGAGTCCTGAGCAAGTCCCTCAGCTGCATGCTTTCATCTGTTCATATGTAAATCAGGATTTATAGGAATTAACAACACACTATGAATCTCAAGAGACTGAGTAATAAGTAGCTTATTTGTTCAGAAAGGGCTAATAACACCTAGGATAAGCCAATGCCTATAAAGTAGTTGATATATTCAATGTGCTTCAGATTAAATTTCTGGGTTTTGTATTAAATAGTGCATTGACCATGGTTTTCTTTACCTAGACTGCTTACCATTACTAAGAAACCAAAAGGCAAAATCACACTGAGAAACACTTGGTGGACATTGAAGGTACTCAGGGCTATCGGTCAGGTGACTGGAATGGGCTGATCAAGTGACATCAGAAGCACTTCTTCTCATTGTTATCCACACATGAGAAGCGGATTTTTTATATGAGAGGACAAAAATAATGTTTTTGTCTTCTGATCTTATATTATTGTAATATACCTATACCTGCATATATGTCAATACTCACTTAATATACACTGTTCATAAAATACACAGGTCCAAGTGATTATCTTTCTAAGATTTCAAAACAACTTTGTATTGTGGAAGAACAATTTTAAAAAATATCTATAGGATATCATACAGAGCAAAGAAGCAATCGCAACATTTATTTTCCTTTTGAAACAAATTCAGGATAGATAAATATAGAGACATGAAAAGAAGGGGGTGAGAAGTAGACAGCAACCCACCATCAGTAGCAGGTTCTCTGTTTCTTTTCCCATTCTCTCACTCCAAAATGCTCTGAGGAACAGCTCTAGGGAGAAACAGGAAGCCTGGATCATTCAGTAATAGTGAATTAGAAGTAGTGAGAGTGGGGGCACTGAGTTATGGGTATGAAGATTTTGTGTTATTGGAATAAATATCCTGAAATGTGTGGTCTATTAATCAAGAGAAACTGAGAACACAATTTTATTATGACATTCAGCATCATCTGAACTCAACCTCAGGGTCTCCTGAATGCATTACATCTATTTACTTAGAGAACTGTCTAATGGGATCACTTCATGGGCGGGAAGGCTGGGTTGTAAAGCTCAGTATGTCTTTTTTGCTGGACTTTATTGCTCTATCCAAGGGAAATCATGACCCACTATCTGAAAACAGACAGACAGACTGATAGACTAATTGATAAGGGACAAATGGACGAGTCAGCAGAGGAAGGCAGACTGAATCACATGATGGGAAAGATGAGGTGCTGGCTGAGCGCCTGCTATGCCGCATTTGTTCCAGTTCACAGACAATCCTTTCGCTGATGCCTTCATGTTGTTCACTAGAGTGGTGTCTAAACAGATGATGGCTGATGTTTATTTGTCCTAGAAACAGTTATAATTTCTCTTGTTCCTTTTCTCTTTTATGCCCTAGAGATACTGGTGAATTTTCTTGTGCACTTTATTGACATCAAAATATAGTATTTACTTGTCATGATCTCGATGTCAGCTGCCTATAATTAAACCCTCCACATTAACTTAAATATAAACTATGTAAATATCCAGTCAAGAAATTCTTCATGATCATCCTGTAATCAAAATTGTATAGAATGAATAGATACAATTTGTCAATATTTTAAGTTATGACAACATTTGGAGTATTTCCTTGTTTAGGCTTTATTACTGGTGAGAGTAGACTCATTTTCATTTTGATGAACCAATCTTTGTTATTTCTATAAGGCTCTTTTATCAACATCAGCATTAACTTTTATGGTTTTCCTTGGACTCTTTATCACAAAAGGGGGAACCAAGCATTCTTCTGCTGAATGAAGGACAGGTTCATGTGGGGCTTTCTGTTCTGAGGTTCCTAAATCTAGTTCACAAACTGGACTGTCTTTCTTCTGAATATCTCAAGTGTTTTACTTGTCATGTGTTTTATTTTCCTTCCATTGATGGACACCTAAGTGGACACTTCAAACCCTTTATGTCTCATAAGATATTGAGGGCAGTTTATGTCTTCCTCATTCTCTAAGTGTTTGAGATCCTTTGAAATCATGTTCTTTACAGTAGGGTCCTGGAAAGCATCTATTTAATATAAGGTATATTAGAATATAAGTTCACTGTCCTAGGTAAATGATAAAACATGTATGATTATATTCCTTGACCAATTCTTCCTATGAAGAGCCTGAATCATGCAGCAACAATAAATGACTTCAGATACAAAGCCTAATGTAGACAGTATTATTCCTGTTTTAAAGGTAAATAAGTAAAATTTGGTTTCTGCTCTAGATCACAACTTAATGGAGAATTAATTTGATAAGCCATACTTTGCATGCTACAGACAATACAGTAGTGCAGAAAACAATAATAATCCTTATGATATAGGGAAACAGTGTGATGATTAGTGGATCTCCTCTGTTGTGAAGTTTACTTGAGGGATGGCGAGGCCCAAGACTGGAGTGTTAGACATTCCCAATTATAGTACTTCCAAAGAGAGTTATCATAAGCTTAATATACAAAAGAACTATAAAGAAAATTGCCTGATATATGACTAACATTTTTTTTGTCTTTTAGTTTTTAATTTCTCTTTTGATTCAGTACCCTTTTCTTTTCTTTTTCCTCATTTTACACGTGGATCCCAGTTCCCTCTCCCTCCTTCCCTCCCATGCCCCCCCACCCACCTTCCCATCACATTCTCCCCTTCCTCACTCCACAGGGAGGCTGATGCCTTCCAGGAGGAATCAACAAAATCTGTCAAGTCATTTGGAGTAGGGACTAGGCCCTCCCTCTTGTCTCTAAGTTAAGGGAGTATCCTTCCATGGGGAATATGCTTCCAAAACCTTTTGTGCACCAGGGATACATCTTGGTTCCACTGTCAGCGGTCCCTTAGCCTGCCCAGGTCTTCTAGCTGAGACCCACATTCAGGGGATCTGAGTCAGTCCAATGCTGGTTTCCAGCTATCAGTCTGGGGGTCCATTAGCTCCCCCTTGTTGAGGTCAGCTGTCTCTGTGGGTTTCTGTAGCCTGGTCTTGCCCCCATTTTCTTATCACTCCTCCCTCTCTGCATCTGGATTCCAGTAGTACTGCTCAGTATTTATCTGTGGGTGTCTGTTTCTGTTTCTATCAGCTACTAGATGAGGGCTCTATGATGGTGGATAAGTTAGTCATCAATCTCATTATCAGCGAAGGACATTTAATGTAGCCTTTCCACTGTTGCTCAAATTGTTAGTTGGCGGCAGTCTTGAAGGTCTCTGGACATTTCTCTAGGTTCACTTTGCTCTGATCTATTCCTCCTCTGACTCAATCTTCGAAAGAGAAGGGGAGGAGAGGAGAGCATGACTAACATTCTTAAGAATGGGTTTTGTGAGGGTCTGCTGGGTCCTCTGACCCAGCTGGGGAAGGGCCAGTCCAGCTAGTCTCCTCCTGGGTCTGAGCAGGATGGTGAGTATTGGCAACTCAGTCCTCCCCTCTCCTGAGCCAGGAGCCTGCCAAAGCAGTAGCTATTTTATGACATCAGGCATGCACTTGAGAAAGAGAATGGGGACCTCAGGATGGATACAATTATGATTCATCATGCCAGCAGTAGCTAGGCAGAAGCAGTTTTGCTGAGTCACTCCTATGCAGAGTGACAGACCAAAGACAGGTCATCAAACTCTAGCCAGGCCCAGGAAGTCTCACTAGGCCTTGCATCCAGGCAATTTTTAGGCCTAACAAGGGCCCCCTTGACAGGATCTAAAACCACCTAGAGATACAACTCAGGATACTTCTCTGAGGGAATTTCTAGATTGGATTAACTGAAACACCCACCCTGCATGTGTTCAGGGCCACTCCATGGGTGAGGTCCCAGCCTGCAAAAGAAGGAGAAAGTGTGTACCAGAAGCCATTGCTCTTGGCTTCCTGAGTTTAGAAGCAATGTGGCCAGCCGTCTAAAACTCCTGCCACCATGAGTTCCCTGTCATCAAGGACTGTACCCCCAGTGTGCCAAAAGAAAGTAGTGGTGGCACACACCTTTAATCCCAGCACTCAGGAGGCAGAGGCAGGCAGATCTCTGTGAGTTCAAAGCCAGCCTGGTTTACCGAGCTTGTTCCAGGATCCAGAGCTATTATACAGAGAAATCCTGTCTTGAAAAACAAACAAAAACAGACAAACAAACAAAAAAGGTCCTCAAGCTCCCTTTCTTCCTTAAGAAATGAGAAATGTTACTAACCACATAAAATTGAACTCTGAAGTATCTTACAACTTATAAAATATTTAAATCTTATTTAGAAGATTCAATTATTACTTTCATCACATCTATAATTTTACTTCATTAGGTCCCATGTAGTGAATTAAATAAAGATACTTTATCTTATAAAAGCATGTCTGAAATCCTGTTTTCAACATGCCTCAGGGTTAATTCAACTTTTTGTTTTAAGGATTCCCTTACAGACAATTGACCTCCCTATGTACAAAGTAAAAAGTCTTTCTTTAATTTGCAATCTGAGCCTACAGGAATGAGTAGATGAAATAAGCCAATAAGACAAAAATATTAATTATTAAAAGGTCATGGTCATTTGAAAATGCTACGTTCTTCTCCCAGTCATCAAAGCTAAAAATGGAAGTTCCTGGCACACAGGAATAGAGCAATATATATATATATATATATATATATATATATATATATATATATATAGTCCAAATCCAAACAAGGCACCCCTGCCCCCTGTGGAAGGGAATCATTGCCTTCAAACCAAGGACAGAGAAGTGGCATGATAAACCAAAATAAGTCCTTGTCACAAATAGTGCCCTGTCTACACCTGAGGGCCAGGCACAGGACTTTGCTCTGTTGTTCAGTAGCTCAGATTTTTGCACTTGCTACCCCAACTCATAGTCATGTCAGTCCTGTGGGTCCTAGAGCCTCCAATTTCCCTGCATTAATTAGAATTTTCACCCAACTACAAAATTGAGAGTTAAGGATCAAATTTTCTACAACATTAATGTCTTTGGAGTTAGACAAAATATTGCATTTGATCTCAAGCCAAGTAATCAAATAAGGGCAGAGATGGTAAAGTATATAAATATTAGGATATATATATATATATATCATAAATGTAATTTTTTGCTAATATTATTTGGAAGGACATAAATGCTTATAAAATCTATGATCTAATGTAGACATGAATTCTATATTTAAAAACTGTTATGTAGTCCATATTAGGAAATAAATTTGAACTTCGCCTACAAAAATGTATTATTATTTACATGTTATATTTTAGGACTGAATGATTTTCTGAGTCTCTAATATCCAGAACTGAGCTAAAACTTCAAATTTTGGATCCCATTTAATTCATGTTAGTTTCTTTAGCAATGAATTTCTTACGATTTCCAAATGCAAAGGCCGAAAAGTGTTACTTAGATGTGAAGAAAACATACCTACACACTGACTGGATGGAGTGCATCAGAAGCTCTGGAAGGGGTCTTTGTGTTCACTATTTTTATGGTTATTAGAAATAGTCTCACTATGTAGCTGTGCAATCAGTGTGTACACCTTTAACACATTTCCTCAACTCAAAAGAATGAGTAGAACATGCTTTATAGCATTCCCCTTCTATATTTTAATATTTTCATTCAGTTCAAATATGCCAGCATCTGTTCATTTTTTTTTATTTAAGCTCTTACTTATATAATGCCAGTTAGGATAGTTTATATTTAGCTATGACAGTGAGGTAAAATGATTTTTAAATACTTACATGCATATATTTAAATCATCCCCTTCTGACTAAACATGTCTCTGCAATGAAACAAAACAAACCCACAATGATAATAACAATTAAAGAACAGTCAGAACGTTGCCCATCTTCCCAGGAGGTAACTGTATAGCAGCCATGGAAGTGGTCATTCTTGTTACCGGGTAATTCTCCTGTGGCTGTCTTAGCCTTGGGCATCTTTTAAGTACAATCTCTGCTCTTGGTTGTCTCTGATTTCTTCTGTGACACTCATCTGACAACCAGACACACAGAGTGAGGGCACAGCTGTGAGTGCTCCCTGCTCTTCAAAATTGAGTTGGGGTAGGGATGGTGGCATTTCAATAGCCTGTCCAGGTTTCATGCTTTTAGGAAATCTGTGAAATGAGAGATGTGTTTCATCTACAGCATAATGCTTCAGCATTAGGATGTCTCTTAGCTCATTCTAGGTCTCTAACTCTCCACTATTTATCCCCCTATGTGAATCAATGTGCAATCACTAGTTCTATCCCAGAGACATCACAGGTGGTATTGATAATAGATCACCCCAAAGAGGGCTCCCTAGCTCATTTGTTTTTTCTCAGTGTGAAACCCTTGTGACTTAGTAAAGATTCTCCCCATAGCTGGGCTATTGCCTGACAATTTTTTTTTTTTTTTTTGAGTTTTTGGAGACACGATAATGCTGAGACCTCTGTCTTCTGTTGCTACACAGTAGGGGGTCAAATAGTTGCCTGCCATTTGGACACTGCTAAATGTGGGTAATCAAGAAGAAATTGTCAGTGCCCATATGTTAGCAGACCTAGGACCCTTGTCTGAGTATGCTGAAATTCTGCTCAGTACTGAGCCAGTATCAATTGTTTCCTCCTGTAACAAGAGTTCTAAGACTGAGCTGCATCAGGCCAGACTTACCACCTGTCTCAGTATACCAATTAAAGCAATGTTGAAAAGTAGAGGGAAAATTACTCCATGTTGTGAAGAGAAACAATTAAAGGTGTCCATTTATCTAAATTCATTTCAGCAGTATCGAGAAGAACTTTTGGCTGAGGTACAGAAAATGCTGAGCTCTGGGATGTAATTAAACCATCTTAGTCATTGTCTAAACTACGGTCTACAAGGTGGTCCGAGGAAATTATTATCCTTGTCATTGCTTGCTTTAGGAGAGCGATCCGGTTCTTGTGACATGATTGCTTCTGGGCCAGAGTGCAGTCACCGTCACCCTCATTGATAATTGCCCTCATCTAGGGGTGGCCTACCCCATGAAATTTTACTGTTCATGGAGTTCAAGGTGACTTTATATTTAGAACAATAACTTACTTTAGGTATTTGGCCTTGAAATGAAGAGATAGGTTGCATAATAATTCATCCTTCTTTTTCTCTCAGTTCCTGTGCTCTGCCAGGCCTCAGACTGTATTTTCACACTAGGTAGAGCTCTTTCTTTTCATTCTGCTGTCCAGGTTTCCTACATTGAAGACTGATTGTTTCTAGTTGCTTGACCTTGTGTCTCTGACATAAAAAAAACATTATTGGGTGTTGCTAGCCCATCATATTGAGTCTTGCTGCTTACATTTTATATGTGATATCTCATAAAATTTCTGTTATTTCGACAATATGACAAAATGGAATGTGTACAAAAGTTACTTTATTGTTATAACTAGTTAAATTAGATGTTCACAAACCTCTAACATATTTGTACCATACATAAAATAATCCTATACCCATAAGCAAAGGTCAATGTGAAACTGAGTTTGGTCTGGTTTGAGTGTTTTCATTTTTGTTTGTTTGTTTTCTTTATGATGCTAGTAAAGGTTTGAACAAAGAGCAGGCCTGGAGAATTGTACTTGCCTCATAATAAATCCTTGTTAAACATGTTTATTTATTGGTACATTCATTTATATGTTGCAACATTAATAAGACACAAACATTATATGTGCGCATTAGTAAATTTTTAAATTTTCAGACTGAAATCAGTTTGTTCATTCATATAAATATACATACACACAGACAGTCTTTTAAAGTAAATAGACATTGTGACTATTAGAGGTCACAGCATCACCAAATTAAATTTTAAGGCCATTTATCCATTTTTATTTCCTGATTGTTTGGATCATTTTCTTTATTGTTTATAGTGAGTTTCGCCTGTATGTGTGTCTATGTAGCACATACGTGCGGTGCCAGTAGGGGTCAGCAGAGGGCACTGGAACTGGACACAGCCATGAGCTGTCATGTGGGTGCTGAAAATTGAACGCTGGTCCTCTGGAAAAACAGCCAGTGCCCTTAAACACTGAATCATTTCTCCAAACATACTGTTTGGACCCTAATGTTTAGTTCTGTACTAGATTACAGAAAAACATCTTAAAATTAATGTCATGTTCTAGCACATAGTTTTCATTTATGAAAAGACTGTTCCTCTCCTTCTATCTTTTATACTGCCTCATCCTGAAATAGAGAAGTTTTGAAATGATTTAGAGAAACGGAAAGTATTAATTAAGGGTCTCACCACTGTACCAAAAGCTTCACAGGAAATAACTTACAGGACAGCCTTGCCTCAGAGTCCACAACTGAGGAAATCATTGGCTGGATAGTGGGCATTAGGCAGCTTCTTATACCCATTTCATCAGATTTATAAGCAGTTCTGGGCTTGAAAGTGTGAACAGGCTACAACCCTCATTGTCTAATCCACCATGGTCTACTTCCTTCAGCTAGATCCCAGCAAAGAAAGGTTTCATAGCTTCCCAAAACACTGCCACCACTTGAAAATATGACCATATGATGATATGAGCCAATGAAGGGAATTTTACACACTGCAAAAAAGTATTTGAAGGCCAGTTCTAACAAGATACTTAAAGTTGTAAAGAAAAATGTGTCACCGCCTCTCTTTGAGAAATACCTTCCTCTGTGAATGCTGGCATTTCTCCAGCATGTCCCAATTTGACAGAAACCTGCTCTGTAGTGGTTTTAACTGCTGGTGAAATCAGAGGTGAGCTTGAAGTGTCTGAAGCTACCTATACACAAGCAGGACACAGTGCTTTAACTGGATCCCCACTCGGGATCTAAGGTCCCAATAAACCACTTGAAAGCCTTCCTACCATTCAGAGCTAATTTCCCTGGAAGAGGTTTTGCTATCAATACTCATTATCCTCTTCAGGCACATCTTTTATAGACTTAAATCTTCATCACTGTATTTGAATTGTCCCTGGAATTTCCTCTGGCTCTCTGGTTTTTAAGTGATCATGCAGCCATGTTTTTTTAATAGAAATTGATAATATTTTCTACCAAGTGGAAAAAGACACCGCTTTCTATATCTCCTAGTTAAGCTGAGTAGGGGATGATGAAAAGAACAATTGTGTTCCAGGTAACCCACCATTTCTGAGATGTGTAAACTTGGCTTTGTTAACACATTTGTTTATGCACTGAAAGTGAGAACAATACATTCTTTAAATAATGCTTGTTACAAAGATCGAGGGAGAGAAGAACATAATGATACATTATTATCATTTTACCTAATAATAGACTGTATGAGTTCATTTAATTTCAATACCTGTTAAAATAATATTTAAATCCCCCTTGCCTAGCAAACAGTGTGTTGTTATTCTTTTTAAATCTTTTCAAAGCTGAATACAAGTTCAATTTGGTGTAGTTAGTAACTTTAAATGTTTATTATACATACTAATTATTCTCATTTTTTGCATTCTTTATTTATATAGACTTTAAAGAAATAAAAATGGAATATCCTAGTAAGTACTTTTAAAGAACTTCTCCCTTGAATTTAGAATGGAACTACACATCTACACTGGGTCATAATTCTTTAGCATGGTTCAAAAATACATGGAATTCTTGGAAAAGTAATGCACAGTCCTCCATCAGCCTGTGAGGCAGTGTCCTGCCTAGGGTAGGGGACAATACTGCCTGCCAGACTACAGTATCATATAGCATACTACACACTCACTTGTCTGTCTTTAAAACCTCAGCATTTCAATTCTGTGTTCCCCTAAGTTCTGGTCCATCTCTCCAAGAGTGCATTCAATTAACTTCACACATCTAGTTTGTCAATACTGTGACATGACTCTTAGAGCAAGTTCAAAGCTGTAGTGCAATAAATGGCTGGATGCTTATGGGACTTTCAGCCTGGCTTCCCCCTCAGAGAATTAATTCATGTACTGTTCTCTTACCACACACAATCAAATGGAACTTTCACCACTATGTGACTTTATATTTTAGTTTAGTTTAGTGTTATTGGTGATTGAACCTACCAGATTAGCCAAAAATAATTTATTGGCCGAACTATACCCCAACTTGTGACTTCAAAAATTTATTAAATGCATTATTGCTATTGTGTATACCATTGGATTTTATAAAGATAATTCTTTCCTATATATCATGAATTTTGACCATGTTCACCCAGTTCTGTCCCCCTTGATTGCCCATGGTTTTTCTATACACCCATTAGTGTGTTTCCATCTTCTATCCATGTCTGTATGCATGTCATTTGTACACATATGTACTTATGTCTGTATTATATGTTTTACACATTTGTGAAGAATTGTGTGGCTAACAAATAAGAGAAAACATAATAGCTTTTGTGTCTGGCTTATTTAACTTAACGTAAAATTCTATGGTATCTAATTTCCAGCAAGCAGCAGAATTTCTTCTTCTCTATGTTGAATAAAGCATCATGTGCATACACTGCATTTTCTTTATCTGTTCATCTTAGACAAACACACAGACCAGTTATGCAGATTGAATAGAGTGAATTGTGCTGTGATAAATATAGATGCCAAAGGCATTCCTGAGTCTTTGTGGTCCACTATCTTGCTATATGCTCAATAGTAACAAATCTGGGTCACTTGATCATTCTAGCTCTACCTTTTTTTTTTTCTCCAAATAAAACTATTCCTTTCAAGTTGTCTGCATCAGTTTGTTGTTTGCCTGTTTTTTTTTGGGGGGGGCACAGTGAGAAAATGCCACCTATCTCAAATATAGAACTAATTGTTAACTACATAATCATTACATTTTTGCATTTTTTTCATATTTAAAAATTTTTATTTAAATTTGAAATGAGCTTGTTTTACATGTTAATCTCAGTTCTCTCACCCTCCCCTCCTCTGCTGTTCCCCCACCCCCTATTCTTTCCCCTTTCTGTTCCCCAAGAAAGGTGAGGCCTTCCATGGAGAGACTTCAAGTCTGTCATATCATCTGGAGTAGGGCCCAGGCCCTCCCCCATGTGTCTAGGCTGAGAGAGCATTCCTCTGTGTGGAATGGGCTCCCAAAATCCACTCATATACTAGGGATAAATACTGATCCACTACCAAAGGCCCCATAGACTTCCCAGACCTCCAACTAACAGACATGTTCAGGTGGTCTGGGTCATTCTTATGCTGGTTTCCCAGCTATAAAACTGGGGTGCATGAGCTCCCCCTTGTTCAGGTCAGCTGTTTCTGTGAGTTTCTTCAGCCTGGTCTTGACCCCTTTGCTCATTATTCCTCTCTGCAACTGGTGTTATGTTCCTGAAGCAGTCTCCTCCAATTCATTCAAGGGTATCTCCCACTTTCTCCTCTAAGAGGTTCATTGTGGCTGGATATATGTTGAGGTCTTTGAGTTTTATGTATGGCAATAGATATGGATCTATCTGTAGTCTTCTACAGGTCAGCATCCTATTATGCCAGTACTGTTTGTACTTTTTTCCATTGTATAATTTTAGCTTCTTTGTCAAAAACCAGGTGTTTATAGGTGTGTGGGTTAATATCAGGATTTTCAATTAGATTCCTGTGGTCTACCTGTCTGTTTTTGTACCAATACCAAGCTGTTTTCAGGATGATAGATCTATAATAGAGCTTGAAGTAAGGGATGGTGATGCCTCCAGAAGTTCATGGGTTGTTTTGACAATCCTGGGTCTTTTGTTTTCCATATAAAGTTGAGTATTGTCCTTTCAAGGTCTGTGAAGAATTGTTTTAGCTTTACTTTTAATGTGTGTCGGGGAGGGGTTTGTGTATGAATGTGGTTTGGATACTAGAGGTAAACTATTGTTGTTCTTAATGAGATATCTACCTTAATATATGATGCAGACTCTCTTGTTAGAACATGGGCCTAAAAAATTGGGATAGGCTCAATGGCCAGAGAACACCTGGGGTTCACTGGTCTCTTCCTACCCATCTCTGGGATCACAAGTGGGATTACCATGCCAAGCAGCATTTTATACAAGTCTTGGGTGCAGAACTCAGGTCCTCATGTTTGCATGGCAAGCAACTGCTTGCTTTAGCTCAAGACCTTAAGCTTAATTTAAATAAAATCCCTTTTTATTGAACATAAATTCTTTTCTCATACAATGTAATCTCAATGCAGTTTTCCCTCACTTTATTCCTCCCAGATCCTCCCCACCTCTCTCTTGTCTGGATCCACTCATTTTCCATCTCTCATCAGAAAAGAACAGATTTCTAGAACATAGCAACCTAACATAAAATATAATATGAGATAAAACAAAACCATCCTGTCCAAGTGTGACTAGACAAGCCAATAGAAAGATAAAAGAACTTCCAACAGAAAGTGTAACCCACTCAGTTAGGTTTTAAGTTCAGGGTCCCATAAAAGCCTAACCTGGAAGCTGTGGTATTTAAGTTCGGTGAGGAGCTTCTCTACTCTAGTTTCCATACAAATGAGGCAGATTTCCAGGCTGCAACCTGGCATTTGGGTGACAAGCCTTTTGCCAAGACTATCTTTTAGTTCCATGTGTAATAATATACCTAAAGATCAAGACACTTTGTGCCTGTGTCCTGATGTGAATTCACAGCCTGCCAATTCATGGGGAAGAGGTGAGTGGGTGAAATGTTCACTATTGTGCAGACCAAATCAAGACTGACTGAATCTGAAAGATAATGAGCGAAGTTAGTGGACCTGATCAGCAGCTGAAGATGGAAGCCGTGCCTTAGAATGCTTTAAAAGCAAAACACCCACTCTATATCAAAATATACCAAAGGGAACAGGGGGGGAGGGAGACATGGGAAGTGATTGGAAGGGTAAGTAAATCTGAAATTCAGAAGTAATTTGTTAGGAATTTTGCAATCAAGACTGTACCTCTATTCACATCAGGTGGTTATGAAGTTTGTACTGACCTGCCAAGCAAAGGTGACTGAGAGGTCTTTATTCCTATAAACCCAGAAAAGGGAACATTTTCAATGTGGCTGTCAAAAAGGAACACAAAATACCAGAAAAAGGTGTAATTAGCAATTATGTTAAAGTAACCAAAGTGTACCAGCCCTTGTCAATGGGGAGGTTTTACTTTTGTTGCTGTCTGCAGTAATCACATGTGGATGAGACTGTGGATGAGACCTTTAAAAGCCAGTCTGGGTGGCTCATTGCATGCTGTTTTATTGTGTTTTCCCTTTGCCAGTATGCACATTTGCTTGCAAGCAGTTTCCCATCTGTTCTGTGTAATTCAGTGATTATGTGAAGGCCTTGTGTCCTCCTTGTTTGTTTTAAAACACAGTGGAAGGTCCAGAAAAGTGCTTAGGGTGTGTAGGTGCTTACGGTCACACCTGACTACCTGAGTTCAATCCCTGGAATCCATGTAATGGAAGGAGAGAATGGATGCTTACAAATTGTGAGTGTGCATATATGCTGCATATGCATGCACCCACAACATGCACATTAAATAAGTAGAAAATAATTTAAAAATAAAATCATAACAGAAAGCACAATTTAGATTCCTAGATTCCTAAGATTGTATTAATAAAGATTCATCACAAATGGCATCAATCCCTTAAAATATTAAATACTTAACAATCTGCTCAAAATGTTTCCTAAGGTCCTGTACATATAAGCCAGGGATTGTGGCACACACTTAGAAAATTCCTCAAGTGTCTAATGTAGAAGGATCTAGAATTTGGGGCCAATGTGTAGCCCATAGCAAAGTCAAATTCAGCCAAATTGTGAAATATTTTCTCAAACAGATAAAAAGCCCAAAGACAACTAAACACATCTCATATAGTTTGGTGAAATTTCCTTGATGTTTTTCAAACCCTTACCCATGTTCACTGTTTTCCCTTTCTTGCTAAAGACAAGACCAGGCTTATTGGGCTTATCATATGTCCTTGTCACAGGATGATTCCTGCTGATAGCTATTGTTTTTATTTTATCATTATCTGTCTCCATTCTTCTCAGGGTTGCACTCAGATGTGTGATCAATTAGATGGGTTATCTGTTTGAGTAAGAGAAAGGCTCTATAATGTGACTTCATAGCCTTATGGAAGAAGCCCAAGTGTTTTATGCTTTTAGATGTGTGGGAATCAAAAACAGGAATTGAAAAGTATAGTCTTCTTGGTGTAGTAATTATTAAGAGTTCTACTATAAGTAGGCTTGTTGCCAGTTAATGTCTGTGAATAGTATTTATTTTGATGCGTGTTGCTGTCATTGGAAGACTATTTAATTTTTTCACTGTCACGCCTATATAGTTTCACCTGCATGAACAAGCATATTTTCTTCCTTTTATGTACTGTAGCATGTGTTGTTGTCTAACATAGGTATACAGCACACATTCAACTGGCTGATTTTTGTTAGTCATGCTCATATCCAGAGAGGGCCATGACATCTTTGGATTTTATTTGAATTAGTTATTTTAGATAGCCATTGTCTTGATAAAGGCAAAATTATTCTAATAAGTGAGTAGAATATCATTTACCTAGCATTATAAACAATCCCAAATGTTAGTAGAAATGCTTGCATTATGACTGGGTAGTCTTCAGGAAGTCTGAATTTCCCATGTCAATATCCATCACTCTTGCTGATCATTACAGTAAGCTCTGGTACTTCAAGAATTCAGAATGGGAAATAGAGCTTAAGCAGAGAGATCAACCTCATGACCACACGTGCATTCCCAGTATTGCCAAGGATATCCCTTTCTCTCACTAGGCAGGCCAGGACCCATCAAGTTGCATCATGAGTGAATCATGGCTTTATAGACAGAATTTATTTTTACAACTAATGAATAAAACTATGTGTATTCTTTGTCAGTTACAGACCTCAGCACATCTTCCACAACCTGAGGTCTGCAGACCCAGAGATGATGCATGGGTATGGTTTCTGTAAAGCACACAGTGGGATCCTCAGATGACTCAGAGATGAAATAGTGACATTTTCTGGGAGTTATTCATAGCAAAGGAAAGTACAGCATTATGGGGCTTTCAGCCAATACTGAATTGACTCTTACTGTATAGACTATTGGTGTTATTTTTGAACTATTCAAACCATACATATTATTGGCTATCCATTCTGCAAATTATAAATGGTGGCATGTACCTCTTGGAAATTGTGGTGTATTCTAGAACATGTGGAACACTTCAGGTGATTCATGTCTGTCTGTTCTGAAGATAGAATTGTCAGACCAAAATATAGTCATATTTCAAGGCCACTCAGAAAGTCAGGCATCCAGAAGGACTTGGGATGACTTTCATGAACATCAAATGCAGGATTTTATAAATATAGTGGGGTTTATATAAAAAGAAGCCCCATTAATTTTGTGTGTGCTTATTATATGTGTGCATTGTTAGCGAAGTTCAATAGAGATGCATACTTAATTACTTGAAAATATTCCTTCCCATTGTTGATTTCAAAAATGAAAGAGTCAAGGTTAATGTGATGTTCTCATACTTTTCCACTGATTGCTTTATGATATAACTTCTGAAGTGTTTTTTGTATTATAAAAGTAGTATTGTAATGTAGAACACTGCATATATTTACACACACACACACACACACACACACACACACACACACGGAAAGAAAGGGGAAGAAAAGAAAATCTAAGCATTAAGTTAGTATTATCTGGTTGGGGAAAATGCACTGGTAACAGGAAAGCAAAGACTTTTTATGCTTGAATTAGTCTCTTCCAAACTTTACATTTTGAGGATATACATAGGTAAATGGTATTAAAATATCTATTCAGGAGACCAAGAGACTAGGATGGACCAAGATTCTTGGGTTCTCACATAAATGAACCAAAACCAAATAAAATAAAACAAGTAAATCCACACTGAATCTTCCATCCTGGTTCTTTTCAAAGTTGATTTCTTGACTTTGGCCTGAAATCCAGCTTCTGATAGTGCTCTGCTTGGAGTCCTCCCATGGAGAATGCTCAATTCCAACACCTTTGAGTGCTTTCCACTCCTTAAGCTGTCTACGGCTGAAATAAATTCCAATTTTCATCTAGTTTTGCTGTGAACAGTGGAACCCACTCATATATATATATATATATATATATATATATTAAAGGCAAAATTATAATGTTCCAGAAAATACAATTGAGATAGAAGGGGAAGGAAAGTAAACCTCACAATCACAGTGACCAATGACAGAAGAGACTTTACACACATCACGCCCTCAGGTCCCCAATCCCATAAGGGAAGATGTCATAGAAGTACCAGTGGTCACCCTTTGCCCCTTACTCCCCTGGTAAAGTACCACATATACGCTATAGGGAAAAGTCATGCCAAAGCTGCACTGTAAAAAGACCACTATAGGGTATCTGTCCAGTCACTGTAACTGATGATCATTTTATCAGAACAGAATGAAAATCCCAAATTGGGTTTGCCTGTGCAGTATAAGATGATTGGTTAACTCCTGTTTTGAAGCCTTTGCTTTCAGCATACACTAGTGAGATTATGCGAGTATGCAAGTATAGCAAACTTTCTTAGGTGCCTCCCTAGGGAAACTGTGAGGACTCTACTAGCACCAAGCTTTCCATTGTGATTGGCTGTGGCAAACAGTGCAATTGGGATCCTTGTGAGGACATGCTTGACTCTTGTCACTTGAGAGTTTACATGAATTCAAACACATGCATACACATATGCACAAGCACATACAATATATATATCACACAAACACATATGAGCACATATGCCTGCACAGGCATACATATACAAGCACAAACACATGAAACACATACATTCATATATATCACACATGTATGTATACATACATACATATATTAATGTAAAGGCAGTGATTCCTGAATGAGATGCAAGAACTAGGTTGATGTTAGTTTCTTCACTGTGATATTGTGATGTATTAATGCAAGATGCTACCATCTAGGGAAACACATTGAATCTGCCTGAGCATCTTTTCTACTCAGGCATGCTTAGGTCCCCTGCAGAGAAACCCAAATCATTTCTTTCAAACAGATGGCACAATGCACTACTCTAATTGAATGCACAGCGTTGGTTGTAAGTCTGTCTCTCCACTGAACTGCAAGCCTCTCAGAAAATTCCTCTTTGTCTAACCATTTCAAGAACCTGTCTCCACACTTAGTGTGTCTCACTTTATATCCTGTATTATGAAAATATCCTCTGAGGACTTCATTAGGTCTACAAAGTTTTTGATTTGTTGAAAGTGAAATATGTTAAAAGTAAATACTGTATTTTATGAGTTGGTCTCTGGCAATATAGTTGGTAAAAATATAGTAAAGGTAAAAATATAGTAAGGTAAAAAACCTTAAGTAAGCTAGTCTATTCTCTATCATAAAAGGTAATGTTTTCAATGGGAAAATCATCAGGGCTCTGTCTTAAATATTAACAACTAAGTTAAAACACTTTCACAAAAGTGATAAGAATTAATGAGACTCCTGGCCTTAACTCTAATATGGGCTATGTGTCCCCAGTGTAATTTCTCTCTTAAGATATAATGTTTGCTAGAGTAGAGAAGATCCATGTTGAGATGGTATAAGAATTATGAAAATTACTCACACCTTAAAAAGAATCTTATTCTGTGATTTGAATATTTGAATATTTATGGATATATGGACTTGAGTAAGCTTTTAAAGAATAATAAATGCATGTCAACATTCAATGTAATACTACATCAGGGTAGAATCATGTAATCATGTAGTCTCTGCATACCAACATTCTAGACTCAGGTTTAAAAGCTAAAAGTAAACAACATGAGAAGGCTTTGCAAACAGTATTCCAGATAATGACACTGATGAAGGGAGCATACTTTCTGTAATTTTTTTATGTCTGATGACATTTCATTTCTGGGGCTGTTGTTAATGTTTACACATTTGAAGCTCCCTCGTATGATTTACAGATATCAAATGTTCCCTGTCGGGTTATTTTGAAAGTCATTTAATCAAATACAAGTAAACAATATAAGATGGTGTCCTCATATTGGAGGAAATGAATCAAATTTCTGAGCTTTTTCTTTAGGATGCTACATTATACAGATCACTTATAGTAACAAGGTGGAATGTTGGGGAAGTGTTCTGCTTATACTTTTTTGATTAATTATAAAAGGGCTTCATTATTAAGAATACACTTAGTAAAAATCTACAAGTAAACCCATTTCTGTAAATAACACCAGGCAGGGAAACAAGACACACTTGACTCTACTCATTAATTTTACCACCACTGCCTCAACAAGAGCAATAGTTGCACTGAGTTCACAACAGCGTGAAATAGCCATGTATGTTTTCCAAATCTATGTTACTATGCTAATGAAAGAAGGTTGCTTTGTGAATGCTTTCCTTCACTTATAGCGCTTTGGGATTGTCTTAGTGGTTTACGTTACAATAATGATCACTGAACTTTTATTGCTATATAGTGTTCTTTTTTATCTATCAAATGATCGCACATACTCATCTGTGCTGTTTACAGTTTGTCACATTTTGAACAGACATTCTAGGAACAGTCTTGTAGATATCTCTAATGTTTATAACTGCCATTTGTGAACAGTGTATATCAAGTTTGAACTTTTTGGGTCATGGAAGCATGCATGTTCAACATTAGTAAAAGGTAACAAAACAATCTGTTATGACAGAAGCAATCTAGATCCATTGACTATTTCCTTTAGCCTAGTATAAGCACATACAAAGCTACTTTGGATATAGATTAAGTTGACATAATAACTAATCATCATATATGTAATCTGTTTTTAATCTCTTTCACCATCTTTTCATTTTCTTCTTCCTTCTGCCTCCTCCATATTCTTATTTCCTTTAGGTTTTTTGTTTGTTTGTTTTGTTTTATTGAGACAGGATTTCTTTGTATATTCCTGCTCCCTGGCTGTTCTGGAACTTGCTCTGTAGAACAGGCTTGTCAAATACTTTTCTTAAAAAGCATAGGCTCAAATTCACCTTTTCACATCATGTTATCTGCTTTTCTTTTTATTGTTACAAGTGTTCATTGTGCAGACACTACTAGTTTAATGTTGTAGTGGTTTCCAACTCATTGTGAAAAGTTACTCTGTAGTTGTATTTGATAACATTTCCATGTTCTCAGAAAATGTTGCCTATGCCAAAAACTTAAGTCTTTATACTTTTCAGCATATTTTTATCAACACAGATCTAACACAATGCATTGAAATCATAATAGTTTTGGAGTGTTATGTGTCATCTGCTATGAGTCTGGTCTATCAGCAAATTCTCTCTTCAGTTCTGTACCCCATTTTTAATAGGAATATTTGGTGTTTTGATGACTAGTTTCTTGAGTTCTTTGTCTATTTTGGAGATCAGCCCTTTGTCAGATATAGGATTGGTGAAAATCTTTTCCCAGTCTGTGGGCTGCTGTTTGGTCTTGTCCACTGTGTCCTTTGCCTTAAAGAAGCTTCTAAGTTTGAAGAGGTCCCAGTTATTAATTGTTTCTCTCAGTGTCTGTGCCCCTGGAGTTATGTTCAGGAAGCAGTCTCCTATACCAATTTGTTCAAGGGTACTTCCTACTTTCTCTTCTAAGAGGTTCATTGTGGCTGGATTGATGTTAAGGTCTTTGATCTATTTGGACTTGAGTTTTGTGCATGGCAACAAACATGGGTCTATGTGCCATCTTCTACACACCCTCATCTACACACCCTCATCTACACAGCACCATTTGTTGAAGATGCTGCCCTCACCCCATTGTATACTTTTAGCTGTTTTGTCGAAAATCAGGTGTTGATAGGTGTGTGGGTTAATATCAGGATTTTCAATTCAATTCCATTGGTCTGCCTGTCTATTTTTGTGTCACTACCAGGCTGTTTTCAGAACTATAGCTCTGTAGTAGAGCTTAAAGTCAGGAATGGTGATGCCTCCTGAAGTTCTTTTATTGTACAGGGTTGTTTTGGCTATCCTACATCTTTTATTTTTCCATATAAAGTTGATTATTACCCTTTCAAAGTGAGTGAAGAATTGTGGTGGGAGTTTAATGGGGATTGCATTGAATCTGTAGATTGCTTTTGGCAATATTGCCATTTTTACTATGTTTATCCTACCTATCCAAGTGCATGGGATATCTTTCCATTTTATGGTATCTTCTTTAATTTCTTTCTTTAGAACAACAAAGTTCTTGTTTTTAAATTTTATATAACCAAGTCCATTTAAATGAAAACAAACATATATAGACAATATTTGGGAATTTGGGTGTCGTTCTTTCCAAACTACTTCCTGCTGGTAAGGGGTGCTGTCATGGGGGATTCGAGAAATCCTCCTGTAGTCTGTAAGGCTGCTTTGTCCAGCTGTTTTGAATGTAGGATCAACTGGTACTCTGTTTCAGGTGGTCTGGCTTGATCAAACCACATTAGTCTGGAAGAAATCCACATCTTTTCATTTTCTGTGGAAACAAAAATAGAAATCCTTTTCCCTAGTAACTTGTCCTTGAACTTAAATTTTGGAGTAAGCATTTTTTTTTTAATTTAAAAATTTATTATTTTACATGTCGATCCAAGTTCCCTCTCTCTCCCTCCCTCCTTCCCTCCTTCCCTCCCTCCGTCTTTCCCTCCCTCCCTTTTACCCTCTCTGCCCTCTCACATGCACCCTAACCACCCTCCCCTCCCATCCCCCCACCCCAATTCCATATGTAGGGGAATGCCATCCAGTTGGGGTCATGTAGATCTGACAGGTCATGTGAAGTAGGGACTAGGGCTTCTCTCCTGTCTCTAGGTTAAGGCGGTTATCCCTCCATGGGGGATGTGTTCGCAAGGTCCTTTTGTGCACCAGGGATATATCCTGGCTCCACTGTCTGAGGTCCCTTAGACTGCTCAGTCCTTCTGGCTGAGACCCTTATTCAGGGGGGCCTGAATCAGTCCCATGCTGGCTTCCCAGCTATCAGTCTGGGGGCCAGTTAACTCCTCTCTGTGTATTTCAGCAGCCGGTTCTTGTCCTCTCCATCTGTATCTGGGTTCTAGTTCGACTCAGTGTTTATGTATGGGTGTTTGCTCCTGATTGCAACAAGTATTAGATGAGGGCTCCATGGATAAGTTAGTTATTGATCTCACTATCCAGGAAGGGCATTTATGGTAGCCTTTCCAGGGATGCTCAAATTGTTAGTTGGCGACAGTCTTGTAGTTCTCTAGACCTTTCTTTGTGTTCAATTTTATCTTCAAACCAATATTGGCTCCCTCTTTTATGTTCTCTCTCTCTCTCTCTCTCTCTCTCTCTCTCTCTCTCTCTCCTGTCTTCTATTCCTAACTGGGCTCAATCTTCCTGGTCGCACGTGTTTTCCTTTACTCCCCCTCGTTTTCTTCTACTCCTCTCTCCATTCACTGCCCCCCCACTTCCCCTGTGCTCTGGGTGGGCTTGTCCCTTCCCAGTTCTGTGAGGGACTTTATAAGAATCTCTCAGAATACAGCTTGTATCCTAATTCCTCTGGTGGTGTGAATTATAGGCTGGTGATCCTTTGCTGTAGTTCTAAAATCCATATATGAGTGAGTACATACTATGTTCCTCTTTTTGTGACTGGGTTACCTCATTCAGGATGGTTTCTTCAAGTGCCATCCACTTGCATGTGAATTTCAAGATACCATTATTTTTTTCTGCAGAGTAGTATTCCAAAGTTCTTATTATTATATATGTCTTTTAACTTGTTTGGTAAGTGCCACACCAAGATACTTTATGTTGCTTGTGGCTATTATAAAGGGTGATGTTTCTCTGATTTCTTTCTCTATCTCGTTGTTGTCTGAAAAAAGTAGGGCTACTGATTTTTTTTGAGTTTATATTCTTGTATCCTGCTAGTTTGCTGAAGGTGTTTGTAGTGAGATAGTCCTTCTATTGCACTGACCACGCCCATTGGGGGGTGGAGCCATGGGCGGAGTGAGCTGTGGAAGGAGGTCAGAAGGTGAGCCAGGAAAAGCTCTCTTGCTGGTGTGACTAGGACAGGAGACGATCAGGTTGAATTTCCTGGAATTCACTCTGCATACCAGGTTTACTTTGGAATCACAGAGATCTGCTTGCCTCTGTCTCCCAGGTGCTGGGATTAAACCACACCCAGTTCCTCTCTCTCTCTTTAAAACTAATTTATTTCTTTTCTCTCCCAAGCCTACGCATATTTTAAAACACACTGTAAACCTTTAGAGGTTTTTCTTAATATGAATCTGTCTTTACTGTAAATCTTTATCTTTTTCTGGCCATGAGTCTTCTATCTGGTAAACAACAACATTGTTAAAATGAAAGTCTTTGTTGTTTCTGCCATGGTTTATAAAAGTTGGCGGCGGCTATTTTGCCGCCAGCACTGAAAGCTGCGCTCACTGCCTTCGTCTGCATGCTGCCGGCTTGGAGATGTGGTCACTGCCATTGCCAGCTCGATACACAACAATAAATTGTAGCAGTGCTTTTTTAAAGCCATGCTTTTTTTTGCCATTTATGCTGAGTCAGGACTCTTCTCTTAAAGGAGCCGCACAAATATCTGCTTGTCTCTCGCAAATCAGAGTCCAACTGAGAAAAATGCTGCTACCAAGAAACATTGCTTATCTCTGTTCTTTTGTTTCTAAAACCCTTTTTTAAGCTTTTGTTAAATTTTAAGTGGAAGTTCTTACTAGCCACATGGGCGCCATTTGTAACGAGTATGGGTTTTTCCACCTGCTTATGCCTGGTCTTGTCCTGCCGCCACGCCAGCCCCAAATAATACACAGAGACTCTGTATTTGATACAATGCTGTTATGGAGAGAGGAAGTAGGAAAGAGGGTCAAGATGGAGATTCTGGAGAGAGCTGGACGCCAGCCGCCTCCCCGGTAAGAGAAGGCCATGTGAAAATACACAGATCAGCAGAAATGGGTTAATAATTAAGGCAGAGCTAGCCGATATGAAACAAGTAACCGGGCCAACAGCATTGTATCAAATACAGAGTCTCTGTGTATTATTTGGGGCTGGCGCATACTCCTTACAGGTATTTATCAGCTGTAGGAGTTCCCTGGTAGAGTTTATTGGGTCGCATATGTACACTATCATATCATCTGCAAATAGAGACAGTTTGACTTCTTCCTTTCCAATTTGGATCCCCTTGATTTCTTTTTGTTGTCTGATAGCTTTAGTTAGAACTTCCAGTACGATATTGAAGAAATATGGAGAGAGAGTGCAGCCTTGTCTTGTTCCTGATTTTAGAGGAATTGGCTTAAGTTTCTCTCCATTCAGTTTGATGTTGGCAGTTGGTTTGCTGTATATTGCTCTTATTATGTTTAGGTATGTTCCTGTTATCCCTGATCAATCCTAGACCTTTATCATGAAAGGGCGTTGAATTTTGTTGAAGGTGTTTTCAGCATCTAGGGAGATAATCATAAGGTTTTTCTTTTTCTGTTTGTTTATATGGTGGATCACGTTGATAGATTTTCGTATGTTAAACCATCCCTGCATTACAGGGATGAAGCCTACTTGGTCATGGTGGATGATTTCTCTGATGTATTCTTGAATTCGGTTTGCCAGTATTTTATTGAGTATTTTTGCATCGATGTTCATTAGGGATATTGGTCTGTAGTTTTCTTTCTTAGTTGTGTCTTTGTGAGGTTTGGGTACCAAGGTTATTGTAGCCTCATAAAAAGAGTTTGGCAATGAACCTTCTGTTTCTATTTTGTGGAATAGTTTGAGGAGTAGTGGTATTAGTTCGTCCTTGAATGGTAGAATTCTACACTGAAGCCATCTAGCCCTGGACTTTTTTTGGTTGGAAGGCTTTCAATGACTGCTTCTATGTCATTGCAGGTTATAGGTCTATTTAAGTTGTTTGTCTGTTCCTTATTTAATTTTGGTAAGTGATATCCAGAAATTTGTCCCCTTTTTCGTTTCTGATTTTGTTAATTTGCATGTTCTCTTTGCTTTTTTGTTAGTTTTTATAAATGTTCGTCTATCTTTTTGATTTTCTCGAAAACCAACTCTTTTGCAATGATTTTTTTTTTTTTTGTATTGTTTTCCTGGTTTCTATTGTATTGATTTCAGTCCTCAAATTGATCATTTCCTGGTATCTACTCCTCCAGGGCAAGTTTGCTTCTTTTTGTCTAAGGCTTTCAGTTGTGCTGTTAATTCTCTTACGTGACTATCCTCTGTTTTCTTCATATGGGCACTGAGTGCAATGAACTTCCCTGGTAGCACTGCTTTGTAGGTGTCACATAAGTTCAGGTATGTTGTGTCCTCATTCTCATTTAATTTTAGGAAGTCCTTAATTTCTTCTTTGACCCAGGTATTGTGCAATTGCTTATTGCCACTTTCCGTGAGTTTGTAGGGTTTCTGCGATTTGTGTTGTTTTTTAATTCCAATTTTAAATCATCTTGGTCTGATAAGATACAGGGGACTATTCCAGTTTTTTTTTTAATCTGTTAAGGTTTGTTATGCCACCTTATATGTGGTCAATTTTAGAGAAGTTTCCATTTGGAGCAGAGAAGAAGGTATATTCTTTTATATTTGGATGGAATGTTCTATAGATGTTTGTTAAACTCAATTGAGACATAACTTCTGTTAGTTCTTGTGTTTCTTTGTTAAGTTTCTGTCTAGTGGTGAGAGTGGCATGCTGAAGTCTCCCACTATAAGTGTGTGAGGTTTTATGTGAGCTTTGAGTTTTAGTAGCGTTTCTTTTACAAATGTGGGTGCCTTTGTGTTTGGGGCATTGATGTTCAGAATCTATGCTGATGAGACTTTGTGCTGATGGATTTCTCATGTGATGAATACGAAACGACTGTCTTCATCTCTTTTGATTAATTTTAGTTTGAAGTCTAACGTGTTAGATACTGGGAAAGCCACACCTGCTTGTTTCTTGGTGCCATTGGATGGGAAAATCTTTTCCCATCCCTTTATCCTGAGGTAATGTCTATTTTTGAAGCTTAGATATGTTTCTTGTATGCAGCAGAAGGATTGATTCTGTCTTCGCATCCATTCTGTTAGTCTGTGTCCTTTTATAGGCGAGTTAAGACCATTAATGTTGAGGGAGAGTAAGGACCATTGATTGTTAATGCTTGTTTGTTTTATATTTGTTGTTGGCAGTTGGGTTCTGGTGAAGTGGGATTATCTATTGTCTGTGTGTTTGTAAACATAGTTAACCTCCTTGGGTTGGAGTTTTCATTCCAGAACTTTCTGTAGGGCTGGATTTGTAGATACGTATTTGGAAAATCTGGCTTTGTCACTAAATATCTTGTTTTCTTTGTCTATAGTGATTGAGATTTTTGCTGGGTAAAGTAGCCTGGGATGGCATCAGTGAACTCTTGTTACTTATAGAACATTTATCCAGGACCTTCCAGCCTTGAGAGTTTCCATGGAGAAGTCAGGTGTAATTTTGATAGGTCTGCCTTTATATGTTTCCTGTCCTTTTTCCTTTGCTGCTCTTAATATACTTTCTTTATTCTTTATGTTAGGTGTTTTGATTATTATGTATCGAGGGGTCTTTTTTCTTTGGTCCAGTCTATTTGGTGGTGTTTGATATGCTTCTTGTACTTTCATGGACATATGCTTCTTCAGATTGGGAAAGTTTTCCTCAATGATTTTGTTGAATATGTTTTCTGCACATTTGAGCTGGGCTTCTTCGCCTTCCTCTATGCCTATATTCTTAGGTTTGGCCTTTTCACAGTGTCCCACATTTCCTGGATGTTTGTGTTAAGGATTTGTTGAATTTACAATTTTCTTTGGTCGATGAATTTATTCCCTCTATTTTGTCTTCTGCGCCTTAGATTCTCTCTGCCATCTCTTGTATGTGGTTGGTTGGTTATGCTTGTGTCTGTAGTTCCTGGTCATTTGTTCAGTCTTTCTATTCCCATTATTCCTTCAGTTTGTGTTGTCTTTATTGTTTCTATTTCAGTTTTCAAGTCTTGAACCTTTTCCTTCACCTGTTTGTTTTTTTCTTGGCTCTCTGTACTTTCTTTAAGAAATTTGTTCATTTCTTCCAATTTTTTGTTTATTGTTTCTTCTATTTTTTTAAGGGATTTTCTCACATTGTCTTTGAGGGGCTGTATCATTTTTATGATGAAAAGTTTTAAGTCGTTCTCTTCTGCTTCATCTGTTTTGAAGTGTTCAGGTCTAATTGGTTTAGAGTCCCTAGATTCTGGTGGTGTTATGCTTGTCTTTCTATTGTTAGGTGTTTTCTTGTATTTCGGTCTTCCCATCATTTCTTCAAGTAGGTGGTAGGTGTAGGTGGGGTCTCTCTCTCTCTGTCTCCCTCTCTCTCTGGTACTCTCCAGGTGAGCTTAGGTGGGTCAGAGGTTCGATGTCTGTAGCTCTGGCTCTCCGAGCTGTCTAGGAAGTCTGTCCTCAGTCAGGTACCTGGCGATGGAGGATAAAGTTCAGGCTCCAGCAGAAGACTGGTGATGGGGGTCAAAGACCCTGAAGGCTGGGACTCAGGATGTTCTGCTTACCAATAGGCAGATCTAGTCTGGGCCTAGCACTTTGCAGCTAAGGCCTCTTTGGCAGAGGCCCAGGGGATGGGGGGCAAGGATCCAGCCAGGAGGAATTCAGAAAGGCCCAGCAGGGATAGGCAGATCTCTGGGAGGTGACTGGAACTCCAGTAGAAGAACAGTGGTGGGGGTCAGAGACCATTGTGGAAAGTACTGGTGGTCCTGCATGGATTGGCAGGTCTAGTGTGCTCAGAGCAGCTCCAAGAAGTTCCCTGAAGGTGGCAGGATTGTTGGCTCCACCCTCTGTCTCATTGCTCAACCAGAGCGGTGGGACAGTGGGCAGGGTAGGTCACAGGGTAGGGGGAGGGCAGGCTCTTGGTGGGTGTGGGTGGGTGTGTATCAGAGCTCCAAGAGTGCTCTTGGGGACTGGCCACAGGGGTAGCGAGATCCGGAACCAATCCAGGGAGTTCCCAGGGAAGGGTATGGGGGGAATTCACCCCAATTGGTCCCAGACTCACCTCTAGTCCAGGCCTGGCGATGGAGGTCAAAGACAATGGGGGTCAAAGACTGGGCTGATACTCAGGATGTTTCTTCACTGATAGGTGGATCTAGCTCAGGCCTGGCACTCTCCAGCTGAGGCCTCTTTAGCAGAGGACCAGCGATGGGAGTCAATGATCCAGCCTGCAGGAACTCAGAGTGGCCCAGTTGGGATAGGTGGATCTCTGGGAGGGGCTAGGAACTCCAGTAGAAGACCTGTGGTGAGGGTCTGAGACCAAGCAGGTGGAAATTATGAGTGGTCCCGTGTGGATAGGCAAGTGTAGTATGCTTAGAGCAGCTCCAGGAAGTCCCCCCTCCTTCCAGCACATGAATCTTATTCTATACTTTTGTTCCATTACTTGTATTTCTCCAACTCAACATGGCATAACTAAGTAATCTTATTAACAGTACTGATTGATGTGATGTTCATCTTGAGGGCATTTTCTTTTAAAATGTGGAAGATGAATTTTCAAAATGCTATAGTTAAAAGATCTTTGAATAGGAGTATCACATAGTTCTTTACAACTGAAGATTTTCTTTGAAGGATTGAATGTATTGAATTAATAATACTTCTACTTGTAGTCCAAGATGCTGGTGTGTTTACCAAATAGAAGTTTCCAGAGCCCTGTGGCCACACCTTATTGTGAATGTTCATACAGTTGATATCTCTCTCCCTCTGAAATGCAGTCCCAAGCTACAGCTCTTCTCCAGAGTATCAGTTCATCATTAGTCAAGAGATACTTGAGAAGCTGTATAAACAACTAATAGAATTTGTTGCTGGTTGGGAATTTTGCTGTGGACTTATGTAACTACCTGAAGGGCTGACTTGTGGTTCCTGCTTTGTGTGAGTTCCTTTAGTAGCTAACAGGAAAAACTGACAGAATTTGAAAGTAATATTTACATTGCAAATCATATTGTTCAGAGAGCTTAAATTATTTAAACAAATGTTTCAAATATGTATATTCAAATTTGTTGACTAGAAATATTTTTAACCACCTCTTATTAATTCACTATTGCTCAATATTACTAATGGTATATGGACTAGAGTTAACTAACATTGATTGTAATTTGATATCTTATTCAGAGAACCATGGTTTTATTTTAAATTGATTATATCTATAATAGGTAGAATGAAAGGATTTGAGTATTAGCCAGATACTCAAGTCTAATTTTTTTTATAATTCATTGGCAATGATAATTAATCCCTATGTTGCACAGTGTTTTCCCTATAAATTAGAGGTTAATGACCTCTCTCATAAGATATTTCTACAGGTAAAATGGGAAGAGACTTCTAAGACACAGAGTAGATTACGTGCAGCACAGCCCTGGTCTACGGTGACTATTTATTCTTCAATGTGTTCTCTGTTAAACTTCATGGAACTGTTGCATTCAAGACTCCAATATGAAAAGTTTCAGACTCAGTAAAAGATAACACATTGACAATATGTAGTAAATATAAAATCATATTTCTTAGGGTGGCAATTGACTAAAGAATATCAGCCTTGGACATCCACATATATGCCACAGAGGCATATATGCACACATATACATATGAACACACATATGTACATGCACACACACAAAACCAAATACCATTCCCTATAGGAGATCCTAATAATCAAGCCAGAGGTCAGATAATCTAGAGTTTTAGGGTGTTTGTCAGAGTAAGGGCTGCCTGCTTACCAGTTACCTAAATTTAAAAGTTGTACTTTAGATTCTGAAAGTAGAATTGTAGATATAATTACTAAAACCCTTTAAAAATATGTTAGTGAATATTTCAATTTAAGAAGAGTCATCCTCTTAATATGAAAGAAAAGTAGGAATGTGCACATTCTAAATAGTCCTTCAGAATTTATTGGAATTAAAAAAATATTACATTTATTTGTGTATGTGTATGTCTGTGTCTATGACATATGTCTTTCCACTATTTGATTTTTAGGAAATTAAATCAAGTCACCCTTATTAAACCATCTCTCCAGCCCAATATTACATATTAAATTGGTGTAATTACATTGTCTTTTACCAAACTGTCCATTTTATGTGATAAGTGTTCATGCGTGTGTGCATGCATCTGTTTGAATCTGTGGGTATGAGTATGTATGCATTTGTTCATATGTCCATGTATAGATGTATGTGCGAATATGTGCATATGTATGTAAATATGTTTCTATGTGTGTATGAATTTTGTATGATTGTTTGTTCAGGCATGTATATTTGTATGAGCATGCAGATATGTATGTGCATAGGGGGAAAGAGGGGTTAGCATATATGTGTATATTTTGTAATCTTACTTTGTTATTTTCTACATGGACTTGTCCATAGCTATAAGGATACACTATTTTCATTTGTTTTTATATTAAATGTCCTATTATTAATTCTATGAACTATTCCACTTTTAATTTGCTTGCACAGGCCTTCTCTTTTGCTTTTACTATCATGTATCCTCACTTAAGAAGTGTTCCTTCTATTTTTTTCATATTTTGATAAAGAGAGAAGAATTTGAAGAGATAGGCAATGACAATATGAATTATTAGGTTTGGGTTTACAGTTTATTCTTCACTTAGTCTGCACATTTTTGCGGAATTCAAGGCAAAATACCAGAAAACAATAAGATGTGATATAATGGACCACCTCTGCCTTCACCAGGGTGCTGTCTTAGCATTGATTAGTTTTAACAGAAATGGTTATGAATAGCGTTCTAAGCAGTTATTTCATTTGCTATATATAAACTGGGGTAGGGAGGCTATAATCTGATTAGCTAAACTGGACATAATACCACATAATTATATTTAGACAAATACACATTTGCATTTAAAAACAGGAAATTCCAAACTTCAACCTCCCTGCTAGACCCATCTGTGAAATACATTGAAATGTCACTAAAATTAAAATATGCACAGCCAAATATATATACTGATAGACAGTAAAATATTATTGATGGTAAACACAGGTTCTTTACTCTTATGAAGTCCACTTAAATAATTTAAGAAGCTACTAAGAAAGTTTGGCACATTATTAAAGTCTTACAGTTTCCATGGTTACATATTCTTTCTTAGTTTAAATGAACAAATTGAGCCTATTTGTCATATGTATGGAGATTATCTTAAACTTAAGTTTATAACACAGAAAGATGGCTAAATTTTGTCAAATTTGCTTTGATTTCTTTTTTTTTTTTCCAGCAAGTCTTCTGATTGGAGAATATTTTGAAATAATTGATCTATTTGTCTCCTACACACAGCTCTTTAGAAGTTACTCTGTGTTCATGGAAAGGTTATTTAACTGTTATATAAATAAGCAACGTTGAAGGAAGAAAGGGAAACAAAGGGGCTCATGAACCTCAAGATTTGAAGTTACAGGGTTTTTCTTCCAGTAAAGGAACATAATTAATGACCAGAGACCAGCAAACCAGCACCATTACAAAACACCTGAAGCTCAAGCTCTGCAGCATGTGTAAATTTAAGTCCTTTCTTGAACAGTCTGTGATACTATTTATCTGAGAGAAGAAACTTCTGTTCTCTAATAATGTCTGGTTGTAAAATCACACCAATCTATATTAGTTATTATTGGGGTTTGGCATACATTATGACCAGTTAGTCATTTCTAAATCCATCTTAAATGGTAGAAAGCTCAGTTATATGTTTTACGTGGGTAAAATTATATGGGATCAGTAGGTAAAATTAAGAGTGGTGACTGCACACGACTTGGGTGCACGATGGTTTCACTTACCCATGTGTTTATGTACTTGTAATAAGAGATGGACAATCAAAATGAAGAAGATTGCCACCATGTCTTCTTTTCTTATCATTTCTTCTAAAACCAGACACCACACTTGTAGATTCTCATTTTATAATGGTAGCTTTGACTGAAATGGAGGCGGAGGAAATGGTTTCATCCATACACTGTGTTCTGAACACTTTATTTGGATGTGAGGTTTTGTAATTCGGTCCTGAGAGGGCATGTCAATATTTAATTGAACTCCATATTTCACCGAGGTTATTTCATCATGTAAACATTCCTTGGCTTTCTGTTCATTATCCAGTTAAAGGGAATTTGTATTGAGTGTTTGCCTGTTGTTACTGCTAGTTTAGGGGTTTTCCCTCTTTTGGGCTGATGTTTTTTCCTCACTGTTAGATCTCTTGAGAAAAACTGCTTTGCCACAAACAATTTTTAATTTTATAGGAAACTAGGAAGCAGTCACACCATTTTATACTCTTGACACTAATTTTAGACCTTCATTCATTTTTATTGGCATCAAAATTTATTATTTATTATAAAGTAATATAAACATTATGTAGTAGCATCCTATGAGGGACTTAATTAGCATTTCTCTGATAATTAATACAATTAGACATATTTATTGGCTTCAATACCAACTATGCAATAATTTATTGAAATGTCTTTTAAATATACTACCCATTTTCAGCAAGTTTCTTGACTGAAGATGATTGACTTATAGAATTAATTTACAAACACTGGAAACAAATTCTACTATTTCATCCTTGGATCTTAGATTTTCATGTTATATCTTTGATAGGCAAAGGATAAGAAGCCCTCTGGAATCCTGTATGGGTGCAATGTTTTCAGAAATTCAGAAACTTCAATGCTAACAACAGGACAGTTGAGAAAAACTGAGGTGACAGAATTGGGCTTTGAAAAATGTATTGTTTTATGTATGGAGGTGTTTTGCATGCATGTGTATCTATGTACCATATGTATACTGGGTGCCAAGAAAGTCCAAAAATGTTCACTGGATCCCTTATAACTGAATTAGACAATGATGTGCTATCATATAGACTCTGAGAATCAAACCTAGATGCTTTGAGAGTGCAACCAATGCTCCTAACTACTGACCCATTTCTCCAGCTCTTCTTTTGCTTTTTAAATAAAATTTTTATTAATTCTTTAAAAATGTCATACATTATACAATGTATCTAATCATATGCATCCCAGCTACCCTCTTCAGTTCTCCCTGGAACAACACAACATGTCTGTTGCCCAACATTATAATGTGTGGTTTGTGGTTTGTGTGTGTGTGTGTGTGTGTGTGTGTGTGTGTGAGCGAGAATGTGCATGAAGCACTGAGTACAAACTGAGCTTCCCAGATGTGCCTGGGTTTGGAGCCATCATCTTACCCAAAAGAAAAATAACTCTCCATCCTCCAGCAAACAACTATCAGCTACCATGCTCTCCTTAGTCAGGGATGTGGCCTTGGTATCCCTTCTGTCCTTGCTGGAATTTTTGACTGTATTGATTTTGTGCACATAAATACTGTTATTTTATGTCTGAGTGTGTAACAGCCATGTCATGTACAGAAGAAAGCCCACCACAACACTCTTCATCTTCTGGTTCTTTTATTCTGTCTCTTATTCTTCCTCATGTACTTTTTCTGACTTCGCTACCTAATTTCATGGTTAGTTTGATTTAGTCATTTCCGTCAACATTTAGCCTCTGTAAGTTTTCATCACACACACACACGAGAGAGAGAGAGAGAGAGAGAGAGAGAGAGAGAGAGAGAGAGAGAGAGAGAGAGAGAGAGAGGCTAAATGTTGGAGGAAACTGGTAAATCTAATTGAGCATATCTTCAAAAACAAGAGCACCAGAGAGCATCATGTTCCAATTGACAAAAGAAAAGAACGGCCATTAGTCAAACCATGTAAGGGGACTTCTTATCTATGGAACTAGACAATATTTTGATAAGAAAAGGCATGAAAAGTCCTCTTCCATTTTCTTTCAGTTGTTGAATTTTCAACTCTGGCAGTCCTGGTCGGCTGGCGGGGGGATCATATAGTCTCAAAGGGCCTGAGATATCAGGCCTCAACATATAAACAGTTCAAGCTAGCATAAATCTTGGGACGTGGTGTACATGAACCCTGCAGCGGGAGGCTTTATTATTACTCTGGTGTTTTTACTTTTTATTTTTTACTTTTTGAGACAAGGTTTCTCTGTGTAACTCTTATCTGTTCTGGAATTCACTCTGCATACCAGGTTTACTTTGAAATCACAAGAGAGCTCTTGCCTCTGTCTCCCCAGTGCTGGGATTAAAGGCGTGTGTTGCCACACCCAGTGTTTTGTTAAATTTTAAGTGGAAGTTTTTATTAGCTATGTGGGCGCCATATGTAACGAGTACGGTTTTTCCTCCCGCTGCCAATCTGGTCTTGTCCCGCCACCGTGCCAGCCCCAATTAACACACTGAGACTCTGTATTAGGTATAATTCTGTTGGCCAGGTACTTGTTTCTTATCGGCTAGCTCTGTCTTAAGTATTAATCCATTTTTGCTGATCTATGTATTTCTCTTACCGGGGAGCCGGCCGGCATACTGCTTTCTCCAGACTCTCCATCTTGACTCTCCTTCTTACTACTTCCTCTTTCCTCCTTGTCTCCTAGTCCCACCTATCTTGCTTTCCTATTTATTGGCCAACAGTGCTTTATTCATTATTCAGTATGAGAAACATATATACATAATGGCATCTCCCATCACATGCCCATCTCATACTCACTTTGAGAAATGCAAAAAAAATGCAAGAGACCCAAAGATACATTGGCTACACCAATTGTATTCCACCTTGTGGGTTTCAGGGACATAACTCAGGTCATCAGGTTTGGCTGTATGTGGGCTTACCCACTGAGTGATGTTATTGACCTCATCCTGGTTGTTAAGTGTGGCATCAGAAGTATACTGTGTGAGTCATATGTTTCATGGAACCCTTATTAGCATCTCTTTGTATGTTAATTGTGGCAGATGGTATAGTGTTTCCACAATAAGCAAATGCAATTGTAAACTACCATATCACTATGTTCTCTAGTATGATAAAATAAAATTATTTTGATATGAATTTATTTATAGTTTAAAAACGTATTCTCCAAACACAGTGCTTCTCTGTCAGATGTTAGAAAAAATTGTAAAATACATAACACAGGCAAAATAAACAATTGTAGAAAATGCAATGCCTTCATAAGAGAATCAGAAAAATCACACACAATTCACCACTGGGAAAAAATATTGGATTCACTTGGTGTTTTTTCAACCCACAGTTTTGAAGTTAGTATGAATTACAGCATAAATCTGTCTACTGTGATATGGTTCTGATTTATAGAGTTCAAGACTGACAACAGCGTGTGGAGATTGCCATAGTTCAACTCTGACTTTGGGCTTTATAGAGGTATTATATGGTTATTCCCATAGTGGAGTGGCTCACCTTCATTTTATAGAGCAGAGTGATGGATGGCAGGCTGAGCACCTTGAACAGAATGTGCTTCTCAGAACAGTGAGGGGCGTTGACTGTGTGTAGAGAGCAGCCCAGCATTAGCCTATAGGATGGTCACTTGACTTGGATGTAAATTAATTATTACATGCAAGCAAATTGAATCTTCCTGGACAGTTAATCAGCTTCTTTATTGAAAGTTAATTCATCTAATAATATAATACCACATTTTGAATATGGAATGGAATAGGGGAGAACTTTTCTTTTAATTACACAACAAAAATTGCATTATGAAAAAGAAAATTATATCATCTGAGACTTTTCCAAAATGTAGAAAAAAGTTTCTGCTCTCTTAATCATCCATCTTTGCACTTTTAGTTAAATAAAAATATTATTATAACATATGGAAACTCATTTCTATGTTCATTTTACTCTACTGTGATTTCCCCCAGTGTTTTCTTTTGATCTCTTTTATCCTGTCTTTAAATGTCATTTTCTTTAAATTTCTATTTTTTCTTTTTTTATTTAAATTAAAAACAATCTTATTTTACAGACCAATCCCAGTTCCCTCTCCCTCTTGTCCTCCTACTTCTCCATCACCACCTCCCCATTCCACCCCCATCAACTCCTCAGAGTGGGTGAGGCCTCCTATGAGGGATCATCAAAGTCTGTCACATCTTTAAGGGAAGGACCTATGCTCTCCTCCCTGCATCTAGGCTGAGAGAGTATCCCTCCAAAAGGAACGGGCTTCAAGAAGCCAGTTCATGCACTAGGGATAAATACTGGTTCCTGTTTGTTTTCATTTTATGTGTGTGAATGTTTGCCTGCTGTAGACATGTAAATCACATGTGTTCCTGGTGCCTTCAGAGGCCAGATGGGAGTACTAGGTCTCCTGGAAATGGAATACAGAAGGCTGTGAGCTGTGATGTTTGTCCTGGGAACCAAACCAGGGTCCTCTGTGAGAGCAGTCAGTGCTCTTAACTGCTGAGCCATCTCTCTAGCCCTTTAAATAACTATTTTTAATCATGCCTGAGTGATTATAGTTAACTTCTGGTTTATTTGAAGTTGATTTTGTGGACTTTCCCATAATTTTCTAGTAGCTATTTCAATTCAACCTGTCCTTCACATAAAAAAAAAAATCTACATGATTCTTCAGCTTTATTTTTTTTAAAATTTAATTTATTATTTTACATGTCGATCCCAGTTCCCTCTCTCTCCCTCCCTTCGTTCCTCCTTCCTTCCCTCCCTCACTTTTACTCTCTCTGCCCTCTCACATGCACCCTAACCACCCTCCCCTCCCATCCCCCCACCCCAATTCCATATGTAGGGGAATGCCATCCAGTTGGGGTCATGTAGATCTGACAGGTCATGTGAAGTAGGGACTAGGGCTTCTCTCCTGTCTCCAGGTTAAGGCATTTATCCCTCCATGGGGGATATGTTTGCAAAGTCCTTTTGTGCACCAGGGATACATCCTGGCTCCACTGTCTGAGGTCCCTTAGACTGCTCAGTCCTTCTGGCTAAGACCCAACTTCAGGTGGGCCTGAGTCAGTTCCATGCTGGCTTCCCAGCTATCATTCTGGGGGCCCATTAGCTCCTCCTTGTTCAGGTCAGCTGTCTCTGTGTATTTTTGCAGCCTGGTCTTGTCCTCTCCATCTGCATCTGGGTTCGACTCAGTGTTTATGTATGGGTGTTTGCTCCTGTTTGCAACAGGTATTAAATGAGGGCTCCATGGATAAGTTAGTTGTTGATCTCACTATCCGGGAAGGGCATTTATGGTAGCCTTTCCATGGAAGCTCAAACTGTTAGTGGGCGGCAGTCTTGTAGTTCTCTAGACCTTTCTTTGTGTTCAATTTTATCTTCAAACCAATATTGGCTCCCTCTTTTATGTTCTCCCTCTCTCTCTCTCTCTCTCTCTCTCTCTCTCTCTCTCTCTCTCTCTCTCTCTCTTTCTTCTATTCCTACCCAGACTCAATCTTCCCTGCCGCACATGTTTTCCTCTCCTCCCCATGGCTTTCTCCTACTTCTCTCTCCATTCACTGCCCCCCACACTTCCCCTGTTCTCTGGGGGGAATTGTCCTTTCCCAGTTCTGTGAGGGACTTTATATGAATCTCTTAGAATACACCTTGTATCCTAGTTCCTTTTGTGGTGTGAATTATAGGCTGGTGATCCTTGGCTCTAGGTCTAAAATCCATATATGAGTGAGTTTTCAGCTTTCTTTACCTCTCACATATATTGATATAATAGTCACAGCTCTTCCAAAAGTCACAAATACCAAGTGAAAGCAAACCTAATTGAAAGCTAGAGAATCTGGTTTAATCACTACAGTTTATAGCTTTTTGTGTTAAAATAATACTGAGTAGTGTATATTGTATTTCATTTATATTCATAATTCTATTCTTTCTATTGCCCTACATGCACCCTTAATTTTATACTATGGCAGATTTTGCTTCTAACTGGTCTACCCTTGTGGCTGTTAAATAAGATGTAGATTGATGTTTCTTTAAAAATAAGCCCCCACACAGCTGGCACTGGTTCTCCAATACCTACCATAGTGATAGATACTTAATATCATTTAAAAATTTTAACCCTGAGTTCTCTGGTGCCTGAAAGTTGGACAGGCATGAGAAGAATCTCTAAATCAGCAATATGAAATGGAAAAGCCAATCTCTGCATGTATAACTCTGTTTTCTGCCTAGGGGAATTACACAAGCTGTTTCCTGCTCTGCTTTCTTATCCACCTAAATAATCCATATTCATCTTAAACCTTCCTTTGATGTATTTTTCCTCTAAGGGAGACCATACATCTGTTCTTGTATAACTGAAACTCTATAATAATCTCAAATATAAATACATATATCTTGTCTCTGTCATTCATTTGTAAGCTTCCCGAAGATACAGATAAATTATGTTTGTAGGCAAAGATTTAACATTTTAAAATATATTTTATCCAGGCCTTGAGATTTAAGCATGTAATCACAGCTACTTAGAAGAGTAAAGCAGGAGGTTCGCAAATTTCAAGGTTAGTCTAAGATATAGAATAAGTTAGTAACCAACCTGGGAAACGTAGTCAGACCATATAAAAATAAAACAAACACAAACTAAACCAAAAATAGCTGAATACATAGCTTAAGTGTATACCAATTGCTTATCCAAAACAAGGTCTTGGGTTCTTAAATGCTCAAAGTAAATCATATATATGTACACACACACACACACACACACACACACACACACACACACACACACCCTACAATACTGTATTAAAAAATCATTACTAATGAAGTTTTTGAAGAAAATGTAAGCCCTGGTTTGTTAATGCTACTTTGGGCAAAATGAGTGAAATTTGACTGTCAAAAACAAACAAAAACAAACACTGCAGTTTTGGATATGATTGATTTATATTGTTTATTTGTTTGTAGACAGTGAGGCAATCAATACTTTGTGTGATTTTCCTTATGACTAAAATATAGGAAAGATAACCATGGTTAAAGTGCATAGTGTTTGAAATGAGAATTATATTATCTAGGTAGTTTCTTGTATTTTTATACAATACAATATGAGGATATTGGGAGAAAGAACCTTCACACAGTATTTATACGTAGACTTAATTGAATGTGTAGAACATGCAGAGAATGAAATAAAAAAAAATATCATAGTTTAAAATTAGCAAGGATCACACTAACAAAACAATAAGGTGGTATTTTTACTCTATGACCACTCTGGTCTAGCGAATGTTGGAGGAAACAATGTGTGTTAAGCCTCAGGGATGACAGCCATGTTAATCTTAAAAACTCTGTAATGATAAGGCTTAAAATAACTTTCTGTGGGTGGGGCTTTTAGAGTGCCCTTATTGCTAATGTCTGATGGAGCATATTAATTTTCTGAAAGGAAATGTGTCTCAGATTTATTGAATTGTTATTTACCTTATTGTACAAATGTTATTCCAAAACACAGTATAGGAAATTCTACTTAAAACCATTTATTTATAATTCAGCATTTAGCTATGGAAATATAAAATAACTTTATGTGTAGGGATTTATGTTTTGGGCACATTGTGATGTTCAAGTCATCATCATGAGTGTTTGTCCAGTGTTCTAGCATCCTGCCTGCTCTGCCTTCTAGAAAATTTTGGGGAAATATTACTACAGATAACAATTCTAGTTTAAAATAGAGAGCCTAAGCAATTAGGTAGAATTAATTTCAGTATCTTTTTGTTGGTATGTTTGTTTTGTTTTTCAAGACTGGGTTTCTCTGTGTAAGAGCCTCGACTGTCCTGGACTCCCTTGGTAGACCATGCTGGTCTTGAATTCACAGAGATATACCTGCCTCTGCCTCCCAAGTGCTTGGATTAAACCCTAATTTCAAGATCTTTTATAAGAAAAGTTTTGAATATGTATTTTCAGTTTCTGCTTCATAAGACATTATAGACCTTTCAAAGTATTAAACATTTCAAACATTTATTAAAATATGGTTTAGGGGTTGGTTCTATGAAGAAGTCAAATTAAGAAATGACAAGTTAATAAGATATACAGCCTAGAGGAGGTGCAAGAAGTGCAGATAGTATTGGGAGCACTTTTTGTACTGAGAGAGCCTGGGGATTGGGATCAAGTAAGAAGAATTCAAGCATCACTTACACATAGTGAACTACACTTGAGCAACTCCTTCATCTGATGACACATGTGGCAGCCCAGTCCATGTATGTAGATAGTGAATGAGCATCAAGAGATGTCAGGTAGAAGTGACATTTAATGGTTGATCTAGATTGTCAACTTGATAGAGTTTAGAATCTCCATGGAAACAAATCTTTGAATATGTTTGTGAGTTTATAAATTAGGCTAACAGAGGAGGGAAGATATACCTTATATGTGGACAGCACCATCTCATTGGTTGAATAAAAAGGAGAAAGTGAGCTGAACATCAGCATTCAAGGAATCTCTCTTGGCTTTCATTGTGGATGCAATGAGTTCAAGCACATCAAACTCCTGATGTCATGAGTTCACCACCATGGTAGAATTCACTTGAATTCTGAGCCAGAATAATCCTTTCCTCCCTTAAGTTGATTTTGTCAGATATTTATCACAGCAATAGAAAAATGACTAAGTCTCTCATCACAAAAGACAATGTCAAGAAGTTCATAGTCACCCATTTTATCTTACTCTTCTGCAAAGAGAAAATTAAGAACAGAGTTGAAAGAATGAGAAGAAGGCATTCAGTCTTTTTGAGGGGACCATTATTCATGAAAGAAAAGGAGAATCTCAGCAGGTCTTGATTACAAAACCAGTAGGGAAAAATTAACAAAGTGTTGTATAGTAACAACAAAGACACTGAGAATAAAAAAAGACAAGGCTTGTAAGAGGAAGGTGAATTCTCAGTCCTTTTCAGGTAGCATACAAAAGAGGAATAAGGACAAGTAGATGATATTCCCATAAATATTATTAAGAGACTGTTAATAAATGATGCCTAGAGATGGGCAACTTGGGTAAAATATAATGTATTAAGGGATCCTCAATCTCTTTTCCAGGCTTTTAGTATGAACTAAATGCTGATCTAGGGGTTTCATATAAATCTTGCTAAGGAGAAAAGAATGTTACTAGAACGATGGTGTGATGACTGCAGTGCTAATGTTACCCCTGTGACTTAACCAGGAATGCACTGCCTGACTTTAGTGATATATTCACCTGTCCACTCTATTTAAAATTATTTAAAATTACCAACCTATCTTAGTGTCAACATGTTACATTTTCTCTATAAGCAACATCATACAAAATTCAATATAGTCAATTAAGAGCAGGTTTTTTGTTTAGTTTCCCATATAATATCCATGAGTTATTGACTTTTTATTTTTTGGCAAGTGTACCTAGAACACACTTGAAAATTCTGGTATGTTCAATGATTGCTTTTCAAACTGCATGAATGAGTAGTGTTTTATCAATGTAAATCCCTGACTTCTGTCTTCTGCCAAGGTAAGTTGACCAGGGTTAGGAACTTGTCACAACACCTGCCAATTGACATATTGTTTAATGACCCAGACTTAAAGAATGTGATCTCTCTCAAAATAGATTAGATAAACCAATCTGAGCCTCTTTTCAGTATTTTGAACTGACAACTACAACAATCTTGACAGATATTTTTGGAAAGTAAACAAGAAATGTCATTATATCATGAGAGTGAGGAGAAGTGGCATGAAAACTAATGGCTAGAGCAGACAGGAACTTCTGTAAACTCAAAACATGATGTTTTATCTCAGCTTTAGGGATGTAGTTCAGGTGGTAGAGACCTTAGTTGGCATGGATAAAGCTCTAGTTTCAGTTCCCAGGATCACATCAACTACATCATGCATACATGTGCATGTTTACAAACACACACACACACACACACACACACACACACACACACACCACCCCAGAAAACACAAAACATTGTGTGAAGAGAAAGTCAATGAACTGAGTAGTAATATTCTATGTTGAATGTGATAACTACATGCCTATTTTTCAGAGTTGTAGAAGTCATACATTTTCACCTGACTTAACAAAAATATCTTTAAATTCTATATTTTACTTTAAATATATTTTCAAAACTTTCTTCCTCCAAGCCAGCTCTGATGTCAAATTCCATTATTTTATTCCTTATTTTTATTTTTAGTTTTAAATGTAATCTACAGAGTCTAAATAGATGCTCACTGATATGTTGACTCAGTGACCTCTTGTGTGTGTTATATGCAGGTAACCATATTGCAGCAAGTTCCTGAGTACAGCAGTCATGGCAATGATCATTTGATATGCAGAAGACATCATAGTCCCCATTTTCTAATCTTATAAATTTTCCAAATAACTTGGAAGTGTTACATAATGTCCTGTACATCTTTAACAAGTACATGACAGAAAGGGAAAAATTTGTGCATAAAATGATAAAAATTAATTTATAGAAAATATTTTGGTATTGGGATAAACAGGTATAGGTTCAAATTAATTAGAAAGCTGTGTTTGTGGTATTTCTTTCTTATCAGGCTCTGGGCTGGTATCTAACCTCCTCATCTTGCACTCCTATTCAGACCCTACTGATAATCCAGACTTTTCCATTTCTCAATACATAACAGCTACCTTGTGTTGAAAACATGAGCAATGACGGTATCTATGTCTACCACATCTGACTGAAAATGATTTAAGGTTGTATGTGAAACCTTATTCATGAACACAGAATGTATGTAGCAAAAGGTGTTATCACTATTTATTTAACAAGCATTCCCATTAAAACCCATATTTCACCTTTTCAACTTTATCCAAGTTCTTCTGCTTATTTAGTTTTTAAAAATTATTTTTACATAAGCTGAGTTTGTTCATTAGGTAAAAAGTGTAGGTGGTCAAGGCAGTAGAGAAGAGAGGTAACCTTTACCATACAAGACAAGGTCTTTAAACAACAACATAAAAAAATAGCTTTATACTAAGTATGTGACATCCTCCCAGGCATCTTAAATGATCTTTAGTGTTTGCTGACTAACTATTAACACTTAATTTCACAAAAGAAATGGAAGGGAAGGAATGGTAAGCTTCAATATTCCTAGGCTATCCTGGATCTCCATAGATGAACTAGAAAAAGTGAAATTAGATTGCACCTGCTTTAAAACTTCTTTCTTTTCATGCCTCTTTCATGCCTCAAGTGTGTTCATGCCTCAAGTGTCTTCTCTCCATCTTTAGATTAAATTATGCACAAGGCAAAAATCACTACATGTGCTGAGATAACTCTGCCTGTTCCTCCTGTATGCTTCTTAACTTAGCATGCTACCATTTCAGTGGTGGGGAAGGATGCTTAGATTTTTCCTTTTCATCCATGGACAAGATCAAAGGAGGGGAAAAAGGAAGGGGCAGAAAGATGTATTGAAAGAAGAAAGGAGGAAAGAAGGGAGGAGCTGAAAGGGAAAGGTAGACTTGGTAAGTTCTGTGGAACAGAGCCAGCACAGTTTTCAGGAATGGGAATAGTGTCTCCGACACACAGGGGAAACTTTCGTTTTTTTAATAATCGCTTAGTATGTGTATGTTTATTTATATTCACTCACAACTTCAGTCACTATTTGGGGACTCTCTGCCATGTGCCAGGCACTGTTTTAGTGTTTACAGACACAGCAGTGTAAAAAAACAACAGAGCCTCCCCCAATCTCATGGGGTTTATTTATGTTCCACTCTTGGAACATACATCAGTAGCCCTCATCAAGGTTTTTCTTTCTATAGTCTCAGCCTCCTAATGTTTGTCTAAGGCCAGCATCATCTATAAGGTGAGTTCCAGGACAGCCAAGGCTACACAGAGAAACTCTGCCCTCAAAAACATACACAACAAAATTAAAAAAAAAATGGATTCTCTGTCTTCATATATATATGCGCGCGCGCGTGTGTGTGTGTGTGTGTGTGTGTGTGTGTGTGTGTGTGTGTGTGTGTCTTCTCAGAAGAGAAGAGTTTTCTATTCCTGACTTTGGTGTGGATCCTCTCAGCTTGTTGCACACTACTGAGTTAAGGATGAACTTCCTGTCTGCATATTTGCCATCAGACTCGATCTATCTAAAGCATCATTTCTTTCTTAACTCATTGGCTGGTCTACTTTTCATTTTATCATCCTAAATGACTATTATCACTATCATTATTAATATCTGAGACTTGGTATTTGTTATATTTGTTATATAAAATGACATATTTCATCACAAATTACCTGATATCATTGAGTTTTTCCTCACGGGTACCTGACATTATGGGAATGTACCTTTGGGCACTACTATTGGGCTATTTTTTGCATCATGAGAACCAAAGCTTAGATGTGCAGCTAAGCAGCAGGAAAGAGAGCATTTTCTCTTTTAGCAATGAGTTTGCTGAGATCCCTAGAACTAAAGTGAGACATCAGCAGATGATCATCTGCATAGACAAAAAAGGATCTGTTATGAATGAAACACTAAAAGACAGGAGATACAGTCATAGCCAGCCATCCTGTAGTGCTATCCCAGGAACAGGTTAAGATCTAGGTAGCATACTGTGTTCACTGAATTTAGTGTCCTGTGTCTGCACACCCCTGCGTTTGTCTTCAAGGTTAAGGATGTCCTCAGATCTAGGAATGCCATTCTACAATAAAGGTTTTCTATGCTGTTGTACATGAAGGTCTGGCAATTCTCAACTGGTCCACTCTAGGATAAGAGAATTCTTCTGTTGTTTTGAGGAAGGCTAAGGTCCACAGTGTAGTAGTGCCTGCTGTATGCAGCCTCTTCTCAGTGACAGTCCACAGGCTGGTTCTTCACAGTAATGAATTATATTCACCAGAATTGTGTAGTGCTTCTCTACTCCAGAGAAGAAAAAAATTACTTCAAATTTTTAATACTGTGTCAACTAAAACAGTTCTCACTCCATAGTTGAGACCCAAATTCAGCTTGGGTGTGATGGTCAGGGCACTTCTTATAACTGAAATTATCACATGACTCTAGGTAATATTGATCTAATCTTACCAGAACTGGATTATGAGTTACCTCCTCTTGCAAGTGTGAGAGATTATCTCTGAAATACAGATGTGTTCTAATAACTTTACATTTACTATTAAATATGAAATATGTAAGCTTAGTAATTTTCTTTGGTAATTGGCCTGAATACCTGTAAGAAACTATTTTCTTTGTTTCTTCTCTCTCCAGACATTCACAGATAATAAAGCTTTCCCTTTGGTATACCTAGAAATATCTCTCTAAAATTTCTGATGATAACAAGAAATTACCAACAATTATCACTGTGTAATTCCAACATCACCTAGCAATTGATTATGTGTCAATGTGTCACTAAGAAGAGATACGATTCTGTGGAATGAGGTTAATTTGTTTTTGTTTTTGTTTTCCTGCAAGTTCTTCTAGTTAGAAAAAAATTGTATTTTTTTTTCAAATATATTTCTGCTTCCAGTGTTTGGGAGTTTTACTGTAATGGTTTAAAAGAAATGTACTTCAGTATCACGGTGACAAGGAGTGTGTGTAAGGCTGACAAGGAGTGGATTTGTGGTGGTTAACCTTGTCAGCTTAACTCAGTTTGGAATGACCCAGGAAATATGCCTCTGGGTGTATCTGTGAGACCTTTGCCAGAAAGGTGTGACTGAGAAAGGAAGGAGCTGCCTTATTGTAGCTGTACTACTCTTTAGTCTTTAGAACTTGAACTAAATATAAAGGAAAAACTGAGCTGAGCACCATGTCTCTCCCTCCTTTCTGATGGCAGACACCTGTGACCAACCACCACAAGCTTCAAGCAAAAACAGCTCTGGCTTTTAAATTTTCTTTTTTGTCATAGGTATGAGAAGAGAAACTAATACGCTCATGTGCAGGTGGCACACAGTATGTCTATTATGGACTGCTACCTCTCCTTCCCCAACCCCAGCTCCTAGGCTTTACCTTTCCTGTCTTTTATCCATGGCAATGCAGAATTTGACAGCCTAGCCACCACTCAGCATCAAATCTAATGGAGGGCATTGACTATACCATGTACAAGTTGAAATCATGATGAAATTGAGAGACTGACTTTTCTTAGTTTGTCCTTGTTGGGTATCAGAGAATATTAAGAAGGCTCAAAAGAAAATTAACTGCAGGAACAACTCAGTATGAGACAGGGGATGCAACTCACACTGTAAGAGGAAAAATGGCCTAAATAGAATTCTTATCAGTCATATAGTTCAAGATATTACAAGTGAAAGTATTAGTGGTCAACAGTGGTCAGTGACCATTGTCAATGTATGATGGCATGTAGCTAATAATATACATATTCTTTACCCTGGCCACAGGATTTAACTACCTTGATTTTCTATTTAAAATAAATATGTATAAAGGGGATGGAGTAAGGCAAAGTACAAATAGATTGTGCTAGAACAAGCCCTTGAAATTCTAGCCAGAGATAAGGCCAGTAGGAAAGGGTCAATTGATGTTTGGAGGAAATAACTACAGAAAGTCTAATTGAGCCCTAAATGAGTTGTCTCATTATTAGCTTTTAAAAAAAAAATGAGAAAAGATCTTCAGAAAAAGGCATGTGAAACTGTCAGGTACACTGTCACACATGGGTTAAGTGAGTCTGAAGAGCAGATTCTCTTTGTGCCTGGTGTGATCTAGAGAGCACCTTCTACTACCAAGCAGCTCTTAGCTGGGCTTAGCAGAGGAATCCGGTAGAGAACTTCGGGGACAAGGATACAAAGCAAATCTCCTGATTTCCCCTCCTTGTGTTCCACCTTTCTCCGTAGCCTGAAGAGGTCCTCCTCTGCTCCTCTTCTCATTGCCGGGCTTCTTCCAAGTGCTGCATCTTCCAAGCTTCCATTTAGCCCTTCTCTTGTCAACTCCTGCCTCTCCTTGGCTCTCTTCTAGGTGAACAGCTGAAAGGGCCCGAACTGCAGAGCCAGAAATATTTTTCAGCGACTGTTCCTCTTCCTTCTTCTGTTTTCAGTTCTTCCTCTAGCTGCTGCTCTGATCCCCACTGGTGCCTGTGGACAAAACTTTGATCAGTCTAACCTTGAGCCATATTCATTTCCTCCAGCACGAAAAACAGGCAGTCATTTTGAAACGGGGTGGGAGAAGTGCCTTGAAACTGGGCAACTCACCTTTGTTCATTTCTTTTATTTTCTTTGTAACTAACTTTTGTCTTCTTTGGGAATCAAAGAAGAAAAAAATACTTTCACCGTTTTTTTTATTTTGTTTGTTTTTTTTTGTTTTGTTTTGTTTTTGGTTTGTTTGTTTGTTATTTTTTTCTGTCTGTTTTTGTTTTGTTTTGTGTAACTCTCGCTGTCCTGGAACTCACTCTGTAGAACAGGCTGGCCTCGAACTCAGAGACCTACCTGTCTCTGTGCCAGCACTGCCAGGCCACTCCACCTTTCCTGCCTCTCGAGTGGGAGATTTACAGGACACCTGTAGTGTGGCTCACACATCTCAAGCTCTTCTCACAGTTTTCCTCATGTCTTTTGTTTTTCGGTACAAAACCTGATGGCTTGAGGATCCAAGATCGTAGTAAGGCAGAGTCTGGAGTGACAAAGTATTCATTCTCTGATTGCATCTTTGGGCTCTTACTCGCAGATTCCTTTTTCAATTCCCAAATCAAAACCAACCGACTGAGTGGGTGAATGGTTTCATGGACAACATGGCCCTCTTTCAAGAATTCTGGGATCCCTTTCCTGAGATCTGAATGTATGTGTATGGTTGCAGTTTCTCGAGTTCCTGGTACTCCTATTCTGCTACACTTTGGCGTGTGACACAGCTTGAGTAATGTTTGGTTTGCGCTACAGGAGTCTCAAGAGAACTTATATTCAAAATTGCTTCGTGCACACTGAATTCATCCTCTACAATTTTTGTGCCAAGGATATTTTCCCTGTAAAACTTTTCTTTAGATGGCTTCACTCTGAGTTATAATTAAGCAAAAGTAAATAAGTCATTTTAGATTCTTTTAGGTGTTGGCATATCACGGGTTTCAAAGATCTGGGGAAAATTAAAAATTCAGAACCCTGTGTAGAGACTCACTATTCTTTTCCAAAATAAAGCATTACGTATGATATTGATAGAGTAATTGCGGCTCCAATCACCAGCTAGTGTTGTTCAAATTTCCTCTCATTTTTCTCTTTCTAATATGTTTTTTAAATTAACATACAAATTACTGAGTTTCCTTATGGTATTTTTCTTACATATGTGTCACCATATTTTCTTATTCATTTATCTCCCCATTACCTCTCCCAGCCTCCTCCATCCATTAGCAAGAGGAAACAATACTAGTTACAAGGTCACACACTTACTACACTCCTGCACTCTGAAAGAGCCTATTCTTTGAGATGAACATATCAGATAGTTCAAAGACGTGAGTATTAATTTGCAAAAAAAAAGAGGAATTTTAAATAATAAAAAGATTAAAGTAAAATTACAGTGTTAAAGACAGCCGATTCTCATGCTGAAAGGGACTGCTTTAAACACTCCCTGAGAAACCCAAGTTTTTCTTCTGTTGGAAGGCTGGAGAAGCCTTGCCATTAAGTCCCCTTTATGATTTTCTTTAGTTTTGTTTCTTTAAAAAAAAAAGAGTATTTAACTTTCCAAGAAATGGAATACTTGGAGAAAAATCTAATAAACTTTTCCAACTCTGTTGCTATATGAGTCATAGTTCTAGACAACTCTAGCCTCATCCTCATCTAGATAACAGTATTATTTCCTCATATTTTAAAACCTTTACACAACATATTTGTATGGAGAGGGAGAAACAAAAATATCATGAATTTAGGAAATTACTACTCTTTCTCAGTAGCTTCAAACAACCAAACTGGCCAACTCAGCTCTGAAGGCTCCTCCAAATTATTAATTATTCTGTCTGTTTTCCTTCAAAACAAAATCCTACGTGTTTCTGTTGGTTTCCCCTTTTCTGCCACTCTCTATAGGATATGCCACATGTTTATCACATTGCTTACTTACCAGAAAAACTAGGTGGTTTCCATGTTTAGTTTCTTCAATTCTGGATTTTGTTGAAATGTGTGAGGTTCTGATTTGGCTTGTGGTTCTTGATTAGTTATTTCCTGAAAGCCCATTTCTGTGGTGCTTGTTACTGATCCTGGGAGACTTGGAATCTATTGACTGTCTCTTACCATAGAAAAAGTAAAACCAGGTTCAGAAGTTGTCTGCAACCCATATTCCTTCCAAACTTCTGCATCATTCCCATTATGTGTTCTCATTATTTCTTGACAAGCTAAAGTTCACAATGTTCTAATTACCTTAGTTATTGAATAATTAGTGAGCACATGGTTTTTAATAAATGAGTTCTATTAATAACTATTATAGAAAAAAACAGGTAATTATTTTATTCTTTGTCTGCATCTATTGGTTCATTAAGAATGTCTCCTGTCAGGGAGGGCCTAGTCCCTACTCCAAATTACTTACAGATTTTGTTGATCCCTCCTGGAAGGCATCACCCTCCCTGTGGACTGGGGGGGGGGCATGGCAGGGAGGGAGAGAGGGAGGGAGAGAGAGAGGGAACTGAGATTGATATGTAAAATAAGAAAAATTAGTTAATTAATTAAAAAATAAAATAGTTCTAAGATAACAAAAAAAAAAAAAAAAAAAAAAACAAGACTGTCTCCTCTCCTGATTATCATCCTCCATCCTATAAGTACATGGTTGCCACATCAGTGTGTTTGGCTTCAGTCCATTATGTTCCTTACTGTGATTGACACCTACGATTTCCCTGCATTAACCTGTGTGAGCCTTTCCATTTTATACTAAAATCAAAGAGTTTTATTGCTATCTGGATTTGGCTTGATTATTAAAGTAACAAGTGTCTATTTTCAGTCTTAATAAAATAAGAGAAAATATTATTTAATGAACAGCATAATCAAGATGTTTGCTTTTGAAATAAAACATCTCTTTCCATTATTACTGCTCCAATTAATCAAAACGCCATGTTAGCTAGATGAGCAGCAAGTATAATAGTCAGGCCTCCTAAATAGCCTACAAACCCTACTGTTATTTATAAACGATAGACAGTCATGTAGAGGCAAGCACTGACTATCTCTTCATTCTATTTATTTTTTCTTTCCTTCTATTTTTCTCTTGTAGCCCTGCCTGTCCTGGAGCTCACTGTGTGGATCTAGGCTGGCCTTGAACTCACAAAGATCAGCCTGCCTCTGCTTCCTAAGTGCTGGGATTAAGGGAATCCACCAGTAAACCCTTCATTTCTTTTTCTGTTATATGAAACTTTAAAAGTTCATTTCCCTCACAGAAACTGAATGGCAGCCACATTTAGTGCAATCCTCCTAGGGTTCACATAGTAAAATTCATCTATGAGTTTCCATTTTCTCCTTATATTCTCCCCCCATTATTATTGTCCATTTCAATAATCAGTATAAATAAAGCTGTGCTGATAACTGTGTGGAACGTGTGTTTTCTCATTTTTCTTCTTCTTATTAATATTTAAATTTTTCTTTCATTTTTGTCAAAAGTAGATAGTATACTGGTATTTCTTTTTCCATTTTCCATTCCAACCATAGTTCTTCCTCCCACCCCTCCCCCAAACCCCCCCCCAGTCCACCCCCAGTCCACTTCTCCTCATGGGTAAAGGCTCCCATGAGGAGTCAACATAGTGACACAGTTACATTTAGATTCCATTTAAGAGGCAGAATGTGTGCTATTTAATAATCTTTCAGGCTTACCTCACTTACCATTTCATTCCCAGTTGCATGCATTTCCCGGCAAATGCCTTCACATCAATCTTCCTCATAGCTGAGGAGGGATTTCTCAAACATCCCTAACTGTCCTAAAGTGATGGGGAACGCTGATGGCATAATTAACACCGAAGGACATAACAGGATGGAGAAGAGTTTTCTTCCTTCAAACCTCCTGAGTCCACACAGAACGTCCAACAGCTCAAAACACAACAAGACTGAGGGTGAGGAAATTGTCAGATTGAATTTACAAAACTACTTAAACAGCTTCACTTGTTAACTCTATATAAGACACTTGATTATCTGGTCCAAAATAGAGGTCTCTTTGCCCTCTTTTGGCACACTGTATGCATGAGACACGTATGTGCAATTTCTAAAATGTTCTTCTGAGATTATTTTCAGGGAAAAATTGCAATTTCTACTGTAATTGGGTGGAACTATCCAATTTCCATGTAACACAATAGCTGTAATTATTCCTTTTTTTGTTTCACTTGAGGCTTTTTAAATTTTTGAATCAGAGATCTTATATATTCCTGGCTGGCCTGGAACTTCCTTTATAGCTAGAGATAAAACTGAACTCTGATCCTTCTGCCTAAGTGTCCTGGATGCCAGTACTGCAGTGTGCATCATTACCCAGGGCTAACAGCTATAATTTATAACTAATGTGTTAGTGTTTAACCATCCCGAACCTCTTTGGCACTTAGTGAAAATGCATGCACAAGGTATAAAAGGAAACTAGATCATTTATCTCATCAAGAAAAGAATAAGATCAGTTACTACTGCCAGAAAACCCAGTCCCCCCTTGTGACAATGAAGTGTTTTGTTGGCACTGTTCTGTTTGTTAAAGTAGCTTTGTGTATGCAGATTTCATCAGGGAAGCCTTATAATAATGCCAGAGGTGAAGCAGACGCCCACTGTTTCTTAAGCAAACAAAAGCTTATTTTTAATATTTTGGCTCTTGGAGGAACCTTGAATGCTAATATCAAGTGCAAAGGGGATTGTTAACTCTTGGTGTTTAATAAGTACAATAACTAATATGTGAATGAATAGGGTATTGGTTGTTGTTTACCAAGGGTGTGGAGTTCTAGTTTAGAATAGTTGAGAGATCCCTTTACAGATAAATAAAGCAATGTGATATCATGTCAAGAAAACACTTATAGAAATTGCCATAGGGAGGGCCCATGTATTAAGTTATTCTAATTTATAATGCTGCCAGAATCTTATCCCCCCTTCTCTCTGTGTGTTACAGACACATATGTTATTAGTCCATATTCCTATTTAATTATATATTCTTAGCAATTGTTTTGTGGAATGATACATTCCTAATTACTGTAAACCTCTGTGAGAACATCATGCATGGTCTCCAGTTTTCCTTGTCATTGGAGAGTAACAAATATGATAAGGAAAAACAACTTTTTGAAGCAAATTACTTAATATCTTCTATATTTGCTTCCTAAACACAATGAGATTTTGCAGCTAACTATTTCTCTAAATGCCTTCCCTGCTTCCTAAACGCAATGAGATTTTGCAGCTATTTCTCTAAATGCCTTCCCCTCCCCCTCTTTAGATAGAATGAACATCTTTGCAATTCAAGGTATCATTCATTATTTTTTTTTTGTATTTTTATACCTGTCTATACGTCTAAAAGATACTTCTTGAGGCGATCAAGGAGTATATCAGTATTGAACAAAGTCCTACTATGACTTTAGCTGCACTGAGAATCAGAAATTCTGTTGTGTGCCTTTAGCAGACAGGTTGTATCCAAACGGAAATGCTTACTTCCTTTAACTCCTCTTTTACTAAGAATTTGGTGGAAGGCAAATCTTGCACCTTATTCTGCCTTCACTCTAAACCATGCACTTGACACCCATGCTTTATTATCCACCTACATATGCGTTCCCACTGTGTGTTTGCATGCCTGCGTGCGTGAATGCGTGTGTGCGTGCATGTGTGTGTGTGTGTGTGTGTGTGTGTGTGTGTGTGTGTGTGTGTGTGTGTTCAAAACAATAGGCTGGTCTACTGCTCCATCACTCTCCCTAGTGTTTCATTGACCCAGTGTCTCTCACTGAATCTGGAGCTAGGCTGATGGTCACCAATCCCTGGAGATCTTTCAGTCTCAGCCTCATTCAGGGTAGGGCAGCAACATTCCTGGTTTTTAGCTAATGCTTATGCAGCAAATTCTTACTCACTGAGCCATCCCAGCAACTTCCTGCCTCACTAATGAGTACCATCTTTTGATATATTGAAGGAATTCAGTGTCCTTGAAATTTAAAATACTTCATATATCCCTGTATCACTGTGATCTCTGAGGACGAAATTAATTATGACAGAATTTTAATAAGATAAACTTTCTTCTTAGGAAATACTGAACAAATACTTTGTGTCACTCTTGAAATCAATCATCAAATAAAATGCATTATATCATGCTTTTCTTTTTCTTCAATCTATAAATTTTTTAAGCGATTTGAGATATCTTGCTTTATGTATGTGATTATTTTCCTGAAGGCATGTGTGTGTACTAAAAACTTTTAACACCCAAGGAGAATAAAAGAGGGCATCAGACCTCCTGGAACAGGAGTTTCAGATATGTGTGAGCTACCATGTGGGTGCTGGGAACCAAACCCAGCTCCTCTGGAAGCAAATCAGGTACCGTTAAGTGTTGAGCCATCTCTCCAGCCCAATTGCTAAAATTATTATGGAATAGACCACTTTGTTTGATTATACTTTACCTTCCAAAGTTGGCTTTAGCTGAGCAGATCCCACTAACAGCTTAGAGCAGTGGTCTTCAACTTTCCTAATGCTGCAACCCTTTAATATAGTACCTCATATTGTGTTAACCCCAATCATAAAAATTACTTTCATTGCTGCTTGATAACTGTAATTTTTATACTGTTACAAATCATAATGTAAATACCTGCTATGTGACCCCTGTGAAGTGGCATTTGACTCCCAAAGGACTCAGGACCCATGGGTTGAGAACCTCATGCTTTGAGACACACAACACTGCTTGTTACATCAAGCAAAAGGGGAGAATCATGACATTGTTTTTTATGAATTGTCTAATTTTCAATGAGAGTGTAAGTATAGCAATTACACAGAACAGGTGTTTGCAGTAACATCCCATAGAGAAGAGCATGGTGACCTAGCAGTGCCTTTCTCTCCAAGCCTGACCCTTTTCTAAATCATTGTCTCTTCATCTACAGAACACAGGCACCTTCACTTCCACGGAAAATATTTTTCCCCACGGAAACTGATCATGCATTCTAAGTAATTTTTTTCTTCCCACAATCCACATACAGAAGCACATAGAACATACCATTTTACATATTGCCTATTCTATCATGCTTGTTGTATTTAGCCTTCTAGTATTTACAATTCTATCTTCCTTAAGTGTGTTTCAACATGTCTTTAAATTATATAACAATACTCCATTTAATTTACTCCTTGTATGTATGTTGGTAGTAGAGCTGTCTCAGTTTGGAGAATGTGTCACTCAGAGTTTTGACCATCATTAGTGCATGTCTTTGTTGAGCATATATCTGGGAGCACAAATTACTAGGTCTTAGTGTATATGTCCAACTTCCCTGGAAAGTGATTGACCATTTTATGAAGTGGCTGTAATCACTCAACACTGTCCCCAGCTGCATCTGAGAATTTAGAGGCATACAATTGTCACAGTCTATATCAGTGAACCAATTTTAGACTTTTTGTGTGTGGTGGCATTTAATTATGGTCTCAATTTTATTTCATTTATTTCATTAATGAGGTGAGTCACATTTAATATATTTATTATTGAAGATTTACACACTGTATCTGTGAAATGCTTTACTAATTAACTTAACTGTTTTCAATTTTCTTTCCTGTACTTATTGATCCAAAGAATCTTAATTTTCTTGAAATATGGATTTGCCAGTCACGTGTGTTACATATCTTCCCTTTAAATCTTATACATTCATTTTTATGCTCTTAATTTCATCATTTGAAAAATAACAGATTTGGTTGTATATGTAATATTTTATGGATTGTAGGATTTTTTTTCAACTGTTTTAAAATTATTTTTCTGCTCTAAGGTCAAATTATATATCATAAAATAACTTTAAAACCTACATTACTTTGTGTACCACATTTAGTACTTCAGTCCATCACAGGTGGGTTTATGTTCATAGTTTTACCTCCAGGTCATTTACTTGTCTACAGTATGGATTAATTTGACAGCATAAACTTTAAAAAAACGTTTTTCTTCACTTCTCTCTAATCCAAACCTTGTGTTCCTTGTCTAATTGTAAGATACTTTGGGATCCTCATGTAATTAGTTTTTCATGTATATTTTAGCTTCAGCTTTGCCTTTTTCCAAACAAATAGTTTTGCCAACTTGATTGACAGTTTTCTTAAATCTTGTGTTCATATTTAATGTCGTTATAATACATCTTCCAAATCCATGAACTAGATGAATCTTTGTGTTTATTTATATTCTCTTCCATGAGAATTTGTTAGGTGTCCAAATAATGGTCTGAAAAACTTTAGTTAGAATCATTACTCCATATTATTTTTATTTATTCATATAGCTATATTTATTGTAAAGGGTTTTGTGTTTCAATTTGGTCATGTTAAATTTCAATTAATGTTTATTTATTCTTTAAATTTTTCAACAATATACAATGTCTTTTAATCTTATCCACTCTGTAGTACCTTGGTCAAACTCTGCTCTGATACTATCAATCCATGTCTGCTCCCACTTCATGTCCCCACAACTTTTGTTATTATCAGTGCTAATCATATGTGCAAGCATGAGGAGCCATCTACTGAGGCATGGATATTCTACCAGCAGACATATTTCTGGAGTAAATTTCCTTTCCTTCCCTCATCATCCATTACATGCTAAAAGGCCTGGGTATAGGGCTGGGGCCTTGGGAGGCCTTTCCCACATACATTATCTTTAGCATTTTCTGATGTATAGATGTTGAGCCTGGCATTGGTGGTTAGAATTACTTCTGTAATCTGGCACATCAAAGTTTTTGATTTCATTTAAATATTTCAAGCTTTGGATTCTGTGTATGTACCAAAATACCATATATTATTAATACCAAATTCAAAATGATTTTCATAATTTAAAGTTATTTTTCTTCATGTGTATTATAGGAATTTCAGTAAATGTTCCTTCCCTCACTCTCATTTGAAAAATATTCAATAAGTTTTCTTTACATGTTTATCTTTATAAGTTTTAAATTTCCATACAAAATTAAGGATATTTTCATATTCATGTATAATTATTTTTCTTTTTCATTAAAAATCTTTTTTTTTATTTTAGACAATATATTGTGATTATGCACTCTTTCCAGATTCTCCCTACTTCCCCCACTCATCCAATAAACAATCTTTTTCAGTCATTAGAATACAAGCAGCACCTAAAATAAAAAAATAATTAAAATAAGAAAAAATAAAAACAAGTAAGTGAGAATATGTCAAAGAAAACAAATAGAAAATAAAAATAACCAAAGAAAAAACACAAGAAATACAGATACATGCTGAGACACACACATTGGCAAATACAACAAATTCATAAAGCAAAATCAGAGATCATGTTATATGAGAAAAAAGAAAAAAAAGATCATGGAAAATTCCTAGACAAAGCACTATGCAACAAATGAAACAAAACACAACAAAACAAGCTCTCATAATACAATTAACTAATTCTGTGTTGACCATCTGCTGCTGGGCATGGGGCCGGCCTTTTAGTGTGGTTTGTATACCCTATAAGACTCCAATGGAGAGAAGTACCTTTCCCTTTATGAGCTGTTATCAATTGGAGATATCTTCTGGCTTAGGGATGGGAACTTGGGTCCACATCTGGAACCCTATTTGGCACAGACCTGTACAGGCCCTGTGATTGCTCCCACAATTCATCCTGATCACAGTCTCCACTTCTAGACAGTAATGTCTACCCAAACAGCTACCACTGCATTTTATAATAAAACAACCATGCATAAATTATGAAGAGCTTCAAACTTAAATTACTTTGTAAAGGTACATTAGTGATTATAGATTATTGATAAGAAATAACCTAAAGGAGAATAGAAAATTAATGTCAAATATCAAGTTTCTGTTCATTACTTCTGTTGAACCATTGCTTAGTGTTGGTCTTTGCAGAGCCACCAGAACACACCTTAGAGCTTTAACTTCTAAAACACTTAGTCACTCCAAAGAGAACCTCTTTGGTTTTTCTCCTCTTCCTTTTTCTGTGTTTTTTATAACTACTGTCAGTGGGGATTCTCTTTGTTGAAGATCTTGATGAGTTTGGCTGTCATATCCAAAGAAAAGCTAGAGCAGTTTTGAGGAGAGCCAGTTTATGTGGCAAGGAAGATGATTTAGAAGATTTAGAAGGTAGAGAGATTTGTGTTTGGTATTAATGCTTTAGAAAAGGCCAGGATGAGAATATAAATATGTAAATAATAGCATAAGTAGCTATTATTTATTGAATGCTGCCAGAATTGCAAAAGTACATTTGTAACTTTTTCAGTTTTTTTTAAATATTGTTATGATCATCATATCAATGTCTCTATATTGCAGAAAAATAAACCAAAATTTAGGGAACTCTATCAGGCTTTTAAAGTGTAGCACACACACACACACACACACACACACACACACACACACACACACACACACGATATTTCCATGTATTTTTAACACATCTCTGTCCTGTAGGAACCAAAACACAGAGTCAAAGTGTGAACAGGCCAAATAAAAGCTATCCTAGATTTGTGAATGATGGATCTTTAAAGGCTAGTATAGGGGGACAAAATTTTCATGAGTATCCCTAATATTCTGTAACTGATATTAAAATCAATGATTTTGTAATGAACAGGAAAGGCATTGTCATAAATACCTGTGTATATAGAATTTTTATTTAGGGATTTATGACCTTATGTGTTTTATAGCAGTATGAAAATAATTTCAATGTGCTTCTAGATTTTCACTCTGTTGAGATGATCAGTCTCTGAATCACGAGCTGTGTTGGCTTATTTGACAAGGACTCTTCATTGAATTAGATGAGTGCCCTAGATTTTATTTAGCATTTTTGCAATCACCATAGCAACCTTATTTATTTACAGTGCGTGTTTATTTCTCTAAGTGCTCTATTCTTGAACAACTTTCAAGTTACAGAAAAAGGCCAGTTGTTCCCAGTACATGCTCTTTTATAGAGTGCACTTCAGTTTGGGGTGCTGCGTAAGTGATGTTGATTACAAACATCATCTCTATGCACATTTTGCTGAGTTCTTTTCTATGGAGAAGTACTATGTTTGTAAGTCTAGATGTTTTTCTTCCCCATAAGTTGATGTTCTGATATGGCAAGTTTGGAGAGTACATTTGTGCATATGAAGCCAGACATGAGGGCAGGATTCAGGATGGGAATGAATACTGGGACCTGGAGGGGTGTGGTTGTCATGAGGCTGGAGATCCAGCACAGCACAGCCTACTTAGGAACTTTGTGGTGTTGCCTATCCATCACATTGTTAAGCCTCCCTCTTGAGAGCAGTTAATATAAATATAATATAATAGCTTTTCACTAGAAAAATAGTTTTGGAATAGCTTCTTCCTAAAGCAATGATAAATATTTGAGAAGGAATTCTGGTTTAAACATGACAATGTATGCATCATATGCTACCTCAGATTTATGTAGTTTTATGTATTTGCTAAAATTTTAAAAATCAAATTCTTACAAAAATATCTGATTAATTTACTTTTTGATTGTTATGTTTTATGCTTTTGTACTTGCAGTAATTTTACAAAATTGTTGTGGTTTAACACAAACTGCATTTTTTTTGAAATAGGTAAGTCTTTGATGTATAGAGATAAATTTGACCTTTATTGTAGTTCCTTAAACTACTTTTAAGATGATTAGGAAGTCAGATACATTCATGTTGAGTTAAATTTTCTTGGGGAGAGTTGATAGAGCCACAAGGACAAACCAAAATAGGGTTACATTAATGTCCTGCTTAGTGAGCCAATAAATATATTAGGGTTACTTCCACAAATGGGAATAAAGGATTATTTACAGGTGCATTGATGACTCAAAAGTAGCTACATCCCCAAAAGGCCTACATTGGTATCCATTTGGGAAAACTACACTCCTGGAGCTCTCTTCATCACTTACCAATTGCTCATTAGGTCAGAGATTCATTTCCTCAGTAGTCATCAATGCTAATATCATGAAGGAGAGAGGCAGTTTATGAATCCTGTAAATTACAGAGACTTTTTGAAACTTGTGAGTTATTAACTCCCTAAATCTTAAGAAGCCTTCCCTCAGGATGGACATTTTCAATTTATAGGATAATGCTATATAGCATTTATAAAAAATTAACATCAAAGTTTGCATTCTGCCCTTGTCTGGCCTAGTGATGTGCTATGTGATATGCCCTAGAGAGGTAGGGCTACCTTGGCAGCAAGTGACAGTTCCTGGTAGGCCTGGCTGTCATGAACTCTGCCACATCTATTGCCCTAAAATATCCTGTATTTAGTAAATCACATAGTATGACTAAAATAACAAAATAAGACTAGGTTTTTTTTTTTTTGTTCTTGTAGGCTACTTAGTGCCTGGAATATATCAATGGAAGGCTAAGCAAAGGTATGAAGTTCACTAAGATAAATGTTACAAGATTGGCTTATTTTCATAACTTTTAACCCACAATGTGCTGAACAAAATCAACCCATTACTAATAAAAGAATATTCCTTGATTATACCAAAAAATATGCACTTCTAAATTTGTCTAAGAGAGCTTTAGAAATGTAGATGTGACTTTGTATATTGACATATAATCATGAACTTTAAAATTGTAAGACATATGTCAGATTATTTATATATCTGTAAATTTCAATTGGGTTATATGTATATGTATGTCAAGGACTATTGATTATACAACCATATACATTTTCTGATCTCTAAAAAAAAACAGATAAATAATACATGTAGTGATTTAAACATAGCCAAATGTAGGTAATCGTTTATAAACATTCCTCATAAATCACAGAATTTTACACAAGAAGCACCTATGGCTTTTCCTGTCATATCCAATTATTGAAATCATTTCAGGAGACAATATTACAATGCTATAATATTTTTACTTTTAATGTCACTGAGCAAGATTTGAGGGTGTATACAGTTAAATATATAACTTCTTTGTGTTTGTTTGACACTAAATGCAGATAGCAGATGATAAGAGGACTGTATGCTTTTTCTAGCATTGCATTATCATCTCTGGTTTTTAACAAATATTATAGAGAGTTTGATACATGACAGTAATACCTATACTGAAGTCAAGGAGAAAACCTATTTCACATGGGTGGTAAGTGTTATTCTCCAAAGAACTCTGCAATATAAAAAGTAATGAGAAACACAATGACTAAGCAAGGAAATATAGGTGAAGGGCTGTCTAGATGGGCTGAAGAGATGGCTTATTGACTGTGAGAATTTGCTGTTATTCTCAAGGTCCTCAATTCTCTTAGGCAAACCTGCCCTTTCTTTGTAAAAACAATATATATGGGGGATAGTGAGATGGCTCAGTGGGTAAAGACACTTGCCACCAAGCCTGAAAACCAAATTTCAATGCCTGGCATTTTTGTGGTAGAATAAAACTGTTCCAAAGGTTGTCTTCTGACCTCTTCATATGTGCCAATTCATGTACAAGCATGCACACTTGCACAAGTACATACACACACACACACACACACACACACACACACTAAAAAAATTTAAAACATAGAACAGGTCTTTCTTGCCTTTTTATAACTAATGTCCTCTACTATTGGTCATATAAGAAATTCTTCCCTTTAACTACCCATAAAAACACTAGGAGACATGCATTTGGTTGCTTGCTGGAAAGGCAACAAATAGCTTCCTTTGGTATTTTAAAATATGACACAAATAGGTTTTTCTACTAATGCCTTATTTATAGCCACCTTTTCTCAGCAGCTTGCCCTAGAGCAACATGAAGAAAAACAATTAATACAAAAGTTTCCTCTAATAGGGACTGATAACAGATGCAACCCACGATGAACAAATTACAGCATTTGTAATGGTCTGTTACTTCCCTGTTCTTGCAGTATAAGAAACAAGCATTGCTTTTTACTGAAAAGTGTTCTATCTACCCAGAGGCAGTAAGCCATTCTGTATCATCACATGTCACCTAATATATTAAACATATTTGTCAAATTACATTAAAGTTTAGACTCACATATAGGGTTGAGAGACAAGAAGAATAGAAAATAAATATGATACAATTCATGTACTCAAAATGACCAGTGTTGGAGTTGGAGAGGTAAACGTGCAGATAACAGCACTTGCTGTTTGTATGTTTTTGAACTCAGATTCCATTCTTAGTACCTAAATAGTATCCTAAAGAATTTGGTGCTTTCTTCTAGTCTATGAGGGCACTAGGCATGTACATGTCTAGGTTCATAGACATTCATAAAGGCAAATACCCACACACATAAAATAAGAGATAAACAATATCAGTGTTACTAGGTACTACAGATGTACAGCCCCTCATCTCTCTTCGTGTGTGTGTGTATTTTTTTAATTGTTTTATTATTTTTTCTTATTTTACATATTGATCCCAGTTCCCTCTGCCTCCCTTCCTCCCATGTCCCCCAATCCCACTCCATCCCATTCCCCCCAAACTTCACAGGGTGGGTGATGCCTTCCAGGAGGGATCAACAAAGTCTGTCAAGTCATTTGGAGTAGGGACTAGGACCTCCTTCCTGCCTCTAGGTTAAGGGAGTATCCCTCCATGGGGAATGTACTCCCAATGTCCTTTCATGCACCAGGGATAGATCTGTTCCACTGTCAGAGGTCCCTTAGACTGCCCAGGCCTTCTAACTGAGACCAATGTTCAGGGGATCTGAGTCGGTCCAATTCTGGTTTCCCAGCTATCAGTCTGGGGGTCCATTAGCTTCCCCTTGTTCAGGTCAGCTGTCTCTGTGAGTTTCTGTAGCCTGGTCTTGCCCCCATTTTCTTATTACTCCTCCCTCTCTGCAACTGTATTCCAGGTGTTCAGCTCAGTGTTTAGGTGTGGGTGTCTGCTTCTGTTTTCATCAGCTACTAGATGAGTGCTCTATGATGGCAGATAAGTAAGTCATCTCATTATCAGGGAAGGACATTTAATGTAGCCTTTCCACTGTTGCTCATGTTGTTAATTGGGGACATCCTTGTAGGTCTCTGAACATGTCTCTATAGTCAATTTTCTCTTCAAACCTATAATGGCTCCCTCTTTTATTGTATCTTTCTTTTCTTTTTGCCTTCATATGTTCCTTCCTTAACTCAATCTTCCTAGTCCCACATTCTCTCCTCTCCTCCCCTTCTTTCTCCTAGCTCGCTCTCCACTTACTGCACCCGCACTCCCAATATGATCAGGAGATCTTGTTCCTTTCCTCTTCTGTAAGGGACCATATATGAATCTCTTAGGTTCCTCCTTGTATCCTGGTTTCTCTGGCAATGTGAATTATAGGCTGGTAATTCTTTGCTCTATGTCTAAAATCCATATATGAGTGAATACATACAATATTTGTCTTTGTCACTGGGTTACCTCACTCAGGATGGTTTCTTCAAGTTCCATTCATTTGCCTGCAAATTTCAAGATTCCATTTTTTGTTTTGTTTTGTTTTGTTTTTTTCAGCTTAGTAGTATTCCATTGTGTAAATGTGCCACGTCTTCTTTATCCATTCTTCAGATGAGGGGCATTTAGGTTGCTTCCAGGTTCTTGCTATTACAAATAATGCTTCTATGAATATAGTTGAACAGATTTCCTTGTTGCATGAAAATGGATCATTTGATATATGCCTAAGAGTGAGATTGCCGGGTCTTGTGGTAGATTGATTCCCATTTTCCTGAGGAATGACCATAGTAATCTCCAAAATGGCTGTATGAGTGTGCACTCCAACGAGCAGTGGAGGAGTGTTCCCCTTTCTCCAAATGTCTCCAGCATAAGTTGTCATTGGTGTTTCTAATTTTAACCATTCTGGTATATCTCAAAGTTGTTTCGAATTGCAGTTCCCTGATGGCTAAGGATGTAGAGCACTTTCTTAAATGTATTTCAGCCATTTTTTTATTCCTCTATTGAGAGTTCTCTCTTAAATTCTATATACCCCCTTTATTAATAGGGTTATTTGGTATTTTGATGACTACTTTCTTGACATCTTTGTATATTTTGGACATTAGCCCTCTGTCTGATGTGGGGTTGGTGAATACTTTTTCTCAGTCTGTGGGCTGTTGTTTGTTCTTATCCATGTGTCCTTTGCCTTACAGAAGCTTCTAAGTTAGAAGAGGTCCCATTTATTAATTGTCTATCTCAGTTTCTGTGCTACTGGGGTTATGTTCAGGAAGCAGTCTCCTGTACCTATTTCTTCAAGAGTACCTCCCACTTTCTCTTCTAAGAGGTTCAATGTGGCTGGATTAATGTTGAGGTTTTTGATCCATTTGGACTTGAGTTTTGTAAATGGTGATAGACATGGGTCTATCTGCAATCTTCTACACACCATCATCCAATTGTGCCAGCACCATTTGTTGAAGATGCTTTCCTCCTCTTATTGTATACTTTTAGCTGTTTTGTCAAAAATCAGGTGTTCCTAGGTGTGTGAGTTAATGTCAGGATTTTGATTCGATTCCATTGGTCTACTTGTCTATTTTTGTGCCAATACCAGGCCATTTTCAGGACTATAGCTCTATAGTAGAGCTTAAAGTCAGTGATGGTAATGCCTTCTGAAGTTCCTTTATTGTACAGGGTTGTTTTTGCTATCCTGGGTCTTTTGTTTTTCCATATATAGTTGATTATTATCCTTTCATGGTCAATGAAGAATTGTGCTATGATTTTAAAGGGGATAGTATTGAATCTATAGATTGCTTTTGGCAAGATTGCCATTTTTACTGTGTTTATCCTACCTATCCAAGAGCATGGGAGATCTTTCCATTTTCCGGTATCTTCTTTAATTTGTTTCTTTAAAGGCACAAAATTCTTATTATATAGGTCTTTCATTTGTTTGGTAAGTGTTACCCCAAGATACTTTATGTTGTTTGTGGCTATTGTACAGGGTGATGTTTCTCTGATTTCTTATTCAACCCCTTTGTCGTCTATATATAGTAGGGCTACTGATTTTTTAGAGTTAACCTTGTATCTTTCTAATTTTCTGAAGGTGTTTATCTGTAGGAGTTCCCTGGTGGAGTTTTTTTGGATCACTTATATAAACTATCATATCATCTGCAAATAGAGAAAGTTTGACTTCTTCCTTTCCAATTTGTATCCCCTTGATCTCCTTTTGTTGTCTTATAGCATTAGCTAGAACTTCAAGTATAATATTAAGAGATATGGAGAGAATGGGCAGCCTTGTCTTGTTCCTGATTTTAGAGGAATCGCCTTAAGCTTGTCTCCATTCAGTTTGATGTTGGTTGTTGGTTTACTGTATATTGCTTTTTTATGTTTCAGTATGTTCCTATTTTCCCTGATCTCTCCGAGACCTTTATCATGAAAGGGTGTTGAATTTTGTCGAAGGCTTTTTCAGCATCAAGTGAGATTATCATGTGGTTTTTCATTTTCAGTTTGTGTATATGGTGGATCACATTGATAGATTTTCGTATGTTGAACCATCCCTGCATTCCTGGGATGAAGCCTACATGGTCATGTTGGATGATTTATCTGATGTTTTCTTGGATTCAATTTGCCTGTATTTTATTCGGTATTTTTGCATCAATTTTCATGAGGGATATTGGTCTATAGTTCTCTTTCTTAGTTCTGTCTTTGTGTGGCTTGTAGCAAGGTGTATGTATGTATTAACCAAGATGATAGATTAAGAATGATTAGCTCACCTTGAAATTCTGTCTTCATGAAGCAAATGCTTAGAAAAGCTGTCCATTAGAATACCTTAGAATTAATTTTAGAACCAAAGCAGTCATGGGGTTGAATTTATTTAACTAAGGAACATAGAACTGTCGAGTCTACCTCGACCAGCAAGGAAACACGGCCACGACTCTTCTTCAAGCAGTTTATTCAGGAATCTTATACATCAGTTTCTGCTAGGCTTCTTCCTTTCCCAGCCCCAGCAAGCCCTTAAATAGTCGCTCACTGCCCAATCAGCTCATGCCACCTGGTGAACCAGGATAAGCCACAGAAGGAGGAAGCACACCAGATCCATCAAGCACTTCCAAATAAGACTTCTTTACAGCTAAGCTAGGACTACCTGGTATCCAGCCAGGCACCATCTTGGGGCTGTGGCTTCCCATATAGAACAAAGCTCTATGAGATGGACTCATTATCAGCAATATGCTGGTGTGACCAGTCCCTGGGAGACTTCTTTTCAAGAGCACCTTAAAATGAGACTAGCCATGTTCTGTTGGGTTGGAATTGAACAGAACACAGGCCAAAGTGTGTTGAAAATAGAATTATATAAATTAATGATTTACTTGTGTCATTCACTTGTTAATGTTCAGCTTTTTTACTTTATAATGATGTTTAAAACCAAAGTGTGTGTTTGTGTGTGGGTTGTGGCGGCAGGGTGCTTACATTTTATGTGGCAAAGCATGACAAGGTAAAATATGCTTGAGTGTGAAAATATGCAATTCCTCCTGTTTCTCTCAAAGTTAAGCAGTTTTATAACTAGAGTGACGTTTATGATCCCATCTACATAGTTTTTTTGACTTTCAGCCTGAGATTGAAAAAAAGAGCAAATATATTATTGCTTTTCATGTAAACCGACTTAAAATGGAACATATCCCTGAGTTCAAAATATTCCAAACAAATGCCTTGTTCATTTGTAACTATATTTTAATTCAGTACAAATATCCACAAAAACACTCAGCAGTGTGCCTTTACTGTTTTTTTTCAGGTTTTCCAACTTTAGTTTATAATTAAATATGATTATATATTGTTTATCTAGGGAAACTTGTTTCTTTGTTGTCAAGGGAACACAACTGAAAACTGGAATTTTTGGTGTAGGGAAGAATGTAGCAGTGCCTGAGGTTGAAGAGCAATTGAGAAACTTAACCTATAATTATTTCATAAACCAAAAGATACTTATCAGATTTTGAGACCATGATCCTAATTCTGATACAGACCCACAGATAGAATTTGTTTACACATTATTCTCTTCCTTTCTCAGAATCCTGGTTTTTGTAACACTGAACATTTTATTTTCTCCTCATGCCCAACCGTTTGCATAGCAGTTAGAGGAGTAGGAATGATATCAGGGCTCCATTGATGGAGATTGCATGGTGATTGCTCTGTAACTCTCCTTTTATGCTCAACTGTTATCCACTCATGAATCCTGAGTCAAGTTTCAAGAAGAAAATACTTGATCATTCTGCCAAATAAATTAATCCATGTCTTTCAAATTTAGCCTCAGACGAATTACTAGAATGTAGGCAGACTATAAGTGGATCATTTTCTTTTAAATTTTTTAGTTAGTATTTTTTCTTATTTTACATATCAATTCCAGTTCCTCTCCCTCCCACCCTCCCATGCCCCCCCACACAGACCCTCCATCTCATCCCCCATCTATTCCCCAGGGAGATGGAGGCCTTCCATGAGGGATCATCAAAATCTGTCAAGTCCTACCCCAGACCTCTAGGTTAAGGGAGTATCCCTCCATTGGGAATGGGTTCCCAAAGTCCATTTGTGCACTAGGGATACATCCTGTTTCCATTGTCAAGGGTTCATTTTATAGACTGCCCAGGCCTTATAACGGAGACCCAAGTTTAGGTGGTCTGGATCATCTGATACTGGTTTCCCAGGTCAGACTGATAACATGATCATTTTCAAAATCATCAGATGAATAGTCTCCAACCTAGCTGCTAACAGAGTATGTATTCGCCTGTGAAATGTCTTGAACCAGACCACCACTGTCTTCAATGCTCAAAGCATTATAGACTTCCATGTGCCTAATGGCTAAGTGCTTATTATAGTACTCAATGGTTTTTCTATGGCAAAATTCCAAAGACATATAAATTTCTCAAAAAAAAAAAAAATCCAAAAACAACAACAAAACGTAATCCCCAACATGATCTTTTATTTATTTATTTTTTCATGAAAAAAATATCCTTTTCATGATAACTTCTGTTAGTTATTTTCTGAAACTATGATAAAATTCCATGACCAAGAGCAACTTAACTTAGAAAGGAATTTAGTTTATGGTTCCAGAAAGATAGTTCAACACAGTAAGGATGGCATGGCAGTAAGAACAGCAAACAAGCTGCTCATATTTTTTATCCACATTGATCCAGAACAAGCAAATATGAAGTGGGATGGGGCTATAAACTCATAAACTCATACTGCCTGTCTCACGTTGATGTGCTTACTCTGGCAAGACTCTACCTGCTAAAGCTGCAAGAACTTCCCCAACAGCCCAACCAACTGTGAATCATGTGTTCAGATATATTAGCCTCTAGGAGTTACCTCTCATCAACCACAATGTTTATATAGATACCATCAGCCTCACAGAGAAGGAAGTGGAGGCATAGCTTAGTTGTGTAGCATGTATAAGACCATGAGTTCAATCCCCAGAATCATGTAAAAACAAGTGTATTAGTGTACACTTGTAATCCTAACTCAAAAGAAGCAGAGGTAGGTGGATAATAATTTGTAAGGCAAGCCCAACTATATAGCAAGCTGAAGGACAGGCTGCAATACATGAAATCCTATCTCAAACACAGAAAAACAGAATTAAACAAAGGCATGGACAGGATATAATTGCTTTATTCCTTTTACACTGAGTGAGAATAATTCTCAGTGTAATCTGCTGTTATTATTTATTTATTGAAATTAATTGGACTTTATCAAACAGAGACTAATTATTAAATTGGAACTCAGAGCAGATGACACAGTTACTTAAAAAATATGCATAGTTGAAAACACCCCTTTTAGACTGAGTTATTTAGAAATTAATTTATTTTTATTTAGATATTTTTTTAACTCACAACATAACTAATTTTTTCTCTGGTTCTCTGTATTTTCATTATTATAGTCTACAATGCTAATATTGGACTACTACAATTAATAGTAGGAATTGTATAGTCACTGAGAAAAATAAGCATATTTATTTAGTTGGCAGTACATATTAGATTAAGAAACAAATGATCACAGGAGAGGTGGAAAACCCCAGTAAAATAATGACTTTTAGCCCCTCAACCAAAGAATGGATACAGAAAATGCGGTACATTTACACAATGGAGTACTACTCAGCGGGGAAAAAAAATAATAATGGAATCTTGAAATTCACAGGCAAATGGATGGAACTAGAAGAAACCATCCTAAAAATGAGTCACAGGAAGACAAACAAGGTATGTACTCACTCATACAGATATTAGACATAGAGCAAAGGTTTACCAGAATACAATCCACACCTCCAGAAAAGCTAGGAAACAAGGAGGACCGTAAGAGAGACATAGTCCCCTCATGAAAAGGAAAGGGACAAGAACCTCTAAACAAAGTGAGAGCATGGGGGAAGGAGGGTTGGGAGGAGAAAGAGGAGGGGAGAAGAGGAGGGGAAGGAGAACATGAGGGATCAGGAAGATTGAGTGGGAAGATGAATAGATGAAAGCAAGAAAAGAGACACATTAATAGAGGGAGCCATTATAGTTTTAAAGAGAAATCTAGCACTGGGGAATTGTACAAGGAAGACCCCAACTAACAATCTAAGCAATAGTGGAGAGGCTACCTTAAATGTCCTTCCCTGATAATGAGATGGATGACTACCTTATATGCCATCCTTGAGCCTTCATCTAGTAGCTGATAAAGTAGAAGCAGACACCTACAGCTAAACACTGAACCAAACTCCTGGAATCTAGTTTCAGAGATGGAGGAGCAAATGGGTCCAACCATGCTGGGGAAACCCACAGAAATAGCTCACCTGAGCAAGAGGGCTCATGGACCCCAATCTGACAGCTGGGGAACCAATTTAGAACCAAACCAGACTCCCTGAATATGTGTGTCAGTTAGGAGGACTGGAAAGTCTATGGGACCTCTGACAATGGAACCAGGATATATCCCCAGTGCACAAACAGAATTCTGGAGCACGTTCCCTACGGAGGGATACTTTTTCAGCCTAGAGATACGGGGGTGGGGGAGCTACCCCAAAAGACTTTACAGATATAGATATTGATGATGCCTCATGGAAGGCCTCACCCTCCCTGGGGAATGGATGGGGGATGGAACAGGGGGCAGTTGGGGGACATGGGAGTGTGAGAGGGAGAGGAAACTGGGATTGATATGTAAAATGAGATTGTTTCTAGTTTAAATTAAAAAGAAAAAAGTTACAAAGTAATAAATTGAAGCAGAAAGGAAACCAATTTATTATTTTGAAAGCATGTATCAAAATTAACTTGGATTTCGTGGAAAGAAAAATTGATTCTCTTTGAGAGTGAATTTAAATTCTGAGAGGGATTTAAAATATGAAACAGCCTGTATACAAATTCATAAATATCTGATGTTTCAGCAAGAATGTAAAAATTCACTTTTTATACTACAAGTCACAGATATTTCAAGACTGGAATTTCATGTTTGAATGCACATAAACATTTTACATATGCTATTTCAATTGTACCACTATATTTTTCATTAAAGGAATAAAATTCCCTAAACTAGGTCCCAATATTCACATTCTTTGGCGTTTTAGTTTTGGGTGCTGAAAGGTAAATGTTTTTGTAACTGTACACACTGAATATTTCTCATTGCATCCCACTGTTTCTCTGGCATTCTTATTTGCAGCAATCTTCATCTTCTTCACCCTTCGAAATTGTTTTCCTTCATTCTGCAGCTGTTTTTAACCACTGTGCTCCTGTGACCACTTTGCTTCCTGCCACTCCTCCTTGAAAATGTCCCTGAGAGGATGGGCACATGGGATTCTGCTTGTGTGCCAAGGTTTCCGTCTGCTTCTGTGCCGAGACGCTTGATATTTTATTAACTTTAATTAAGTGGTAAGAGCTCTTTTCTGAGGTCTTGATGCTATAGCTTTATAGAATATCCCAAACTTGGAAATTCTACTTTTAATTGCCCTTCATATATTTTTAGAGTCTATTTCTCAGGAGGGCCATACCATGTGTGGTTTGCCAAGCATATTCCCTAATTTCTTAAAAATTCTAGAATTGTCATGATGTAGAAGTCACTAACAAGATGTACTTGTAAAACAGTATATTAACAAGTTCAATTGAAATATGGTAGTGAGGGGAAGGGCTGATTTTTGATTCAGATTTACTCTGTTGGGACATTTCCATCCAATCTGAGGCACTGATTAATTTTGTGTCTACTATTCTCTCTATAGTTTGATCTGTCCTTTATATTTAATATTGTATAAGTTTGTAAAGTTGTTCATAAACTCAACAGTATTTCAAAAATGTTAACAGAAGGCTAAATATCTTTTTTTGAAATGGCTTCTTTTTTATTTAATTCATTTTTATTTAATTTATTTAATTTATTATTTTACATGTCAATCCTAGTTCCTTCTCCCTCTCTCCCTTTTACCCTCTCTTACCCCTCACATGAACCCTGATCACCCTCCCCTCCCGTCCCTCCACCCCAATTCCACATGTAGGGCAATCCAGGTGGGGTCATGCAGATCTGACAGGTCATGTGAAGTAGGGACTAGGACTTCTCTCCTGTCCCTAAGTTAAGGCAGTTATCCCTCCATGGGGAATGTGTCCACAAGGTCCTTTTGTGCCCCATGGATACATCCTGGCTCCACTGTCTGAGGTCCCTTACACTTCTCAGTCCTTCTGGCTGAGACCCATATTCAGGGGGGCCTGAGTCAGTCCCATGCTGGATTCAGAGCAAAGGATCACCAGCCTATAATTCACACCACCAGAGGAACTAGGATACAAGGTGTATTCTAAAAGATTCATATAAGGTCCCTCACAGAAGCGGGAAGGGACAAGTCCCCCAGAGCACAGGGGAAGTAGGGGGCCAGTGAATGGAGAGAGAAGTAGGAGAAAGAGAGGGCGAGGAGAGGAAAACATGTGCGACTAGGAAGATTGAGTCTGGGTAGGAATAGAAGACAGGAGAGAGAGAGAGAGAGAGAGAGAGAGAGAGAGAGAGAGAGAGAGAGAGAGAGAGAGAGAGAGAGAAAGAGAGAGAGAGAGAGAAAACATAAAAGAGGGAGACAATATTGGTTTGAAGATAAAATTGAACACAAAGAAAGGTCTAGAGAACTACAAGACTACAGCCCACTAACAGTTTGAGCTTCCGTGGAAAGGCTACCATAAATGCCCTTCCCAGATAGTGAGATCAACAACTAACTTATCCATGGAGTCCTCATCTAATACCTGTTGGAAACAGAAGCAAACATCCATACCTAAACACTGAGTCGAACTAGAACCTAGATGCAGACGGAAAGGACAAGACCAGGTTGCAGAAACACATAGAGAAAGCTGACCTGAAGGAGGAGGAGCTAAGGGGCCCCAGACTGATAGCTGGGAATCCAGCATGGGGCTAAATAATTTTTGTATTTAAAGATATCCCTTATTATGCCTCTTATTGGGAATAATGTATACAGTGTTTTTGCCCCTGATAGTGTTCATCTAAAGGAAGAATGTCGGCATGATTGATAAGTCTCATTCCTTTTAAATTCTCGTAGCACTGTATATTCTCAAAGTACATTTGTAGGGTGTCAAAGCTCAGTCCTGAATGTGCTTCATCACTGTGGGAACAGTGTTGGTGCTCTGAGAGTCACAGTGCCTTTCTGCAGGGAAGGAACTGGTTCACACTGGTTCACCAGACATTTTGTTGGATCCTGAGAGGCGGGATTTTGTCTCATATAGTCCATTAGTGTTGCTTCTTTTGTCTCTCTTTTAGAATAGCAAAAGCTGCTCTATGCCACAGGGGATTCCTGTGCCTAGAGGCCATACTTGGCTTCCAATGCTCACTCTTGGATCAGGGTAGTAGTACTCTGCCTTGTACTGCCTCTGCCCAAGCAGACATCAATGCCTGGCAGGAGTTGGTCTGAGGCATTTCTTCACTACCTCCTATGGCTAATCTTCAGCTCCCATGCTTTGCTTAATCCAAAGGTTGCAATTGAAATCAAATTATGGAGAAAAGGAGAAGTAATTGTGAGGATTTGAGCAGTGAGCTAGGTATTCATCCACACTGGCTCAGGCTATGGCAATCTAACACAATGCCTCTGTGCAGCTGGGCTCACTGAATGAGCCCAGGAGCTGCTCAGACTGGCTGTTGGGAGTGCAGTGATTTTAATGCTTCTCTACATTCTTTAGGCTTGTGGAATATTTAGCTATAGTTTTTTTTTTTTTAATAACCCAGAATCAGACTTCAAGTTTTACAATCATTTTACTTTTTAAATTCTGTTTTATTATATCACTTCCCCCTCCACTTTCACCCATCCAGCCCCTCTCAAGTCCCTGTGCTCCAATTCTTTTCATACCCCTCTACTCTTAAACCTTCTACCTTCATTATTATGCTTAAAATCTGCTAGTCCACTTCAGTCGTTTACATGTGTATGGTTTTCAGGATGGACTACATTGCATTGGCAATGACAGCGCTGTTCATCCCCAGGAGATGCAAACTCTCACTCAGCAGCCAATAGTTGCCTATAATTTCCTGTCCAGGTATGTGACTCAATGAAAACCCCCTTCTTGCTTAGGACGTTACAAATTGATATTCAGGACTTTATCACAATGTGGAATATTTGAAATAGTTGAATGTGTGCATTCTATTGTTTTGTAGAACATTAATGTTCTATGGCTGCAAAGTAAGATACCAAAGAACCTTAGAAATGAAAGTAGAGAACATATATATATCTTTATCATAGAGGCTAGAACATATATAGATTTTTATTATAGAGGCTATGCTCTGGTCTTCACTAGTGAATTGTTAGAAGAGAAAGAAACATCATTTAAGAACTTCTCTCCCTCTTTTGGTGCAAGGCACAGCACTTATTGGATTCTTGTATATATAATGAAATGTCTTATATTAAATTGGTAATTTTTATTTATATCTTACTTTTATTTTTAAGATATTAAATTTTTATAAGGCACATAATATATTTTTCTCAAATTCACCCCTCCTTCAATGTCTCCCGTATATCTTCAACAATTTTCCCTCCCAAATTCATGTATTCTCTCTTTGTCTCTCTCTGACCCTGGCTCTCTCTGTATTTCTGTCTCTGTGTATCTGTTTCTCTGCCTCTGTTTCTCTGTGTGTGTCTAGTTAGTGCCCACAGAGTCCACTTTAGTGTTGACTGTACATAAGTGATTGTGTGACCATCCAACATGAGTATTGTCTCAAGGCCCACATCCTTAAAGAAAACTGTTCTTCCTTTCCCAGCATCCATCAGTTGTTGATGTCTCCTCAGACAGAAATGGGACAGTAACAGCCCTTTAAGGATTCCATGTTGGGATTTGAGCTGACTTGACTTTGTGCAGGTCTTGTGCATGTAGTCACAGCCACTGTGACATCTAGTGTGCAACTATGCTATTATGACTGGTAAATATGATTCTATAAAAATATCATTTTAAAAATAGGTATTTTTAATTTTTGAAGTATAATTATACCATTTTTTCTTCCCTTTGACTTCTCCCCTGCACCCCTTCTTGATCTCTTCAATTAATTGTTTTTATTCCTTTCATTGTAATATATACACACAAAAATATATATGCATATAAAAATTGTATATATATATATATATATGTATGTTTGTATACACATATGTATACATGTATACATATATTATTCCTAAAAATATAAATGCAACTGTATGCATCTGTATAATGTTATTTGTATGTGGAGGTTTTCAGGACTAACAGTTTGATACCAAATAACCAATATAGGCCTCTTCCCTGAAGAAGAGTTCTTCTCCCATTCTCAGTATTCCTTAGTTACTTGTAGTTCTTCATCAAGGGTTGAGGCTGACCTCCCCTTCCATGTTAACTTGGTGTAAATACAGAAAACAAGTAACAATGTGGTGCCCACAGACAACTGATACGTCTACAATACAACTCCTTGACCTGAGTCTCGGGGATCATAGCATACAGGTTCTTGGCTCCAATAATGTTACCAAGCATGGTTTGCATCTTGTGAAGTAGACTTTAAATATATTTAGAAAGTTATTATTTACTAACTTAACATTTGTGCCATAATTTTATCAGTGAGCATATCTTGCCTGGCCAGTCATTAATGTAGCTACCAGGGATCAAGAAACTTTGGGTGACTTTTAATATTTTCTCCTATACATAGAACATAGCAGCATAATGAAAGCTAGCCATTTGGGGTGAAGCTTCCAGGGGAGTGACAACTAAAGAGTTTCATGTTCTGTGACATAAGCATATCGTATCTATATCAAAACGTCTTATTGTCAAATTTTTTGAGGTAACCAAGAACAATGACAATAGTCTATGATGTATTTTGGTGGGGAGTCATCTGTAAAACCACACTGACAGAGCCGGTGTGTCATGACTTTAATCCCAGCACTCAGGAGGCAGAGGCAAGCAGATCTTTGTGAGTTCGTGGCCAGCCTGGTCTACAGAGAAAGTTCCAGAACAGGCTCCAAAGCTACAGAAAAACCTTGTCTTGAAAAACCTAAAAAACAAGCAAACAAACAAACCGCTTCACTGACCAATAAATCAAAATGAGGTAACTCATACTGATACTGAAATATTTATTTGATAGCCTATAGTGCCTACAGAAGACAGTATACCTGTTATATGGTAACTAATTTAAATCCCCTTTTACATATAGATATGTATTTCATGAAGCTTCTGCTATAGTATATTTCCATATGACATTTTCATAAATCTTTGTTGTGAGTTATTCCTTCCCACAATCCTTCATCTTCTCTGGTCCCCAATTCACATTACTATTTTTCTCTTCCTTTTCTCTCATCTATGTCTTGTGAGCTTTGAATTCTTAGATATGTTTATTTAAGTTGAGTGCCCATAAAAGGCAGTAAGCTCGAAAGTGACCATGGGGAGGTTTTAAGAGAGGGCAATAGAAGCAAGAAGACTAAATTGTACACATTGATAGAAGATTTTATATAAATCCTAAATCGAGGGACACACTGTGAACACAGACTGGAAAGGTCAGTATTGTGATTAAGTTAATGCTCCACAATTGATTGCATCATTAACATAATATTCATGAAAAAAAAATAAATGTATATTCAAGTTCAATTAAATTTCCAGCAAATTCTAGGCAGGCTTCTCCTAAAATTTATGTGAAATGTCAATAAAAGCATGAAAGCTTGCAGAACTTTGAAAGAGAATAAAATACAAGTTGCCAGTCTACCTGGGTTCAAGGCTAATTGTCCAGTTACAATGATCAATACAGTAGCTTTGGCAGAAGGACAGAAACTTGGATCAATGAAACAGAATAAGGAGCTCAAATATTCCCACAGTCTTACAAACTGCTTTTGAAAAAAAGTGCAAGAGGAACTCAGTGTAGGAATAGAGTCTCTCATGAACTCAACATGGGTTAAACACACAAAAATTTAGCAGGATCAAACATTATTCAAAAATTGAAATTGATTATAGATTAAAATGTGTAAATATAAAGAAAGGGGAAAAGAGTCTCCTGGATCTTACACATCACACAGCAACATCAGAAAGCTGAGTCACACACATTCAAAGCTGAATCTATAGTAGGGGCTGAACACATGGCCCAACAGTTAAGAGCCTTATTGATGCCTCTTCAGGAGGACACAGGGTTAGTATCCAGCACCCACAAGGCAGCATACAACTGCAATTCTAGTTCCATTGGACTTGGTGCCTTCTTCTTTCCTCCAAGGACACTGTGTGTACTCGATCACAGTCATATAAGCAGGCAAAACACCCATACACATGAAGTAAATGTAATTAAGTATTTTAAGACAAATATTGTTGTTGAACTTCATCAAAATTAAAAATCATTTTTGTACTGCCAGCTGAAGAGATTAATCAGCAGCTAAGAAAATGGGTTGCTCTGTCCATAGGACTCACATTCAGTTCTCAGCACAACTATCAATAACTCCAGTCCTAGAAGATCTAACACCCTCTTCTGACCTCCTCTGGTATTGCATGAATGTGATGTGTGCATAAACATTCAGACAAAATCCATATACATGGATTAAATTAATGAAATAAAAGTCTTTGCTATATAAAAGATCCTGCAAATTATGGGGAAAAGGAAACACCTACAGATTTTGAGCAAATATTTATAAATGCTGACATCTTATAAAAAACATTCTTAACACTAAACAATGAAAAAGTCCTTGGTACCATCTACTATTTCTGGCTCTTACATACTTTTTGCCTTCTCTTCTACATAGTTTCCAGAGCCCTGAGAGGAGAATTTAGTTGAAGGCATCCATCCCACTTAGAACTGAGCTCTCCAAAGCCTAAACATTGTCCAGCTGTGTGTCTCTATATTAGCTCTCTGTATTAGTCTCCCATCAGTACATACTTCTCTGATGATAGGTATAGTGATCTATAATTAGAGTTTATTTTATTGCTATGTTTCTTTATCAGAATAATTGTATTACACTTTCCCCTAAGTCTATGATCTATCTAGTCTCAGATTCTTGCCCGCTTTAGTGGAGTCAGGCATGCATTATATTTCATCAATTGGATGTAAGGAGTAAGGTTTTTCCGCCTGCCACTGGTCTTGTTCCGCCGCTGTGCCAGCCCCAAATAATGCACAGAGACTCTGTATTTGATATTATGCTGTTGGCCAGTTACTTGTTTCTTAACGGCTAGCTCTATCTTAAGTATTAACCCATTTCTATTAATCTCCACATGGTCTTATCTTACCAGAGAGAGAGGCCAGCGACGTTCTGCTCTCTCCATCTTCCGTCATCCATCTTGACACTTCCTTACCACTTCCTCTTTCTTCCTAGTCTCCTAGTCTCACCTATCTTGCTTTCCTATTGGCCAACAGTGCTTTATTCAGTAACCAGTACGAGAAACATATTTACAGAATGACATCTCCCATCATCTCCTCTTTTCTGTCTAAGTAAAAAGAAGGGTTTTAACCTTAACATAGCAAAATATATCACACAACAGTTATCAAGTAAGAATCACAGTTGACAATATTTAGTCCATTAGCATTTAGCAAGATTTAAGAAAATATTCTATCATCTATCCTATCTTTGTGTGTCTAAAGTCTAAGTAACTTATCTTTAATCCTAAATAAGATAAACTATAACCATAACTATTTGTCTTCAACTCCTTCAAAGACTATAGAAGGATAATATATAAACTCTAGAACTGACAGAGACAACTCACTGCCTGGTCAGTCACCTGAAGTTCTTTTGTAATCTTCCATCTTCATCCCATAGGCCATAGTGTGTTTGGCAGACTCTTCAGCAAAGCAGGAAACTTTAAACTGTCTTCTTGTACTGGCAGTTTGTCAGTCACTTTTCTCTGTGTCCTGCAGACTGTCTGGCAGACTCTTCCATGAAGTAGGAACTCTGTAGCCATGTCCATCTTGAATCAGCAGTCACTTTTCTGTGGGTCCTGCTTGTCCAGTTTATACAGCGTAAAGTCCAACAGTCCAGACAAGATCAGTATCTTGCCCAAATGGCTAGTCTTGCCATATTGAAAGTAAACTTCATAATGCCTTTCTTTAATGTCCATCTTCCTTTTTGACGCAGTGGTGTTGCCAGGAACAGTTATGCCTCATTGTCAAGAAAAACCCTAAACCATTTCAAATGCCATATTCTGTAGGTCTTTGAAAGGATTGAAGAATTCCTATCTATGTCAAATACATCTCTGTGTCTTGATAAACCTAACTAACTTAAATCTAAGCTTTGACTGTCATAGGTAATTATCTATAATCTGTACTACATTTATACATTACATTTTTAAATGAGCTATATAAACACAAAACCTAAACAAGAGGAGAAATATACATATCACAAAATTGACCTTAAATTTGTATCAATAAATGAAAATCCATTCCAAAATAAAGTATTCATATCTATACCATAATCCCCTTTTTACCTTTAAAAAGATATTGGTTGTGATCATTAACCATTTATAACCAACCCCATTTAAATGAAAACAAACATTTATAAACAATATTTGGGAATTTGCGTGTCGTTTTTTCCAAACTACTTCCTGCTGATAGGGGGCGCTGTCATGGGATCCTAAGAAGATGCAGAAATCCTGGCTGTAGTCTGCAAGACTGCTTTGTCCAGCTGTTTTGAATGTAGGATCACCTGGTACTCTGTTTCAGGGGATCTGGCTTGCTCAAACCACATTAGTCTGGAAGGAATCCACAGCCTTTTATTTTCTGTGGAAACAAAAATAGAAATCTTTTCCCCAGTAACTTGTCCTTAGACTTAAATTTTGGAGTCAAAGCATTTTTAAAATATATAAATTGAATTAATCCAGCAGCATTTGTTTTAATAGTTGTTGTTTTTTTCAGCAATTGTTTTCAAACAATACAAAGACAATATAATACCATACAGTATACAGATTCTCTCTGAGCTTTTCATTTTTACATGGCTCTATTACTATTCTCTTTAGTCTTCTAATTTTTCATTTTTTGAGACAGAGTTTCTCTGTATAACTCTGTCCTGGAACTCATTCTGCATACCAGGTTTACTTTGAAATCACAAGAGATCTGCTTGCCTCTGTCCTTCCAGTGTTGGGATTAAAGGCGTGTGCCACCGCACCCAACTCCTGGGTGATTTTATTTTTCTCTCCCAAGCCTACATATATTTTAGAACACACTGTAAACCTTTAGTGTTTTTTTCTTAATGTGAATCTGTCTTTACTGTAAATCTCTTTTTCTGGCCACGAGTCTTTTATCTGGTATACAACAACATTGCTAAAATGAAAGTCATAGCTGTGTCAGCCGTGGTTTACCAAAGATGGCGGCAAGTACCTTTACCACCAGCAGTGAGAGCTGTGTTCACTGCCTTGGTCTACGTTACCATGCAGCAGCATGCTGCTGGCTTGGAGATGTGGTCACTGCCATTGCCAGCTCTTGTACACACCAATAAATTGTTAGCAGTGCTTTTTTAAAGCCATGCGGTTTATTGCTGAGTCAGGAAATCTTCCTTAAAAGAGCCGCGCAATTATCTGCTTGTCTCTGGCAAAGCAGAGTCCAACCAAGAAAAATGCTGCTATCAGGAAACCTTGCTTGTCTCTGTTCTTTTGTTTCTAAAACCCTTTTTAAAGCTTTTGTTAAATTTTAAATGGAAGTTCTTATTAGCCACGTGGGCGCCATATGTAAGGAGTAAGGTTTTTCTGCCCAGCTCTGGTCTTGACCCATGGCCGCGCCTGCCCCAATTAACACACTGAGACTCTGTATTTGATATTATGCTGTTGGCCAGTTACTTGTTTCTCATCGGCTAGCTCTGTCTTAAGTATTAACCCATTTCTATTTATCTCCACGTGGTCTTATCTTACCAGAGACAGAGGCTTCTAGCATTCTGCTCTCTCTGTCTTCCATCTTGACTCTTCCTTACCACTTCCTTTTTCCTCCTAGTCTCCTAGTCCCACCTATCTTGCTTTTGTATTGTCCAACAGTTTTTTATTCAGTAACCAGTACGAGAAACTTATTTACAGGATGACATCTCCCATCACACTTTCCCCTAAGCCTATGATCTATCTCAGATTCTTGCCCACTTTAGTGGAGTCAGGCATACATTCCATTTCAACAAGTGGGCCTTAGTCCAATCAGAAAATAGTGGCTTATTCCTTTAACATATGTTCCACTATTACACCAGTGTATCCTGAAGCATCATACCTAGGTTGATATAGTTTATTACTTTCCTCCTCCTTCTGTGTAATTTGGGTTTGATTTTTTTATTGGTTTGACTGTTTCTTCATAAATAGAAAAATATGTAATTGTAGGGAGACTGGGAAAGATCTTGGAGGTGGTAGGTTAAGGAAAAGAATCTGATAAAATATATTGTATGAAAAGGGGGATTTAAATAATTAAATAAAAAATGTGTTATAACATGGGAAAAAGACAGGGAACAGGTTCTTTACTGAAAAGCTAAGCTACTGTGAAGGTGGAAGATTTTGAACTCCATTGGCATTTTAAAAGGTCATAAATACAGTTAAATTTGTAATGATACTCTGCTACCCCTCTAAGAATGCTTGAGATGAGTAGCAATGAACTTTGAACTCAGGCAAGGATGCAGAGAAGGTAACTTCCTTAAAGGTGGCTTCTGGGAATATCAAACAATATTGCCATCCTGGAAAACTATTTGCTACTTTCTTACAAACTTAGACTTTGAATCTCCACAGTGGCAACTGTCTCTGTGACTTTCACTAGGTGTATTGCCAGACAGAACACAAGACACATGTGTTCTCTCCTCTGTTGGATTTTAACAGTGTGTTCTGGATGCTTTCCTTCAATGAGTGCATCTTGCACAGTGTGTCTGTGGTGATTCTGCTGAACAATGGGGCAGCAGTGAGAGTGCAAAGCTTATGAACTATTCTAATATCAAACCTGAATGAATGGGTATGGGGATCCTGGACTTAGGCAGTTTGATGATAAACTAACTTAGGTCACTATCTGGAAGTTGCTGTCCAAGTTGTTTATGAAGGGCCCTGTACTCTTACCTGTTTCAACTTTCCTTATTCATCAGATAACATATTGTTCTCTGGTAAAGGCTAAATTTACATACAAGAGTCTTTGGGTCATGTTGTATATGCTACAAAGACACACTTTGAGGTATAAAAGTGTCCAATCTGGGCTATACTTTCAGTGGCTATAACAAAATATTTCAGAGACAAGTGGTAGTTAAATTGTGACTAGAATGCCAAAATATTTAAAATATAATCTTGGACTTTTGTATATTAAGATAAAACAGAAAATGTTTTCGGTGTAATAAGTTAGGGCAAAATATAACTATGGAGTTTGTTGATGGAGCATCAGGATGGGTTATGCCAATGGATTATCTGGCATGCATTTGAATGCAAAATATTGTGATATTGTAACTGAATTTCACAACTCCCCATTCTGCCTTGATGTGTCTTTAACTATTCAATATCATGACTTATGCTCTCGAGGTATGTTTTGTGCATAATTCTTTGTGTGAAACACTTGATAATATCCTTTCCCATTGCTGGTTAGTTTGCCCTAAATTGAAGGCTTCCCAAGATTAGGAAGCATCTGCAGACTTGTTCACCTCCACAGAGTTCCACCCAGATCTGAGTCCTATTGCTGTGATAAGACCACCAGGATGACAGCTTCTTTCCTTTAGAATAACAAGGAATCTCAGAGATTTGACAAAGGGTAGAAATCTGCTAATAGCATTCCAATTACTGCCAGATAAATATTCTACCAGCAAATGCAGAACTCCAGGATTCCTCTCTGTACCACCTCCAATTACTTGCCCACCCACTGTCTTGCTAGCTAGGAGCTCAGCACATTGATTCACATTAAGAAGGACATCATTTATAATGGGTGTAATTTGAGGAGAAAAACATAAGGGAGATGTTGGATTGGAATTGCCTCACCCACCTGCAGATTGACAGGTAAAACCTGTGAGTTAAAGTCACCGTGGTAGGGTTCATTAATTGTGTTTTAGTCTATTAACTTACTCATCACCATGGAGACTGAAAGTTTGTATGTTGTTTCTATTTTTCGAAGACAGGAAGAGGTTACTACAGAACTAAGTTATTCAGGAAGAAACAACTGTCTATTTTAAAGTTAGGAATAAATTATAAAATGTCCAACCTAGACTAAAGATTGATTGTACCTTGTACCCACTTAAATTGGTGTCAGACTTTACACTTAAGTGTACAGTGGGTGCTGAGTTTCATGGCATTCTGAACCACCTGTGGTACTACCAACACTGTCCCTCCATTACACCTTAAAAAATGAAGGTGTTTCTTTTCTGCCCATCTTTTCCCATCACACTAAGAATCATTTGTTGTTTGAGGAGCATTTCCAGGAGACAGTCTTGATAATTCTTGAGGGTGATAAATGACTACATTATTTGGATAGGATGTTTGCTCAAAGTCCATGGGAATTCTATGTAAATAAGAATATGTATTAATTTTGAAATCTACATTAAAAATCAGGTCAATTTGTGAGAGGATATTGAAAATACATGTGCAGATGCTTTTGTGAGACAATGAAGATATGTGTGGTCTCTAACCCCATGTCCTGTGAGAAGACTTTTCAAATTGTACTTTCCGGAATAATTGGACTGACTGACAATACACATTTTTCTTTATATTAGTTTGTCCTACCTGATACAATATTTTTTCAATGCCTTTTCATTTCTGAACAAATACAGTAAAAGTAATACAATTTGCTGTTCACAGTGAACAGTTTAGCCATTTCTGAATTAATGTTGAGAGAGACCTGCAGAGTGGAGAATGGAGGACAGAATGACCAACTGTGGGACAAGAGAGCTCTGACTTCCAGCAGGGAGCTTGCAGGGGGTGGTGGTGCTGAAGCCTGGGTCTCAGTCACCCAGGTGACAGTATGGGCTTTGACTGCTATCCAAGGTGTGTCTGAAGAAACCTGTCCTAAAACTCTCACATCAATATATGTATTCTCTTACTCATTAGTATTAAAATGTAAGAGGTGCTGGCTGTTGGTGTCTGGAATGACAGTCCCCATGGAAAAATAAAAGGACTGGACATTTTTATAACATTCCTGTGCATCTAGTCTTGTTATATTTCTTCAGCAATTCTATTTTTCACGTCTCTGGGTTTTACTCAGCAAATTGAAAAGCTCCATGTTTATTCATATGTAAGGGAGAGGCATTTTTTAAGATGTGTGTATTCAGCTGACTCTGATTCAGAGTCACCCTCGCTCCTGACCTACATTACAGAAGTGTAGGGATTGCCAGCATCTAGACTCCAGGATATCAGCTTACATAAAAAGCCCTAATACTGAAAGATAATTTTATTTGAAAGGGAGAAAGGTCTAACATTGCTGTTTTATTTTATTTTAATTGTTTTTGTTTAATGCTCAGATTGGATTGCAGGTCCCCCTACAAGCTAGGCATGTGCTTTCCACAGACCTGCTACTCTCTCCCAAGGACAATTATTTTAATAAATATTCCAAAGGAATATCATTTCAACTTTTGACAAACTCCAACCTAAGCATCCTCTATTGTAACATAAAAAGAGGTAGCTAGGGTTGACATTTCTACCTTCTATTTAAAGCTTAACATTTCTTACATATTTTCAAATTCTTCTAATATAATCCTTATATTTATGGTTGTGAGCCTAGCCTTTAACGGCTGAGCTATCCCTCCAGCCCACTTCTAATATAATCCTGTATCTGTGTGTATATATGTGCGTGTCTGTGGTACACACTTGTGTGAAAGTAATTATATGTGAGTACATGTGAAGTACAGAGGTCAACATAGATTGTCATTTCTGAAGTTCTTTCTAACTTTATTATGAAACGGTCACTCATAGGACTCTAGCCCACCAAGTAAGCTAAGCTGGCTAGCCAGTGAAGCCAACAAATCCACCTGCCTCCATTTCCTCAGAGCAATTATTACAAGTGTATTCTATCATTCTAGAAGTTTTTATGTAGTTTCTAAATATTCAACTTAGGTTTGCATACTTGCAACATAAGTACTTAACTGAATAGGGTATTTCCCTTGCTCCCAAATGTAGTCTTGACAAATTTATTTCCTTTAACTCTCATCCAGAATATAAACATTGCACATTGGAGGTAGTATTTATTAGTTCATGTACCAAACACTGTGGATATGTTGATATAATTGCCTCTTCCATCATCATCCATGATGTAAAATTTAGTAAATATTAATATATATACACAGACAGGCATACCAAAGAGCTCTCATACATGTACAAACACATTTTACATTGTTTGTCTATGAAGGCAGCAGAGCACAGACTTGCTGAGTCGACTTGGAACAGATGTTAAGTGAAACTTCCTTTCTCCAAGAAGACCCTCTCTTATTTCACACTGTGAATTAAAATGTTCTAATCAATAGCTTTTATATATTACCATCATGCATCTCTACTAATGGAGACAAAAATGTCTTCTAGTCCCAAATATGAAATAAATGAATGTACTATTTTAGGCAAATACTAAGGGAGTAATGATAGGGCTAGTTTTAAATCGTAGGAATGATTTGAGACCTTAAAAGAAAATTGAAGGTTTAACAAATGGGTCCTAAAATAGTAAGCCTATTAAATTTGTACTTGGTTCATACCAATGCATGGTAAGAAATATGTAATGAAACTTGGGAGAGTGGAAGGGGGCAGGGAGAACTATTCTTCATCATAGATGGGGAAATGGGCTGCATCTAACTTTTCCATATAAAAAACAAATGTGAAAGATCCAAGCTGTAACTGATGGATCAGTTCATCAGAGAACAAAGGGAAGCTTGCTTTGACCTCTGCCTAGGTAAGGTTTTAAAATTCTACTCTGTAAGCATCAGTTTTCAATCTTCCCTTCTTAATTTATCGTTGCACTCTTGGTGACTGTAGAAATATCAACATAGTTTGCACGTAATAAATATCCAATGAATGCCAAAACTATACAGAAAGAGGAACTCATGGATGATCATTTCAGAAATCAACAAGTCTGTCTTTCCTATTGAAAATTAACTCTGTAAAAGCAAGCATAAATGCATAGACAAATAGTAGCATCATTTCTCCCTGCTTAAATATTTTGAAAAAGAACAGAAGAAAGCAATTACTTGACTTAATAATTATCTAAGGAGCATGTTGTTTTGGAAGCTGTAGTCATGTCATGATATGGTTTCCCTCTAATCGTTTTCTATAAAGAGCTTCATTTCAGTACAGTATTAACCCATAAATAAAGAGTGAAAGGTAAAATTAAAATCTGGATGTCTGTTGGTGATCTTAGGAGACTCCTGTGGCTCTTCAGATTTTCACGTTTATAAAGCAGAATTCATCCTCACTGCTGTTGTCTCTGTAGCTTTTGATAATGCAGAAACGGAGACAATATGTGAAAGAGAGAAGTGTCCCAGCCCCATGTATGTGTGGTACAGAAGGTGAGGTTAAATATTAGTACGTGTTCACCAAAGCCTCTTCAGTCAATGGATCTGTTCGGCTCAGAGAGGTGCTCTCGAACCTTCCGTAAAGATAATGAGTTCACCAGGCTGCATGGCTTACCCTTCTGTCCAGACACCTACTTCTCTGCTTTGTGGCTTGCCACACTACCATTCACTGTTTAGAGGTTGGGGATGATATCCTTGGAGGCATCAGATCAATTATTGGTTTACGCATTTAAGAAAAGATTGTCTTTGGTAAATAATTACTGTATCCCACCCACATTGCATCTCATTTTACCCAGGAATCTCTGCTACACACATGTACAAGGAAATAGTAGTAATTAGCAAGCAAAATTGAGAACAAGAAGTGTGGGTAAGTTCAGGAAGTGAGGAGACTAAGGACACACTGCAATAACAAAAAGGAATTAATTTTAAATAAGATGGACATTTTCAGTTAAAAATAGGATGAAAACTATGTTGCAAAAATGTTTCTTAGCATGAAATATATCCACAATGTCTGAATAAAATGCATGCATGTTGAAAAATATCAAAGTGTTATATGATATGTGCATATTAAAATACTGTTTAATCACCTTTCTGTTAGCTTTTTTGGTCACTATAAATCTTTACCTATGGTAAATAGTAAGTATAGCACAGGTGTGTAAATTGTTGAGATATTAGGGAAACACTGGACAGTATGTGATATTTAACTTACTCTGTATTGGTGTCTGAAGGAATCACCCTTCCTCTATGTTCTTCATTTCTTAATTTTTTTGTTGTCTACACCATCTACTGAACATTTCTGTTTTCTAAATGCTGATTCTTAGTGAATATTAAGGAAAACCCAAATGTTGAACCACACAGTGTCCCTAAAGAAATGTCACAAGTCTTTTAGCATCCATTTCTAAGCTGCTTTGCCTGCTCAGGATAATAATCTTTCTCTCTTTCCCAACCAAAAGGCAGCTAATTGACTTGGGATGTGCAAAGTCTAAAATTAAAAGGCATTTCAGAGATGAAAATACTCTCGGGAAATGATCTAAGTGTTTTCCTATGGTAAAGATGGAATGGGCAACTAGCGGACTTGGATTACTGGTATATCATGAGAAATAGAAAAACAATAGGTAGAAGAGCCTTGCACAGCTCAGAAGCAAAGGATCACATTAGGTAATTCCCTTGTAAACTCTTCCCTCAGGATCACAACTTATTCTTTTGAAGGGAAGATCAGGGATCCTGGGTGATGTCCTTCTTCTTCTTCTTCTCCTCCTCCTCCTCCTTCTTCTCCTTCTCCTCCTTCTCCTTCTCCTCTCATCTTCCTCCTTCTCCTTCCTCCTTCTTCCTCCTCCTTTCTCCTCCCTCTTCCTCCCTCTATGCTCCTTCTTCTCCTCTTCTGCTCCTTCTTCTCTCACTTCTCTTTCTCCATGAATGTCTTTGAAAAAAACTGGGAATGGCCTTTATTTCCTGTTGAGAATTCATTCTCAGTGTAGTTCCTTTCAAAGGGAAATCGAGTGTCCTGTCTGTCCACATTCCACCCAAACACCACATGGCTTTCTTGAACTGCTTGCCTGGAAGTCTTGGAAGTATTCTCTAAGTCCCTTCACCTGTGTATTACAAGTCTGAGAAGCTCTCTGAAATAAAGAACTCATGAGAGAGCTAAATGTTTTGATCAGAAAGCCGTGGAGAACAACCTATACTGAGTAAGATATGACCCACAAATGCCATTAGGTATCTCTGGGTTTCACGAGAGAACTTTATGGAAATTCAGAGCCAAAACTTCAGCTGATTGCTGAAATATTATACAGAATAATTTATGAAGAGGGTTTTCTTGATTTGCATATGCAACTGATCAAATACAATAGCAACACACATCCAGATATGATTGTATCAATAATATTTGGGTTGTTTTCTAACTTTGAAAATGGATAGGTATGAATTATTTTTCCTCTTTTCTACTTAGTTCCTAAAACATGTATCTTATATTTTATTCTACCTTCCAGGTCATTAACTAAGAGCCATAAAGAGATATGTTAGTGATAAGTGAAAATTGAGCTTGGCAAAGACATTTTCTGAAGAAAACAAAAAGTTGGGAAAAAATAGAAAAAAAAAAACAAAAACAAAAAACAAAAAAACTTCATTTAACCAAAAGAGTATTCTGCATAGTAAATGGCAAGCAGGAATGGGCTTAGAAGCTAAGCAAAGAAAGGATTCTGGTGTCTAAGAAGGTGGTTGCTTCATGCTGCTGGGCTGATATAGGTGGAGGGGGTGTGTGGTTAAATGTAGATGAGTGGAGTGGGTAGTGTTGAAATGTCTTTGGAGTGCAGATAAAGCTCCTTTGGTTTTAGAGGAAGTAAGTACAAGGGGTGGGAGGAGCCCGGAAGACCTGAAGGATGAGCATGGATCCCAGGCTTGAGTGACTGGAATGAGGAGTATCACTTTATGGAAAAAGGTTTCTGGAAAGAACAGATAATATACAACAATGCAGGGTAACAGAGAAAAGGTAAAGATAACCAGGTGGGTTATTGTAATTTTTTCCCTGATGTTGTCATTGAACATTTTCTTTTCATAGTCTCTAAATCAAGAGCAACTTCCAAGTGATTTAGGACAAGGAATAAAGCTATGGTTGAGATTTTAGAAAAATTTTCAAAATTGACAAAACAGATTGTGTGTGTGTGTGTGTGTGTGTGTGTGTGTGTGTGTGTGTGTGTGTGTAGTATATGTGTGTGTACAGTGTGTGTGTAAGCATTATATTCTCTCAGGTTTCTATTCAATTTTTTTTTAAGTGCAGTATAGGATAACTACCACCCATTTCTTCCCTAACATCTGCCTAGAGCCTGTTACAGATAAGTTAACTTTTAAAAATCCATTATGCACCTCAAAATTACTTCACTAATTGTGTTATCAGTGTGGAAGAATTGGCTATATTTCAGCATAAAATATAAATGGATCTAACTTTTCTCATTAATATTTGATCTGACATGGTTTAATTTTGAATTGAAGCAGAACCCTGAGGAGATGCTGAAAGGATAATTTATAAATGTGAATTTAACCACGGAATGATAAAGTAAATCTTAGCTTTAGTTCCTCTAGGTGAGTGTTCCTTGCTGGACTTCATCAACAGAGAAAGGGCATTCTGTTAAAACTATTGTACCTCTGCTACTGTGGTAGAGATGGAATTGACACTGTATTCTTCAGTATTATTTTCATAAGGTACCCTGCGAGGAGTCATCAGAAGCCACATACATGCCAACCTTGATCACTGTCCCCAAAAGACTAAGTGGTTCTATTTGGAACATGGAGTCTTGGTATTACCTGATGAATTCCTCCTGTTAGGCTTATCTACCTTGCCTTCCTTTTGTTTGATTTGTTTTAAAAATAATAGAAACAAAGCATAACTAACTGACCAATATAAACAAATTCTGTTATTTTATTTGAAATTATGGGGGTAGATAAGCATTTGGCTTAAATTTTGGAAAATAGCACAGTGGACAGAACATTGAACTGTGTGCTCTCTTAATTGAAAATTGGGTCTTGTAGAAGCCAAGTGTTTGGGACAATAATTAGTAATAACATACCTTTAGGCCACATGGATGGAAGAGACTTCAAGGATCATAAGAATCTTAGCATGGTTGCTCAAGGTCTCCCAATTCACAACTAACAGGAACTATGTGTTTCAATGGATTTTTTTTTGTACACCTTTTTAAAAAATACACAAAACAAATCAAAAGGGAAAAACAATATAGAAAAAAAACAAGTGCACTTGCTACAGAATTTCAAGCTAAGAATCTGAAAGTAATGAGGACTGCATTTAGCTGCATGGGTTGTTTATAGAAGCAGTTAGAAATTGAGAATTTAAGAAACTGACTTGAACAAGGAGGAGCTAATGGGTCCCCAGACTGATAGCTGGGAATCCAGCATGGGACTGACTCAGGCCCCCCTGAATATGGGTCTCAGCCAGAAGGACTGAGCAGTCTAAGGGACCTCAGACCATGGAACCAGGATGTATTCCCGGTGCAAAAAAGGACCTTGCGGACACATCCCCCCATGGTGGGATACTGCTTAACCTAGAGACAGGAGAGAAGTCCTAGTACCTACTTCAAATTACTTGACAGATTTACATGACCCCACCTGGATGGCATTGCCCTACATGTGGAATTGGGGTGAGGGGATGGGAGGGGAGGGTGGTCAGGGTGCATGTGAGGGGGCAGAGAGGGTAAGTGAGAGGGAATGAGGGAAGGAGGGAGGGAGGGAGAGGGAACTTGGATAGACATGTAAAATAAAAAATAAATTAATTAATTAAAAAAAGAAACTATGAGAATATTAACCGACAACCTTAGAACAATACTAATGTCCTATCCAGAGGCAATGAAATGCAAGACTCCTGTAACATTTCCCAAAGAGAAGAGAATTTGTGTCTATGGAATGGATTGTGCGCTATTCCCACACTTTCTTTTCCACTGATCTTACATTCCTACCAATCTGGCAGTGTATCTGTGTTGCAGGAGTTTAACAAGCTCTACCTACATAGCCTCAGGATGCAAAACACTAACCTTACTTCTTAAAATAAGTCAATTTTTAGAGGTGATAGGCAGAATGCCTCACATCTATCTTAAACATTGATGCTCAATTTTGCCCATATTACCATTCATGAGTATTTACTCCCATTCCATTGTCTAGATGAGGCAAGCTCTAGAGTGGCAGCCCTGTAGACTAAAATGAGTTTGTGCATATAAATGAAGTGTTAAATGAAGTATAAAAGGGAAGCTGCTTGTGTTTAGAGTGCTGTGCGGGCTTGCCTCAGGCTCCTATGCTATCAGGAGAGCTCAGACTAGTTCTTCTCAAGCTGACAGCAATTCTAATGTCTTGGCACAGGTCATTCACATTCACATGGATGCGGAAGAAGGTGAGGCCAGTCACCCTCAATATTCTACTTTTCCAATCCTGTGTGAATTTTACTTTGTCAATTGATTTATAAGTGTTCTTCCAAAACTCATACACACAGGTATACTAAGATACATCAAATTAAAAACATTAAAATTGGGAGGTTTTATCCATTTTAGATTAACATATCATCTTATTTTACATTTAATTCTTTATTTATTAAAGCAAGCATTCATTTTTTGTATGGACAGAAATTAACACTATGTCAGTTCATAATGCCCAGAGACAAATAAAAACTCAGATCTATAAAACAAAATACTATGGATCTGGAGCGATTGTTCATCAATACAGCAATAACACTCTTAAAGCAATATACACATAAATTTCATGTGTGTAAAGTAATTCATTTCCTTGCTTTAATTGTGACAATTGAACTTTTAAGAGCACTCTCCCCACACATGAAGTGATCTTTCACACATTCACACAGAATTCCTTCTTTTTGAAAATCAAAATGGAGGTCCAACTCTCATGAGGAATTCCTCCTGTAGATGTGCCCTGGAACAGTGTTTCCTATCTGTAAAATGTAGTGTTTTGTCCTCTCTGGCACCTTTTATGGGGTGGTGTGACATCACTTATCAGAACTTGGGATCATGGTAGTGTCATAACTAACTGGTTATGAGAAAAACACAGTCAGTCGTGCAGGCAGAGAGAACTCAGGAGCTAATTATGCCCTCGACCATCTTAGTACGCCTGGAGAAACATTACCAAGACCATGAAAATTAGCCATTTTCAGCAATCTAGTTTCTAGTTTTCCAAGTTTCTGAAAAAAAAAAAAAAGGTCATATTTCCAGTCGCTCACAATTCTTCCTACATTCTTTGGATTCCCCTCTGTGAGAATGGATATTCAAGAAGAAAGAAATACAGGCTTTTAAAGGAATATTGATATGCCTATTGCATAATGTTTCCAACTTACCTAAACTGAGGAATGTGGGTGGTGGAGAAATATTCTGAATAGTCCCATCTTTTAAAAAACAACACAGCATGGGACTATTTTGAAGAGGAGTTGTGCTTTTAGATATAGTGACCATTTAGAATTTCATAGGAACTTAGAAAAGACCTGCTGGGTGGCAAATAGACTTCTCCTTGAGTTCTTTCTCTCTTGTTCATTGATTGTCAGTCTTTAATCAAAGCAGTATCTGTCAGTCGAAGTGGGAAATATATAGTCAGGGAGAATAGCAATGACAGGTCCTGTGACAGATTAGATGTTCAGAATGATATTCTCAATGAGACAAGCACATCCTGGTAAGAGATTTTAAAAACATGTCTTTTCAAGCAAATCTTTGGACTAATGTAAAATGGACAACTCTACAGATCCTCTAAATATAGATGGTGGTAATTTGACAGCTGGCACAAAACATGGGCAAAATTAAGGCACAGAAAATGTCAGCATGAGTGAGAAAAGGGGGCAATAAAAGCCACCCCCAAACCAAGGAGCTATTGCAACTGATGGTGATTGCAAGCGGGGGAGTCAGTTCTCTTCAGAGATGTGGCCCCTGCCTGGCTACCCATTCTCCAGAAGATGGCCCTGCACTTGGGCAGCATTATCAAGACTGAGAATCTTTTTTTAAGATCATGAAATTTGGAGGTGGGTAGTGAAGGAATTTGGGAAAGAGTTGTAGGGGATATTTTTTTTCAACACATGTAATATTCATGTATGATATTAACAAACAAAAAAATCAATAATAAAAAATTTTAAGGCATGTAAGGAGTATGGTTTTTCCGCCCGCTGCCTGGTCTTGTCCCGCCGCCGCACCAGCCCCAATTAACACACTGAGACTCTATATTTGATATAATTCTGTTGGTCTGGTACTAGTTTCTTATCGGCTAGCTCTGTCTTAAGTTTTAACCCATTTCTGTTGATCAATATATTTCTCTTACCGGGGAACCAGCCGGCATTCTGCTTTCTCCATACTCCCCATGTTGACCCCTCCTTACTCTTCCTATTTCCTCCTTGTCTCCTAGTCCCTCCTATCTTCCTTTCCTATTGGCCAACAGTGCTTTATTCATTAACCAGTTCCTGGTGAGCCAACATTCAAAACAGCTGGGACAAGACAGCCTTGTAGACTACAGCCAGGATTTCTGCATCTTCTTAGGATCCCCATGACAGTGTCCCCTCTCAGCAGGAAGTAGTTTGGAAAGAACGACGCCCAAATTCCCAAATATTGTTTACAAATGTTTGTTTTAATTTATATGGGGTTGGTTATAAATGGTTAATGACCACAACCAATCTCTTTTTAAAGGTAAAAAGGGGATTATGGTATAGATATGAATACTTTGTTTTGGAATGGATTTTCATTTATTGATACAACTTAAGGTCAATTTTGTGATGTGTATATTTCCCCTTTTGTTTAGGTATTGTGTTTATATAGTTCATTCAGAAATGTATTGTATAATGTAGTACAGATTATAGATAATTACCTATGATAGTCAAAGCTTAGAGTTAAGTTAGCTAGGTTTTCAAGATACACAGAGATGTATTTGAGATACATAGGCATTCTTCAAACCTTTCAAAGACCTACAGAATATGGCATTTAAAATGGTTTAGGGTTTTCGTGACAGTGAGACGTAATTGCTCTTGGCAATACCACCTGCACCAGAAAGGAAGATGGATATTAAAGAAACTCGTTATGGAGTTTGCTTTCAATATGGCAAGACTAGCCATTTGGACAAGATACTGTTCTTGTATGGACTGTTTGACTTTATGCTGTATAAACTGGACATGCAGGACCCACAAAAAAAGTGACTGCTAATTCAAGAAGTACATTACTACATAGTTCCTGCTTCATGAAAGAGTCTGCCAGACAGTCTGCAGGCACAGAGAAAAGTGACTGACAAACTGCCAATACAAAAAGACAGTTTAAATTCTCCTGCTTTGCTAAAGAGTCTGCTAGACACACTATGGCCTATAGGCTGAAGATGGAAGATTACAAAAGAACTTTGGGTGGCCAGGCAGTGAGATGTCTCCATCATTTCTAGAATTTATATATTATCCTTCTGTGATCTTTGAAGGAATTGAAGACAAATAACTGTGGTTATAGTTTTCCTTAGTTAGGCTTAAAGATAAGTTACATATAGGACTTTAGATGCACAAAGATAGGATACATGATGAATATTTTCTTAACTCTTACTAAATGTTAATGGATTAAATATTGTTAACTGTGATTCTTACTTGATAACTGTTGTGTGATATATTTTGCTATGTTAAGGTTAAAACCCTTCTTTTTACTTAGAAAAGTGGAGATGATGGGAGATGTCATTCTGTATATGTTTCTCATACTGGTTAATGAATAAAGCACTGTTGGCAAATAGAAAAGGAAGATAGGTGGGACTAGGAGATAAGGAGGAAGGAGGAAGTAGGAAGGAACATCAAGATGGAGAGTCTGGAGAAGGCAGAACCACCAGCCCCCTCTCGCTGGTAAGACCATGTGGAAATACATAAAAATGGATTAATAATTAAGACAGAGCTAACCGATAAGAAATTAGTAATGGGCCAACAGAATTACATCAAAAACAGAGTCTCTGTGTGTTAATTGGGGTGGTGCGGGGGCAGAACAAGACCAGGCAGCAGGTAGAAAAACTGTACTCCTTACAAAGGCAACTATGGAATCACAGGATTTTCAAACCTTGTTTGTTTGTTTTTAACATTCTAATTTGACAGCCCTGGACCTCACACCCCACTTGGTGTGTTATCATTAGGTAACTAGAGACTAGAGTCTTATACCAAGAGTTGAGAAAGAACATACTCAGACAAGTACATATGGGTAACAGAGCTTGAGGGACACAGTTTATTCTGAAAATATACAATCACAAAGCATCAGTGAAGTTTATTCAAAGTAGTTCTATTCATATGGCCTGGAAAATTTGAGTATGAATTTAGTGTACCTGTCGTCATACGATGATGTTTTCAATATGCTCATTGAATTTATTCCCAATTTTAAGTTACCTTTAATATTAAAAAATCGGTCAAAAGATAGATTACATAAAAATAAGGGGTAATACGATGAATAAACTGTAAAATGTTTAGTTAACTACAAATAAATAAGTTTAACATGCAAGCTTAAGTTTGCATGTTAAAACTCAACTTGCCAGGTGGCTTCAGGGTAACCAACTGATTCCTATCTAGGTCTGAGGCTAAGATCTAACTGGATCAGTGGGAGTGAATCTGTGCTAGGTACTGAGGACTAGGTCAGAGGCCCACGGCTGGGAAGCTCACAAGCCCTAGTGACATCTCTAAATGAGATTTTTAGAAAATAAATTCTAAATTATGTAAAGAAACTCATGGTATATTTATACAGATTACTACATTTATATTTATGCATTAACTTTTGTAGTTAATAAAATTATCATTTAGCTTAGATTCCTATATTTTTCAAACTTCTAAATAAAGTCCTGTGTGACTTTTCTCAAAAGCATAATAGAATATATATATTTGGAAATGTACATTACACCCCACACACTTTCTTGACTAAAGCACAAGGGAAAACACACTGCTCTCTGAGACATCATCATAGTTCCTATCATCTCTATGTAGGCAAATTAGGCAACTATGATATCAGAAAAGTTCTACTATAAAGCTTGGAGTTTCAACTAGTTATAGTGTTTTAGTGGTCCTAAAAGAATTTTTCTTGTTACTTTGGGATCTATCATCTGTCTATCACCTATCTGAAAGTTAATAAACAGCAAGCACACACATTCAGTTTGTGGATCTTAGAAATCTATTCCCATTTCAACTTTGCAGGAAAACTGAAGGAGGTATTAGAGTTGCCTCCGGTCTAAGTCCTGATATTACTAAAGCAGCCAGTAGTAGCAATAAATAAATGTCCCATACCAAAATGAAACACAGAATTGCCATCTGTGCGTTTTACTTTCAGAGCAGGTAGATTATAATTTATAACTAGTGTGAGTGCACATGAAGTGTCAGCCACTTAATGTGTGCATTTTTTGTTACAACAGACATTTATTTAAAGTGAGGCATATGCAAAACAAATAACTCTTAGATTGTGATTCAGGTTGAAACAACTGCATGAAAGTATTTTGAGATCAGTCACATCCACAGATTTCAACTACAAGATCACTTCAGTGCCCATTCTTTCTCTTTCCTTTCCTGAATAACCTCTTTTAGATAGGGTTCAAAGTAGAATTTGCCCTCCTCATATTTTGCCCACAGCTCCTTAGACAAAATCTGATGCCTCATGGTCAGGTCCAGGGCTCTCTTGATTAGAAACATCCTGTCATTATAAAGATCCCAAGGAAGCCTTCATATGGCTTCTTGTACATATTTGGTTGCATACATTGTATCATCTCTCATTAACCCAGCTTGTTGATACCATTTTCAGAAACATACAAGCCACTTGCTTGACACTGCAACACTAGGTCTGTCCACCATTTTGACCTGAGAGTGTAATGTGTGCATTTTTACAAACAAGATTTATTTTAGATTGTTTTTCTAATTGGTAATAGAGAGAACTGAGAGGATGTTGAAACTAACGTACATGTACAGTTTTCAGAAAATTCTTTTTTCAGTTTTTATACAGTGTTGAAGATGGTGTCGCTAGATACTTCATAATAATTTGCTGCAGCTTGTGAAAATGGATAATAAAATTCCTTTTCTCCTTGTTTGGAGTTTTACAGACACACGGGGAGGCAGATGAGCGAACAGATCATTTGAGTCAGGTGTTGTGAGGAACTATAATGAAGATGTGTTTGGAGTATTTAAAAGAGGGAAGAATTTTTTTTAAAAAAAACTGAGCTAAATCTTAAAGCATACTCTGTGATATGTTGAGAGAGTGTAGATTGTGAATAAGAAAGTCAATCTACCCACACGAAGGCAGGAAAAGCCTTAAACATTCTCTTTCAATGCCCTTACCATCTCTCTTCATTATGCTTTCTGATTCATAGTTGGGATTATTGTTTGAGAATAAAAAAATAATCAAAACATTTAACTTCTGAGCTGTGTCATAAGACATCATGGCAGGCAGAATAAGAATTTTGAGGGTATTAATTTCAGTTTAACAACACTTAGAGAGGATTATCCATGAGTGTCGTGGATTCTGTTCTTGACTTCATTTTATTTAATATTTTCCCTGAAAAATTGAGGGACTCAGAGCCATTCCATTGAGTGCTCTAAGTGCCTGGCCTAAGTTTCCAGGGAGCTATTAATTCTCCCTGATAGTCTGACGTGCAGCTTTTATTTAAGAGTGATTTAGAAGCAAAGACACAGTTCCTTATCCACACACATGGCTCTGTTTCTGGAGCACCATTCACCTGTGTGGCATGCCATGTTGCATTCCCCATAATGGCACTATTTCAGAGATTCCCTACATTGTGTAAAGTAGAATCTATTTCACTAAGCTTGTCAAAACATCCTTGTAGAAAGTTGTTGTTTTGTTTGTTTGTTTGTTTTGTTTTGTGTTTTTATTCCACTTACTATGGGGGGGGATGTAAAAGGAGAGACTTAGTTCATTTCCACAATATTAGTGAATTAAAAGTTGCATCTCTGCAGGAAAGAAGTTACATGGAGCACAGAGACCTCAATCTTGGTAAGGAAGGTCAGAGCTTTAGTCAAACCCTGTGTAACTGGAGAGAGTAGAAGCCTGACCCAAACTACCCAGACTGAATTGCATAGTCCTGGCTGATGAGCCAGGGGTGAAGGCTGCCTATGAACCTGACAATTAAAATGACCCATTTCCTTCCCAGAGCCTATCTCCATATTTGCTGAGAGCTAGAAAATGCAAATCGTGTGACCCATTATGCTGTTTTTTTTTAATTAAATGGTAAGGTATCTGATTCTGATGTTAGGAAGTTGCATGGAACACTCTTGAATGCATACTCTAGTTTACTGCCATGACTCTTTATCTTTTTAACAGAAGGACAAATGACTACTTAGAGAACGAAGGCATGTACTCTTCACTACAGGCACCAGAGAACAATTTCCATTGGCAAAAAGGGAGAGAGGAAGAGCAATGGAATAACTGACACCTGAAATCTCTTAATTGGAAAAATTACTTTGAAAATATTTTCTTTAAGGCTTCTTCTATTACCTAATTCACTTCTTTCTTCTTAGCAGCAGTAGAAAGGAAACCTTTGGTCATATTTATTTACATATATGTAGTACTTATATGTACTACACACAGATATGTAGTACATGTATGTAGTATGTACACATAGAGAGATACCAACAATCCAATGGAATTTAAAGATAATGATATCTTTCGCAATTTATACTGAGTTGATATTTATATTTTATTTGTTATAGATCAAACGTCAATCTGTTGTTAATGTAATATAAATTGTCCTTTAAATCAATGCTCTAAAAAGATAGCAAAACAATAAAAAGACATTGACACTAAACACAAACTTGTAGAATAGCTTGTAATATAAAGAAAAAAACACGAAAAACAGGAAATTATAATTCAACAAGGATTTGTTCTTTCAGGAATAGTGACTTCTATATATGTGAATAGTTTTAAAGTTCAAATCCACATTTCAGAAACTTCCAGAAATGTGGATCATTTAAGATGTAATTAGATCCTTTTTCTAATTTCTTCTAAGGTGAGCTGTCAATTATCTTCTGGTGGGCTTGTATGGCTGCATTACTGAGAACTGCTAACACATGAGATGGGTAGGGTTTTGGAGGTGCCAAGAACATGTACATCCTACAATGGATGGTGGCAGAGTTTCTCAAGCATGAGGCACACATGAGCTCTTAGACAGCATGTCTTTTCATGATAGAAGGGCCTACCCACATCACCCTTGCAGTAATGAGTCACTTTACCTGAGTGTGCCCTTTTACCGTCAAGATTACAGCTTCTGTCTTCTGAGATATATCACTAGGAGGAAGAGTTAACATTCAATGACTAGATTGTTCTGAAATATTGTTGGACATTATTGTTCATGATATCTACATTTCATCTAAGATATCTATGAGAATGGTCAGGGCTTATACTGATTAATCAGGTTGTCTCTTTTTGGTTAGTTGCCTGGAGGAATTCTGATTGTTAGCATAGAATGACATCATATGGGCAGTTTTGTATAGACTCTCTTACTTTGATTGTTATTAAATGTGTGGCCATGTAAAAATTTTATTTTTAGTGTTTAGTATTTGGAGACTGTCAAGATACCTCAGGGGCATCCCATTTCTAATGACGTGAGATATGGGCAAACTAGAACAACTTGAGTTTCTGTTTTCATGAAACAAGGTTAACACTTAGAGACTCTTGAGATAATGGGGTTTTGTTTTGGAAAAACCCTATCTGTGTTTCATATAACTCCACAACTTCTCTTTAATTATTCAAAAAAAAAAAAGACCCCAGCACCTTCACTTTAAGTGTTAACAACATTGGAATCATAATTAGATCTTTTATTTTTTATGTGTGAGGCAATTTTTTTTTCTGAGAGATATTGGCCCTTGGGGAAACTAAACTTCATTCCTCTTTGCCATGCTTGGTGTTGAATAAGTCAAAGGTGCAATGATTGGTTCAAATAAACTGAACTGTTTTGACCTAAAATTGGTGACCTACCCACTCCACTGACTAATCACTTGCACTGGCAAAGATGTCTTGCCTCACAACTGTTGTGAATAGTTCTTCCTGCCGCTGGACCCACAGCAGCGCCAGCCCCAATTAATACACCAAGACTCCATATTTGATATAAAGCTGTTGGCCAGTTACTTGTTTCTTATCCGCCAGCTCTGTCTTAAGGATTAACCCATTTCTATTAATCTAAGTATTTCCACATGGTCTCATCTTACCAGAGAAGGGCTGGCATTGTGCTCTCTCCCATCTCTCTATGTTGACTCCTCCCTACTACTTCCTCGAATCCTCCTTGTCTCCTAGTCCCACCTATCTTGCTTTCCTATTGGCCAACAGTGCTTTATTCATTAACCAGTATGAGAAACATATTTACAGAATGACATCTCCCATCACACAACCATTGTTTCCAGATGTATATGTGGACCAAAGGTGCATGAACTTCATGAACCGTAGTGCCCTTCTTAACAGTGTCTTCCAAAATTGTCACTTAACCAGAGCATTCAGTTTCTGGAAGAACCACATATAAAACCCACAGCCTCTACTTTACAGTACATTGTCTCATTTATTCATGGTGTAAGAAGTAAACTGCTAGTGGTCTTCATCAGACATAATAACTATCTTCTCAAAGTATGATTTTAGTGAGAAGCTTTAGTTATAAAACTCATGAATCACTGTATACACTTTAAAATAATTTCAGCATACTAAACATACTCTCAATCCTGCCATCAGTGGCAAGTTTGTTGTTTCCTAAGCAAAGTTATGCATAGAAGATGCTGAGACATTAAGTTTCTAAAAGATGAGGACTTTGAAAAAACTTCTGTGACTAGCATTTTGTGTAATTCCCCATCCAAAATACTAATTTTGCTTCAAATTTAATATTCGTATCTAATTACCGAAATGGCATGTTTTCATGGTTGACTTCATCGGGGTTGGCAATGTGCTTGACTTCAAATGTGTAATATACTGTCTGAAATATTATGTACTTAACTTACTGAACCAAGAAGTAAAGTGTTTTAATTTTTACAGTTTTTTTTTCATATGCAACCACAAACTCTATTAGTCAGTGGGTACTTCTGTGGTTCTGTTTTATGTACAGTCCTAAATGAAACATCTAGTTTATAAGAATAGCCTTTTTTATGTTTCTGAGATTAGCTCCCCTTCTAAAACAAACAAACAAAAAAACAAAACAAACAAAAAACAGCAGTGATTTTCTGTGACTACATTATCCATCCTAATCATCATCTGACATTAATACACTTACCTAATCCTTCTAATGCCTTCTATTACACAAGCGATTTGATTATGTTATGGACACAGTCTTTGCCTCCCTGCCCTTCTCCAAACTCAATACCCTTTTTACTCTCTCTATTTATGGTGCTGCCTAATCCCTCTGTTCATTATTAAGAACTTGTTTAGTTGTAGCCTATTGGTCTAACATAATTGGTATTTCCTGATGTTTGAAATTTGGACATCTTCCAAGATGACCATTGTTTATATTTAATCACTTTTATTAAATAGAATGCTGCTGTGACTCTCTCAGGATTTCTATTATAACACAGAAGGATTTGCAGAAAAAAATCCATTTGTTTCTCTGGGAAGATTCCCTTCCTTTTGTGTAAAGGTTAAAATTACACATTTATTGATAATGATAGTGGTGTCTTGATATCCCAAATAGAAACATTTGAGTCAGTTTAAATATGTTATAGGGACTTTTACTGACTAAACTCTATGTTCTAATTTTTTGTTGTGTTTTATTGTTTTGTTTTGTTTTATCTTGTTTTGTTTTGTTTTTTGAGACAGGGTTTCTCTGTGTAGCTTTGGAGCCTCTCCTGGCACTTGCTCTGTAGACCAATCTGGCCTCAAACTCACAGAAATCTGCCTGCTCTGCCTCCCAAGGGCTGGGATTAAAAGTGTGCACCACCACTGCCTGGCTTCTGTTTCTAAATTAAATATATGTATCTGGATATCTGTCTTTCTGCATTTTCTAATCTTCCATATTTATATGATTGAGTTTAAATCACTCCCCTCCTGGTAAGAAGTGTTTTTTTTTTTTTTTTTCCCCAGGGTAGAAGACAAACCACCTCCCTCCAAATATTAGAAATCTCCTTTAGCTTCCTCCCACTTTGGCTTTCTTGGCTGTAGGTTTTACTCTCAAACCAGTGACATTTAGACTTGTCTGTGTTAACTTTTAAAAATTCTAATCATATTTGCTTTTTTTGGGCCAGAAGAATTGACTTCTAGCTGGATTGTTAAGGATAAGAAAAATGCATATTTATGTGAATCCTGTTTCTAGTTCCAAGGCTCTAGAATTTTGAAAGTAAATAAAAATGATTTAAGGGTTTTAGGAGAAAGCAAGTGGCCAGTGTCAGTGTTTTGCCTAGCCCTCATTATTTCTTCGTCAGCATCCAATGGCATGGCTTAGGCAGGAGGACTTGCTGTTCTGAAGTATTCTTGGTAGGAATGATGGTTTTGATTTCTGTTTTTGTGGGGAGTAGCATGTGATTTTCTGCCCAAAAAAAGCAGTTCTCTGCAAGGATTGACATGTAGGATCCCACTGGTAACTCTAGGGGGATTTTGCCAATTAGAACTAAGAAAATGCAAACAAATGTTGTACTTCCTTGATGTAACACAAGTCAGAAGAGATGGTTCAAGATCACACCATGGAAGAAATATGACAAATAGAAATACATCATTCTCAAGAGTTGAGATTACTATTAGTCTTTTGCAAAAATACTATATGACCACCCTTTCATTCTGTTTTGTCTCCGTGTATAAGAACACAAAATTGGAGCTAGAGAAATGGCTCATAACCTGAGTATTTGCTTCTCCTAATTGGAGCCAGGTTCAATTTCTAGCACCATTATGGCAGTCCCATCCATAATGCTAGTCCAAGAGGATATTATGCTCCCATTTGACCTCTGAAGGCACCAGGATTGCATATAGTGTATATGCAGGCAAAACACCCATAAATATTCAACAACAATACACAACAGTATCATGTTTAATCTCAGTGAAAGCTATAGCTATGAGGATGTCAGGTATTTTATTATTGTATGAAAGTCAAGTCTATCATGACTTATAACAGTTACTATATATGTATATTAATCAATAAATGGTAATACTGAATCCACTAATGATCTCAGTTTTACCCATGGTCATTTATTTTAGGGATGAGAAAATATGTTCATATTAAAATTTGCCTACAAGCAGTTCCACAAGATTTCACAAATTTGAAAATATCTGAGGTGCCCATCAATGGCAGAATGACTAACCAAACTATAGCACTATTACACAGTGTGATGGTCAGTGAAAAAATGTAAAAAATATCAGTATGTACAACTATGATATAATGAACATTTTCAATCAGTTCCCAAATGCTTATGTATAGTTATTATATAATCACAAAAATTACTGAAACAACAAGATCAGGAAAATAGGGGGAAAAATCCAAACATCTATAATCACTACATTTAAATCCAAGAGATAAACTGAACAAGTAACATTTTATGGGAACACACACATGCATACTCATACACACCTGTATACACACGCACACATGCATACTCACACATACCTGTACACACACATGTATACTCATGTGCACACCTGTATACACACACACATACATTAAAAAAAAAGTATAGAGAGTTATTAGCTCTATTCAACATGCTGCAGATTTGTGAGATTTAAACACACTTTTCAAATAAAAAAAGTGGAAGAAAAAGAAAAGAAACAGTAATGCTACAGAGAAAAGGCTCACCATCAGCAAGGTGTTATGTCCAAATAAAAGATTTAATTTCTGTATCTGCTAATAAAACCCAATTTACTCTAAACTTACCAATTAAAATGTTTGGCAGGCACAACATTATGCCGACATTTTGTAAGTCTTAGGTTTGGTAGAAATCATTTCATTTATAAATTTATATATTCTTATGACATTAATTTTTGTCAGGACAGTGAATTCCATTGGGAGATAATTTTTATATGAACACACCAAGCTTGTATTGTTCTAATCATATTATGTAAGGATAAGGAGAACTGTTGAATGAATGTGGAATTGTGTGCATGCAAGTGTGTGTCTCTACGTGTGTGTGTGCCCATGTGTATATGTATTTGTGTATGATTGTGCATTTTTTTGTTGTTGTTGTTTTTTTGTTTTTCGAGACAGGGTTTCTCTGTATTGCTTTGGAGTCTGTGCTAGGACTAGCTCTGTAGACCAGGCTGGCCTCGAACCTGCCTCTGCCTCCTGAGTGTTGGGATTAAAAGGTGTGAGCCACCAATGCCCAACTGATTGTGCATGTATTTGAATGAGTATGGATATATGTCTAAGTATACAGCTATAAGAGTGAGTGTACATATATGTGAGGATGTTGTGCTTGTTTATAGTTGTATGTGTATGCCTGTATGTGATGTGTGTATTCATGTATGTCTCTGTATATTGAGTGTATTTATGTGCCTATATCCACATGCATGTGTGAAGTTTGGAATATGCATATTTATCCACTATCGCTGTACCAACAATGTACAGGCTGCTTGTTAATAAAAAGCAGTTTGGTCAGAATCATAACTGTTTTTTCCTCTAATTTTTGTAGTTAAGTACACATTATCATACTAACTTATTTTATATTGAAATACATTAAAAAACCATTTTTGTATACCCAAACCATGTATTAATAGATTATCTTGAGTAAGAAGAAAAAAATAACTGATACAAGAATGCAGTTGAATGAGAGTCATACAAATGGCAGGTCAAGAGGGGACAGAAGATCCTACTCTACTTTCACAGAGATTTCTCTATTACAATGGTCTCCATATTGGCCCAGATACAAATGTTTATCAAGATGCTCGGAAGAAATTGAAAACAAAATTATGACAATTTTTGTCTCAAAACATTCCATTACATTGAAAATATGATCACTGAATAATATAATACTAAACACATTTTAAAGTGGTTGTTTCAGCATCACTCATAAATTGAATTGTGTCACTCTACAGAAGGAAAAAACACAGGCAACTGAGACAAAACCTTAACAGCTCTCAGCAAGACACTATGGTATTGGTGACTGTCTCTGAAAAAAAATGAATCATTTCAGGAAGGTACTTTTGAGCAAGGTTTGATGGATTGAATGATGACATTTTGGATTTGGTAGTAGAGGATAAACAGCTCAGACAGAACCTGTGTTTGAAGGACTCTCTTAAATCAGAATGCTGATAGTGTAAATAGTATGTTTTATATTCTAACATTTATTATGTTCACCACTGTGCTGATTCCTGAATGGTGCATGTCCATGACGTTCATGATGGCACTACTTTTGCTTAGTGGATGTTCAGCTGTCATTTGGCGGAGATGAGACCCTCACTCAGAACAGGATCAGTGTGAAACATCCCAGAAATCTAAAAAGTTGAAGGTCTCTTTAACAGCAGGATATGGTAGATAACCACTAAATGAAGGGTTTTTGAAAAATCTGGGATTGTTATTCACATAAATTTGCTTCTTAAGTAGTAAATTGGGACCAAAATTTCCCCACAGTGTTTTCATCACAATTTAGCCGCAGCACAGCCTCATGTTGCCATTTACAATTCCCTGCTTACATTTAATATTCATGCAGTGTTGAATTAAATAAAAACCTGGAGCTCAGCTCTTGTTCATTTGTTGTGTATTTCATGGAAGCTGCATAGAGTTCAATAGTATATGAAAATATACAATATTATACTCATTATAAGCAAGGCTACCTACTGGTAGGCCACCCTGGGAAATAAACTGGCTTTTCAGGCAACATTTTTCTTATCTTTTACCAACTCCTAGATGTTTTATTTCCTATACTGAAGGCAGCTGGTTTGGGGGAAAAATAATAAAACTATTTATAATGACATTCCTTTGTAAATTCCATATCTTACCTCCTAAAAATGCATTATGAAATTTTCCAGGTACTTCAAATGCTCTTCAACCCAGTTTCTTTATCATTAGTTTTTAATCCCTTCTGCCTATTATAAAAACAACTTCACAGTTACCTGGGCCTATAGTGTGTGTTTTTACCACCTTTATGGTAATATTTTATTAGAACTCACTTGATATGTGACAAATTTTCCCATTTGCTTTTTCCTAAGACATTGAGTTAAGAGTTTTCCTAACTTGATTTGCAAAAGAACCTCTTTCTGTAGATGTGCCTGGGCTGAGCCTCACTGTCCAGACCAAGGCTGTGTTGAGCTCTCAGTAGTCCTTCTGTCTTTGCGCCCTGAATGCTATGTGTCACTGAATCAGCTTAAAAGTTACTTTTTTAAAAAATAATACTGTGAATGTTGATGCAGTGGTCCACACAACTATAATCCCAGCATTCAGGAGTCAGTGCAGGTATAACTTTGAGGTTGAGGACAGCCTGGTCTACAAAGCAAGTTCCAAGACAGCCAGGGCTACACAGAGAAACCATCTCAAACAAGCAGACAAACAAAAACAAAACAAACAGAAAGACTGGAAATGCATGTGGAGAGTCAGTAAAAGTAGACTTGTGTTTTGAATGGAAGTCGGGAAGAAAACATTGGCTTCTCTTCCATTTGCAGAAATGCTACAGGCCACATGTCAACGGCTATGAAAAGCACATCACCAGGCCAGCACGTGATCCCATTCTCCTGCTTTCATCATTAAAAGTCTGGAATACCACCCTGCAATAGATGAAGATAAACACAGAACAAGCACTTCTAAAAAAGCCTCATCTATATTCACACTTCATCATCAAAATGCTAGAACATTAACTACCAATTGTTCTGTTAACAGGGTGCAGTGTCTGAAAAAAAAAATTCTATCTAATGACATTACAAACTTCAGAAGAGGTAGGTTTTCATATAAAAATATTTTAAATTCTGAAAATCTACTAAGCTTTACATATCATATTCTGAATGACATTTTGCAAGTAATAGATATTGTTTCAGTTATACTCATTTGAAAAAAATATAAAACTAAATCAAATACCTGCCTATTTAATGCCTTATTTGCAAATTCAACTTAATTATAGTATGATTAAAAAAATTAAATGAGGCAGCATCGGTAAGTGACTTCTAGATACTATTACATTAACTATTTTTCAGACTGAATTTAAGCACATTTTCATTATTCAAGTCACCAGGTTTTTGCTTATATCTTATTCCTTATCAAAATGATAGAATATACTTATCAATAATAGTCAGCTGTGGCTTACCATGTCTTCAAATGGAATGTCCTTAAAGTTGAGGGGCATTCATACATAGTATCGTCTGTTAGAAACATTTTAATTCATATGATGGTTATAGATTCAATAGGAAAGTCTCTCTGCAGATATTCAGTAGTATTTCAAAATACATAATAATTGTTACCTTCTAAATTCATATTGTGACTTAATATCAGGAAGAGTTTGGTTTCATGTTGTATTTCTTTTCATTAGAAATAGGGGCATTCTCCTACAGTTTAATAAGGCACAATTTGTTCAATACTTGAAAATTTGCATTTCTCATTAAACACACTTTTTTTGGAGTGCACCTCATTAACTGAGCAATCAGAAGTTAAGCTTCTGTCCATTATGATGAAGGGTGAAGGTAGATGCTTTTTCGGAAATCCGTCCCTTGTTCTATGTATTTACCTTCAAACATTTTGCGGAATGACACGTCCGAGATTGCCACTCCAATGTTACTTCCAATTTTGCTGAATCAAATGACTTTTGGAAGACATTTCCTATCCAAATCAGAGAAAAAAGGTGCCTACTTCACTAGAGCAGACTAAAAACAGCACGGTTTTAAGCACTAATGTGTCGTAGGAGCTGTGCTAGACAAACCATTTCCATGTAGACATGCAAACCCCAGAAACTGTGTCTACTGTTGAATGTATTAATATGCTTTTTCCTTTTAACAATAAAAGAAAAAAGAATAAAGTTAAGGAAAAAATAATCCAACATTACCCTTCTACAGTGTGCCAGGAGTTATATAAATAGATAATTTATTCTTAAAATGTTAAAGGAACCTTGACTTTGATATGAGAGGCAGAAAGAGATTCTTGGGTACTGTGGTCTTTGACTGAGCAGGAATGCTGAGCATTGTGGTCAGGCCGTTGATCTGACAAGAAGGAAGAAGTGTCATGTGATTTTGACACCTCAGTTTATATTGAAGGAGACCTAAACAGGACAGGTGAATACGTGGACTGTAAGGAAACTTGAAATGATAATGATCAGAAGATTCTAAAATCCAAAGGATAATTCCATCTTGTTTAAGTTGTCAAACCCATGGGTTAACCTGTTAGGAAAAAGGAAATAAAAGGAAAGCAAAAAAGAGGACTCTTTACTTGCTTCACTCTGACTCATATAAATTAGTCAAATGTTTGAGTAAAACAACTTTTATTTTTGTCAAGTATAATGTATTCTTTCATAATTATATGATTAAGAAAATATATTACCAATATTAGGTCTGAAATTCAATGTATTTATTTCTATTTTAATTTTTTATTTTATGGACCTAAGCTTTATTTGAAATTAGTTCGCTCACTTAAGAGTAGTAACCATTTCATCAGTAAAACATTCTGTTATTTTAAGGCAAAAAGACATAATTGAGCCTAGACTCCCCAACATCATCCACTATTTTTGTAAATCCTATCATGGAAATGTATAAAAACTCCCATCCTTTTATTACAATAGCAAATACCCAACTTATTCACTTAGGGGGAGGAAGGCTGGTCTTCGGTCACAGTTGCCTTTCATTGGGTGATGTGATGAGCATCATGAGAGCCAATGGAAAGCTATTCCCATCACAGCAGGCAGGAGGAAAAACTAAAGAAGAAAGAGGTAGGCCTCCAGTGTCACAAATGGATATGCCATGCAGCCTAGCATCCTTTGAGTACAGCCTGCCTTCTGAACTTTCCACCAACACCTGACAGTACTACAGAATGGGGGACCAACCAAATGGTATCACCAAAGCCTTGGTGTGAATTGCATATAGAATGGAAAAGAGTTTCTCCAAAAATTTATTGGAATATTTCTACCTCAAAATGTAGTTTATATTTAGTGCCCCTGAGTTTAGTATGTGATGTTTATAATAAATGCTATATTAAGATCTTATATTGGATATGAGTGAGGGCTACTATCTTCTAGGATTTGAAATTGTCAGTCATAATTTAAATAAAGCCACTGCATCACAGGGGGCTTTAAACACTGGTAATTAAATTGAGCAAAAGATAGGATTCAGTGTAGCCTAATTAAGAACGTAAAATATGTGAAAGGTGTTTAGAATATTATATGACCTCTTATATTACAACCCTTCCTCCCAAGGCACAGGGATCATTATAGAAGAGGCAGAAAAAAACAAAAATAAAAGTTGGATCCAGAGGTGGTAGATAACTATAGCAAAACAATTTTTATGAGGACACAACAGGGAAGTTAAATATATGAACTCAAAGCAGCTCTTGTTACCTGAACAGAACCTGTGAAAAATCAAGCCAAACAAACTTCTAGCATGGGTGTGGGAGGGACTCATGATGCCGCACCCATAGCTGGGATGCTAGTGATGGCTGATGGAGAGGGGAGAGTCTGTTTTCATTAAGGATGCAGCCTTTCAGAGGCTACACTGGCTCCAGTAGATAGAAGGTCCCACATTCTGAGAGTAGTAGGCAAACTCGAAATTTTTAAAAAGCCAAAGCACATGGATACAAGAGCAAAATGTGGGAAGAGGCAGAAATTGGAGGGGAAGGAATGAGGGAGGATTTGATCAAAATACATATGCATGCCTGGAATCTCAAGCAATAGAAAAAGAAATTGCAATACCATATGGTTGGAGGGGGGTGGCAGGGTGAGTATATTGGCTGTGTACCTCACTTCCCACAGTTTGAAATCCTGTTAACTGAAGTGTCAGACTGTGGCAAGAATTTGCACATTTGGTAGTTGGCACTGAGACACATATATAGCAGTCAGTCATGAAACAACTTCCTTGTGGTGTGCAGAAGAGAAGGTAAGGGAAAGCAGCCCTTATGTATAAGCTCGGTCAACCCTGATATCCATAGCTCATTTGACTCCACACTCAACCTCAGCTCATCAAATATTCCATTAGTTTTGTTACCATTATTTCAGATAGCTTTCACAGAGTACTGTTTGCCTTATTGTTTCATGTACCTGATACATGAACATATTAAAATGTTTGTGATATTTGAGAATTTCTTACATGTGCATGTGTCTTGATCAAACCCTCCTCCATCAGCAGGGTGACTGAAATAAGTCTACATAATAAGTAATTGACGTTATGTTGCCTGATGAGAACACTCTTAGAACCTTTCACCCGCACGATTGATTCAGTCCCCAGTCTGTTTCATGGACAGGCCAGCAATGACCTCACCTGGCTGCTCCACCCTTCAGCCTCTTTTCCCTCTTGGTTATTTCATTTTCTAAATCATGAAGGTTTTTCTTTATTTGCTTGTGTTTTTATTTTGGTGGATCATACCCTAATATGATTTGTCCATTCCCTTTTATTTTATAGTGCGGTAGAGATGTATGGCAATATTACACTGTGATTTGTATTTTTCTTTTCATTTTTTCTGTGTGTAACATGTTGCCCCACAATATGTATGCCTTGTGGTTACACCGAGCTGAATACTTTTAAATTTACAAATCACATCTTTTGATACTAAGAATTAGCATTTTTTGTTAACTTTTTGTCCTTTATTCCCCCATATCAATGTGTTCATTAGGTTTTACTGTCAAGAAATCTGTAGCACAGGCTGACCTTGAACTCACTATTGTGATCAGGACCTTCAAACGTTTGGTAATCTCACTTCCTTAACCTTACAGATACAAACTTTTGTGCTCAGCTTTCTTCTTTTACCTGTTTTCACTCTGTTTTATTTTATGTGTGTGGGTGTGCTTGCATGTCTGTGCACCATGTATGTGTAATGCATGCAGAGGCCAGCCAAAGGTGTTGCAACCACTGGAAGTAGAGTTACAAACAGTCCTCAGTCACCATGTAAGTGCTGACAACTGAACCTGGGACCTCTAGAAAAGCAGCATGCATTCTCAATCCCTCAGCAATCCCTCTACCCTTCTCTTATTTCTGTCTCCATTTGTCATGTTTGTTTCTGTTATCGGGACTGTCGAACATATTTCTGTCTTGCTCATTTGTTCTACTTTTTGATACTTCCAATTCTAAATCACAAAATTTGGATAGCTTTTAGGTTTATTTTATTGTCAAACATTATTGCTGGTTGTTCTATGTGTGATTTTACCACCAAGAGGTCTTTATTTTCTCTCTGTATGAATGCCAATATTATTACTGCATCCTGATCTTTCCAGTAATCCTGTTGGAGTCTTTCTGAAGAAATTCATTCTAGGATTAAAGAAATGTCTGTGATTTTTGCTTTATTACTAGCTCATCTGGAATTACTCTTTTTTTATGTGATCCATGTTATATGTTAGAGGCTTTGCTCACATGTTATGAATTGATTCACATGAGATTAGAAGATACTAAAATATTAGGTGTTTTGTGTCCAAGTTCATGCCTTACTCATTTTAATTTAGGGAAGTTTTGAAAATCCTGCTTGCTTGCAGTTGCTGGTTCTAAATGGAACTCAAATAAACCCTGGGACTTAGATGTAGAATTCTAGCTCAGCTTTCTGAGAGGCACAGAGTGGTGACTTGTATTAGTAGCACCTCCCTAGCATTCTATGCTGTGTCCAGCATCCCAACATTGGGAGGACCTTAGCTCCTAATCAGATCAAATCATTTGATACCCATCTTCTCCAGTTGGACCTTGCTATGAAAGGGATTTTATTTCTTAATACAAGGCTAATAAAGGGATAGAGGTCAGGAGCCTAAAATGTCAGACTACAGTAAAATTCTCAGATGCCACTACAAATAGGGTGAATTAATGTAGCAAACATGGTGGGTACTGAATGTTATTATTCTCCCATTTTCTCTTATGTGTGTTTTATAAGTATACTTGTTTATTTCTCATCTGTGTGGAAAATGAAGTTGATATATGAAGTCATCCTTGATAGTCCTTCATTTCATTTAAGCAGGTTCTCTCAATCAAACACAGCTGGTTTTACAAGCATGCCATTTAGAGAAATTTAGAGATCCAAATTTCTATACTGACACATGCCTCTAATGCACTTTAACTACCTACCCATCTCCCCACCTGACATTTGCCTGGCAAACTTTAAACCACTGAGTCATCTCCTGTGTCCTAGAATTGTGTGAGATAGAGCTATCCACACCATTTATGTATCTTCATTGTACTGTTTTCTAAGCTACAGTGCTACATTTAGTTTGTCATATAGTGAACATCACACACACACACACACTATTTTTTGATGAATTCATATCCTCATATAGGGCACAAGGGATAGATAAATAGGAATCAAGATTGTTTCAGTTAATAAGTGCTAATAATGCATGTAAAAAGGATAATGTCAGAGTGGCCAGTTAGTAGCCTGAAGAATTAAGTAGGTCAGTGCCACAGGTTTTCTGGTACTTAGGAGGACAGTGTCCTGATAAGGCTCCAAACATACAAAAAGGGCAGAGTGAACAGCACATAGGTCCAGACTGAGAAAAGAAGGCAGAAATACATGGCTAAGTTTTGTGTGCATCAAGGTGGGGATTAGAGAAGAACTGCTCACATGAGCTCTGTGTGGCATAGTATGGGATATGGATTTTATCCAATGCACATTGGAGAATTAAGTAAGAGAATAAGAATCTCTGATCCACTGTAGTATACCAGGTCCTCCTTGTGCCACTCAGTGGTCATTCATCTCAGAGGTCTGATATGCCCTTCCCTGTTCATGGCACATACCTCTTCAGACAAGGATAGTGGGGCTGAATGGCCTTGGGTAAAATGGCCACTCCTAGACCCAGGCCACATGCCAGCTAAGCAAGATGCTAATACAAAAAGTCACACACTGTATTCAGAACAAATGCAACTATTTCTGTCACTGGCAGAAGGTTAAAGTTAGCCTAGGTCAGAGACACAAACTGATGTGAGGTCCTCCAGGCAAGGTTTTTGAAGTCACATTTCAAAGAAAGGCAGGAGGGAAGCATTCTTTCACATTTCTTAATCCACATTTTTTGGTTGTATTTCTTTTAAAATATAGTATTTTAATAACTTGTAAAGGATTTCATACTACTCAAGCTTCTCTGGTAATTATCAGATTAAGGAAAGAAAGAACGGGAATAGTAGTACCTATTGGCAAACATCAACCAGAAAATTCCAAGAGAATTGGGATCTTAGAATTAATAAGAGGCTTAGTAAGTTTGTCTCCATACTTTCCTACCTGATACATAAGATACAAATAAACTAAAATGGGAAAATCAATAAGGAACTCTCTAACTCAGCTTGTGAGGAATTCATTATGGTTTTGAATGGTACTGATGTCTCTCTCTTCACTGTTGTAGAGTTTTGTATCACATGACCATGTCAGCTATTGACAGACCTTTGTGTGGTTTCCAATTTTCAGCTATTATGTCCATAAGCATTTGGTATATACCAGCTGGAATTTCTTTTCTAATTGACAAAGTAATTATATATTTTACCTGAAAGGGTAAATCCTGATGAGAAATACAAATAGAACTACACAGAAGGGGTAATAACTTCATGATGACAAAATGCAAAATATGGTTTTCTGTTGCTGTAATAAAACATCATGCCCAAGAGTGATGGGGAGGAAAGGACTGTTTTCCCTTTACATCTTATAATTAAATCAAGGGAAGCCAGCACAGGAATGTAGTGCAGGGATCTTGAGGTAGAAACAGGAGTAACAACCATGGAGAAGTATTGCCTACTGGCTTACTTCTTACACACCCCCAGAACCATCAATCCAAGTGTATCACTACCCAAGATGGTCAGGGTATGTCCACATTAATCTCTAATTAATAAAATGCCCTTGTCTTCAGGCAAATTTTATGGAGGCTTATTTTTCAATGGAGACTCTGCCTTCCCAAATAACTCTGGTTTGTGTCAGGTTGACATAAAATTAGCCATCATATATACATACATATGTAAGCTGTATCAACAAGTACATCTATAGATAGATGACATCAGGGACTATTGCTTGAATAATGGACTTATTGGTTTCCATATATTAAGCCATAATAATATATTCTATTCATCAGAAATAATTTAAGATGGACAGATTGGCACTTGAGAGTAAAGAAGAAAAGAAGACAGGATCTGTCATCCTCATGGCACTAAGTCAGGGGAAATATGTATCATTGTGATATCTCTGCATATGGGGAGTTTGTTGACTCCTTGAGTAGACAACTACAATGCTTTCATCATTATTGTAAACAGCAAAATGGTAATCAAGGCAATTGGGAAAAAATTAGACTAGAAAATGTAAAATTATGGTCAAACAATGGACCCAAACTAAGAAGAGAAGGAACATTTGTTTCATATTGAATTGAACAAGTATATCCCTTCATGGTCTGCAGCCACATAAAGTCCTCCAAAAGTATCAGAGACATTAATCAGAAAATCAATTATTCAGACAGCTTCTTTGTCCAAAGCTAGGAAGGCATTGTATATGTTAGGATACAGAGTACTGAATAAATACAGAGTTACCTATCAGTATGATGAGCGAGGCTTCAGTGGAACCATTAGACCCAGTTGGCACATATAATTTATGCAATGAGGGTCATTTGGAGAGCCAAGAATGTTGAACTGATAATGAGGCAAGAGAAAGTAGGCATCCATTATGACTTTTCCTGAGCAAGCCAGGATGGATAGCCACTCTGGAAATAGAGACTATATCAGTTCTTTATGGTCTGCTAATCATGAGAAAACGTCTGTAGTCCTGGGATATATTTGAAAGAGAAAGACATGCTAAGGTTATTCTGAGGTGACTTCCTTCTAAGGGGGGTTAATAATCTCTGAATTTAATATCATTACCAGGTGAGAAGGAAGTACATAGAGGTGATTGAACAAAGTCATGTGATTGATTTGATGAAGTCTGAGAAAATTTTGTTGACTAGAGACTCATTCTCCCTCAAATGACACTCATTTCTGAGTTATAAATAGAGAAGTCAGCCAGCGCAGCATAGCTGTCGGTGAACTGTTGTTCACATAGGAAATATCCCAAGTGGCCTGTACAGAAATGGAAGGATTCTTAGAGGTTCTCTTAAGTGAGCCATTCTCTGTTGGATGGAGGTTTAATGACAGCCAGAGATGGGTATCACATGAGGTCACCATGTTTCCTTCTTGGCTCCTGTTAGTTCTAGTTTGAGACATGTTTGGCATAGAGCCCAATATTTAGCAAAATTTATAGCCTAGATCCAGAAAACAGCAGCTGTGAGTCTCAGACCAGCATTTATTTCACCTGAACCTTGCAAGGACCTGCCTACTTACCTTGAAGGAAGTGAGGGCAGCATGGGTTTGTCACACCTCATGCCCATATAGAGTCAAATTGGAATGGAAAGCTACTACTGTACAGATTTGAGGGCTCCTCCAAACCTGTTTTCAGGGACAAATGGAATGTTAGAAGTAACAATGCCTCTTCTTGGGAACCTAACCCCTTTGCTCCTGGTTCTCACCGTTATGCTTGCCTCATTCTATTTTTACTCACTTCCTATTATTCTGCTAGCTCCATGCCAGTTTATATGGAATTTTCTCAATTGTTTGCAATGGATGAAAATGTCACGGGAGGAGAGTAGTATTCTTTTCAAGACCGATGTGAACACAAGTCCTCCTACTAGATGTGAGTGAGACAATTGTCCCTTCTTCCTTAGTTCTTTATATGCAAACCTCTGGCTTATTTTAAAGTTACTTGGAGGACCAGGGACAGCATATATAACATAGCATATATAACACAGTTTATTTAGGTGTCCTAAATAAACAAAATGTAATAATATGGAATAAAACTGCTGATGAGATTTCAAGGGTACTGCTATAGATTATGATAGTGGACGATCAGTTGATCAAAACACATACATTTATCTGTTCCCATTCATGAAGCAAAAATTAAGTGATGCCAAAATTCCTATTTTTTTAAAGTAATACAGTCATTCCTTTCATCCATGGGATGTGGTGTCCACTGCTTAAGAACAAATTAGCAGAGAGGACGGTGAAAAACGTACTATAAGAAAGTGAGAATGGGTTTAAGGATTCGACAGTGGGAAAGAGTGGCAAGCATCAGGACCTGAGTTTACATCTCCTGCATTCATATAAAAGTCAGACATGGCTACATGTGCTTGTAAACCCAGAATTTGGGAATTGACAGAAAGATGATAGAAGCTTATTGGCTAGCCAGACTCACAGAGTAGAAAAAAAAAAAGTTTCAGTGATAGACCTCATCATGGGAATAGGAAGGAGCATAATAAAAAACATCTGTCTGTCTGTCTGTCTGGACATGTGGCATGCATGCATGTAGAGAGGTACAAGCTATGCCTCCCCAACACACACACACACACACACACACACACACACACACGGGAATATTAATAAATAAATACCTTACTTAAACTTAGGAAGTATCTTTCATTTTGATAAGGCAACAACTATTCAAATCCATACATGTCGTAACTAACAACCACCTGCCCACCTCTGTTGTCTAGTAAAGACAACATAGCTTCACAAACCCTAATTTGTCATTCAATTAAGAAGAGCCAACAACTTAGCATGTATGTATGTATGTATGTCTCCAACTGGAGTTAAGCCCTTATTCAATTTTTAAAGACAAATTAAAATCTTGAAATTCTTGATGTTGTTTTCTCTCAGTTCACAAATTTGAGGCCTTTGGGGCCAATTAGCTCCAATTCATGTTTTTCCCCACTCATCTATTCCTAAGTCCTAGAGATGAGGTGAATGTGTTGCTTACTCAGAGTCACAAGAAAGAAAACAATGTGCATTAAATTAAACGTGTGATACTGTAATCCCTTAAAAGTGTTTCTCTCAAGTGCAAGCACTGTAGAATGATGGTACATTATTGAATTTAGGACAGAAAAGTTTGAGAGGTCTGAAGTCAGTGGTTTTCTCTTATTGTGTACAAACAATGAGATTATTGAGTTCATACCCAGAATGGTCAAAGAGCTTACAACCCCATACCTTCAGAAAAAGAAAACAGAAAGAGAAGGTAGCAAATGTCAAACAAGATTACACTGGGTGAGTGGGGCTTCATGTGCAGAAGTTCTGAGTTTGGATCCCCACAATGCACCGAAAATCCCAGGCATGATGCTATGTGTCTGAAACAAACGCTCTAGAAAGTGAAACAGTAGGGCACCAGGGTCTCACTGATCTCCCAGCCATGTGATCTCTGAGCTCCAAATTCAGCAAAAATGCTTGTGTTTGTGTGTGACAGACAAGACACTCAGCTTTGACTTGAACCATATTCTCCAGAGGACAATGAATTGCATTTCCCTGGAAAAGGTTTTATAATGTTCAATCTGCTAAGGTTTTCTGAAGGATTGTTTATCTCTATCTACCCAGCAGACAAACAAACAAACATTATAACTCCTATAATTATGTTGGTGAGAGGGTAATTCTCTGTCAATAAAAAGGGGACTTCTGTGTTATGTATTTCCCACTTCTGCCTGAATGTTGTCTCTGGACCATGACTGTTCTGAGAAGTTTACATTTAACCACAGCACATCTTCTGCCTCATGGCTTTGCTTAATCTTTCTCATCTCTGCCTCCTCAGGAATAGAATCTCCTGTTCTTTAGAGAAGGTACACACCTGTATATGTGAGCTAGAGGGAACACGGTTGTGGGATTAATAGATGTCAGAAAGTTAAGAGAGTAGTCCTTAGCAGATGTTCACGATGGAAATGTAAGCTATATACAGGCAGCCAGAGGGTGGATCTGAGAGTGGGACTGGCCGATGTGGGCCTTGGTGAATGTGGAGAAAAACGGTGTTACTGTTGTAAGCTAGAATAAATAAGAACATTAGACAGAGATAGCAGCATGGACATATCAGAAAGCAGAAAAGCATGGGCCCTTCCTGTGCTTGAATGACCTATGCCTCAGATCTAGGACAGAGTGATTCTGAGCAGAGACTCTGGTGTTTAAGCACTGCAAGAAAATGTAGTGTGTAAACCAGGAATGTTGTATCTTTTTTTTTACCTGGCCAGCACCCCACTAACCCTGGCAGGAAACAGTAGTGTTCTCTGTGACTCCATGAAAAAAAGAAAAAGAAAAAAAAACCTGTGCAATTTTCCAATCAAAAATTAAATATATATCTAAAAATCTTTTCTTTTAAAAATTAACATCAGCCATAGGCAATGGAAGGGATGGATGTCTGTCCTCACATGCTGGCCTGTGCTAGTGGCCACAATGTCTGCTATAGCCAGCCACCCTGTGGCTGTTGCTCTCTTGTCTGTGGCCTGGGGGTTCTTTCTGCTGATGTCCAGCAGCTCTGGGTGTAGCAGCTTCAAAGGCCTGGGCAGCCCCTGGTAACAATGGCTTCCAAAGCTGTGGGCATTCATAATTTTTATGTCTTCAAAACTTTTCTCCCCCGAGTTTGCAGTGGCTCAGCCCCAGTCTCAGCATTATCTTTAAAGAGTGACTTGCTTCCAGAAGTGGTGGTCCACGCCTTTAATCTCAGCACTGAGGAGGCAGAGGCATACGGATCTCTGTGAGTTCAAGGCCAGCCTGGTCTAAAAAGCTACACAGAGAAACTGTGTCTCAAAAAAAAAAAAATGCTTCATTCACATGACCAGCTGAAATTGCTCCAGATAGATGGGAGAAAATAAGCCTTTAAGGAAAAGCTAAGCAGTTCTTCAGGGAAGTTTTTATGGAAAAGGGAAAAAAAGAGCTGAACATATTGAAGAGGCAGCCCAAACCTACTGAGATGATTCTAATTTTACCAATGAAAAGTGTCAACTGGAAGGATAGCTTATCACCTTAAAAGTGCCCCCTGCTCTCAGATGAGGTGGATTTTGTGTTGGACCAACTCATAGTTCTGGGCCTTGGTGGTAGGCATGTCCGTTACATCCTTAGCTTTCCTCAACATCACTACACTCCCCTGGCTAGCTCTCCAGCAGTGCTTGGGCTAGTTCACCTGATGCAGCCTACAGCAAGGAATGGGACAAGTTCTCCTGCTCTCAGGCCTTCAGATCTAGGTCCGCTTTGATCATGTCACCAAGGCCTTCTCTACTGTTTTGCCCAGTCAAGGTGCAAGGCTCTCTCTTCTGATTGCTGTAGGGGGAATAAGAGGGGATGGCATTGTCAGCTCTCCTATTGTCATGCTTTCAGGAAGGCTTGCCTGCACCCGCAATAACAGGGGCTGCTCAAGTGGGGTGTGGTCTGGTTTCCTGTGTGTTATCACTGGTGTGGGGCAGGGCGAGTTCTCTCACACTTATAACCCTGGAGCCAATTCTCTCATCTGCCACAGGTGACAGAAAGGGACCAAATAGGGAGGGCATCTTTCCCTCACCTATGCCTTCCCATGGCAGATGAACACAGGGCTGAGGTGAGCTCCCCTGCTCTCACGCCTTCATGCCCTCAGTTAGCTCACCTGTGTCCTTGACCACAGGGTCAGCTCTAGTGTGCTCCCCAGGTGAGGTGCATGCCTATAGGGGCTCCATCTTTCCCAAGTGCAGAGCTAGCGCTCCCCAAACGGGTGGGGATAGCTTACTTGCTGCAAGTCAGTGAAGGGTGAGGCCATTTCAGCACAGCATGGTTCCAGTACCCCTCGATGCTCACATGGGCCAGAGACATCACCACAGATCCAGCTGCAGCAGGACCTTGAACTTGAACACGTCCTTTAGCAGCAGATGCCACCACAGCTTCAGTGGCAGTATAGGCCACCCAGATAAGCATGGCCGACTTTCAACTTTTTACCTGTCTGAAGAAAGATAAATGTGGGAGGGTTACAATAATTTATGCAAGGTCACACCTTATTAATTTATGCAATTATAAGTAATTTATACTTACCTTATAATGGTGGGTTTTTTTTTTTTCCGTAGAGAGAAGTATTTGAATCTTGCTTGGCATTTATGGCTCTGTGATGTCTGTAAACACATAAATAAAAATGTATAAAAATAAAATTTCCTCAGAGTTAATTTTATGTGTCAGAAAATCCAGAAAATTAAAGCCAGATTTTAAAACAAGCTAGAATTAATTTTCCATCTTTAATGATGACCATAGTCTGCATGGTTGTGAAGTTCAGAAAAATGATAATCACAGCAATGTAGTCCCATAAATTGGGTACATGTATCCACGCTCCTGGCTCAACAATTACAAAATTTATTTCTAGAAGATAAGGTAGTCAGTTGGAATCAATAATAGATAATTGGACCCCTTATTGTGTATAAGTGTATAATGAAAAACACTCTTCCTACTTCCATTGTGAAACCGATATGAATGACAAGGAAGTTTTTCATGAAGGTTGTGTTTGAGGTCTGGAATCAGCTTCTAATATATTGACGGGTTTTATGGTATTTTTTTATTTAAAGATTGAAATAGATGCAACAGCTGTGACAAACCTCATCCCCATCCACAATGAGCGTATTTAATCCCCAACCCACAATGAAATTGTTGAGGAAATCTGATACATAGGCAACAGTGCAGCAAACTCCAACACAACTGACAGAATTCAGATTTCTGCCTCTTTGTTGGACCCCAGGCCCCAGAGCATGGTCGGAATGAGAAAGACAGGATCAGGGTTCTCAGGACCATTAAAATCTAGTTGATAAAGTTTTCTCTTTCATTCTTACAGAAAGCTTCCTCAGCATTGGTCAATACTGATGGAAACTGGCTCAACAAGCTCCAGAAAGTTTTTCTAAGGAGGAGGGTAGGGAGATGAGAAAAATTTGAGATGAGTTATTTGCTCCAGTCTCTCTCAGTAGTTAGTTACTCCTTTAAGGAAGAGGGAGACCTTTAGGAAACCATACTGTCACCATAGCTGGCAGCAACAGGACTTCAAGTTTAACAGAAATTGTAGAGTTCCTTGATGTCTTAGTTACTGTTCTACCACTGTGAGGAGACGCCATCATGGAGATAACTTATAAATAAAAACATTGATCGGGAGCTTGCTTACAGCCTCAAAGGGTTAGTCCGTGATCTTTATGGTGGGGAGTTTGGTGACAGGCAGACATGGTGATGGAGCAGTAGCTGAGATCTTTTCATCTTGATACACAGAGAGCATGGGGGTGGAGGGGACTTTTGAAATATCAAAGCCTACTCCCAGTAACACACCTTCTCCTTCTGGGAAATAATGGGGACCAAACATTCAAATGTGAGCCCTTGGAATTGTTGTCATTCAAACCACTATAATTTAATGGAGTAGAGTAGAGTAGAGTAGAGTAGAGTAGAGTAGAGTAGAGTAGAGTAGAGTAGAGTAGAATAGAGTAGAAAAGTCAAGTCTATTCCCTTATAAGGGAGTGTGATGGCACGCTTGTGACCACTCTTCACCCTGAGAGATGCTGCTCCCTCGTGATTTCCTACTGTCCCTACAAAAGCATCTTCCCATGTGGACAAAGCAAACTGAAAAAGTAATCAAAGGATCAGTTAACAAAATTAAATAATTAATAAAAAGACTTCTTTATTCAGAATATTTTCTTAAAGGTTAAAGCATGTGACTTATAAAGCCTCAATTGATTAGTTTCAGTTGAGTTCCTTTATGTCATCGCTTTTAGTAGGGAAAGCTGTGATCACATTTCTCTTTGCCTTGTCATGTGAAGGCACTAAACACTAGCACATGGCCACATGACTGTGCTAGTGTGCTGCGGCCACCATTTGCCTGCAGTCACATTTCAGAAGATGTTGTCACAATGAGGGAGGGTTTGGAAGAGTGAGAACTGACTTGAAGTTATTAGACATAAAGAATGAAGATGTAATGAAGAGTTGTGTTGAAATCAATATATTAAAATGAAGGAGTGGGATGAAGTCAGGATAGGCAGCCATTGATACACAGATGCGTTGTGAAACCCTCAAAAACAATCAGATGAAAACAAAGACTAATTGTATCTTCTCAGGTTGGCTTTAATTTAATGGTATACTGCTGAGATAATGAGACTGGATCTGATACAGTTAAACCTTCACAGAATCATGGACAGGCACTGATTACTAAATTGGGCATAAAACTAACAGAAAGGCAAGTTAAGATTATGCAGAGGAGCCATCAAATCTGTCACTAGCTGCAAAACATGCAGCTGTCAAAACTCAGTGATGATTGATCACTAATGACCAAAAACATACATAAATTAAGGACCTTAGTTAAAAGTACTTTATTCCAATGACACACTGTTACTTTATTTTTACATTTTGGGTATTAGGTATTGAACACACAACTTCACATATGGTCACATAGCGCTCTACCAGTGAGTCTCCTAGCAGCTATAGCTTTGATGTGTCAAAAGAAACAACTTTATAATGTTCAAATTCATGATGTTGAGCAATATGCACCCTACATATTTTCAAAATTGTGGCCAATAGAGAATGTGAACTGGGCAATGTAATTCTAATTTTTTTAAAATAGAATCTCACACCAGTTATTGTATAATTAAATAACACAGATTTCTTCGAAGGCATTTACCAATGTTTTGGGAACATATTGCTTCACATGGAATTATTTTGTCTGATAACTTCTCTTACTATTAGACATCAGCCTCTCTTTTTTTATGTTTGCAGCATCGAGTGAAGAGAGAATGTTTCTCTTCCATGTCTTCTGAAAGTGAGGTAGCTGCTGCTAGACAAGAAGGCTGCCTGACCAGCTTGCATTAAGTGAAAATAAGTTACTGTGACATTTTAAGCATGCAAAATTATCTGTCACTATATGGAGTCAAGGCAAAAGCCCCAGTGCATCACAGTCAGAGAAGCATGGTTTCTTTCTCTGCTCTAGGAAAGTACTTATTTCTTACCAGTCAATCATGAAGATTATTTACCACTGTTTGTTCATGCTGTTGTACTTTTTCCTTGAACTTATGTATTAAACTCAAATAAGTCACAAACATCTTGGCTTATAGTCTAACCATCATGGTAACTGGGAACTTGCATGGTGGAACTTGCAGGGCTGGTTGGGTTCAATTATATGGTAGTTTTAACTCTGACTTCTGCAATTATAAGACATTTAATCCCATCATTTATTTTTTATTTACTTTCATTTTACTTATTAATTTTACATATGTGTTTGTGGGGAGTGGGTACACATGCCTTGGTGTACATGTAGGAGTCAGAATACATTTGAAGGACTTGATTTTTTCTATCCACCATGTAGGCATGTGAAACAAACTTAGGTTGTCTGGTGTGCCAGCAGATGATATTACCAGCTTTAGCCATCCCACTGGTCCATCTACCATTTTTCAAAAACTGTTTAAAAATGCTAACAGTTCATCTTGCACTAATTGTGTTACTAAAGTTAAATAGATTTACTTTGAAAATAGCTTTGAATAGTTTAGCATAGATTAAGAACATCATAGTTACTATTTATAAAAATATCATAGTCTTAATGTGAGAGAAGTTAATGACTGCCGAAAGAACAAGTTATTGAAACAAATGGTAAACAAAAATGTAATAAATTACTAAACAATAAATAGAGTTAACCACTACATCAAATCCTTGACCAACACTCAAGTTTCTTACCTCAGGAGTTCATGTTTTCTGTCTGTGAAATGGTGATAATAATGCCAATTTTTGTTTTGTTTTGTTGTTTTGTTTTGAAGCAGGAGTTCATATATATCTCAATCTGGCCTCAAATAACAGAGAATGCTTTTGAGCTTCTGATCCTTATGCCTCCAACTCTGAAGTCCTAGGATCACAGCAAGAACATCCACACCTAGTCTATAGAGCAGAAATAGAAGGCAGGGATTTGTACATGCTTGACAAATCCTCTATCAACTGAGCAACATCCACAGTCTTAGAATGCATGCCTTTCATCTCAACCTTTGAAAACTTCATTTTACTAAATGAATTTTTTCATACAATATACTCTGATCACCTTTTCCTTCTGCACTTTACCCAGATACTCCCCAAGTTCCCACCCACTCAATTCCATGTCCCCTTTCACTGTCTGTTTAAAAAAAGAAAACAAAATAAACAAACAACAACAACAAAACCAAGAACATACCTTAACCCTCATACACCAGAACCACAAAATTAAAGCCCAAAATATACAAGGAAAAGACCAACCAAAGCACGAGACAAAATGCCTATGAAAATACCATTGAGTTTGTTCTGTTGGCCAACTACTCTTGGATTTAGGTCCTGTCCTGAAATATATTTACTATACCCTTATACTACATTGGAGAAAATTACTTTTTCCTTTGCAAGTGGCTATCAATTGCAGATAGTTTCTTGGTTAGAGTTTGGAGTCCATGTCTACTTATTCTCTCATGTTGGGAACCCACCTGGGTTCCTTGTGCATGCCGTCACAGCCTCTGTGATCTTGTATGTGCATCTGTCCTGTTGTGTCCAGAAGATACTATTTTCATAGAGTCATTCATCACCTCTGGTACTTGAAATTTTTTCTCTTCCTCTTTGACATAGATCTCTGAGCCCTCAGGGAAAGGGTTTTTTGAAGACATCTCATTTTGGACTGAGTGTTCCAAAATCTTTCATTTCCTGCATACTAGCCAGTTGTTGGTCTTTGTGTTAGTTTCCAGCTAATGTAAGAGGTGACATTTTCTGATGATAACTGAGTGACATACTGAGATTCAGGTATAGCAGAATGTCATTTGCTTCCTCTGTTCCTTTAGCAGAACAAACGTATTAGGTTTTCTCCTAGGGAATACCTAGCTCAGGTTCTTGGCCAACTGAGCAGTGTCAGGCATCTGTTTCATCTCATGGAGTAAGCCTTAAATCTAATCCCAATCAGAGAGAGGTTGGTTTCTTTCATAATATTTGTACCACAATGTTTATGATAAAATTGTGTCGCATATCTCATAACAGGTCACCTTGGTAGGTTCTGGGTTTTGCAGCTGGATTGATGATTACCTCTTTCCTTTGGTAGTATGCAAAGTACCTTTCAGTATCATGAAGGCTACTCAGTAGTAGCAGAACATCTATGGGAACCAGCATAACTTTTACATATTTCATGAGATATATAAGCAATGTCTTCAGCAATAGAGCCTTACCATCAGTTTGTGCAGAGCAACCTTGGCAATAGCCTAAGAAAAGACATTCTTAGAGAAATATAAATACATGTGTTCATATGTCTGGATGAGCTCTATGACTAGCATTTTGAAAGCATACATCCAGCATACAGCAGCTAAGATTTACATTATTAGATGAGTTATTTTTTACATCAGAAATGTTAGATGATGACTTTATCATTGTTTTAAAGACCTATAGATTACCTATGTATATTAGGTTGAAATACCTATTGAGTATTATGCCAAAATATCCATTCCAATACCTCCATATTTTCTCAGAGATATATACAACATATTTAGAGATTAAAAACATGGCAATGACATCTTTCATTTCCATGTACATAGAGAGATATTTAATGTTAATTCATGAGAAGGTAAGACAAGAATTCTGAATTCTTAAGAATAAGAACGTCATGAAATACATTTAAAGAGAAAATATCCTTCAGAGATGAAATTTATGGGAGTGTTAGTGAATCATTACATTGAATTTAAATTGAATAATTTACATTGATTTATTCTCTTCGGTTAAATAATGATGGCAAATGCTGATATCACTGACTTGTACAGGGAGTAGAGCAGACCTCATTATCTACATGTTTTAAGTAAGTCTTACTCTAAGGGAATGTAAAACTCATTTTAATTAATGGGAATCTTTCATTTTTATTCATTAATTTTAACTTCATTATATGCATTCTTTGGAATGAGTATGTCTTCACATGTGACTTAAGAAAGTATCCATAACCTAACAGGTGACTTTAAACCTAAGCACAATGAATAAAAATGGAAACACCTTGGCATAACTAGAGTCTACATTCTGTCTTCTTTAATTCTGTTTACTACACTGAAAGTTGGAAATATTCAATATTAATACCAAAAAACCTGAGAATACTGTCATACCTGTGAGGAAAAGTCTGTATGACATCTGAAAAGTGTACTCTACCTTGTAAAAGGTCAGCCTGCTGATGTTCAGATGATTTCTCACACAAATGAGTACATGAATTTTTTTTTCAAGACAGGGTTTCTCTGTAGCTTTTTGGATGCTGTCCTGGAACTAGCTCTTGTAGACCAGGTGGGTCTCAAACTTACAGAGATCCTCCTGCCTCTGCCTCCCAAATGCTGGTATTAAAGGCATGTGCCACCACTGCCAAGCTGAGTACATAGACTTTAAAGATTTTCACCTTTGAAAAAAACTTACTTTTAAAATATGTGTTTTACAGTTGTCTAGTTATATAGTCATGTTAAGGTAAAAAATGAAAATCCCCTCTAGAATAGCTTTTTCCATTTGTATCTTATCTATACATTGGCTCACATTTAAAAATAAAAATGTGTACACATATCTATTGCTATTGTCCTTGTTCAGCTTATGTTTAGGCAGTCATGTTGGTGAGATTTTATGTGTGTTTAGGAACATATACATACATACATACATATATACATATATATATATGCATGTAATCATATTAATGAAAAACAGAGGCTATGAATTTGAAAGAAAGCAAGGATGGTTATATGAGAAATTTTGAGGGGGAAAGGGAAGTAGAAAATGAGACAATTATATTATATTCTTAAAACAAGAGATTACTTAAAAATTTTTAAAATGTATATACTATATACAACTTTACTTAAAGATATACATTCTATACAATATATCTGTATGTATATGCAAGCTATTACTCATGTGGGGGAGAAATTAAGAGAAATGGTATCTTTCAGTTGCAGGATTGACATCTTTTGCCTTTAACTACGGAAAATGACCAGTGAGATAGGCCAAGTAGTCTGTTACTATGCAGACCAAGAAATCTGAATATTGAGATTAATTATTTGCTGTGGTATGTTTACTTTGAGTTTATCTTGGAAATTCAGTAGTAGGAAAAGTAGCAAGAAAACTTCATCAAAGCTGAGGCTAGCCTTAAAGGGAGAAGTGACCCAGAAAAATCACATACTCCAATGAAATGTTTTTAGTTTGTACACATTTAGTGTCCATTCACTGAGACAAATTTCTCCCTTGTACAGAAGTCTGCCTAAGATATATTCTATCCTAGAGGCATATACGTACATATATATGTTTAAGAATATCAGTCTCATCTGATTATAAATAGTATCATACATATTAACTAGATGCTGAATGACACTGCATGTAACTCTCCAGTGATTTCAGTTACAATTGAGGCAGAAAATTAATGATTAAGAAATATCAACCTGTTTACATAGAAATTAGTTAAGTTTAGGCTGAAAAAAAATGCCCAGCTAAGAAAGAGTCTCACAATCTTCTTTTTATATATTTCGTATGTACTAAGATGAATATTCATGACTGTGGCTATAAAGACATAAAAGCAATCTCTTGTCTTTTAAAGATACACTTCCCTTATGCTGTCAAACTTTTCTCTGTGGGAAAAGCATGCTTCAACTTCTTCTTTTTTTTTTTTTTTTTTACCTGTTTTGTTTTGTTTTGTTTTTCTCAATAGTTCAATTTGGGATTGGCAGTCTTTATTTGTTGCTCTGATACAGGATTTGAGAGGCTGGAAACAAAGGGAAATAACATGAAGCCTGTTACCAGCAACTTTTTCTACAGATTTTGTTAAAGGATGACAAAGTTGACCTTTGACTGTAGAAGACTCCTGAGGTTGTCTGGGGTCATGTGTTAGTATGGGTGGGACAACGGAGAAGTGGGTGTCTCTGGGTTATCAACTGCAGTTAGCCATTTGATCTCAGTTTCATTGTTGAAAGCACCCTGAAATATTTTTAACATCCATATTTTAAAAAATATCAAGCTAAGCCCAAAAGAGGACAGATAAGTAGGTGACCTTTGCCTCTAGTGTTTGAAAGCTGAATTTGAAATCTAGATTTGACACAAGAGAGTACACCAAGACCTACTACTGTCATAGCTTTTAATTTTCTAACCCTATATTTCCATGAGAAACATAAATGTCACTTACAAACGACAAGAAAATAATCACAAAATAAAACAAAACAAAATACAGATCAAAATGTACGTTCAGATACTCAGGCTGTTAATGTCTCAGTGATGCTGAAGTGGATGATAAACTCAGGGCACTAGGAAAAGGCTGGCTGGGTAGGATTTTATGGAAAGCTGAATAAAAACATGTACTGGCAGCAAAGTCAATAAAAACTCAAGAAAGAGCAGATGGAGGACTCCGCCCACAGCCAACATGGTGACACAGGAACACCGTTCAGCAGAACCTGTAATTAAAGTGATATTCACTAATAACTGAGAAATCAAACTGAGATAATGTCTGAGACTGTTAACTGGAGAATGGGTAAACAAAATGAGCAGTTATTGTTTCTCTGTGGTGTACAACTATATCCTTTGAGTGAAAGGCCTGAATGTGTTTCAGTGGAGAAAAAAAATACACCGCATGATATCTGTCAGAGTCGGCTTATTCAGTGATGCATTACATTGATCCATAGAGAGCATTTCAACTTCATTTCTATTACTGTCAAAAATAACAAGAATATTTAGCTTGATTTTATAACTGGGTCAACTATTTTATGAAGAATAATGATAATTAGAGTGCCCACATCGAATCGTGGGCTTTACACATTAAATGTTTTATTATCCATCTCATGTCTCACTGGTGGATGATAAGTAGTTTTGTTTTCTAACATTTTCTGGACCTTGGCAATGTGGATATGTCTTAGCGTTAAAACTAGGTTGTTTCTTGTTTTGCTAATGAGCAGTTGGAATCCTAAACTAGTATTAAGGAAAACTGAGCTAATTGCTAAGTTGCTAAAATGAATATTTCTGTGGCCATTTCATGTTCATTAAGAATTAATTGAAAATTTGTATACAAGTATTTTATAAAACCTTCATATTGATATCTATGTTCTCCTGAACATTCATTATATGCCAGCTACTATACAAAGATTAATCATGTATAATTCCATTTATCTTCATTTTCATGTTACTGAGGATGGGAACCAGGGCCTTACTAATGGGTTTGACATGAATCCCATATAAGGTGGATGATGCCTTGTATTACCTTACTCTCATATGTATACTCTCACAAGCAGTAAAGTACTAATTAAGAGATTAAAGTTCCTATAACCAGAATTTTTCACAGAACTAGAATCAGTATTCCATCCCCAGGTATACATACACAAACACACACACACACACACACACACACACACACACACACACACACATTGTTCTTAAGATCCATACAATCCTGTTTATGTATTATTTTGATTTATATAAAGATGACAAGATCTAGCCTTATGTTTAGATCAATGTTCCTTAATTTTATGAATGTTTCAATGGTGAATTTATTTTCATAATCATACTGAATAAATTTGGCTACTTTCGAGTTTGTTTTATAAGTAAAATTATTGTAAAGATTTTTGATAACATTCCAACATTTTTCTTGTGTGCCTATGCTATAGTTTGCAATTTCTAGCTCATATAGTGAGCATTTGTTTAGCTTCAGTAAATGGTAAATTTTTTCAAAATATTTGAATCAAATAATAGTTTCTGTCATCAATGCATCATGGAACTTAGTCATCCTTACAAGACTTATTATTGTTGGTCTACAAATATCTCAGTATCATTTTATCACAATTTTGGGCAGATAATGAAATGGGGTATAATTGGTCTAATGCATTTTAGTATAGCTTTATTTAAAACAAGTGATCTAAACACTAGAATGTAGAGTGTCTGCTAATCTTAAAGCAGAGTTCTAGAGACTATAACTTTCATAAACACCACAAAATAGTTTTATTGAGTTAACCCTTTTTAGTTACAACTGCATAAAACTATGTAGTTATACCTCAATAGTAATAAATTATTATAATTTTTTAAATTAAGAGCATGTGAGGAATCAGTTAGTGATAATTAGACAGGAAGCCTGCAGGGTTTTCTTAATTGGATATATTTTGAAGTTTCAAAAATTAGTGTTGAGCCTATATATATTACTAGATGAGTGTTCAACCTCCAAGATGAATCTACAGTCTTTGAGAGATTGGAGAAATATTCCTATTTTAATCATTTTTCTTGTGTATTTTATCCAAATAGTCCAACTTCCAACATTACATTCCAAAGGCCAAAAGTCCATGAAAATTCTGGTTTTAATATACAAACAATGGACAGGTTTGAAAGTAATGGCAATAGTAAAGCTGTTTGCTATATAACTGCTAATTCATTCCAAATCACTCAGCCTCCCATGCTGGATGCATGTGCCCTGACCTTCTGTGCTCACAGCAGGCCTGTGCACACTCAGCAGGGCAGACTTTTCTAACAGAAAAGCTGATTTCACAGGTAATGCTTTGATGGTTAATTTATTATTGACAATGACACGGTGTTATGAATCACAAAGTTTTGTTTGAACTTAGGCTTGAACTACAAAAGAAGTGTGTGTGTGGGGGGGGTTGATGGGAATGTAGCCATGCTCATATTTTCCCCCAGGATTAGGGCCTATACAAGAATTTTGGAAGGAGCTATTGTCTTGTCTCTCTTAGTTTATGTTCTGCATGTAGTAGCAAAATAATATCCAGAATAATAATGTACTGATTGCCTACACCAAGTTGTACATGTGCATGCTTTAGAAGAGCAACCCTTTCCTTCTTTATTGTCTCCTTCTCTAAAATAGCAAATACACAGATATGTTTCTCATCTGCCCCCATATAATTCTGGGAACTTGATTTTTGTTGAGATTCTCTTAAGAAACAAGGGGCTTGATGTAGGATGGACAAAATTTCACCAGGAATAGAGAAATTGATATGAGGAGAAAATAGTTTTAGGTAAGAAAAAGGAGGACACGCAAAGGCTGTTGCGTATTTTAAAAGGGTACAAGGAAAGGCACTGAGGGACATTAACTTTAACAAACACGTCCTACACTACTTCAGAAATGGTGTCACAGTGACACTGGCATAACTGAATAATGTTTTTTAGAATACCTGTGCAAAGTGGGGATAACAATGGTCTGAAAAATGGTGGGGGGTAAGTTTAAAGTGCATTTGAAGTGGTGGTTTGTAGCACTTGACCAACATGCGTTTGCAGCTCTTAAACTTTGAGATAAATCTGAAAGTCCAGCACTAGAAAAAGGAACAGAACAGATGATCCGAAAGCAGAAATACTGCTTAAACAATGTTCATTGGGGACATGGCTCTATGGCTAGGGGAAGTTGGTGATCTTGCAGAGGGTTCTTCTATGACTCCCATCATTCACATTGAGTGGCTCACCACTGCCTGTAACCCCAGTTCCAGTGGATCCAATCCCTTATGTTTGCCTCCATGTGTAAGTGCGTATGTGCGTATGTATGTACATAGAAATGAAATACATTTTTGAAAGATAAATGTTTTAGTCACTAATTCTACATTAATTTATTTTGTATAGCAGAAGGTGTGGAGAATCTGTAAGAAGAAATTGTTGAGATAAATGAACTCCCCTATGCTGACACTATCAAGAAGTGAACAACATAGATGGTCCCTTTTCTGAAATGGAACCAACTTGCCACCTATTAATCAGCTACAAAATACTAATTAAACTCATAGGTCCTCCACACTGCACTTGTGTGGAATTATTCTTGGTTCCAATGTTGCTCTATCTGGAATGAACAAATGTTTTCCATCTCCCTGGGAAAAGGCACAGTAAAACTTGGGTACTTGGACATCACAGGAGAACTTGGAGGAAACACTGAGGACCACATCTCCATATATAGCTGCCATGGGAAATGATGGACATTTTCTTCAAAGCCATAAATTTGCTCACATGGGCTGGAGACAGACCTTGGGTTCCCTTTCTTTTAAGGTTATGGAAGTCACATGTCTTCAATCTTTCTGGCTGTCCTTGCTGCTCCTCGTCCTATGTCACTGAGTGATTTTATTGTGTCATTGAACACAGATTATTCCTGAAAACCTAAAAGGGAGTCATGTTCTCTCCAGTGAAGCTAGAGTTTCCATATGCAGCCTCTACACTGCTATCCTGCTGCGTCTGTTACAAAAGCAATAGTATCCAAGCAGCAATAATGTCAATTAACATTCATATGGCCTAATTCTAATGTAGGAATTCTAATGTCTACTTGACATATCTGGATAAGGAAAGGAGAGGTTAAACCTTCCCCAATTACAGATATCTTTCCATCACTGAGATTTAATTCCAGGTGGAAAATTTTCAGAGTCTATATTCTTCAGGATCATGAATGCTGTGTGAACAGAGTGTGCGGAATATTGTGTGTATGTGTCTGTATGACCATCTGTGTGTGATCATATGGGTGTTTAGTGTGTATGAGTGTCTGTGGGTAGCTGTGTACATAAATTTGTGTGTTTATGAAAGAGTTCTGGTGCATATGTGTATGACTATTTGTAAAAGAGAGGGTGTCTATATGGTATATGGTGTATGTGCACAGGTATAAAGTGGTGTGCTCCTGAAGGGTAGTTACAGAAAGGCAGATACATAATAGATAACTGATACTTTGATGTCAGAACCTAGAGCTGCTAGAAGGGGATTTTTTTTTTTTTGGCATTGTATTGTTAAAACCTGAGAACACTTGGTTCCATGTGCTTCTACTTTAAAGCAAAAACTTAAAATGGAAAACTTTTTAAAACTTTATTTAAAATTAAATTAAAATTATAGAGAAAAATAATTGCTAAATTTGCTAATTGAATTATGTCTTGGAATATCAGATTTCTTTGACTCATTCATTCATTCAGTCAGTCAGTCACTGATTTTCTTGGCATGACATTGGTTTGTCTTTTTCCTATTATATGGCCTGATATTTCATCAGTCTTCTCATTTCATGTGTTTGGGGGTTCATCTTTATATAGTTATTTGATTATTTTTCATCCCAACTGCAGTTTCCCTTCTCTCCTCCCCTCCCAGCTCCTTCCCCCACCTCTCCTTTGCCAGCCTCCCATCCAATCCTCCTCAGTTTCTATTCAGAAATGCGGAGGCCTCCTGTAGATACTGACAAAATATGGCATATCAGGTTGTAGTAAGGCTAAGCACCTCGATGATGGGAGATGTCATTTTGTATATGTTTCTCATACTGGTTAATGAATAAAGCACTGTTGGCCAATAGGAAAGCTAGATAGGAGGGACTAGGAGACAAGGAGGAAATAGGAAGTAAAGAGGAGGAGCCAATATGGAGAGTCGGGAGAAAGCAGTATGCCGGCCGCCTCCCCGGTAAGAAGACCACGTGGAAATAGTGGAAATATTAGATTATCAGAAATGGGTTAATACTTAAGACAGAGCTAGCCGATAAGAAACAAGTACCTGGCCAAAAGAATTATATCAAATACAGAGTCTCAGTGTGTTATTTAGGGCTGGCATGGCAGCTGGACAAGACCGGGCGGTGGGTTGAAAAACCTGTACTCCTTACAAATGGCGCCCAACGTGGATAGCTGGCGCTCTCGCAACGCTACCCACCCGATCTGTCTTGAAACACAGACCAAGGAGTCTAACGCGTGTGCGAGTCAGGGGCTCACACGAAAGCCACCATGGTGCAATGAAGGTGAAGGACCCCGCCCGGGGGCCCGAGGTGGGATCCCGAGGTCTCTCCAGTCCCTCCAGTCCGCCAAGGGCGCACCACCGGCCCCTCTCGTCCGCAGCGTCGGGGAGGTGGAGCACGAACGGATGCATGCGCATTAGGACCTGAAAGATGGTAAACTATGCCTGGGCAGGGCAAAGCCAGAGGAAACTCTGGTGGAGGTCTGTAGCGGTCCTGATGTGCAAATCAGTCGTCCTACCTGGGTATAGGGGCAAAAGACTAATCGAACCATCTAGTAGCTGGTTCCCTCCGAAGTTTCCCTCAGGATACCTCCCCTTGTATTAAAGTTGCACAAGACCACCCAGTATGAGGACTAGGGTCCCAAAAGCCAGAAAAAGAGTCAGAGAAAGGCCCCTGTTCCCGCTGTTAGGAGTCCCACAAGATCAAGCTACACAACTGTCACATATATGCAGAAGACCAAGGTCACTGTTCATCCAGAATAAGCACTGGTTTAGTTTTTCTAGTGACCCACAGTGAAGTTGTACCCCTACTCATTGCTGCCGTAGAATGCTCTGATGTAATCTCTTCAAGCAAATGTCTGACCTTCAGCCTTTAGAGTTACATTTTCATAGTCTCTCTCTCTCTCTCTCTCTCTCTCTCTCTCTCTCTCTCTCTCTCTCTCTGTTATTCTCCTTGCTACAGTTTAAGGACAGTGGCTTCAAAGCTGATGGATTCCCAGTGGCCTGAACAAGCTGAATAAAATGACTGCCACATGCATGTTAGAGGAAAATAATTCAAACATTTCACCAGGGCATCTGGGAGGTGTAGTTGGAGGTATAATGTGAACATTTGAAGGTAGAGTGAGTAAAAATCACTAGATGCCCAAGTATCCCTGATAGATTCTTATTTATCCACAAAGATTATTTTGTATATTAGGAAACATACAAGTAACATGTCAAATTAATGCAATTTAAATTTAATCCAAGTTAAATTAAATTTGTTTTAAAACAACGTTTTTGCCATGAGGAACAAACCAATTTAGCATCTATTGTTTTATTGTTCTTGCAGTTTCTAGCATACTGGAAGTATGGCTTTCCTTTTAATTCACAATGCTAGTCTCACCTCAGCTGTTTTTCTCTGTGATGTAGACTCAGATGGCTGGTAAATTTCATTAGTCACCTGTGCCCTGATGGATGGGTAGATATCTACCCTGTACTTAATTTTTTTTTCCCCTTGGGAATTTGGACATCGTTCTATCCAAACTACTTCCTGCTTGTAAGGGGCAGAGGCGCTGTCATGGGGGATTCGAAGAAGATGCAGAAATCCTGGCTGTAGTCTGTAAGGCTTCTTTGTCCAGCTGTTTTGAATGTAGGGTCACTTGGTACTCTGTTTCAGGAGGTCTGGCTTGATCAAAACACATTAGTCTGGAAGGAATCCACATCTTTTCATTTACTGTGGAAACAAAAATAGAAATCCTTTTCCCTAGTAACTTGTCCTTGAACTTAAATTTTGAGTCAGAGCATTTTTTTTAATTTATTATTTTACATGTGGATCCCAGTTCCCTCTCCCTCCCTCCGTTTTACCCTCTCTGCCCTCTCACATGCACCCTAACCACACTCTCCTCCCATCCCCCCACCCCAGTTCCATATGTAGGGGAATGCCATCCAGTTGGGGGCATGTAAATCTGACAGGTCATGTGAAGTAGGGACTAGGACTTCTCTCCTGTCTCTAGGTTAAGGCAGTTATCCCTCTATGGGGGATGTGTTAGCAAGGTCCTTTTGTGTACCCTGTACTTAATTATATACTTTTATTTTTCTGAGGTGCATATTAGAACTGATACATGAATTTTTCCATGCCAAAGGCATAGAATTGAATCTCTTTAGGCACAATGTCCAGGACCCGATTTTCTTTCTTTCCACAACTCATATAACTGGTGCTAAACCATTTTATTTCAGGGTTATCAACTTCACTGACCATTTTCCTGGCTTTTGATGTTCATCAGTTCTGATTTCATCTTTCTTCATACTCCATTTGATAGCTTCGTCTTTTGTCAAACTTCTATCCAAACTTTCATTGTTCTTGTAAACCATCGTCTGGGTTCTTCCTAACCCTGTCCTTCCCTGAATCTCTCCAGGATTCTAGAAGATTCTTTTGATGTTCGGCATAATCTACAGTTGCAAATGAACAAGTCCCTAACCTCCCACTTTAGCAAACTCTCTGGGATGAATTTGTTGGTTATTCTTTGACTATTGTAGATGGGCTAACTCACCTTTAGGTTTCTGAAGAGTATGATTGGCAATATTTGATTTACTTGAAAGTATTTTTCCATGTAAATTCTAAACTAAGACATAAAAATAAAAGTAAGTAATCATGGCTTTTATTGGAAGGGGCTTTAGTACTATGAATTGAGCAAGCCAAGGTTCTCTCTCATCCAGCCAGGAAAGCAGTCTGCTGCTGAACCATGTCTACAGTTCCAGTATCATTTCAAAGTAAATTCACATCATGACACAGAATAATAGTTCCACAAGATTTCATTACAAGAAGTGAGACTACAATGGTACTTCTGTGACAAGAGTCTTCTGTTTTCTGTAAAATTGAATATCTTTGTGGTCAGGATGGATTGGCAAAATATCCTATCTGTGGGAAAGAACATTTTAAATATAGAAATTCATGTTTGGACCCACAAACTCCACTTTCCATAAAAGCCAATTTCATGTAGATTCAATATATAGTTATATTTTGATATGAGCTACAGAGAAGTGAATATCAGTTATCTATGCTAAGGAAGAAAATTTCAATTTAAGGGAGAATCGTGAATGTTAAAATAAAAAAGCTATGCTTTACTATGTGGAAGTTTAACGTCTATAGATATGCTGTAAGACACTTCCAAACTACAAATTAATTAGTCAAATATGGCAGAATTCATGTTTGTATATTAAAATTTACACAAAATTTTTTAAAGTAGACATAAAACAATTGATTGTCACAATTGGCATTTTTAACATTAAATTCCCAAGTCAGCTGCCACTGTTAATAGTTAAATTCGCTGTTAATCCTTTTTAAATATTTACTTGTTTTTACTTTATGTGTAAGAGTGTTTTGCCTACATGCACAAGTATGCATCACAAATTTCCAGTGAACACAGGGGTCAAAAGAGAACTTCAGATTCACTGAATCCACAGTTATGAATGGTTGTGAGCCACCCCAAGTATGCTGCAAACCAAACCAAAGTCCATTGCAAGAGCAGCCCTTGCTCTTAATTGATGAGCCATCTCTGCAGTCCCAGTAATGCCAGTTTTGATTATCCCTTTTAGCATAGTCTAAACTCACTTGGGGAGAACATCTTCATGAAAGATTGTTGGTGTCAGGTTGCCCTGTGGACAAGTCTGTGGGAGGATTGTCTTAACTGGATTCCTTGGGATGGAAATATGGGTAGGCCCATTCCCTGGTCTTGGAGTTCTGGGCTGAGTCAGAGGAGAAAAAAGAAAGCTGAGCAATATGTGTGGGCGTGTGCATTCTCATTCACTGTGGTCTTGACTATTAAAGTCACATAACCAACTGCTTCAATGTAGTCATATGACCAACTTCTTCAAGTCCCTGCCTTGAAATCTACCCAATGCAGACTAGGGCTACAAGCCAAATAAATACTTTCCCCCAGAAGTGGCTTTTTTCAGAGCCATCTATCACAACATAAAAATAACTATGGCAGCCCCAAATACAATTATATAATACAAATCATGCAGTATTATATGAACATTTACTTATCAAACTAACTATGACTTCCTATGAGATTAAACTAGGGAAGAATGCAAGGACAGAGGATAACCACATAGAACACTTCCCACACATGCAATCTTGTTGACACTGACAATAGACTTGCTTCTTATTTTTCTCCCTCCATAGTTTAAGATTTTTCTAGTTCTTTCCTGGGTTTTAAGAGTTTTGATACAGATCCCACGAGTATCCCAGAATTAGAGTGTAACAAATATCTATGTCTCTTTGTGTTCACTTGCTGCTGCTGATAAATTCTACAGCTAAATAACCTTGCCATGAAAAAAAAAAAAAAAAAAAGGCTACAAGGCAATGGCTATTCCTTGGTGGAGGTGGAGGGCACTTTGTCATCTAAAAGAACTGCTCATGACTATGATTTTGATGATTTTACTTGCATTTGCATAAAATAAGTCTTGTTGACATATATATATATATATATATATATATATATATATATATAAAAGGTTTGAAAACATACAAAGCTATTGCCGTCTTTCAAAAAACAATGTGACATTGAATAAAGATTTGCTCAAGCAGTGATAACCTAAAATAATTACCTCTTTAATAGAACCATATATTTAATTCCTGCATCTGTTTTAACATGCACAGGCCTGCCTCTCCCTACGGTGCCTCTAATTTTATTTTTTTTATATTCTATCAATACCATAAATATTATGTAAGACAAGATTTCAAAGTGGTGTAGTCTGTGTGAGCTCTCTCAGCAGGAAGAGGTAATGACTAGATGTGTGTTCTTGAAGTGTGCAGAAAATGATTCCATGGAGCTGTTGTCACATTCTGAGTTGCAGAAGGCCTTTGTGACTTCAAATAACCCTCATTATGTTTCAGCACCCGGACAAGCTGGAGTGGCCATTCACTATGCACAGAGCTATGCAAAGTGGTCGCTTTATTCTCAGGAATGTCTTGAATTAACTCATCCAGTCACAAAACTGCTCTGTTAGTAGATACTTGAAAAATTTTGTGCCTCAGCTTGTACTGAGCATAGTGCTTAAAACTTAACAAAACAAAATAAAGAAACAAAAACACCTTCATTTGTACAAGCTCTCATCTTAAAAGAAAATCCTGCCATGTTCTCATGGGGTAAACACTTTTGTTTAGGGAAGGAAGTTGGTAAGTAACTATAGCAGCTAGGAATTAACTTTTATTCACATACAAAGGGAGATATGAAGATGTGCTGAAGGCAAGATACAGATTTTACCATCTACCAGTATGCCAATTTCTGATATTTACATAAGATACATGATTAATTCAGTTAGGTTCTGTAACTTTGAATAGATCATATTCTCATAGTAATGAGAACACTAAATAGGAATAATAGAAATAATAAACTGAAGTGCCTTCATTCAGCAGTTCACAGTAATAAACCTTTTTGGTTTCTCCTGCCCCAAACAATCTATTGGAAAAAAAATGACATTATGATAATAATTGCATGTAGCTCAAATTCTAGTTGGTCTTAATAATAAAAGCCCAGAGCCAGATATAGGGATTAATGCTGAAACATCAGAGAAGCAGAGCAACCAGCCACTAGTTCTTACCTCTCCTGACTCCTCAGACCAAAGGGACGATCCCATCCCTACAAATCCTCAGACTAAATGCATAATCCTGTCTCTAGGAATCCCCAGACTGAATACAATGAGCTGCTGTCTCTTCCTGCCTTAGATTCCTCTCTCTACCCAGCCATTTCACTCCTATCTCCACCTCCCTAGTGCTGAGATTTAGGCAAGTGATTCCCAAGTACTGGGATTAAAGGCATGAGAAATCAATGCTTGTCTTTGTTTCTCTTTTAGATGGATCAATCTCTTGTAGCACAGGGTGGCCTTGAACTCACAGAGATCTGCCTGTCTCTGCCTCCTGAGTTCTGGGATTAAAGGTATGTGCTACCACTGCCCGGCCTCTATGGCTAACTAGTGGCTAGCTCTGCAGTCTGATCTCTAAGCAAGCTTTATTTGTTAAAAATTCAAGCAAAATATCACCCCAATGGCAAGTGATAAAAATTTTTAGATAGAGGGCCTAGACAGAGCTACTCTTTTCAAGAATTCTGGTTCTAGTCTCAGCAACCCTACAGTGGCTCACAAGCACCTATAACTCCATCTCCAGTGGATGTCACTCTTTCTTCCAGCATTCTTAATCTGTGTACTGACATGTACATGCCTACCTATAAAGACACACATACACATACTACATAATTAAAACTAAATCTTACAATAGACTCAAAGATATCTTTTGTTTCCCATTTTTGATGGTACTGAGGGTGAAGTCAGGCTCCTGCACATGCTAACCAAGCACTTTCTATTAATGACCCTCATCCCAGCCTCTAAGGTAAAGCTCATGGTGTTCCATTACTTTGCTTGAATCTGCTGGCCGTACACCAAACAGTATGTTTTAAGGTTTCATTTAAGAAGAACTTATTCTGTGATTCCTCCTTAATGACAGACAAACTCTTGTCTTATCAAGGTTTCCAATGCAAAGTAATTTTTCATTTTCTAAGTACAGACATACTCTAGTACCTGGGTGACAGCCCGAGCTCCCTGAGCCAAATTTCCAGTAAGTGGATTCAGAATATCTGTATTCATACTTTTCCCTTAGATGGCAAGATCATCTGTAACACTTTATCTCAAGCTTTAATAAAATATGTAAGTAAATAAGTAACTCTCTTATTCCATACCTAGCAAATTTATTTTCAATGTGCCACTGAGCAGTAACTTTCTCTTTAGGATGATGGACGCACCCTTCATTACAAAAGGCTGAAGTCATGGGTCAGTGAGGGCAGAACGACAAGACAGCAAGGTGAGTAGTGATTACTGTTTCATAGAGTTGTAACCTTCATGTACTTTTTCTCCCCATTAGAAGAAAAACAGTACTTGGACTGGTATTTCCCATTGAATTTATTCAGTGTGCCTAGAATTTAATTAGTGGGTCCTGTTCAAAAATCTTTAAGTAGATTTATTTTTATCTGAGGCACCTAAGCCAGAAAAAAGAAAAAGGAGCTAAGGAGCTAATCAGAGAGTTTACACAACTCTTTCTCTAGAAAACTGAAATATTGGGACTTTCCTCTATAGTACATTAAGAATAAGCAAACCTTCGACTCCATTTAGATTTATTGTTCTCCATTGATTGGGTCATTCTCTTGGAAAATATTCCAGTGGTAGCATATGAGAAAACTTGCATCTATCACACAGTGTCAAAGAGCTGTCAAGTCCAATGTTCCTTTCGAACATGGTGGTTCCCAAAACCACAGTTAAATGTAACAGACACAACTTGGATTTTTCTGGATGAAAATCAATGTGCTATTATGTGTTTCTGAAGTGAGGCTCATGCTTCAGTTGCAGGAATGGCTTTAGAATTTCAGAATCACAAAATGGGACTTAAGATAAGATTTGACAAGAAATAGCATGAGTGAGAGAGAAGAGGAACAGCTTACTTGTCTCATAGTGATTATCAACTGATAGGATCAGACAAAAGCATACAGAAATGAATGAAAAAAATTGCATTGTTTCAACAAAATAAAGTAGCCATGAATGAAATTTATAATTAAATAACTCACTTAAGGTTGGAACATGGTATTTCAGAAATAATTATCATTTACAATATGTGAAACATACAGAGATCATTTCCCACCTTTTGCACCTTCTCTGCTACCTGACCTGGTTTAAAGCACTATGTGGCTCCTGGGTGAGGACACTCTCGACTGTCTTCCAGTGTATTTGCAGCAGCTACCATATTGGCACAAGCCAGCAGGCACTGTATAAACAACCGTGCTCACTCAGGATCAGAGATAAAGGTTCAGCAATTAAAAAAGAGGACATATCACTCATGCAGAGGTCTCAAGTTCTATTTGTACCTCCTACCTCAGGCAGCTCACAGTTTCCCATCACTCCAGCTCTATGGGATCTGATGTCCTCTTCTGGTTTTGGTGGGTGCTGTTTGATAGTGTTCACACACACACACACACACACACACACACACACACACACACACACACTTAATTCAAAAGAAAATATTTCATCAAAAGTTTAAAACATGTGTTTTATGAAAATAAGTATTAAATGTTTTTTAGTTTTATATTTTTTATTTAGATGTAAATGCATCCTAAAATATAGCTTTCTTTGTGTTTTTTATTCTATAGTGGCTCAAGCAATATAGGCAGTATTTTTCTGGAGGTATATATTGTGTAACCTGCTAAATACAGAAATCATGGGAGGGATTTTCTCATGTTTTCACCACAGAATATTTTTGATATTTGAAGTTGTGCAGATGTTGGTGCAAGGGAATTACTTTTCGTTATATTAACAATCATTACATCTCTTCATTATTTGTAAGGCATAAAATAATAATTTGTCATTTTGCAATGAAAAATCTAAATTTGGCTTAAATAGCCTTTAAATACCACCAAATCAATAGTTAAACATGTGTTGCCTATTATACAAAAAAGTCACCATATTGAGAGAATGCTGTTTCTTGGGGGAACTGATAAAATTTTGGATATAAGGTTTCAAAGTAACTCATCTTGCAAACATAAATTCAATTTTGAAGATCTACCATACTTTCAGAATATTGACTGCCCTTACTTGAATAATGAATGCAGGTAAATGAAGCTTGGAGTTCCAACCATAACTTCTGTTCCTTGTGGAAGAATATTTAAGGTTCCAGATAATAATATATTTCAGATTGGCTTTTCATCTGAAAGATCACAGGAAATGTAGATAAATGGGAAATGTATTGAAAAATGACAAATCTAGAGCCTAAAAATTATTAGAGTTCACAGAAAATTCTAAATGAATTATCTCAGGCAACTCAAATTAGAAAATATAATGGATACTTTATCATTTTAAGATGTATTAGTGAGTTATAAGCTCCTATGTTTGCATGTGTAAGAATATGGCTGGTTGGCTGGGTACAGAGGCAAATGAACAAAGGCTAGAGGATGAACCAGCAGTTAAGTGTTAGGTGCTTTTACAGACAGAGTTATGTTTCCAGAATGTGCATAGTGTCTCACAGCCACCTATAACTCCAGCTGCAGGGATCGGGCAACCTCCTCTGGTTTCTATGATCACTATACTCTCTCTCTCTCTCTCTCTCTCTCTCTCTCTCTTTGTCTGTCACACACACACACACACACACGGGGTGGGGGGAGAGGCAGAGACAGAGAGATAGATAGATCTATGTATAATTAAAAACAAAATCGTAAAAACAGAACCAGAAAGGCAGACACACCCTCTCACCTAAGTATCCATCATCAACCCACTTTGCCCATGAGGGTTTACACCCCTCTAAACTTTTGTGTAAAAACTGCTATATTTTTATAATGTTCTTTGTGTGTGCCTTTTAACTTTGTGTTTGTGGTAGGTGTGTTAGATGCTGTCTAAAAAAAAAAAGGCGAGACCATTAGGTGAATGTTTATTAGACATAATAAATGTCATAAAATATAAAATGTGTGATAGCTTCCTCTTTGCGAGATATTTTGGGATCTTTTTACTTGACTTTAGTATAAAAACAATCTTTCCTTGAGCAGTTGTTGTGTTTTCTAGGCACCACTAAGTGGCTAATTAGAAAGACATTTATGGAGAGAGAGGTCAGTGACAGTACGGGCACCTCTCTGATGAATGCTTTAATTACTTAACATCCCTAGGATTTCTCTTTCCTTTACAGGTATTATATTCACTAACGTTTTAGATTATAGCACATTATGTATCTCATTTAACTCTTTAGAACTACCTTATCATCACCTTGATAAAGATATGTAACAGGCAATTTACTTAAAGTAATTTATATCAGAATTAGTACTCGTTTTCTCAGTTATATGAACAGGTCAAGGATAACAAACTGAAAGACAAAGTATTGTCAGACATCCATAGAGAGTTTGATATGAAAAGGTGGAATGAGATCTTGGCACAGCCATACTGCTGGCTATAGGTCCAGAGGTCCTCAGATATCTCTACTGTCTCAGCTTGAATTGTGTCAACCTGTGAGAGATGGAGATGAAAAGGGGGCTCTAACTCCTAGCCAACTGTAAGTTGCAGCTTCTCCCATCCCTGCTTCCCTTTGAGAATGAGGACACTCCCCCTGGGGTTACACAAGCCACATGATTTGTAAATATGAGCCACTGCGTCTCTATGAATGAGTATGGCTGTGTCCAAAGCAGCCGAGGGCTGTGGTGTTTAGACCATTCTCATCCCTGAGTTGAGGAGAATACCTCAGTGGGCAGATCCCACCCTCCAGGAGGCAGGGTTTACCAGGAGCCATGGCCATACATTTGCAAGGGAGACAGAAGAGACTACAGATAGAGCCTATGATATTAAAAGTGTGTGTGTGTGTGTGTGTGTGTGTGTGTGTGTGTGTGTGTGTGTGTCTTGCCTGCGTGCATGCATGCAGGTGTGTCAGTAGACAATCTTTCTAAGGGCATTAAAAGGAAAAAGGGTTGGGGGTAAAAATAAGACAAGGCTTCATGTAAAGGATACTGTTTCAGGTTAACTTGAAAAGAATGGGCTGGCAGCTCAATAGGTCAGATCCCCAGAATGCACATATTAAAGGGGAGAGCTAGCTGTTGTAAATTTTCCTCTCATCTCAGCATACATGCTTTGGTGGGCTCAATGTTTAATTAAAATCTTTTGCTAGACTTTAGCAAATTCTGCCACCACAGAGAAGATTCTGGGAAGGCCTTTCTGCACAGAGGCAGATGATCATTTTGGAGAGGGGCTTCTCTGACAGCCAGTAGTCACCAGACAGGGAACTATGAAGAGACAAGTCTGTGTCCGCAAGGTACCTGAAAGGAAGGCTATGTTTGAAGAATGCCACCCAAGTGTTCTCCAGGCAGTTTGTGAGGAAGGAAGCTACATAGCCGCAGTGTCTAATTGTGTCACTCATATTGTATATTTAGGGTGCTACATGCTATAGTCATGTTGAATGTTCAGGGAACATACAATCTTGCTTGGGTATCCCAGTACTGAAGGAATATAACACTGTAGATTGCAGTGTCTGCCCTCTGGAAATATTGCTGTGTTCAATGGTGTCAACATGTCCTGCTGCCTTCTCTGACTGTCAGGGTTCAGGATGCTGCTGACTTCCCATCCATGTATCAGTTTTAACTGAGAAAACAGGAAAGGGCTGTTCCAAGGATGTGGCCCTTTTCTCTGTTGGAGAGCCACATTCCCCACAGGCAGCATCATGCCTTTCCACTTGTATTTTATGGTTCAGAAATGGGTCACATGACCATGTCTTAATGGGTGTGGGAAGCAACCTTTGGCTTTATTCTTCATGCTGAAGCAGAGAAAGGAAATGTTACCTATAGACTCCTGAGGGATCGTGAAGTATTTTACGAGACTTTTCAATAGTATGAAAGATGATGTTGAGCAATCTCTATCATATCCATTCCACAGACTGATAAATATAATATGATAAATGTATGGGAGAGAGAGAAAAAACCCAATTGTCTTTTGAGAGAAGGGAAGCAAAGGTGTGTCAGGTCCAAGTGACACCAGACAATCCTGTCAGAGAGGGATGTTGTAAAATATTCAACAGCATCTCCATTTGAAATGGTATTAGCATCTTTTTAGATTTAATACTTATTTGTGAGTGGTGCATTATAGCTTCAAAATGGAATAAGACTTCAGAGGGATTTGCCATCAAAAGATCTGAAATATAATCCCAAATCCACCATTTATGGGCTATTTGGCTCTATTAAAGTCATTTAGCCACACAGGACTCCTGCCTCTTTCATCACTTCTAAAATGAGAATAATAATAGTTGTCCTTCACACTGTGTAGTTCTCTTAGAAGGCCCAAATGAGGTGGTATTTTTACAATTGCCTCATCAACAGCAAAACACTAGAGGCTTTCTTCTCTCACCCATCCAACCTGCCCTCTTTCTCCTTCCTTTCTGTATGGTACATGCACATGTGTATGTGCAAATCCACATACAAATCATCCTCTCCAGTCCTTGAGAAGAAAGGTAAATTCTGGAGAAATAACCAAGGTATCTGGCAGTTCCCATACACATCTTGTACTTTCTGAGCCTTGACTGAATTCAGCCACATTGTCTGTCAGGTGCTGTGTTGTTAATGATTCCATACATTTCCTCACTTTCTAGGTTTTCATCTCTGACCCCAGACACTCTGAAAGCCCATCAGATGTAACTGGTTGTCATTTAGTTTGTGTACACAATGAGGTTTATATATCAAAAAGAGACATCCTGGACTTGGAAATCACTTCTGCCTTGGAAGGTGGTCACTGGGTCTTCTAAATAGGGCCACAAAAAAAAAAAAAAAAAAAAAAAAAAAAAAAAGAGAGAGAGAGACAGAAAAAGTCCCCTCTCAATAGGAGTGCTGCAGATGTATGAAATGTGGAATATTAATGATATTCTGCCCCATTCCCCATCTGGCATACAACTTAAATATTGTATCTGTAATCTCCCTTTCAAAAGACCCTCAAATCAGTATTCACACATTATATCATAAATCAAAACCTGGCACTTATCACCACTAATTAAAATGTAGCAATTCTATAAGTTGTGAAGTGTGCACTCCCAAAGAAATATATAAGCTATACATATTTGTGTTTTATTTTAAATATGAATTGTTATGAGGCAAAAATAAAATAGATTAGTAACAAGTATCATGTGCTATATTCTTAGCTAACTTGTTACACATTCAATCATAAGTAGTGCCTGCCTATTTTCACATAGGGTTGAGATGCCTTAAAGTGAAAATAAAATATAAATCAGGTTGGCATAAAATTAAGGTAAATTAATTTGCTTCAAGATCAGAATTTTTAGAATTCTGCTACAAACTTAAGGCAAGTATTGGCCAAGGACTTGGTGATGTCCCTTTAAGTCCACCTTCACCATAACTGGGAGGTGTGTTTGATCTCAATGTTAAATGTTCTTTGCAAAGTCAAATACAAAGACCACCAATTTCCTCTGACACCTTTCACATTATTTACCCTTGAACCAGCCCATTGAAGCAACTGTACACTCTGACTTACCTAAACAATGATGTATATCCCATGTGTGGAATAAACTCACTGTAGCTGGCAAGGGTACCAGTGGCCACCAAGCCCAGGCTGCAGATGTTTAAAACTAAAAGATGCTTTATTGTCAGAAAGTGAAGTTCATCCTGCTCCCAAAGAAAGCCACAGTATATCTACATAGAGATATCTGGATTCTAACGCATGAAACAAACAAAATACAGTTATATTTCTCAGAGCACACAAAATCATTTTGCTTTGTGAAATATAGGTTGGACCACCTAATAGCACTATTGGGGGATCAAATGAGGGGGAAGATAGACAGAAGGATAGGGGTCCCTGATGGCTTCAGCTTCTAAATATTGTAGTCATCAAATCCTGTTACATTCTCCAGAGCTTTCCCAGGTTATTCACTACCTTGTCATGGTGACTGGCAGTAATTTTCCTTGGGGCAGGCATTTTCTTTTTTTTTTTTTTTTTAATTTAATTTTATATAACAAAGTCCAATTAAATGAAAACAAACATTTATACACAATATTTGGGAATTTGGGCGTCGTTCTGCTGGTAAGGGGCGCTGTCTTGGGGGATTCGAAGAAGATTCAGATATCCCAGCTGTAGTCTGTAAGGCTGTTTTGTCCAGCTGTTTGGAATGTAGGATCAGCTTGTACTCTGTTTCAGGCGGTCTGGCGTGATCAAACCACATTAGTCTGGAAGGAATCCACATCTTTTCATTTTCTGTGGAAACAAAAATAGAAATACTTTTCCCCACTAACTTGTTCTTCAACTTAAATTTTGGAGTCAAAGCTTTTTTTTTTTTTAATTTATTATTTTACATGTCGATCCCAGTTCCCTCTCCCTCCCTCCCTCCCCTCCAGCCCTCCCTCCCTCCTTCCCTCCCTTTTGCCCTCTCTGCCCTCTCCCATGCACTCTAAACACCCTCCCCTCCCAACCCCCCACCACAATACCATATGTAGGGGAATGCCATCCAGTTGGGGTCATGTAGATCTGGCAGGTCCTGTGAAGTAGGGACTAGGGCTTCTCTCCTATCTCTAGAATAAGGCAGTTATTCCTCCATGGGGGATATGTTTGCAAAGTCCTTTTGTGCACCAGGGATACATCCTGGCTCCACTGTCTGAGGTCTCTTAGACTGCTCAGACCTTCTGGCTGAGACCCATATTCAGGGGGGTTCGAGTCAGTCCCCTGTTGGCTTCCCAGCTATCAGTCTAGTGGCCATTAGCTCCTCCTTGTTCAGGTAAGCTGTCTCTATGTACTTCTACCGCATGGTGTTGTCCTCTCCATCTGCTTCTGGGTTCTAGTTCGACTCAGTGTTTATGTATGGGTGTTTGCTCCTGTTTTCAACAGGTATTAGTTGAGAACTCCATGGAGAAGTTAGTTGTTGATCTCACTCTCCGGGAAGGGCATTTATGATAGCCTTTCCACAGGAGCTGAGATTGTTAGTTGGGAGTCTTGTAGTTCCCTCGACCTTTCTTTGTGTTCAACTTTATCTTCAAAACAATATTGGCTCCCTCTTTTATGTTCTCTCTCTCTTTCTCTGTCTCTCTCTCTCTCTTTCTCTCTCTCTCTCTTTCCTCTTTTCCATTCCTAACCAGGCTCAATCCTCCTGGTCGCACATGCCTTCCTCTCCTCCCTCTCATTTTCTCCTACTTCTCTCTCCATTAGCTGTCCTCCCACACTTTATCTGAGGTCTGGGGGACTTGTCCCTTCCAAGTTCTGTGAGGGACTTTATATGAATCTCTTAGAATACAACTTGTATCCTAGTTCCTCTGGTGATGTGAATTATAGGCTGGTAATCATTTGATCTAGTTCTAAAATCCATATATGAGTGAGTACATACTGTGTTTCTCTTTTTTTGACTGGGTTACCTCATTCAGGATGGTTTCTTCAAGTGCCATCCACTTGCCTGCAAAATTCAAGATACCATTATTTTTTTCTGCAGAGTAGTATTCCATTGTGTAGATGTGCCACATCTTCATTAACCATTCTTCAATTGAGGGGCATCTAGGTTGCTTCCAGGTTCTTGCTATTACAAATAGTGCTGCTATGAACATAGTTGAACAGATGTCTTTGTTGCATTGATGTGAATCCTTTGGGTATATGCCTAAGAGGGGGATTGCCGGGTCCTATGGTAAACTAATTCCCATTTTCCTGAGGAACCGCCATACTGATCTCCAAAATGGCTGTATGAGTTTGCACTCCCACCAGCAGTGGAGGAGTGTTCCACTTTCTCCACATCCTCTCCAACATAAGTCATCACTGGTGTTTCTAATTTTAGCCATTCTGGCAGGGGTAAGATGGTATCTCAAAGTTGTTTTGATTTGCATTTCCCTGATAGCTAAGGATGTGGAGCATTGCCTTAAGTGTCTTTCAGCCTTTTTGATTTCCTCCATTGAGAATTCTTTCTTCAGTCCTGTACCCCATTTTTTAATAGGGTTATTTGGTGTTTTGTTGACTAGTTTCTTGAGTTCTTTGTATATTTTGGAGATCAGCCCTTTGTCGGATATAGGATTAGTGAAAATCTTTTCCCAGTCAGTGGGCTGCCGTTTGGTCTTGTCAACTGTGTCCTTTGCCTTACAGAAGCTTCTAAGTTTGAAGAGGTCCCATTTATTAATTGTTTCTTTCAGTGTCTGTGCCCCTGGAGTTTTGTTCAAGAAGCGGTCTCCTATACCAATTTGTTCAAGGGTACCTCCTACTTTCTCTTCTAAGAGGTTCAATGTGGCTGGATTGATGTTGAGGTCTTTGATCCATTTGGACTTGAGTTTTGTGCATGGCGACAGACATGGGTCTATCTGCAGTCTTCTACACACCCTCATCCAATTGTGCCAGCACCATTTGTTGAAGATGCTGCCTTTGCCACATTGTATAATTTTAGCTGTTTTGTCGAAAATCAGGTGTTCATAGGTGCGTGGATTAATATCAGGATTTTCAATTCGATTCCATTGGTCTACCTGTCTATTTTTATGCCAATACCAGGCTGTTTTCAGAACTATAGCTCTGTAGTAGAGCTTAAAGTCAGGAATGGTGATGCCTCCTGAAGTTCTTTATTGTATAGAGTTGTTTTGGCTATCCTGGGTCTTTTGTTTTTCCATATAAAGTTGATTATTATCCTTTCAAGGTCGGTGAAGAATTGTGGTGGGATTTTAATGGGGATTGCATTGAATCTGTAGATTGCTTTTGGTAAGATTGCCATTTTTACTATGTTTATCCTACCTAACCAAGAGCATGGGAGGTCTTTCCATTTTCTGGTATCTTCTTTAATTTCTTTCTTTAGAGTAACAAAGTTCTTATTATATAGATCTTTTACTTGTTTGGTAAGCATTACACCAAGATACTTTATGTTACTTGTGGCTATTGTAAAGGGTGATGTTTCTCTGATTTCTTTCTCTGTCTCATTGTCGTCTGAAAAAAATAGGGCTACTGATTTTTTTGAGTTTATCTTGTATCCTGCTAGTTTGCTGAAGGTGTTTATCAGCTGTAGGAGTTCCCTGGTAGAGTTTATTGGGTCGCTTATGTAAACTATCATATCATCTGCAAATAGAGACAGTTTGACTTCTTCCTTTCCAATTTGGATCCCCTTGATTTCTTTTTGTTGTCTGATAGCTTTAGTTAGAACTTCCAGTACGATATTGAAGAAATATGGAGAGAGAGTGCAGCCTTGTCTTGTTCCTGATTTTAGAGGAATTGGCTTAAGTTTCTCTCCATTCAGTTTGATGTTGGCAGTTGGTTTGCTGTATATTGCTCTTATTATGTTTAGGTATGTTCTTGTTATCCCTGACCTCTCCAAGACCTTTATCATGAAAGGGTGTTGAATTTTATTGAAGGCTTTTTCCGCATCTAGGGAGATAATCATATGGTTTTTCTTTTTCAGTTTGTTTATATGGTGGATCACGTTGATAGATTTTCGTATGTTAAACCATCCCTGCAATCCAGGTATGAAGCCTACTTGATCATGGTGGATGATTTCTCTGATGTATTTTTGAATTCGGTTTGCCATTATTTTATTGAGTATTTTGCATCGATGTTCATCAGGGATATTGGTCTGTAGTTTTCTTTCTTAGTTGTATCTTTGTGAGGTTTGGGTACCAAAGTTATTGTGGCCTCATAAAAAGAGTTTGGCAATAAACCTTCTGTTTCTATCTTGTGGAACTGTTTGAGGAGTACTGGTATTAGTTCTTCCTTGAATGTCTGGTAGAATTCTGCACTGAATCCATCTGGCCCTGGACTTTTTTTGGTTGGAAGGCTTTCGATGACTGCTTCTATTTCATTTCGGGTTATAGGTCTATTTAAGTTGTTTGTCTGTTCTTGATTTAATTTTGGTAAGTGATAGTTATCCAGAAACTTGTCCATTTCCTTTGAATTTTCAATTTTTGTGGAATACAGATTTTCAAAGTATGACCTGAAAATTGACTGGATTTCCTCTGTGTCTGTTGTTATGTTCCCCATTTCGTTTCTGATTTTGTTAATTTGCATGTTCTGTCTCTGCTTTTTCGTTAATTTGGATAAAGTTTTATCTATCTTATTGATTTTCTCAAAAAACCAACTCTTTGTTGCATTGATTTTTTGTATTGTTTTCCTGGTTTCTATTTTGTTGATTTCAGCCCTCAAGTTGATTATTTCCTGGCGTCTGCTCCTGCGGGGTGAATTCGCTTCTCTCTGTTCTAAGGTTTTCAGTTGGGCTGTTAATTCTTTTATGTGACTATCCTCTGTTTTCTTCATATGGGCACTTAGTGTAATGAACTTCCCTCGTAGCACTGCTTTCAAGGTGTCCCATAAGTTCTGGTATGTTGTATCCTCATTCTCGTTGAATATTAGAAAGTCTTTAATTTCTTTCTTTATTTCTTCTTTGACCCAGGAGTGGTGCAATTGCACATTGTTAAGTTTCCATGAGTTTGCAGGTTTTCTGCTATTTGTGTTGTTGTTGAATTCCAATTTTAAAGCATGGTCGTCCGATAAGATACAGGGGACTATTCCTATTCTCTTGTATCTGTTGAGGTTTGTTATGTCTCCTAGTATGTGGTCGATTTTAGAGAAGGTTCCATGTGGAGCAGAGAAGAAGGTATATTCTTTTGTCTTTGGATGGAATGTTCTATAGATGTCTGTTAACCCCAGTTGAGACATAACTTCTGTTAATTCTTTTGTTTCTTTGTTGAGTTTCTGATTTGTGGTCCTGTCTAGTGTTGAGAGTGGTGTATTGAAGTCTCCCACTATAAGTGTGTGAGGTTTTATATGAGCTTTGAGTTTTAGTAGTGTTTCTTTTACGAATGTGGATGACTTTGTATTAGGGGCATAGATGTTCAGAATTGAGACTTTGTGTTGATGGATTTCTCCTGAGATGAATATGAAATGACCGTCTTCATCTCTTTTGACTAGTTTTGGTTTGAAGTCTAACTTGTTAGATATTAGGATAGCTATGCCTGCTTGCTTCTTATTTCCATTTGATTGGAAAATCTTTTCCCAACCCTTTACCCTGAGGTAATGTCTATTTTTGGAGCTAAGATGTGTTTCTTGTATGCAGCAGAAGGATGGATTCTGTCTTCGTATCCATTCTGTTAGCCTGTGTCTTTTTATAGGTGAGTTAAGACCATTAATGTTGAGGGTGAGTAAGGTCCATTGATTGTTGATGCTTGTTTGGTTTAGGTTTAGGCAGTGGTATTGTGAATATATTTGTTCTGCTTCACCCTAGGTTTCTGGTGTAGTTGGATTATCTGTTGCCTACATTTTTGTGGGCATAGTTACCTTCCTTGGGTTGGAATTTTCCTTCCAATACTTTCTGTAGGGCTGGATTTGTAGATACATATTGGGAAAATCTGGTTTTGTCATTGAATATCTTGTTCTCTCCATCTATATTGACTGAGAGTTTTGCTGGATATAGTAGCCTAGCCTGGCATCCGTGTTCTCTTAATACTTTTAGAACATCTATCCAGGACCTTCTGGCCTTGAGGGTTTCCATGGAGAAGTCAGGTGTAATTTTGATAGGTCTGCCTTTATATGTTACCTGTCCTTTTTCTTTCGCTGCTCTCAATATTCTTTCTTTATTCTGTATGCTAGGTGTTTTGATTATTATATGTCGAGGGGTCTTTTTTCTTTGGTCCAGCCTATTTGGGGTTCGGTATGCTTCTTGTACTTTCATGGGCATGTCCTTCTTCAGATTGGGAAAGTTTTCCTCGATGATTTTGTTGAATATGTTTTCAGCACCTTTGAGCTGGGCTTCCTCACCTTCCTCTATGCCTATTATTCTTAGGTTTGGCCTTTTCATGGTGTCCCACATTTCCTGGATGTTTTGTGTTAAGGATTTGTTGGATTTATGGTTTTCTTTGGTCAATGAATCTATTTCTTCTAGTTTATCTTCTGTGCCTGAGATTCTCTCTTCCATCTCTTGAATTCTATTGGTTATGCTTGTGTCCGTGGTTTCTGATTTTTTGCCCAGCTTTTCAATTTCCAGCTTTCCTTCCATTTGTGTTGCCTTTATTTTCTCAATTTCAGTTTTCAAGTCTTGAACCGTTTCCTTCACCTGGTTAATTGTTTTTTCTTGGCTTTCTGTACTTTCCTTAAGGAATTTGTTCATTTCTTCCACTTTTTTGTTTGTTTTTTCCTCCATTTCTTTAAGGGATTTCCTCATATCTTCTTTGAGGGCCTCTATCATTTTTATGATGGTGATTTTTAAGTCGTACCCTTCTGCTTCCTCTGCTTTGTTGTTGTGTTCCATTCTAGTTGGTGTAGATTCCCTAGATTATGGTGGTGTCATGTTTGTCTTTCTGTTGTTAGGTGTTCTCTGGTATTGCCTTCTTCCCATAGTTTCTTCCAGTAGGTGTTGGTGGTGTCTCTTCCCTCTCTCTATGGTCCTTCCCCGATGGGCTTATGTGGATCAAAGATTCAATGTCTGTAGCTCTGTGTGGTCCAAGCTCTCTAGGAGGTTTCTCTGCAGACAGGGATCCAGGGATGGGGTCAAGGATGAGGATCCAGAAGAAGATGCCAGCAGGTACTCACAGTGGTCCTCTGGCCAATAGCTCTGGCCAATAGCTCTGGCCAATGACCGGCAGAAGAGGACGAGGGCTGAGCTTCAACTTGAGAAGGTTTTGCAGGGTAGTGGGATCTCACTGGAAACTGGTGCTCTACAGCTGAGACCTCGTTCTTTGGCAGGGGCCCAGATTTGGGGGTCAAGGATCTTGCCTGCAGGAACTCCAAGTGGACCCGCAGAGATAGGCGGATCTCTGGGAGGGGCCCGGGACTCCAGCAGAGGACTGGAGGCAGGGTCAGAGACCAAGCCGGTGGAAATTACAGGTGGTCCCGTGTGGATAGTCAGGTCTCCTTTGTTCGGAGTTGCTCTGAGAGGTCTCCGAAGTAGGGTGGACTGTTGGCTCCACCCTCTGTCCCAGTGCTCAACCAGAGAGGCAGGACCGTAGGTGGGGTAGGGCACAGGGTAGGGGGGTAGGCTGGAGGTTGGGATGGGTGGGGGTGTATCAGAGCTCCAAGGGTGCTCTCAATGGGGACTGGAGACAGGAGCAGCAGGATCAGGGGCCAATCCAGGGAGTTCAGGCGGGGGAGGGGGGGAAAGAGGTTGAAGGGGACAGGCAGCCCCAATTGGGCCCAGACTCACCTCTGGCCAATAGCTGGCAGAAGAGGAAGAGGGCTGGGCTGGAACTTGAGAAGGTTTTGCAGGGTAGTGGGAGCTCACTGGAAACTGGCGCTCTCCAGCTGAGACCCCGTTCTTTGGCAGGGGCCCAGTTTTGGGGGTCAAGGATCTTGCCAGCAGGAACTCCGAGTGGACCCGCAGAGATAGGCGGATCTCTGGGAGGGGCCCGGGACTCCAGCAGAGGACTGGAGGCAGGGTCAGAGACCAAGCCGGTGGAAATTACAGGTGGTCCCGCGTGGATAGTCAGGTCTCCTTTGTTCGGAGTTGCTCCGAGAGGTCTCCGAAGTGGGGCAGGCATTTTCAAACATATCCCAGTAGCTGTAGCAGCAATGGTTCTCAGAGTTCATCATCATTATCCCTACTTGTTTCCAGGCTGGAGATGAATTGGCTGTGTCTGTGGACTTCATTGTGGACCTTTGGATGTTCATTAATGTATAGATGGAGTCTTTGCTAGAACTACTGGGAAGCGAGTGCTCCTCTAGGTTTACTGGGTTCATTTGTTAGGGCTCCTGAATCCACTCATTGGATCTTTGATATGTTGATTTAGTGTTTTCTCTGGTATGAGTAGCAGCTCTGTCAGATGGATGTACTTTAGTAGATGTGTGTGTGTATGTGTGTGTGTGTGTGTGTGTGTGTGTGTGTGTGTATGTGTGTGTGTGTGTTTATGTGTATAAACTTTGGATCCTTGTTAAAAATCAATAATATAGAATCTTTGCTTTGAGGTATTTATAGCAGCTAGATTTTACAAATCTTTTTTAGGACTTGTGGGGGGGCATAGTCAGGGTACTCTGACATCAGGCATGGCTCAGCCTTGACCACTTGATGATGTTTCCCTTACCCTTGGGAAGCTCTACCCAGAGTAAATTTTACAGGTAAAATCCCAGGGCTGCAACAGGAACTGGTAATACACAATTTCCAAGACTTTTTTGTCCTTAAATCATGCCTTAATCAGAAATGCTGCAGGGTGACACATTTATTCTTTAATACATGCACGAATGATAATTCTTTCTGTGTGTTTTCACATTATTTTTCTGGAAAGCTCAGAGCCAAAGTATAATCACACTTAGAAAGGTATGTAAAAAAAAATGCCAATAGTATATTTATTTATTAACAGCAAAAGAGAATGCAGAGCAAAACAGTAATTTGATACATAGAGAAAGTAAACAGACACAGTACTTAGATTTGTAATTTAAAAAGAACTATCCTTGTTATGTAGACACACTCTTTTTAGTACGTATACTTCATCTCAGCATGTGCTGTGTTGAACTGTTTACTGTGAAACCCCCACAGATTATCTTGTGATAGCATAGCCTGTACGTTTCTGTGTATAATATGCCTCCACATTGACAGCACCTTCCCTCCCTTTTGCTAAAAGCAAGCATGTCCCGTTTGTTTTGTTACTCTAAGATCTAAGGAAAGTCAATGGTTTTCAAAAAGAGATTGTCACTAACCCTGACACTAAGCATATCAGTGGATGAACTCACTTCTCTAGTCTGAGAACAATTGCTTTCATTAGTCCCATGGGCGGAAAAGGAGAAGCCATTGATATTTCAGATTGATTTGATATATTGGTTTAAAAGGAATTGAGCAGAAGAAGAATGTTAACAGTGTACCCCAGAAATCCTTAAATGTGTCTACTCATATTGTAGATTTAATAGAATGAAAAATTAATTTCACTACTTACGTCCAAGTGTCCATTAAGAATCTAGCTAAGTGACCATTGACACATTACAAGGGAGTCCTCCATACTGTCTGCTTCCCAAACTAGGACACAAAATGACTCCAGATATCCTCTTTGCTTCCATGTCCTTATTAAACAAGGGAGTGGATCCCAATTGGGTCCCTTTGAGTTAACTTCTAAGCATATTGAACTTCTACAATCCAATCTCCAAACAAAAACACACCGACACTTAATTCTCTTTATTGAAGAGCAAGTCCCTAGTATTTTCTGTTGATATTGGTTATTTTTTTACTCCTTTCAAAGGCATGCTTTATTCTTTATGATGTTGTAGATGCAGTGAACTGGGGAGATCATATCTCTTTCTGTGCAGTTTCTTGAGCTCATCAATATGAGTTTATAGATAAGCACAGCAGGCAAGCAACCCAGCAAACGTTTTATTTAGTAGAAGAAGCAAAGTCATCTGGAGAAGCCAGAGCACTCATGCTGAGAATAGTACCTTCCCATCACCCTGGTAATGCTGGGGAAAGTTGATCTCATAGATGATGTCATTCTGGGAAATCAAGTGTACTGGTGTAGCTGATGCATTTCATGTCTGTCATCTATACCCAATTACACCTCAAGATGCTGGGAAAAACTAGGATAACAGTTGATGTAAAGGTTGGAAAAGTTACACAGAACCCTGTATCCTGGGATCCTGGGAAAGCTTAGAATCTATTTCTATGAGCTCACAGCTGATAATATGATGTTTAGGTTAGTGGAGATTATTTTCCTAGTTTCATCTTTTATAGCTCTTATGAACAGTTACAGAACCAAGCCTAGGGTACATGCTTGTGTGGACAACAGTTGTGGCACTTGGGGTGAGCTTGCTTTCCCTTGTGTCATACTTACTGCTCCCCATCTGAACAAGGGCAAATGCTTAGCATTGGTAGTGGTTTTGGGGGATTACATGTGCTCTGGAGTTCCTTATGATAGCAGGGCATTGTTGATAGGGACAGTGGTCCTTTTTTGTATTGGACAAAAGGGATGGGAATTTGAAGAGGGCTAATGCCTGCATTCCTGGATTCCTGCCCAGCACATGTTTCTGGGAGATTTCTATTCCCATGCCTGCATACTCATTTGTATTTATGCAAATCTTCTTGTCTCAGACACCTGCACGTAGACTCTCATGAGCTTACACTTAAAGACAATTTCTTTGGTAGACTCATGACTGCCTTCACTCTGTCTTTCTATGCATTAACCCGAGAAGATTTCTGGGTTCCTGGAAACACTGAAATCTGAAAATATGTGAAAATAACTATCACATATTAAGTAAAAACAGAAAAAAACAGTATTGCACATATATCTAATTTTGAATTCTCACTACAAATGGTCTGGGTATGTGATTCGGTAGCAAAGCTTCCTCATACACAAGGCCCTTGGGATCGACTTGCAGAACAGAGAGATGGGGTGAGGAGTTGAAGGGAGGAAGGAAGAGAAGGGGGAGAGAAAGAAGAGAGACCCATAATTTGTTTTTAATTATATAATCATTACAACAACTGTTACCGGCCTCAAAAATCTTAGCATATATACAAGTAACTTACTCCAAACTCCACCCAGAAATGAGGCTGTATCAAGCTGGAAAGTTATATGGGATGATTCATGTTATGAGCTCTTACACTATAATTTCTCACTCCGCATGTGCAAATTGAACTGCGGATTTATTCATTTCAGAACCCACGTGTTTAAATGAGGAGCCCAAAGTATGAACTCATCGATGTGTTTCCTCCCCGTTAGTGCTTGACATCTTCTTTGTTAAGTCCATAATTGCAGTGTTCCTGGACTGACAATTTTGCCAAGTATGTTCCCTTATCTGCAGTATCATAAACAGACATATTGCCTGCAGCAGCACTAAGGCCATGGGGACCAATGCCTGGATGCCCTGCTGTTCACATGAACTGAAACTGGCTGTGTTGAAGATAAATAAGAAAGGAGTGATGCTGGGCTGCACAATAGTCTATTAACAGAACAAGGAATGGAGTTAGAGCTATGCCCAAAGCACGGAGGACCTTTGAGAAAATCCATAAAAGGACTCCCTCCCTCCGCCAGAACAAGAACAAAACCGTACCATCAGTAATGGCAATAAAAATTCAGCTACATTGACAAAATGCAACTTGGCCTAGGAGCTCTCTTCCAAAGGGAATGGAGCCAAGCTAAGCCATAGCTGATGAAGACCCTGGTTGGTGGGCTGGGGCCCAGCTTCACTTGGGGTGAGCTTAAGAGACATAACTAGACAGGACACAACGTTGGCAGTTGTAGGTTAAATTTTCTGGTTTTAGAAGGTTTGCTGTAGATACGCTGGTGAGTTCCACCCCTGTTCACTCTCCCACTCATAAGAAAATTACATAATTGAACTCCACTCATTATGTCTTACCCCTTTGTGTCACTGGCAAGAAACACATCATAAACAAAAACCTTCTTGTGAACTTTTACAATCTCCTTACTTGGATCACCCTTATCAAATCTTAAACTCATTCAAAATTAGAGAATTATACCATCACCTGTAATATTATGCTCTGAAAATAGGAACTTGGTAAACACCAGGTAATTTTTTCATAAATCAAAAAATTATAGAAAATGATGTTAGTTAAAAGAAAATGATTTGCCTTTATCTTACAACTATGTTACTACTGGATATACAATAACAGAATTCTGGTTTCTAAATTTTAGTTTTGGTTATGATAGAAAAAATTAAAACAAGACAGTTAACTTGTTGGAGGCACAAGGATTAACTTTTCTATTTATTACATGTATGTGTAGATGATGAGCTGGAAATAACTAGTGTCTGCTGATCATGATCATACATGTTCTCCCATTAATTAATCTTGTTGCTTGGGATTATTGTGTGATACCATGATGCTAAATATAAAGAGAACATGAAGATGGGTGGAGAGGGCCTAGGAGGAGCTGGTTGAAGGGCAGTAATATGCTAAAATAATTATATAAAAATATATTAAAAATAAATATTAGAAAATGTTGCCCAGGCTTAGCCTGTACTTATTGCAATCCTTGTGTCTCATTCTTTCTAATTTTGGTATTACAAGTGTTGACCAACACTCATGGCAATACTTAGCTTATATTTCATCTTCCCCTTCTTTCTAATTTTGCATATCTCATTCTCAAGGTTTTGAAAAATAAACTTCATTTTCTGTAATGTGAAAAAAAAGTGTCTCAACATTACCAACTACTTAAATGTCCTTTTTTAGTAAATCAGTCCACTTTCTAGATTTCATATATGATAAATATTACTCTAATATATAAGGCTATTACAACTGAGAGTGAAAAAAATTAATTTTGAAAGATGTGTCATTTTTTTCTCTAAGTATTTCATCTTATAGAAAAGATGAGTGGTTGGAGAGATGACTCAGTGATCATGAACACTTACTGCTCTTCCAGATGACTCAAGTTCAATGCCCAGCACCCGTGTAAGGTGGCTCACAACCACTTGTAACACCCTACACTTGTGGACTAAATACACCTTCTGGACTCCTCAAACACCTGCACATATACACAAAGACACAAATATGTACCCAACATTTTTTAAATCTTTAAAATATAATTTTGTAAAATATTTGTTCTTCGTTTTAAAAGAAAAATTGACAAAAAAGTTCCATAAGTCCAATGGGATCCTTATCACAAATGAATCAACACAGCTTTGGCTCTGTAAATGCTATCACTTGACTTGAAAACATGCTGTTGCCTACCTTCTTCAGAGGGTAAAACGCATACTGTGACAACTAACATGAAATATAGTTCGAAATAGTTTCAGTTACCACTCAAACATACATCAAGTTTTACTTGATTTTGCATTCAAAATATATGAAAAGATATGAAGTATAGCATATAGTTTCTGATTTTCTATGTATGTCATATAAATCATTAACATTACATTCATTTGTGTACTTGCTTTCTGGGCAATTAATAATAAAATTTGAGACCTATTACATCTTAAACCTTTTAAATATATTTTGCTTTTCCTTTTATTTTTATGCCATCAAGAAGTACTTAATTTAATTAGAAATCTCTGACTTTCCTGTGTCTATATTGTACAACAGTTTCTCAACTACATGTGCTAATTAACACACTAAAATTGCCCCTCCCACCGTGGTATTATGTCAAACAAAGTGGCCTCCTGTATGAACATCATTATCTGTCATGACTGTTTTTTTTTTCCATTTAAATTAGTCAACCGTTAAAATAAGGAACAGCATGTTTCTCTGGGAGAATTCCCAGATCTATATAGTTTAGATCTTAATTGGATAAATTTAACAACTATTTCATATAAATTTGGCATCACCAAAACTTTAGAAAATGTAAAAACTAGAAATAAAGTTAACAGTATCTAAAGCCTAGGTTTTCTTGAATTTTCTTGCATAAAACCTTGTAGCTATAGAAATTGTTTTCCTTTACTCCAGGTTTTGTTATACTGGATCCCCCCCCCCTCTCTCTCTCTATACATATATATATATATATATATATATATATATATATATATATATATATAAATGATCTGGGGGATATTGCTACCTGAATCCTGCATGAATGAATGCTGCATAATTTAACACATGTGCATAATGTCCTCTTATCCATCACTTACAAATGAGAACAGGGTTTCTAGTTGCAGTTCTTGGGTTTCTGGAGCTGGAACAAAAAGCTTGCAGAAGACTAATGCTAAAGAGTATACATGAGAAAGAAGATGGGACTCTTTTTTCCACAGTGCAATGAAATCTGATGGGAACCTAGAACTGTCAGTCACATGAAAGCATATATTTTCTTTTGATTTCCAAGCCCATTTTAAATATTTCTTTCTGCAATTTTAACATAGATTGTGCCTATCAATATAAATATGCTTTCAAGCACCTCTCAAAAAGTCAGATTTTATCAAAAATTATCTATAACTGTTGTTTTTAGCTATATCTTGAAACCTAATATGTAAATTGATATTATAAATATAAATAAATGCATATAGATACATACATATGTAACATAACTGTCCATGATTTTAAAGATGCCATTGAATATAACTAAAACTATACTTATATTAAAAATATTCAATAAGTACTACATTTTTGTAGTTTAAGATTCATTTACATAACTTTTTATAAATTTAGATCTATTCATCAAAAAGCCATTCTGTTTCTAGTATGTTGCAAACAATAACGTAGTTTTGTTTAAATTGGTATAAAACAATTAATACAACATGTATTTGAGCTGCACCACTTATTAAGAAGCATATTTAATATTTGTATCTGTTTTGTTTTACTTGATAGCATTAAGGTAAAAAGCTAAAGTTAACACTGCCTTCCCCACAGCAGCTGATACAGCTGCCATCATTGGGCCCACATTAGTACAGTTTCTCTGAGCAAATTTCTCATTTGCTTTTTCACATGTAATCAGCATTTATCTTAAAATCCTGTTGTTTGTTCCAGTTGGCTTCAATTCCAAGAAATCATGCTGAGAATCCATTGTGTAATTCTTAGTAAAATTTTGTTGAAATGAGCTTCTTTACAAAGATTATTATGGGTTTCATACATATCATGAGATTGTGTGGATTTGTTAAAGAAACAATAACAAAAAAGTCTAAGTTGAACCCGGAAACACCATCTGTCCCTCTTCCTCTCATGTAATTACTTGCCATAGATTTTCCAATAAAAAGAATGCAGCAAATTTTGCACAGTGAAAGTTTATATGGTACAAAATGTAAGTACTGTAATTAACTTTTAATTGGGGATCCGAAAGGTTAAACTTTCTCCACAGGATACCTTGAAATCATAGGGTTGACCCTGAAAAGAAGGTGAGCCCATCCCTGTGCTGTAAATGTAAATTTTCTGCAGTAATTTAAGTGGATGAAGGTGATGATTTACCTCTGTAGAGTGTGTCTTAGCTCACCACTGCAGAACTACTTTAATTCTTGTTCAGGCGTGGCTTCATCCACACTGGATTTATGCTCCTCATTTTGAATTCACTAGAGATTGACTCTATCCTTTTCTGCTCATAAATGTTCATGTTGCATTTTGATATAATTTCAATGTCTCCATGGATACACGGTGCACACCTTGCCTCATATGCTGCTTTTTCTTACTCTTTTGCTAAAACGTAGTAAGGAATTTTATTTAGAAAAAAGTTAAAGCAGAGGAAACAGACGGTCCGTAACACGTTGTTTGTCTCATCATAAAAAACATGCAGAACACTTGTTTTATTAGGATGCTTTTTTTAGTCTTAAGCATGTTTATAGGATGAGATTAAATGGGGGGAAATGATAAGACCAATAGAACAAGGGAAAGAATTTTACTTGGTTCCCCATATTTAGAATATCATATTAGAGAGAAGGTAGTTGTTACTTCTGAGTTATCAAAAATGTATGGGATAGGAGATACTAAACTCCAAAATTGAAGCGCACCATATAAAAGTGAGAAAGATGGATATACAGAGAGGAGGAAGAGAAAGTGCAAGATGACAAAAGACACAGAGAAAGGAGGGAAGAAAGGAAGAAGAGAGATGTCCAAGCCTGGCTTACAGTTCAAACCTCAATGATGATATAGTGTTTGCATGCTCCACATGGAAACTCTCCAGTAAAACATTTCATCTCTGAAATAGAATTTATTTTCTTATTTAGGTGCCATTTCAAATGCAAAACTAAGACATTTTTTATTGCACCCAGAGTAAATTATAGGACAGTTTTTATTTATTTTATTAAATAATTTATTTTATTTATTTAATATTTCAGTCTTATTTAATAACATATAAACATTTTCCTCTAAGATCATGAAAATCCTATTTTTTATAATTCTTTATTTATTGGTATAATGTACTATGGTGATAACATTTTTATACCCTGAATTGTTATAAAACTAAGAAGATTAACCTTGGTCATTTGAAATACATAGACACAGGAGTCATGTAACATCTATGTAGTGTGTGCCTTGCTTTCTTCTATATTTATAGTGCATTATATCCCCTCCTAAATTTAAAATGGCAATAGAAAAACAAATAACAGAATATTGGGCAGCAATCATTGTTTTGATTATAGATTATCTATTTACTTTGGTGGTAATATTATTCAAAGCTTTATTCTCTTGGTATTGAATGACATGGATTTCAGTACAGATTTACAAAAGAAATCTTTAATATGATCATATTTTAATAATTAAATATTTAAGCACATGTATGTTTCTTCAGTGACTGTCTTTCAAGCACTTGTACACATTGATTAAGAAAGATTGGCCTAGACATTGGGGCAGTTCACTGTTAATGTTCGTGTATGTTGGAGGTTACAACAGCCTTGTGATGCATTGCTAAACATAATAATCCCTGGAGGTTGCAGTTCTCAACTTGGGTGCTATTTGGGAATAAATAATTCTTTATGTGTGGAATGATATCTTACTTACGTTTATAATTCCTAGTCTGTCTGTATAGCTCTTCCCCCATTCACATTTAGGAAAACAAATGAAAATACCCTCATATAAAACACCATACACTCTAAAGAAACAACCATGAGAGCTGTGGTTGCTACAATCAGTATCAGGGAAACCCTTACTATGAACAACCTGCCTCACTGGATGAACAACAGCACAACTTAATGACATTAGGAGACTAAAGCCCGAGGAATGTGCCACCTGATTTCATTTAGAACTCTATTCTATAAAAGAAAATATTGATCAGGGATGAGCAAAGTATGCTGTATGTTCTAAAGCCCCTTATGAATGTGGAGATAAAGTATAGCCTATTCAAAAGATATTGGCCCATTATGGTGGTTATTTGTGTCTCTGTTGTTTATGCATCACTTCTTTTTATTGTATGCATCACTTCTTTTTAATTTAATTGATTTCCAATATGTAATTCAACTGAAATCTGCATGCATTCCTGTAATATTTATTGTGATGTTTCTAAGCTGGTTATATTACATTTGCTACAGCTATGAATATTTTTAAGTAGATTTTTATATACCCAGTTTCTCATTCATTTTGAATTTCATGTTCTATGGTGGATATATATTTAAGTTTATGAAAAATTACCAGGCAGATATCTACAGTGCCGTGCCCTTTCCCATTTCAACGGGGGGAGGGGGGGAGGGTTAACCTCTATTCCTGCCTCCCTGGTGAGTGAGTTGTTGTAATCCGGACTCCTATCCCTGCAGCTACCTGAGGGCTGTGTGGGGCAGTCATACTCAGAATTAAGTTTGCACTTTCCTGAAATGTTGGCTGCATTCTATGTGGTAACTGGACACTAACATAACTTTCTTCTGAAGGTGTGGGATAATATTCTGCCCATGTTCACAGGAGCTTTATGCAGTCAACACTCACTCAGAAAGCTGATATAATGAGAAGCTTTAACTTGCCAAACACAAATCTCACAAGGCCTAGAAATAACCATAGGCACATAGAATTAAGTGGTATTTGACTTAGTTATGTATCAATATGAAGGCATGTATATACCTGTTAATCTAATAATATATAAATCTATAAACATTTGTATGTATATAAACTCAAACATACAAGCTATACTTTTATAAATATGTGTCTATGGTTATATAAGTGCTATTTTTAAATATCTGAATAAAATATCAAAAATATGTTTATATGGGGCTGGAAAGATGGTTCAAGTTATATGAGTATATATTGACATTACAGAGGATCCAAATTTGATTCCCAACAAATACATCAGTCAGCTCACAACTGCCTGCAATTCCAGCTCCAGGGGATCTGATACCCTGTTCTGAACTCCTAGTGTAATATACTCACATGTATAAAGACACATATGTCAAATACACATGTATGAATAATTTTTAAAGTAAAAATAAAATCCTAAAAATATATGTATATATGTATATCACCTATAAATGACTCTCCATCCATTTATTTTGTACCTCTAACTGATCCCCAAGTGGTCTTGGTAGTCAGGACATAAGAATATATACTCTGCCTTACTAGCCTTACTAAACTGTTAATACCATCCATTCCTTGTAAAAACTCAGGTTTATCTCTAGATTTAATCCCCATTATTCTTCATATTCCCATGATTTGGTACTAAAGCTGTTTGAGGAAAAGGAAGCAGGAAAGGGACTCTAAGGTAAAGATGACCATTGTTTTCTCTGGTGCTTGTCTTTATATTTACCATTCTGAGCTACAAATGTTTGCTAACTGTATGCCACTATATCTCATGTTTAGGATAGAGACTTAGGCTTATGTGCAAGAATAAAATGTCTGAATATAATCAGGACCTGACTGAGTCTTTCTTAGGTAATTGCTTCCTAGGGTACAGCTAATAAAGCTGGATTAGATGTTCACAGCAGACATGTCTTTAAATATATAAAGTATCCATAGATCTTTTGCTATGAACAATAGTTTCTTCTCTAAGGTTGAAATGGCTCTGTAATTGGCTCTCTTTACCAAGAGGCCTCTATTTTTTGTAATATAAGTATCCATTTCTTTTTCCATTTAATTTTGAGAAACTTACAAAACTTAACCCATTGGATCAACAGTTAAGGTGTAAGTGATGTGTTTATCTTTCTCATACTATATCTTACAAAATAAAATCTTTTTGCTCTTGGTAGCATATCATTTTCACATCCATGTAAGTGTCAATTGTGTCTAGCACTATTTAAATTAGTTATTTAGTATTAGAAGATAGTTTCTACTTTAGTCAATGCTGAACTTACCAAAATTTACTTCAGAAGAAGAAAGTCTTGATTTGATGTGAAATCTAAAGGTTTTTTAAAGGAAATGAACACAAATTCTTAGGGGAGAAAGTGTTTCAGTCCTGGAGAAAGTGTTCAACCCTGGATTTTTATAAACATCTCATTTCTGTTTTATTTGTATTTTCTGTTACTTTCTCTGATTGTTCTTCGCCACCAATCTGATGTCCACTCTGGAGCCATCCACTGTTCAAGACAGCAGACCCAAATATTAGACAAATGGTTGCACACATGGAACAATGGATGACTGTTGACCTGGGCAACAATGGTGTTTGAACCATCTAGGATTGCAATTTGTCTGAAAGAGTGTAGGAGTGCAGAAGGGCAAACTTAAAAAAAATCATTCCAAAGCTACACAGAGGACCTCTGTTTCAAAAAAAGAAAGAAAGAATACAAAACCAACCAACCAAACAAACAAATTAAACTCTTTAATTGCATTTGCAACATCCCCCCATATATTGGAGCACTTATGACAGATTCAAAGAGGCAAGTGAACCTAAGATTAGTTGACTACAAGAAAACACACCCCTTTGCTGACTTCTGTTAACAATGGTAAATAATTACAGAAAAACTGAAAAAAAAATTAAAATCATGGGAAACCACTGTGACATTTTTGAGAGAACTTACATCATCCCATGCATACCACAGACTGAGAGAGAGGCAGAGAGAGAGAGAGAGAGAGAGAGAGAGAGAGAGAGAGAGAGAGAGAGAGAGAGAAAGGGGAAGAAGAAAGCTTTAATTTTTTATTATATTTTAGTTGTTTGTCCAAGGCATTTTTATGGAGGTCAGAGGTCTTTTATCATGTGAGGTCTGGGAATTGAACTTCAGTTGTCAGACTAAGAACAAAACATCTGGTCAGCTTCCATACACGAAAATGCTCACCTAAATCATCTAAACTTGAACTTCAAGAACTTAGAAAAAAGTTTTGAATTTTCAAACATATACAATGAATATAGATATAATCAAAAACTTATGAAGAGCCCTACAAATTGACACATAAGTATTATGACTGATAAGAAATAGAAAAAGCACAGGCTTAGACTTGAAAGGGGCACAGATCCCACAGACAGGAGCATGATATGAGTAGGACAAGTAGTAGGGAGAATAAAGTCAAGTGTGTTTTATAAGATTAATAGACAATTGTGGGAAATATGTGATACTATTACTTTTTTATAAATACTAACATTTCATTGAGTATATTTATTCTAAGAGTAACTCATTACATATAATATATGTATTATATGTCATGTATATATGTATGAGTAAAATATACTCCTCAATATTTACTCACTATGACAAGCATTCAAGACACTGAGAACAAATAAATGAGAACATTTAAATTTTAAATTTAAATTAAATTTAAACAAATAAATGAGACCCTCTTTATTTCTAAATTCCAATCTAAGCAAATGCATCTAAATTAGGGACCCTTACCCAGAAAGAGAAGGATTATAAGAAATGCCCCAGATTTCCAGATTTTTCATTTTAAAGTGTGACTGCCACTGTGTTGGGAAGAATGCATTGCAATCAGCCTCAAAGCACAGTGGTTTCATAAAATTTGATGTCTACTAAGACCAAGCTTCTAGTCAGCTTCCCTTGTGTAAGCAACATTGGGAACCTGTGCTTGGGACTTCTTTTTTTTTTTTTTTTTTTTTTTTTTTACTTATTTTATATAACCAAGTCCATTTAAATGAAAACAAATGTTTATAGACAATATTTGGGAATTTGGGCGTTGTTCATTCCAAATTACTTCCTGCTGGTAAGGGGTGCTGTCATGGGGGATTCAAAGAAGATTCAGAAATCCTGGCTGTAGTCTGTAAGGCTGCTTTGTCCAGCTGTTTTGAATGTAGGATCACCTGGTACTCTGTTTCAGGTGGTCTGGCTTGATCAAACCACATTAGTCTGGAAGGAATCCACATCTTTTCATTTTCTGTGAAAACAAAAATAGAAATCCTTTTCCCCAGTAACTTGTCCTTGAACTTAAGTTTTGGAGTCAAAGCATTTTTTTTTAATTTAATTTATTATTTTACATGTGGATCCCAGTTCCCTCTCCCTCCCTTCCTCTCTTCTTCCCTCCCTCCCTACCTTTTACCCTCTCTGCCCTCTCACATGCACTCTAACCACCCTCCCCTCCCATCACCCTACCTAATTCCATATGTAGGGGAATGCCATCCACTTGGGGTCATGTAGATCTGACAGGTCATGTGAAGTAGGGACTAGAGACTCTCCTGTCTCTAGATTAAGGCAGTTATCCCTCCAAGGGGGATATGTTCGCAAAGTCCTTTTGTGCACCAGGGATACATCCTGGCTCCACTGTCTGAGGTCCCTTAGACTGCTCAGTTCTTCTGGCTGAGACCTATATTCAGGGAGGCCTGAGTCAGTCCCATGCTGGCTTCCCAGCTATCAGTCTGGTGGCCCATTAGCTCCTCCTTGTTCAGGTAAGCTGTTTCTATGTGTTTCTGCCGCCTGGTCTTGTCCTCTCCATCTGCATCTGGGTTCTACTTCAACTCAGTGTTTATGTATGGGTGTTTGCTCCTGTTTCCAGCAGGCATTAGTTGAGGGCTCCATGGATAAGTTAGTTGTTGATCTCACTCTCCAGGAAGGGCATTTATGGTAGCCTTTCCACAGAAGATCAAATTGTTAGTTGGCAGCAGTCTTGTAGTTCTCTAGACCTTTCTTTGTGTTCAATTTTATCTTCAAACCAATATTGGCTCCCTCTTTTATGTTCTCTCTCTCTGTCTCTGTCTCTCTCTCTCTCCCTCTTTCCTGTCTTCTATTCCTAACTAGGCTCAATCTTCCTGGTCACACATGTTTTCCTTTCCTCTCCCTCGTTTTCTCCTACTTCTCTTTCCATTCGCTGCCCCCCCCCCCACTTCCCCTGAGCTCTGGGGGACTTGTCCCTTCCCGGTTCTGTGAGGGACTTTATATGAATCTCTTAGAATACACCTTGTATCCTCGTTACTCTGGTGGTGTGAATTATACGCTGGTGATCCTTTGATCTAGGTCTAAAATCCATATATGAGTAAGTACATACTGTGTTCTTTTTGTGACTGGGTTACCTCATTCAGGATGGTTTCTTCAAGTGCCACCCACTTGCCTGCGAATTTCAAGATACCATTATTTTTTTCTGCAGAGTAGTATTCCATTGTGTAGATGTGCCACATCTTCATTAACCATTCTTCAATTGAGGGGCATCTAGGTTGCTTCCAGGTTCTTGCTATTACATATAGTGCTGCTATGAACATAGTTGAACAGATGTCTTTGTTTATGGATGTGGATCATTTGGGTATATGCCTAATAGGGTGAATGCCAGATCCTGTGGTAAACTAATTCCCATTTTCCTGAGGAACTGCCATACTGATCTCCAAAATGGCTGTACGAGTTTGTACTCCCACCAGCAGTGGAGGAGTGTTCCACTTTCTCCACATCCTCTCCAGCATGAATTGTCATTGGTGTTTCTAATTTTAGCCATTCTGGCAGGAGTAAGATGGTATCTCAAAGTTGTTTTGATTTGCATTTCCCTGATAGCTAAGGATGTGGAGCATTTTCTTAAGTGTCTTTCTGCCTTTTTGATTTCCTCTATTGAGAATTCTTTCTTCAGTTCTGTACCCCATTTTTTTTTAATAGGGTTATTTGGTGTTTTGTTGACTAGTTTCTTGAGTTCTTTGTATATTTTGGAGATCAGCACTTTGTCGGATATAGGATTGGTCAAAATCTTTTCCCAGGCTGTGGGCTGCCGTTTGGTCTTGTCCACTGTGTCCTTTTCCTTACAGAAGCTTCTAAGTTTGAAGAGGTCCCATTTATTAATTGTTTCTCTAAGTGAGACTTTATGTTCTTTCCTATGCTGCTCACTTCTGTTTGTAATTATGTGATGAATTATTCTTGCTCTACCTTTGAGTTCACACAATCTATTCCTCCCTTAAAATGTGTATGATTTCCTAATCTGCACTAGCCAGTCAATTAGTACTTACTAATGGAGTAAAAGACCCAGTATTTTTTAATTTTAAATTCCACAGGATTGATATCTCATTGGTTACATGTCCAAATACACTGAATTTATTACCAAAAAATTAACTTTTAAAAAAAAAGTCTTTATTTAAGAGGATTAACAAGAATGGAGTTTTTGTAGATTTTTTTTTTTTTTTTTTTGCCTTCTAAAAGACTCTATTTTAACAGTTGTGAGAATTCAATAAGCCAGAATTGTGACTTCTCACAAATACAATTACAACTTCCAGATGAGAGACTTATTTATACAACAGCTGTTTTTTTCTATGCAGCTCTCTGGGGCTTGCAGAACCGCATGAAGGAGCCAATCCCTGATTGTCTTCTCTAGTTTCCTATTAAGTATGGACTTATTTTAGCTTGTGTATGACTTTCTGAGATGAGAAAAGATGTGGTTGAATTGGTTGTAATTTGCTCAAAGCTCTCTACTTTTTTCCCAGTGCTTTGCATTTGGAATGAAATCTTCATAGCTTCTTTTGGATGTTCAGGTTTTTCATGAACATGAGTTCCTGAAGTAACTTTATTTCTCTCAAAGTCTGATTCCAGGATGTCTCCTAGCAACTTATACTTCACTTCCTTTTTGTCCCTTTACTTTGTCACACATGTCACTTTATATGGTTCTGTGCTGCATCAAGCTACTTTGCATGCTGGGGAGTGCACATTCTAAAGTGTTTGTCCTCATCCTCTAGATGAGGGACAGATGTGAATGACTGTTGTAAGGACTCAGGCAATACTCTGGCCTGCCCCTGTCACCTGGCAGAATGCACTCAGGCAATATCCTGGTCAGCCCAGGGTTCCATGAGTCCTAATCTGCAGGCAGGTGTAAAGGACCCCTTTAAAAGTCAGACCCCTACCCACTTTTGCTCTCTTTTACTCTCTCTTTTGCTTTCCCTTTTGCTCTCTCTCTCCTGCTTACCTTTGGCCACCAGCTAACCCCCCCCTTTTTGTCTTCTCCCCTCTCTCCCCCTCTCTGTTTTGTGTGCCTCTTTGTCTCTTCCCTTCTCCCTCACTCCCCTTTCTAAATAAACTCATTTAAGCCCTATCTGCCTGGTGTGTTATTCCTTCCCGCTTGGGTCATCCTCACCTGCTATGGAACTTGCTATGCTCTCCCATGTGGTCCCTTACCTTGGGACCCCACTCACTTAGGACCCTCACCCAGGACCACTCACCCCTTCTCCAGCTTTTATTCTTAGAACTGTAACTAAAGAATAACAACTGTACCATGTCTCAGTGATGTCTCTGATTATAGTTACAGGCAGACCCAGTGTTCTCAATATCAGGGATATTTTCCTCCTATTGTCCTCATGTAAACATAAAAAGCCAAACAGACAATTCATCAGCACCGTCTTTCCAGTTCTTTGTTGATTTGTTTCCATTGTGGGCACATTGTGATGGAGCACAACCCTGGTCTCCATGCACGGATTGGTTCAATCCCCCAGTACCACTTAGGTATCCTTCACAAAGATAGGAAAACACTTTAGTATTCACAGTGAACTTTATAATGAGGGCAGAGCAAGCTCCTACTGCAGAAGATCTGCAGGTTGTTTGAGAAAACAGAGAAGGGTGAGTAGTTTGTTCTTATTCTGTGGAGGAATTCTTACCCTTGTGTGCTATGTGGCTTGGTGGTTTGATGCTATTATCTCGTATATTCTTTCTTAGACCCCTATAGAACACAGAACAAATGGCATTTGTATTTTTGTGTCTGACCTATTAAGCTTTGCAGTGTTTTCCTGTTCTAACTGTTCTGCAAGTGAGAACATTCCATTCTTTCTTTCTTTGTGGGTCAATGATGCTCCATTAGCATATAATACCACTTTCAGAGATCCACCAATGAGCACTTAGGCTGATTCCATATCTTAGGGATGCCGATTGTACTACAATAAACACCACAGAGCAGAGACCTCTACCATATGCTCATCTTCATTCCCCTGCAGCACATACCTCAAAGTGAGATAAAAGTGTCACAAGCAATTTCATAGAAGGAGAAAGCAACTGTGTCAAAAGTCACAGAATATTTAAATGATATGAAAACAGTGACCTTGACGTTAGATTTGAAACATGGGAATAATCGATCTTGATGAGTATCTCTAATCAGAAACACAGCTTTTCTTAACCTGCCTGCCTTGGGGCTCCTAGTGAACTGTTATTTGTGCTGAAACTTAAAACCCAGTGATTTTGTCACTTGTTCAAGGTCATAGAGCCTGTAAATGCTCCAGCATCCATCAAATTCAGATCTGCCGCTCCCAAAGCCAGGGCTAATTTTAGCATATGCTAAATTTTCATCTATGAGTGACAGAATGTTTAACTATTTACATTTTTATTCCAAATTTTCCATATGCTTTATGAGCAATATTTGTCATACAATCAAATAAACAGGGATACAACAAACCCAGTAAGGATTTGTTAACTATTTTAATGCTCTAGGCTCTTCCCAGACAGCTGTACCTCTGCTGACATTTCTCTGAGCAGTGGGGAAAAACACAGACATTTGTTTTGTTTTCTTTGTTTCCAAATTGAAGGAAGAAATTATAAGTATAGATTATGTACCCAGGCACTTTGGGCTTTAAAGAATATGTCTGATGCAGGCATTAGAAGCAGACATTGTCTAAGACACCTACCTGTCCAGGGTTGGTTTTCAAGGATTTCTTTAGAGTTTCCTGATGTGGAAATAGCCCGCAAAGTATTTGGTGGGTAATGAGACACATATATCTTGATATACACATTGTAAATATTTACACTTGTTATCTGTCTTGAGAAAAAAAACAACTGAGCCCCCAAGCCACAGAAAACATGCAGGAAACAAATAATTAACTTAGCAAGGCAAGTTTTAAAAGGCTGTATTGTGTGCTCACTTTGACAGCACATACATTAAAATAAAAGGCTGTGTGATCCCAATGATATGACCTGGAGAAGTCAAACGTATGGAGATGTTAGTGTCATGGTACTGAGTGGTTCAGGGCTATCTGGCTGCTCTATAAGATGCCATGTTGGTAGATTCTGATACAGCTGTGAGCCTCCCACTGTCTTAGCATTGTGTTGTTGTTTGTTAAATATAGTATCAAATGCTATGAATTTGCTTTACAGTTGCATTTGAACACCGTCCTATATGAAATCTTTCTTTAATTGTTTTCTAATCATCCTTCCAAGTCCCTCACCAAGACCATACACAGAAGGGACCTCTCAATGAATATGCTGGTATCTATAGTAAGACAAAATTATTTCCATTTGGTTCTCCCTGTCATCTTGTTGTGACTTACCATTTATGTATATTTGTGCAGAAATATACATAAGTGTGATTTTATACATCAGTTAAGTTGCACTGTATGCAGCAATAAGTACATTATGTATATTAAATGTTATAAAACTTTTGACTTTTATTAATGAAGAGTAATCCATCTGATTATGTTAACTTATCTGTATGTATTTAATGATTTTGAGAAGATAAGAAATAAGTAAACTTAGTAACAAACTTTTTTTGTTATTTTAAAAAGAAAACTTGCATTTTATTTTTCCTTTAAAGCTTTCTACACCCAATACTACATACCCATCAATGCAGAAAAAAAAAAATTCCCACTGTAAACCAACCCTTTGACCTTTGACCTTTTGTATTTTCTTTGTGAAATTATATCAACCCTTTCATGATCTTGCTTGTGATCTAAATTACAGATAACTCTTATACAGATATATTTTAAAGTACCCCACTTGAAGTGCCAGATGTAAATTCATATGTTAATCCCTCAAAAGCTCAAAGATGTTTCTTCTAATAAGCCTACCTTGTGAATTAGGACATTGTGCCATAGGAGGTTAGAGAATTTGCCCATAATTACTCTGCAAAGAAATGACAATGCTGAGCTCTGACCCTAGCAGTCCATCTTCATTAACCTGCCTCTTCTGAGTGGTCACTTCATACATAAGTAACTTCTATCATGCTCAGTCAAGTGTGGCCCCATAGATTCCCATTCTCCTTCACATCTTCTGTTCGTATCTTTAAGGGCTTTGCCTTGGTGAATTTTATGACCTTGATCATTCCTTCTCTAACTGAGCCTTAATATCTCCACTAGGCCTTTCAGATGACTCTCCAATGCTATATTCACATGACCTCCTATCTGAGCAATGCCCTCACCATCCTTTATTCCCACCCACTAATGTCACCTCCCAACCCCTCTGTATCCTATCCAAACCATCACTCCACAATCTTCAGTATCACATCCACTCCACCACTCTCCAATCCCTGTATCCTTATCCATCCTTGTTACTCCTAAATCTCATTTATTAACTTTCATCCTAGTCACTGTCCAGTCCCCTATATCATCATCCATTCTGGTTATTCCCCAAACTCATTTATTCCCCTCCACTCTGGTCATCCCCAACCCTCATGTATCCCCAGCCTCATTGATTCCCCTTAATTCTGGCCACCCTCAAGCCCATGTATCATTAGTCATTCTGGTCAGTCCCTAAGCACCTGTATCCCATTCACACAGGTTACTCAACATTTTATCTTCACTAATGCCAGTTACACCCCAAAGTCCTTTATTACCATTCATCCCAGGTGATCCCGGCATTTCTCGTACACCCAGCTTTGGTTCCTAACAGTCAAAGTGATGATTCTCAGTTGCCATTTTGACCACAAACTCTTGAGCAAATAAAGACAGATACACAAAAGACAAACACATCAAGGCCAGTGCCATAAATGCTAAGTCAATAAATGTCTAAATACAACCGAACAGGCAGAATGTTTCAGACCACCAAATAATCTCATGTATGGCCTTCCTGTTTGTTGAATGCTACACGTTGAACATGTAATATCAATTGTTTATCACACTAGTCTCCCCTCCCTATATTTTACTCTTTTATGTTATAATGTCCCTGGTGCTGTCAGTAAGTGGCTAAGTAGTGATATTCTTTATGAACATTGCATAAATACATACATATACTATAAAGGCTAATATGTGCATATATATTATTGCTAATATTGTTACACCTATTATTTGTAAAGGGTTAAAGGCCCATTGAAAGGACTGTCTTTCCTTATTTCTTCATTATTCTTGTTCTTCATTTTTTGCAAGTTCAATCAGAAAGAAATGGCCTCCAGTCTTATGTCGTCCTGTCATATACATTTTGTCCCTACATCCAAAGGATTCATCTGTGTTTGACTGAGAAAAATATCAAACTAGAATGCCTTTTTTTGTATAAGAAATGTCCTTTCTTATTAGTGGCCATTTCCTGAGGCTTTTTGAGACTCTCTATTTCTTTAGGACAAGAGATGGCCAGCTGGGGTTCTGTCTCTATCTTTATTTGGTGACTTCATTAGGCTCACCTTCATATAAAATACAAATTCCCACTGTACTAGGTTTCCATATGACCCTTCAAATGCCCTCTGCCTCACCTCTCCCAATCCTGGCTCCAGTCAACATACAAAATCAAGAGAAAAGAAAAGAGAGTTCAAATGATAGAAATGAAGGAGAAAGCTACCTAAACAAACTTTCTTGGAAATGGTATAATAATATCTAATAGTTTGCATTTTAATTCAAAGTTTAAAATGTTTAAAAAGCATAATACCAAGAGATTAAAAACAGCCTAAATATCCAGGACCCCAACTGTTTTGTAACCAAAACTGCATACCTTCACCTTTGAGACTATCACCTAAAAGGGAAAAAAGATTTTAAAATCCAGGCATCCCAGCTTAAATAGAATGGATTTTATCATTCCCTGAAATTGCAATGTCAGGTACAGAAACTGGTCCAAGCTTGTATCTATTTGGTAGTTATCCCCTGTCAAGATGGCTACAGAATGTTAACAAAGCATTGTTTCTAATTTTACCAACCAAACAGAAGGTAGCTTTTCATATACATATTTGAAACTAAATATAACTTAAAGGTTGTAGCCATATTTATTTGAGCAGACAGATGTAATGAGTTCTCTGAATTCTTTTTATCAGGAGCATTCTTTTAAAGAAAAAAAGTTGAATGTAAATTTTAATGAAAGAAACTATGTTATAATATAGCCTTATCAAAGTGCATTTCATTATCTCTTTTCACATATGTTTTAAAAGTTATCATAAATAAATTATGAAAATAGCATAAAGGCACATACATATTTATGTACCCATTTGGGATTATTAGGAAGGTGACCAACTTTGAGTGCCTGGGAATCTTTAACTATATGTGAATGTTCACCTCTTCTTTCCAACCTGTTGCTTGTATTTTTAGGTCATAATGTTTTGACAGCTCTCTATATTCTTGTTTGTTTTCAGAAAACTTCTAAAATCGCTCATCCCCTTCCTTGAGAACACTTTTCTCTTTATACTATCTTAATAGGATTTAAGTTCTCCCATAGGAATTTTAGATGGATACATGCATTCAAAACATTATATTCTGCCCCTAAGCCCCCAAAACATCTCCTTCTCAAATATAAAATATATTGTATCACAAACGGTCTCAACTCACTGCAATATTTTTATGTTGAAATCTCTTGTTCTCCGCTCTTTAGTAAGATATATGTTTCTATCTTGACTGCTAACCACTACACAAAGAAGTCTCTATGGCTAAGAATGATTGAGAAGAGTGCATACCCTGGATCAGATCGATTCCAAACATTCCTTTTTGTTTATACTTTAATGTATTAGTTACCATTGGAATGTCAAAATTGCTACCGACAATACCTGATATGACCACTCTTGTAGCATTTTCATCTCATTCTGCTTGCCTCCTCAGTCTTACATTGTGTCCTTCAAACCCTCAATTGTCTGTCCCTTTCAGTTTTAAAATTACACTCAAGCTGTCACAGATACCTTTAAATTTTATTCAATAACATTTTCCCTTCCATACTTCCAGGCATGCCTATATTTCCTGAAACACATTTAAGGCTTGTAGTCCATGATTATCACCTCTGCTCTACATATGTGTGAACCTTAAACTCATCTCAATGTTCTTTACTTTTTGGTAACAATTATTTGTTGAATTAAATTCGGGTTACTAAAATGTGAACACATCTAACAAGTAGAATGTGGGGTCCCCTTTCTTCTCATGGTCCATTTACCACCAGCCTTAGTTTGCTTTGTGCTGCTATAACAGAATTCCCTGTCTGTTTATAACAGTGATTTGTAATTTGTCTTCTATAGTTATGAAGGTTAGGAAGTTTGATATCAAGGCATGGGCTGATTAGGTATCAGAGAAAGGTTCAGTCTATTTCTACAACAATGTCTTACTTGCATATCCCCCAGTAAGAGTGACTGTTTACCCTCACATGACACAAGGTACAGGATAGAAGAGTAAAATCTTCCATCCCTCTCTATCAGCTCTTTTATGAGACATTGATTGGTTTCATTCATAGTCTCACCCTTATTACATCTTTTATGAACATTTTCTCTTTATATGATCTCAGTGGGATGTCATCTCTCATACAGAAACTGTAGATGGAAAAATATTCAAAACATTCAGTTCTGTTCCTGAGGCCCTCAAACTGGTTCTTCTCAAATACAAAAAAAAAAAAAAAAAAAAAAAAAAAAGAATAAGAAAAAAAGAAAGAAAAAATTCTTTATTACATATGGTGTCAACTCACTATAGCATCCATGTTAAAGTCTCTAAGTCTAAAGTGTCTTCTAAATCCAATATAACTGTGACTCAAGACATGACTCATCCTTAAGAAAGCTCTCTTATAGCAAAAAAGACCTTGAAAACACAGCCTGTGTTTCTACAAATAGCAGTTGCGTGAACAAAGCATAGATATTTCCACTCTATACAAGAGATAAAAATAAAAGAGTAATACATGCCCACAAGTCCAGAATTTCAAAGACAGATGGAGACTCATGATTCACTCTTTCCCAACTTCTGCATTCACTAAGACAGAGATTGTGTCCCCAAAGCTCCTAGGCACCCACTACATTGTCTTAGTTTGTACCAGAGCTCTCTTGGGACTGAGTTCATTGCCATGGCTGCTCATGAAGACTCTAAGTCTGAAGGCTAGTCCTTGTCTCTACTAAAATTTCCCTAGTATGCTAGTATGCATTCTTGTGGTGGCTCCTCCCCATATCTTCCGGTCATGTTACCAGCCCTGCCTCGGCCTCCATGGACCTGTTTCCTGGGCTGCCTGACAGAGTCCCTAAAACCGAAGCAAAGTAGCTGTATCTCCATAGTTCATATGACTGTTCATGTTCAGTATACCCTCTGAGCAGGGTTTAACCTACACCTAGCCAGCTTGAGCGGCAAAAGGAAAGTTCTGGGACATTGCAGTATGGGCCACCTTTGGTGAATGCATCACACCAAGAGAGTTGTATCTATTTGATACTATTGTATTTGACACAAATAGTTTCTCTCTTCAAATTCTGCCTTTCTCTTATGAACAGCAACTACTCCTTTTTGACTTTGGTCACATATATAGGACCACACATTTCCCATCACCCTGCAGGAACTTCCCTCACTCACACATTGCAATAGGGTCCTGGCTTGTCTGTTCCCTATGACCATGCTTCCTCTACATTCCCTCATTTGGTCCCAAGTCATATCTCACCTCTGGCTTTTTCATGTCCTCGGAATCCCAGATTCATACATACAGATACCTGGCAACTTATCTCTGCAGAATTACTCAGCTGCTCTATTTGCACCAGAGTAAGTGCAAATTCTTTACTTTCTCTTTTTCAACTCAGTCTTGTGTCTCTTTCCTCTTCAAGCCAAAAATATTTTTTCTTACAAAATATCAGCAATAGGTAGTTTATTCTGTCCTTAATTTGTATTTTATGTATCAAACATTGTTGTAGAACTGACCTTTTTATAAAGGCAGGAATTTTCCTTTTGTTATTTTCCTCTCTTTCCTGGTCAAGAATAGATAGCATTTCTTCTCTGAATTCTGGTATTTTCTCATGGAGTGACCTGTTTGTCTTCCTGGTTCTCTGGCTTTCAGTGTGTTTTTGTGCTATATGATCTTCTAGGGAACAGAAAACGTTTTCTGTTTTTGTTGTTGTTGAACTTAAGCCAAAATATTATGCTTTTATGTCCATGTGGCCTTCTCCAACATTTTTCAGATGATCTATAATTACCTTAAAATACAGGGCCAGCTACTTGCCAACCATGTTTCTCCTTCGGTTTCTGGCCTCTGGCTACCAGCCTAGCTAGCATTATTTATTATTTTTATTCTTAGTACCCCATTATGTCCCTGTTCTACATTTATATTTATTCTCCGAGGAATATAGACCTGGGCCACTAGACAATACAGTACTAATTTGGTTCAAGTGTTAGTCAAATGGGACCTTTTGAAAACTGATCCCCAAGTCAGAGCATTCAACCTGGTTAGAGTTGAAGTCCAAGAAAGGATTTGTCCTGGAAGATAGGAAAGTCACCAGATGCAGTCTTGACTAAGCCATGTGACAGATCAATTCTGAGCAGTTTGTCTACTATTTTTCTGAGATCAGGACAAACTTTCTCCTGTGATCCAATAAAGGTAATTCCCAGAGTTTGTACTAGAATTATGGGAAATGGGTCTTCAGAGGTAATCTGCTTGGGAAAAAAGAAGAAAATACATAACTGTCATGAGAGTAGATGTGATTTTATCTCTGGGGAAAAGAGGAGAGTGTGGAGATGTGAATATAGCCACAGTGCATGATAAATTTCAGTGACAATGTCTCACTGAAGCCTATTACTTTCTACAGTGAATATATGACATTAGAAAGCAATTTAAGCCAGGCGATCGTGGTTCATGACTGTAATCCCAGTACTTGGGAGGCAGAGGCAGGTGGATGTCTGTAATCCAGCCTGGTTTACAAAGTGAGTTCCAGGATAGCCCGAGCTTTTACACAGAAAAATTCTGTCAAAAAAGAAAGGAAGGGAAGGAGGGAGGGAGGGAGGAAGGAAGGAAGGAAGGAAGAAGGAAGGAAGGAAGGAAGAGAAAGAAATAAATCCAACCAAAAAGCATTTTAAAAATATAAAAATGTATGGATAGGGAGATTATTTGTTCCCTTCTTAGAACTCATCTGCTTGGACAGATAATCGGTGCTCTGTCAGTGGCGCTACAGATGCTATAAAAGCCACCACTGTGAATACACACATGTAGAACTAGATAGTCATGCAGAATTTCATGCACTACCATAGACCTCCCAAATCATTCTTCATCATCATAAGGCTCCCTAAACCTAAATAAACATCTTGCATCTGAGAATGACTATTACAATGTCCTTTTAAACAGGTTTTACAGTGAAATACCGAGTTTTGACTTTCCTGTTTACAGCTCCAATGCAGATGTCCCCGAGTTGATTTGTTAATATAATAATTTTCTGAATTCTTTGAGAATTTCTTACAATGTATTTTGATCATATGCACTCCATACCGGCAATAAGTCCTCTCATCCATGTTCTTCTGTACTCAACTTCATGACCTGTTTCTTTTTAGTCAAAACTCACATAATTTCATTTGTAATGTCCATCATTCTGGGTTTTGAGCCATCTGCAGGAATGTGGTCTACTTTCTGTTAAAGAAAATAAACTCCCCCTTTCCCAGAAGCCATCAACTGTCAAGAGCTCCTCATTGATGGATGTTCATGATATCCTCATTCCTGAGTGCTAGAATGTTGACTGGCTTCATCTTGTGGCAGGCCCACAAGAACCACAGGTGCTGTGAGTTTGTGAGGGCAACTCTCCTCTCATATCCAGAAAACTTTGTCTCAATCTATTCCACCCCAACCCCTGACTATTAAAATATTTCTGCCCCCTCTTTTATAAGCTTTGGGAGGCAATGAGTCATACACATGCCCATTTGTGGCTGAACACTCCTCAGTCACTTAGTTCTCTGCATTTTAACTATGTGTGAATTTATGTGTTAACCACCATCCACTGCACAGAGAAACTTCCCTGACAAGTTCTGAGAGATGCAGTGAATTGTGGGGATAGAGATATGAATCTAGAAAGTAGTTTGACAAGTTCTTTATGGGGCCTATGACCTCCCCAAGTGTGGGATTTTACTAGATTTGCACTATTAGACACACATATTCTCCTGTAGAGTGACCTTTAGATTCAACCAGCACCATGGCAACATTGTACCAATGGGCATGCCTTGTTCTACCAGTCATTATTGAAGCTCATTGTCCTACAGAGGGAAAACACTAGAACAATAAGTTTCTGTTTCTAATCTTTACTTGGGCAAATGGACTCCAGAAAGCATACATTTACATAATTGAAGGGACTGCCTCTGGGTATTTTTTGAGCTTTTTAGATCTCATCAGTGACTAACTTTCCTTTCTTGCTTTGGATTCAGCTGCATAGTAATTCTATCAAAGAAGAGGGAGAGAAATCAAATGTGACCTCTATAGGACAGTTCCTTTCTCATTCCTACCTCTGACTTTTCTGTATCTCTTCTAGTTTATTTTTCTCTGTTATGTTTTGTTGCCTAACAGAGCCTTTTCAAATTAGCTTCTTTATCTCTCTAGAAAGCCTCCTGGTGTCAATTCCCAATGTTTGTTCCAGAATAATTCTTGAGTCTGAATAGCTGTGGAGGCTGTGTCCTTCCCTGAGGAAAGCAAGGTTCAAGTGGGGGTGCAGCCAGGATGGAGCAGAACAGATTGTGCATCCCCCAGGAAATGAGTGAGCTATATTTTCACTGCAACCTAGAAAACTTACCTCTAGGGTATGGTATGTAATCTGACTGCAAGGACCCTTTATATTCATAACCACATATGTCTTATATTGGTGAGTTTTATTGAAAAGTAGAGGCTCTTTGTCTAGAAGGACTTCTGTTGTTGCTAAGGTTTGTGTGACTCATCTCTGGGTCTGTGGAACATCAAGCTGAAGATGTCAGATTCATCACAGTAATCATTTGTTCTTTAGCAAAGCAAACTTAGTTCACATTGCCTATGTGGGTAAAGATGAGCCTCCCTCATTTTTAGGTTCGTTATTAGCAAGAAAGAGGCATAAAAAAGTTATTCAAAGTAAGTTTTAGGTGACACTGAAAACTCTAATAGCAAATAAATGTGTAACATTTCTACTAATCACAATGGATCCCAAAGAAATAGGGAAACCTGTGTATGTCCAGCGAAGCTTTGTAAAGAGGTGGGTCACCATGGAGACAGAAAAATGGGGTTAAAAGCCAGCATTTCTAAATATGTCCTCTGTCTTCACAGACAAAATTTCCCTTTCAGCCAAATGCATAAGAAGCATATGCACTATCAGAATTTTAGAAATTTATCTTTTTAAGATTTAGCCTATTATTTTATACATATGTGTGTGGGCCTGAGTACACCTATGTACAGGAGCCTATGCTGTCTAAATGAGGACATTGGATCTCTCTGGAGCTGCATTACAAGTGATTGTGAGTCACTGAACATTATTCACTGAATATTACGTAGGTGCTAAAAATTAAACCCAGGTCCTCTGCAAGAGAGGCAAGTGCTCTCAAACTCTAACCAATCTCTAGCCCCCAAATGATCTAATGGGAATCTTGAAGCAGTCTTCCCAATCTTGTAGATCACTAAAATCCAAGAAGATGGAATTCTAAGGTCAAAGGATGTAGCCTGACTCTGCATTAAATAACTGGACCAGAGTATGGCAGTGCTGAAGGGCGATGGACAGATGAGACCAAAAGGAGATGGGATCTAGTAGGAGGGAAGAGTTTACTTGGAGGTGGAACCTAATGGTAAGGAGAGGGTATGGGATGTTGAACCTAGTAGGAAAAAGGAGGGATGATGGAGTTGGAACCAAATTGAAAGGATAAGATAATTAAGGAGCAGGAACCTGGTGGAGACGTGAGGTCATTGGGAGTACTGATTGTGAAAGGGATGGGTATAATAGCCATTAGTCCTGAGTTACTTTTCCAGAGACCGAGCTGCTATAAAACTGGTCCTAGCCTGTTATCATTCTCTTGTTTCTTTTCTTGCCTTAGAATCTCTCCTTACACACAGTCGTGTGGTGCCTTCCCCCAGGAAGCCCTTAACAGGAAGAATATTATAAAAAACACCATGCCTTTAAACGTGGTGATGAGAACAAATGTTGTTCCTTTTTCATGATTCTGTTGAGACAACCATTAACAGTGTTCACTGGTTGTGATCCCCCAAGCAGCAGAATTGCTACAGCACTTGTTTGCATGCATAAAATCTCTTTCTCTTTAGCAAAATCATTGGCCTTGAATTTTACCTCCTCTGATCCACATTTTTCTGTATTTTTTATATAAATTCGAGGCACTTGATGTGCCACAGATTCTTAAAAGCATATAAACAAAGTTATAGATGAGAGATGCAGGAGTATTTCTCCTGAGTATCATATTTAAATATATACTACCTCTAATATTTAGGACAGCTGAGTCACCTACAGGATTTGAAGCTGCTTCTGGGCACCATGATGACAAAGAATAATGTGAACAAAATACAATAGACCCTGTTCCTACAATAGAAACAGCCAAGAAAAAAAGTGAGCTTAGTTAGAATTTCCTCACATAGCAGCACCAGCACCAAACCACCTGTGCAAGTCCTGGGTCAATGGTTAGTAGACTGGAAAGAAGTATGATACTGAGCCAAAGATGAGACAACTTCAGCACACTTTAGAAGAGCCAACCCAGTGACAAAGTTAAAGAGGGCCCAGCAGATATTCCCAACCTTCCCCCATAGTTGCAGTCACAGACGAGCCCACATGTAGAGAAACAATTCCCTAAACACTAGAGACTAAGTTGTAATGCGGAAGTGGATCCCATGACTGGATAATGCTGGCAGAGATCCTTCTCAGCAGGGAGGACAAACTGATTCAATTTATTTGAATCACTGAGACTAGAAGCCCTAATTCCCACCCATGGAGACTGCTACAAAAGACGATTAATGGAGGGGAGAAGAAATCACATCAAGCCAATGTAGAGAAAAATATTGATCTAGCTTATAATCCTTCTGATTTCATTTTATTTCTTATTTCTAGTACCTTTCTGTTTTGTTATCCACACTTTATTATATTGCTCAGATATTTTGTTTTACTTTGTAGTTTACCTCATGAGGTTGTTATAACCCCTCTTCTCCACAGCTACTCAATTAAATGTCTCCATTATTTCGATCCCTGACTCATATAATTCACATTCACACTGACTCCTCACACCCCTTTCCAGTTCTCTGTAGGTTCCACTACTTAGTCATTAATACTGAAACAGTATAAGCTACACTTTTCCCAATCAGTCCCCTATTGCTGCAGTCAGTGAACTTTACCAAGGTGGCCATTGTGTGGGACATTCTGTTTTCTGCTGGCTGCAGTGAAGTAATTGTTTCAGTTACCACAGTAGACTTCCTGTATACATACTAATAAAGAACATATGTTCATGTACAGATCACCCCCCCAAAAAAAATCAAACAAACAAAACAATGGTAAGGGAATATTCCTATTACAACAGATGTGCAGCACAGGGCAGAGAAACACCCAATTAGAAAGAAAAAAAAAGTGAAAATAAGTCAATATGGCGCCTCCATTTATTACTTATTACTCCTTGAAACAACAAACCAAAGGTAATAAAGGTAAAATGTCAGAAAGCAATTCAGGTTCCTATATTTGAAAAGGATCAGTGACTACTTAGTGGACAAGTAAGCAAATGAATGAAATAAGGAAATCTCTTAAGGACCCATACAAGACAGCAAAGCAGATAAATAGCCAGTGATACGGAAGAGGAAACAAAAAGCATGGAGGAAAAGTTAAACAAAGCAATTGATCCTCTTAAAAGGAACCAAGAGAACTTTTGGAAATGAAAGTGTCAACTAATTCTATAAAACACAAGAACTAAACATAAGAATGGATTTGAGGAGGGAGAGTGCAGGCTTGAGATAATCATATAACCAGTTGAACACAAAGAAAATAAAAGGCTATTGCCAAAACTTCCATGATCTCTGGGCATGGTGGCAAACCCCATTGATCCCAGCATTGGGGAAGCAGAGGCAGTGGATCTCTATGAGTTCTTGGCCAATCTGGTCCATAAAGTGAGTTCCAAGACAGCCAAGGATATACAGAGAAACCCTGTCTCAAAACAAACAAAACTTCTGTGATCTCTGGAATATATTCAAGTAGGAACTGAGATAAAGCCTAAAAACATACATAATCTATTTAGTAATACTGTATCTATATCTTGACATTTCCCTATCTTAGACATTGGTATCCAAGCTTAAGGAGCATTTAAAACCCCAAATAGAAATAGCCAGAGAAGAGCCTGTCCAGAACCTTATCAGTGTATAAGGGGAAAATGCAAAGTCATCTACAAAGACAAAGACATCATTATAACACCACATCTAAGCAAACAGCAATCTAACATGCCAAATATAATTGCTATAAACAAAAACTTTCTCAAATAGAGCAAAGAAATACTGACATTTAATGATAAGCAAAACTAAGGCAGATTGTGGGTAATGAATTGTCATTGCTTAACATATTTTAAAAGATTTTACATGGAAGAAAAAATGTCAATTTCATTCATGAGTATGAAGGAAAGACTACATTTCATGAGAGAGATGTAGATTAATAAATGAAGGCTAGGAACTAATCCATCAACCCCAAAGTACTAAGAAAGAAAGAAAAGAGCTAATAAGGACCCAAAAACCAAAACAACAGCTAACAAAACCATGGGAAATAGCAAACCAATGTTAATAATAGCCTTAAATGCAAGACTTAAAAGACAGACTGGGCTGAAGAGATGGCTCAGAGATTAAGAGTACTGGCTACTCTTCCAGAGGTCCTGAGTTCAATTCCCAGAAACCAAATGGTGGCTAACAGTTATCTGTAATGAGATCTGGTGCCCTCTTCTGGTGTGCAAGCATACATACAGACAGAATACTGTACATACATAATAAATAAATAAATAAATAAATCCTTAAAAAAAAAAGACAGATCAACTGATTGAATTTTTTTTTAAAAAAAAAAAATGAAAGTATATATTTTCTCAAAAAAAAATCAATAGTCAAAGACACTAACGATTTCTCTCGTTAAAAATCAACCCAGCAAACAAATTCCAAACAAGGTGATATGGCTATTCTGGTAGTTGTTAAAGCTTATTTCAACCCAAAATTTGTTAGAAGAGTTTTTGAGGCCACTATACATTACCAAAAGGGACAATTAATCAAATTGTAGCAGTTGTAGATATTTAGTAACCTAACAGTGGGGTCATAATTTCACAGACTTGAAAGGGAGAAATGACAGACCCAAACGACTACAGCAGTAGTGGATACTTCCAATACACCATTCTAAATTTAGTTTATTAAAACTAAAACTCAAAGGAAGATTATATGGAAACTATACAATAGATTAATGGGATTTAAGTGATATCAATAGACTATTCCTTCCAGCAGCTATGAAATATGTATGATTCAAAACAACCTATAGGACATGTCTCCAATATTGACAACATTATTAGCCAAGATCAAGAATTAGTAGACCCCAAATATCTAGAATAATTTTTGTATTAACATTGTGATAAAAGTGCATTACTATTATACATAAACAAATAGAGGAAAAAAATCAATAAACTACACAGCTATTTGGATACTGAGCAGAATATATTTAAATGAACAGAGGTCATTAAAGAAGCAATAAAAATATTATTAGCACAAATTGCCAGATATAACATTTCTAAGAGGAAAGTTTATGATTTTAAATGTTTATATTTTTAAAAATTGTGAGGCAGGACCAGAAGCTGTCAATGTAAAATGAAGAGAAATACCAGAAATGACTTTTAATCTTCTCTAGACCTCAGAGCAGAATCACGTGTAACTAAGCATAAAGGCTCCCACACACCAACTGGGTTCCCTCTTGACCCTCTCTTTCATGACACCAGATAAAACCTAGGAGAGTCATGGCGATGTGAGGACTTAACTTTTCAACCTCAAGGCAGCTCTGAGAGAAATTCCCTTCATAAATTAGTGCTATTCTCAACATTAATCAGAGAAGCCTCTTTTTGAAGAGGAGAGTGGTTAATACAGAGACTCACAACTGGTCAAAATACTGAGGATATTTAACTGTTGAATGCTCATCCATACATAAGACATTTATGTCATGCACATATACAACCCCATTCAAGGCTTTAGGGATATGACAAAGTATGATGTGAAAAGATAGAAGACAGGAAGGAATTCCATGAAGCTCTGTCTTCCAGACATGTCATGGCCATTGCATTCATAAACTAATAACAGCAGTGGTCACATGCATAAGAGCTAGCTTATTATCAATCCAGCATTGGTAGGGGAGGAGTACATGAGATCCCACCCATAGCTAAGGGATTATTGGCAGGAAAACCTGATGAGAGAAGGAGGGGAAATCATTTTCATCATGGGTGTAGCCACTGGAATGCCATATGAGATATAATTAATAGCCTCACACCCATTCATATGCAAACAACTCTAATTAAACTCAGTGTGGTATATATGAATTCATGAATGTTATTATATATGAATGAATGTAGTAAGAGTTCTGTTAAGACATTCCCCAATGGAGGGATAACTGCCTTAACCTAAAGACAGGAGAGAATCCCTAGTCACTACTTCAAATGACTTGTCAGATCTACCTGACCCTACCTGGATGGCATTGAACTACATGTGGAATTGGGGTGGGGGGATAGGAGGGGAGAGTGATCAGGATGCATGTGAGAGGGGAGAGAGGGTAAAAGGGAGGGAGGGACAGGGAACTGGGATTGACATGTAAAATAATAAATTAAATTTTTTAAAAAAAAGAGTTGTGTTAAGGACATGAACAATTTCAGAATGGGGTGGGAAAGCAGGATAGGAAATGGAACTCTGGGATTTAATATAATCAAATTATGTAATGCATATGTTTAAAACAGAGAATAAACAAAAATTATGGGAAAAATCAAATATCAAATAATCTTTTTTATTTAATTTATTATTTAACATGTCGATCCCAGTTCCCTCTCTCTCCCTCCTTCCCTCCCTCCATTCCTTCTTCCTTTCCTCCCTCTCTCACTTTTACCCTCTCTGCCCTCTCACATGCACCCTAACCTGCAACCTGGTCTTGTCCTCTCCATCTGCATCTGGATTCTAATTTGACTCAGTGTTTAGGTATGGGTCTTTGCTTCTATTTCCAACAGGTATTAGACGAGGGCTCCATGGATAAGTTAGTTGTTGATCTCACTGTCCTGGAAGAGCATTTATGGTAGCCTTTCCACTGATGCTCAAATTGTTAGTTGGAAGCAGACTTGTAGGTCTCTATACCTTTCTTTGGGTTCAATTTAATCTTCAAACCAATATTGGCTCCCTCCCTCTCTCTCTCTCTCTCTCTCTCTCTCTCTCTCTCTCTCTCTCTGTGTGTGTGTGTGTGTGTGTGTGTGTGTGTGTGTGTGTGTGTGTGTCCTGTCTTCTATTCCTACCCGGACTCAATCTTCCTAGTCGCATGTATTTTTCTCTACTCCCCCTCTTTCTCCTCTTTTTCCTACTTCTCTCTCCATTCACTGCCCCCCCCACTTACCCCGTGCTCTGGGGGACTTGTCCCTTCCTGCTTCTGTGAGGGACTTTATATGAATCTCTTAGAATACACCTTGTATCCTAGTTACTCTGGTGGTGTGAATTATAGGCTGGTGATCCTTTGACCTAGGTCTAAAATCCATATATGAGTGAGTACATAGTATGTTCCTCTTTTAGTGACTGGGTTACCTCATTCAGGATGGTTTCTTCAAGTGCCATCCACTTGCCTGCAAAATTCAAGATACCATTATTTTTTCTGCAGAGTAGTATTCCATTGTGTAGATGTGCCACATCTTCATTAACCATTCTTCAATTGAGGGGCATCTAGGTTGCTTCCAGGTTCTTGCTATTACATATAGTGCTGCTATGAACATAGTTGAACAGATGTCTTTGTTGTATGGATGTGGATCATTTGGGTATATGCCTAAGAGGGGGAATACTGGATCCTGTGGTAAACTAATTCCCATTTTCCTGAGGAACCGCCATACTGATCTCCAAAATGGCTGTACGAGTTTGTACTCCCACCAGCAGTGGAAGAGTGTTCCCCTTTCTCCACATCCTCTCCAGCATGAATTGTCATTGGTGTTTCTAATTTTAGCCATTCTGGCAGGAGTAAGATGGTATCTCAAAGTTGTTTTGATTTGCGTTTCCCTGATAGCTAAGAATGTTGAGCACTTTCTTAAGTGTCTTTCAGCCTTTTTTATTTCCTCTATTGAGAATTCTTTCTTCAGTTCTTTAACCCATTTTATTAATAGGGTTATTTGGTGTTTCTTCAGTTCTTTGTATATTTTGGAGATCAGCCCTTTGTCGGATATAGGATTGGTGAAAACCTTTTCCCAGTCTGTGGGCTGCCGTTTGGTCTTGTCCACTGTGTCCTTTGCCTTACAGAAGCTTCTAAGTTTGAAGAGGTCCCATTTATTGTTGCTCTCAGTGTCTGTGCCCCTGGAGTTATGTTCAGGAAGTGGTCGTGGTCTCCTATACCAATTTGTTCAAGGGTACCTCCTACTTTCTCTTCTAAGAGGTTCAATGTGGCTGGACTGATGTTGAGGTCTTTGATCCATTTGGACTGTAGTTTTGTGCATGGCAACAGACATGGGTCTATATGCAATCTTCTATACACCCTCATCCAGTTGTGCTAGCACCATTTGTTGAAGATGCTGTCCTTGAGGGTAGATTCTGTCTTCGTATCCATTGTGTTAGCCTGTGTATTTTTATAGGTGAGTTAAGATCATTAATGTTGAGGGTGAGTAAGGACCATTGATTGTCGATGCTTGTTTGTTTTAGGTTAGGATATTATGAATATATTTGTTCTGCTTTACCCTTGGTTTCTGGTGTAGTTAGATTATCTGTTGCCTACATTTTTCTGGGCATAGTTACCTTCCTTGGGTTGGAGTTTTCCTTCCAATACTTTCTGTAGGGCTGGATTTGTAGATACGTATTATGAAAATCTTGTTTTGTCATTAAATATCTTGTTTTCTCCATCTATAGTGATTGAGAGTTTTGCTGGGTATAGTAGCCTGGGCTGGCATCCGTGTTCTCTTAATACTTATAGAACATCTATCCAGGACCTTCTGGCCTTGAATGTTTCCATGGAGAAGTCAGGTGTAATTTTGATAGGTCTGCCTTTATATGTTACCTGACCTTTTTCCTTCGCTGCTCTTAATATTCTTTCTTTATTCTGTATGCTATGTATTTTGATTATTATATGTCGGGGGTCTTTTTTTCTTTGGTCCAGCCTATTTGGGGTTCGGTATGCTTCTTGTACTTTCATGGGCATGTCCTTCTTCAGATTGGGAAAGTTTTCCTCGATGATTTTGTTGAATATGTTTTCGGCACCTTTGAGCTGGGCTTCCTCACCTTCCTCTATGCCTATTATTCTTAGCTTTGGCTTTTTCATGTTGTCCCACATTTCCTGGATGTTTTGTGTTAAGGATTTGTTGGATTTATGATTTTCTTTGGTCAATGAATCTATTTCTTCTAGTTTATATTCTGCGCCTGAGATTCTCTCTTCCATCTCTTGAATTCTGTTGGTTATGCTAGTGTCTGTAGTTCCTGATCTTTTGCCCAGTTTTTCTATTTCCAGCATTCTTTCGGTTTGTGTTGTCTTTATTTTCTCTATTTCAGTTCTCTATTTTCAACTTTTGAACCATTTCCTTCACTTGCTTAATTGTTTTTTCTTGGCTTTCTGTACTTTCTTTACTTCCCTCAAGAAATTTGTTCTTTTCTTCCACTTTTTTGTTTTTCTTCCATTTCTTTAAGGGATTTTCTCACATCTTCTTTGAGGGCCGCTATCATTTTTATGATGGTAATTTTTAAGTCTTTCCCTTCTGCTTCATCTGCTTTGTTGTTGTGTTCCATTCTAGTTAGAGTAGATTCCCTAGATTCTGGTGGTGTCATGCTTGTCTTTCTGTTGTTAGTTGTTTTCTTATATTGCCATTTTCCCATAGCTTCGTCCAGTAGGTGTTGGTGGTTTCTCTCCCTCTCTCTATGGTATTTCCCCGGTGGGCTTATGTGGGTCAGAGGTTCAATATCTGTAGCTCTGTGTGGTCCAAGCTCTCTAGGATGTCTCTCCACAGACAGGGACCCGGGGATAGGTTCAGCGATCAGGATCCAGATGAAGATGCTGGCAGGAACTCAGAGTGGTCCCGCAGAGAAAGGCAGATCTCTGGAAGGGGCCCAGGACTCCAGCAGAGGATTGGTGGTGGGGTCTGAGACCAAGCAGGTGGAAATTATGGGTGGTCCTGCATGGACAGGCAGGTTTCCTGTGTTCAGAGCTGCTCTGAGAAGTTCCCTGAAGTTGTGTGGACTGTTGGCTCCACCCTCTATCTCAGTGCTCAACCTGAGTGGCGGGACAGTGGGCAGGATAGGGCACAGGGTAGGGGGGGCAGGCTTGCAGTGGGGTAGGTGGGGGATTTCTCACGATGGGGACAGGACACAGGAGCAGGGGGATCCGGGGCCAACCCTGGGAGTTTCGGGGGTGGAGAGTGTAGGGGCATAGCCGCCCAAATTGGGCCCAGGGCTGGCGGAAGAGGACAAAGGCTGGGCTGATACTTGGGATGTTTCTGCACTGACAGTCGGATCTCACTGGACCTGGCACTCTCCACCTGAGGTTCTTTCTTTTTACAATATCAAATAACCTAATGATGTACTTTAGGGTTAACAAACACAAAGCTCACACATCAAAGCCTAATCACTTTTAATCTCATTAAGGCAGGGAAGTTTAACATATAGAAATTAAAAGTTATAAAATACTGTAGGAACAGACTGAAGGATGAAATCACATGATCATCTCAATAAACATACTTAGGGAATTTGGGAAGATCCAATAAGGTTTCATGATACAATTCTTGCAGGAGCTAGAGAAATAACTCAGTGTAATGAAGGCTGCATGTAAAATACCTCTAGCAAAACTGAACTGAAGGGGGAAAAAGTAAATTATCCCCTCTAAAATCAGAACCAAGACAAGTCTGTTAACTCTGTTCTTTCATTTGTCACATTACACAAAGGTTTACATAGAGCCTTGAGAGAAGAGAAGGAATAAAGCTGATGCAAATGTGATATCAAGAAGTAAAAGCTTTCCTCTCTGCAGATGGCATGATCTTATGCTAAAAAGAACCTTAGACGCCTCTAGAAACAGGTCATACACTTCCTGCAAAGGAGCAAGGCATAAAGGCAACACACAAGTGCTGGTGACTTTGCTTAACCACATTCTCCACTATCACATTCTGTCTTATCATGGACTCAAAACTAATGGACCGTACACAACCATCTGATAACACCTCTGAGCCATGAGCCAAAAAATTCCTCCTCTGTAAGTAGTTTCCATATTTTCACTGTTACCATAATGGACCACCCAGCTTATACATCATCCTCTATTCATGTCACTCTTCTATCTAACCTTTAACTATTTTTTCATGTATCTTTCCTTTAACTGCCTTAAATGTTTTATTGATTGTATGAGCATTTGGGTTGTATCTTAAAAACTAATCTCCTAAGTCCTATTGAATTTTGGATAGTATAACTAACTTTAGCCAGTTCACACTCCTGAGTCATCTGATTTTCTAAGAATCTTGATGATGGAAATTTAGACTAGCTTTGGTAACTGTTAAAACTTAAGTCATTCCACATAGTCTTGCAATTAAAGGGGAAACAGACCTACTGGATTTAAGTTATGCTATCTCTAGATTCTTCATTTCACTCTAGCAACTCACTTAAAAATGTGAAAGAACTCACAAAACATAATTGGATTTCTTTCAAAACCCAGAAAAGAATGGAATTCTCACAATAGTGACCTGTCAGATGAAAGACAGGGGCCTAGAAGAGGCTTGGGCTCATTAATGGAAGATCTTTAGACAAGGAGGTTTGAGGTTTTTGAGTTGGATTATGTTCCTGTCTAAAGAATGGACTGACAGGGGCATGTGCAAATAATTAAATAACTCCAGATATAATGACAAGACCCAACCAACAAGGAATTTTTAAGTAATTTCAGCTAAAATACATAGATTCAATATACAGCCTTCCAAATAGTTAAGCACAGGAAACATTAGTCCATATTGTTGTGTGTAACAAAACTAAACAACTGAGAAAGCACTCTGAAAATTCCAGAAAAAAAAATACATAGAAAAATAGAACAGCTGCTAGCAAACCCAGTAATGAATGTCTTCTCTTTGTCTATTAATTAAGGGCAAATAATAAATTGGAGGAAGTTACTTTCAAAATCATTGAAAATGCAAGAAAACTTTGTCTAAATTTGTGGCTTATATATGTAATTAGCAAGTGATAAATGATAAACAGATGAACTCTAAAATATGTTACTTACAGCAATTCACATAGAAGATTCCACATAAAGATAATTTTAATTGTCTCCAAGCTATGAGAGCTACTAATAAACCTCACTGCTAATCCTGGTTCTTAGCAATATGATCATGAATATATTTTATTTTAATACTTTTTAGTTTGTACATTTTATCACAAGTCTGTGGCATACAATTAAGATTCCTACCAATGGTGTGTAAATCAAGAGTACAGAAAGGGAGGAATAAGTTCAGCCTATGACATCAATGAAATCCCAGATCCCAGCTATCTTGTGGTTCACCCATCTATCAGATTTGAGTCACTTTTTTTTTTTTTTTTTTTTTTTTTTTTTGTATATAGTGAGCTCCTTAACCTAAGGAGAAAGATAACATCATTCTCTGCCTGAACTATGAAATGGCTTAGAAGTAGATTCCCTAAGATGACCTTTCTTCTCACAGTAGATTTGCCCACCATGTAATAGGGCTACCAGGGAGCTCAACCTCCCTAACTATGACCTTGACTATCATGCAAGGAGTTTTTGTACCTTGTGGAAAGTTTGCAAGGGCATATCTGTCTATCACCATGCAAACCACCCTTCTTTATTGTACAGAAGCTATTTCAGGATGGTGACTTCCTTCTTCCATGTCTGTTATTTTGTGTGAGATACAGGAATACGATTTTTCTTAATTGTGCATAGAACTTACAGATATTAAGATATTCAATCCCCATCACAATCAGGGAATGCCTAAGAAAGAAAGCTTGATAATTCTGTGAGATGGAACATGGAGCCTGGATGTGACTTTTCAAAGACAATTTGAAGGATTATTTATAGAAATCAACATGATAGATGTCCAAGAGGAACAATTAACCTTACCACTGGAATTCTGTGACCAGATGTGATTCTAATTTCTGTGGAATTAGACCTGCTGCCAGAAAGCCTTGAAGATGTTTGAATCCAGTTAGGCAGGGCTTAATTAACATGCAGCTCAGCTCCTCCCATTTGCCCACCCTGTGATGCATTCTGCTTAGTGCTATACACAGGTCTAATGTACACAGAGATCTTGCTCAAACTTGGGTGAGCGAGGTTTGAGTATTATTTGAATTTCTGTTGCACTAGAAACTGTAATTAAATCTCTTGAATAAAACATAATAGAACATAACTAGAACTTAGAAAAGCAAAGTGCTCTGAACTAAGGGATGGCTCAGTGAGTAATGTGCTTGTCGTGCAATGTGAATAGCAGAGATCATATCCCCTACACCTATGCCTGGTGGATGATTCTGATGAGCTCTGGATTCAGGTAAGAGACACTGCCTCAACATGTAAGGTGAAAAGAGATTGAAGAAGTCATTGGGAGCAATTTCAAGTCTCCATACACATGCATGCACAACTTCACTCACATATACATCCACACATCCACACATGTTAATATTAATACATATATATATGCTCAACTTACTCCCCAGACTCTCTCTCTCTCCTCTCTCTCAAGCCTATAATTTTCTGGAATATGAAGAATTGTGCAGTTTTTGAAAGTATTTTTCAAGGTAACATGTAGCTGTCATAAATTCTATTTAAAATATTGTAAAATTTATTATTTAGTTTTTAAGCTGAAAATTCTACTCTTTGTGTTATTTAAATGCACATAAAAATGTGTCATTTAGTAAAATTCAGACACTGTTGCATGACTAGCCAATTGAGTAAAACATATATAGCTTTATAAATATATAAAGTATATGAACTAACTGCATTAAATGTTAACAGAACTTGTCTCTTGATAATTGACTTGAAGATGTTTTATCCTGCCTATTTCACTTCAGTGAAAAATTTTCTTTACATTGAGTATTCTATCTTGTAAAATGGGGAGAAACATAATGGATGTATGAATGAATATGCCAGTCTGTCATTACCATTTTTACCTTCATCTATTTTTATTTGGAAGGAACTTTTTTCAGTGGTTACTTTTGCTATAGACTGGATCACATATAAAAATTGCTTTAGCAATATGAACACTAAGATCAACTGGTAATCCTAGGAAAAGAAGCAAAAGTTATTGGTCAGATGATGAAAGTGTTTTAGGAATTTTCCCTGGACTTACAAACTCCAGTCATTTTTGATCTTCTATGCTACCTAATAGATGACTATAAACTCTAGCATTTTAGGCATGTGGGTAAAAAATAATAAATATTTCTAGTATTAATGAGTTCTGATATTTATATTATTCTACAATTACAGAAAAATTGGTTCAGAGTAACTTTTATTGGTTAACATTCTACACTGCCAAAAAATTAACAAACAAATGTTTAAATATTTAAGGCATTTTCAAGTAAGTCCTGGCAACTACAAATCCTTTAATTTAATATTCTTCACAGTACCTATGAATTTTAGTCTATAAAGACATGCTCATACTAACAACGTTAAATTGTTTGACTTAACAAATCCTTCCTTAAAGCACTGTTTGATCTGGAGTTGATGAAATTCAGCCTTACTTATTCATCAGAGGTCAGGAAGGAATCTAGGACATTGATTGTACCAGGGCATGAGCCACTCAGCCAATGATTGATGGTTTTCATTTACTGGTCAAAAGAACTCACTGTTGCCTGGCCTCTGTCTCTTGACATGAAGAACTGCTCTTACTTCAACTCCAGTGTGGAAACCATCTTCACACAAGATCAGCTTTCTGCCGCTGAAATCCATTTACTCTTCAAGAGAATATGACTGTAGATCACACACTACAGCTATGTACATATAGCATCTGGCTAAGCATTTCTCAGGGAAATGTGAAGGAAGGCTGTATTTCAGTCCTATAGTCATTGCCTAGTGATTGTTCTCCTCACTACTTAAAACTTGCTTCTTTTACTGGTAATCTTTGCAAACTACACACATTTTACAATTACTTTAACTTGAAAATTATGGAAAATTCAGCTATAGTTATAACACAACAAAGTCCTCTATATTACTGTTTTGGTTAAAACATTAATGTAGTACTCTAGTTGGTGTGTTAAGGAGAAAGCAACACAATGAGGTTACAGCATCCTTGCGACTCTCTGATTGATATACATATTCTACACTTGTTGCAGTATATTCTCTATTTGCTATACAGTCCACAAATCAAGCTCCATAAACACCAAATGTACTTAAAGGTCATTGGAATAGAATAATGAGCATGTGCCTTCACCAGGCCTTTTCATATGTTGTAGGTATTTCTTTGAATTTGTCCTGGTCTGATAGACCACACATTAAAAATGTATGTTTCCTCATTATGGAAATTTAGAAATCCAAGTTCAAGACGTAGATTTGATGTTCAGTGAAGGATTGTATCCTGATTATCAGGTGTCTCATTTAACTCTCTCTTATATAGGGTTGGCTCTGACTCTGCACCCTCTTAAAAGGACATGTGTCTTAGGGTTTCTATTGTTATGATGAAACAGCATAACTCATGCAGCATGGAAAGGAATGGGTTTATTTGGCTTATGCTTCTACAGCACTGTTTATCACTGAAGGAAGTCAGGGCAGGAACCTGGAGGCAGGAACTAATGCAGAGGTCATGGAGGAGTGCTACTTACTGGCTTGCTCTTCAAGGTTTGCTAAGTCTGCTTCCTTATAGCATCTAGGGCCACCAACACAAGAATAGCACCACTCACAATAGGCTGGTCTCTCCCCCATCAGTCACTAACTAATAACATTCCTTACAGGTTTACATATCACCTGATTTTTTAAAGAATTTCCTCACTCAAAGTCTCCTCATTCCTGATGACTTTAGCTTGTGTCAAGTTGACAAAAAAGCTAGCCAACACAGCATGACAACTCAAATCATTTCCAAGGGTCTTGGCTTAAGATATTTCTGCACTGATGCCACAGTATATGAATGTATAAATTAAGCTTTAGTTATAACTCAACAAAGTATTTAAGTGTCCCATTGATTATTTTTGTCATGGTGGTATATTTATATTGCATTTTGAGACCATAAAATGACAAGTGTCGTCCTCTATTTCTGTCCGATCATTTTACCTGCTAATGAGTCTCTCTCACTGACCCAGAAGTACTTATTGGTCAGGCAGTGAGTCCCCTGGGATCTGTCTGTCTTGGCCACCAGTCATGAGGTTACAGTCATATGCATTCATCTTATGCTTATTCTTACTCATAAATCCCATCTCTGTAGCCCATGCTCATTTATAATAGAAGCAAATGCTCAGTTTACTGATTAAGGTGAGTAGGAATAATGAAAAGAAAAAGGAAATATAATATCTCAAACAACTGTGAAAATATTAAAAGAATTTTCCTTATTATTGTGGAAAATTCTGCCGAAACTCCAGACCTCACTCTGCATTGCTCTAATACTATAAAAAGTTACCCTATATAATCCAGTAAGATATACTTATGAGCAGAGTGTAGAGATTTCAGTCAATCAAGTCACAATTTGTGTGCTTTTGATGTACTCAGGACCAGTGATTCTCAATCTTCCTAATGCTGCAACCCTATAAAACAGTTCCTCATGTTGTGCTGACCCCCAACCATAAAATTATTTTCATTCTACTTCATAAATGTAATATTTCTACTATTATGAATCATAATGTAAATATTTAACTTTCCAATGGCCTTAGATGACCCCTGTGAAAGACTTGTTTGACTCCCAAGGGTGTCATGACTCATAGGTTGAGAATCCCAGGCTTGGATAATTGCATAATACAGAAGGCATTTCACCCCACACACACATAATAAGGAATATATTGATGGTTGCATCATCTTCTTATGCTGTACCTTAATTATATTAGTAATTGCTTTGTGCTTTTATTTTATCTGAAAAAATAACTTGCTGTGTCCCATTTTTCCCCTTGTGGAGATTGCCAGTACAATAGTGATTTTTAACACTGGCCAATATAAATTATATAAAATCCCTCAATGGCTTAAGCTAAATGATTGCCTTTTTCTTGGATTCCTGAGATTTTTGCCATCAGATTTGCACATCAGCTCAACTATGTCCTTAAACAGTAGGGTGCATCCTAGTTTATTATTCAATATTTCTATTATAATCATAAACAAATTGCTTAAAACAGATACATTGTAACAGCCAAGGACTCTCACATTTTAGATAAACAAAGTCCCTCACCCCAGCACAACTGAAATAGATCAAGAGCCCTAGCAACAGTAAGTGTCATTGTGGATGACACCTCCATTTTGTCATCAGGAGCCACAGCTTGTCCTCCTTCTTTTCCATATACATGTGAAAATACCCATTTATTCAAACCTCACTCTTTCACCCCAGTCAGCAGCATCTTCAGATGACATTTTCCATCTGCTGTTTCTTCTCCAACATTAAATTTCCTCTTATATTTGGAAGTAAATATCTAGTAAATGTCTGTTCTGTGTAGTGACACTCTGGCACGTAAATCATCTGTAATGAATGTTTTGTTATGAACTTTGAACAATAGTCATGGCTCCTGCTTAATGCTTAAGCTTTTCTGAACACTGTGTCTTCCCTGTGTATAACAAACAGTAGAACCAAGAAGAGCCTCCTTGTCCTACATATTCAGTGTAAACAACTATACTGCGGGAAAAAAAAAAGAAAAAAAAGCTCCACAACAGCAATAGTACAGCATTGTGCCCATGATGTAAACATCTCAATTTTTAATGGTATTTACCACAGGAGAAAACATGTGCCTGGTTTGTGATTTTAAAAGTTGAAAAAATAATGAGCTCTCTAATATAAGTAAATAAAACTGAAACGCAAGGTCAACACAAAGATACGAGACAAGTAGGTAGTTTAAAATGACGGTTCAAGGAAGTTAAAGAATTCCTCGAAGCTCAGCACAAAACAAAAGTAATATAAAAAGCAATGTAATTGAGACTTTAATACAAGTTATTAATAAGACACATAGAAAAATGTGTGAACTTAGGGATGTATTTAAATGCTATGTAATACAAATATACCATGATAAAAATACACCATGTCATAAAACATGGAATCCAAAGAGATATTGAAATATTAGCAATGAAGTGAAAATTAATAGAAAAATGAATTCAGCTTTTTCAGCACAGTGAATAGAGTACAATATACATCATTTTATATTACATAATGAAGTACTAATATAATTTAATTTTTATATTTGTTATTATAATTAAGTAATTAGTTTACAAATGTAGTTCCAAAGATGGTGAACTTCCTCCATTTAATAGGTATATAAAATTATCTTTGTGTCATATTCAATGGAATATTTTTTAATGAAATATATTTTGTAGATGTTTAATTATATAGACAATTCAATTTATAATTCGCTATAACAGTACATTGTATTTTTAAGGAAAAAATAACTGCAAACATAATTTGAGTGTTAATATTTGATCTGAAGTGTTTTAGAAGTAGATTAAGTTGCTGGCAAGCAAAGATGTTTGTCTTTGCTTGATTCCCAGCGACAATAGCCACCTTCAGATAGAGTGAGCACACTCAGCTGCAGTTCTAGGAGGCACAGAGTTGTAATAACCATAGTGACTTCCCCTGTGTGCTTTGTAGTGATGATAACAACTGGAAGGCATGAATAGAGACATGATTTTCATCCCAATATTTTTATTGTAATTAAAGAAATAAGAAAGTACATTCTGAGAGGTAGTTGGTAAAATCATAAAAACCTTTCTAAAGATCTGCAAAATCCCAGATCTTTAGAAATAGATTACAAATAAATACTCCACAGGAAAATGAGGCAACACTCCTAATTTAATTTATTATTGTTTTATGGTGTGTGTGTGTGTGTGTGTGTGTGTGTGTGTGTGTGTGTGCATGTGTGCAGGCCATTGGACTTGACTCGTGTGGCAAACACTCTGCCATCGAGCCTGTCAGGAGCACGCTTACCTCATTATTTTGGTTCTTAATCTGCCAGTCCTATGACAGAAGGGGAGGGGCCTTTGCATTCGTGTGTCCATAGATGTGACACTAAGCAAACACACTAGTGTGACACTCTTTCCTCTGATAAACACCTAACCTCTAATTCAGACCCTCAGCTGTGTATCATTAACTGTTTGTTCAGAGCATGAAATGCGGTAATGGTGTCCATTAGTTGTGTTGTTCTGTAGGAAACCGTTCTTAGCAATAATTCATTAAGCATGTTGTGGATTAGTGTTCGGGCATTTGAAGTGAGCTGCTTTCTTTTCCCATTAGGCACAGGAGGCCATGAGAAACACTGTTCTGAGGTCTCACAACCGGGAATGTGGATTTTACTTGGCAGTTTTAGTAACGCGTCTGAGGAAAATGATTTTCGCTGCTATGTGTTTACTCCTCACTTAGAATTGGCTCCTGGAGGGTTTTGTGAATGTCCACCATGAGAAATAATGAGAGCTGAAAGGAGAAAGGTTAATAATACTCTTCTTAGTATAACACTCAAGGCTGTTTCATTTCTTTCCTTTTTTTATTCCCTTTGCACTTGGAGGCTGCAGCAACTTTCCTCATGGACAAATGTTTTTACACTAAGCAGATATGTTTTATGGGCAATGCTGACATGGTTTTGTTAGAATTATTGTTTTCTGGATTTATACGTAGGAATTTTTCTAATGCATAGGCCTCCGATGCTCCCTTGAAATGTTGACATTGTAATGGCAACTGTGTGCCAAATGGCACTCTCTCCTGAGAAGCCTGCATAACTCTAGGCATTTAAAGATTGTTTTCTGCTTTTGTCCTGTCTTTACTTCTCTGGGTATTCTTGCTTCAGTGTGTTGGAACCCTCTTATCTCAACATTACTTGAAGAATTCATTGAACCAGAAGATGAATGCATTGCAGCAGTTCACCAAAGACAATACTTACAGCACGGTCGTAATTCCTTAATCTTATCCTAAAACAGTCACTGCTTAATGCAGGTTTGGTTTCCTTGAGCTGTGCTTCTGCAAGGGCCGCTTGCATCTTCAGGAGTAGCTTCTTAAATGGTGTTGGCTTTGGGATTTTCCTAAAGTTACCTGTGGCAATGTTTTCTGAGTATGTCTGCTTTTGATAACTTAGCAGAACTTTATATAGACTGATTTAGGATGGATGAATACCATAAATGGTATAAATTCTCCATGTTAAGGAAATGCAACACAAAACATCTTTTAAGGTACTAAATCTTCAAGTTGGGGTTTTGTGGTAGATGGCAGGCCTACATGTTGGAAGATTTGTTCCCAGCAAACTGTCCAGAGGGATGAAGGGAGGAATAGTATATGAAAACATTTTTCTCCACATTGATTTCCTCCACTTCACCAATCATGCCCTCCGAAAATTATCTCCATTCTGCTGCAGTTTTCCCATTTACAAAGGAAGGGCCTACCTCAGAAGATTCTGTAAGGTTTAAGTTGTCATTTGCATACATTTTAGCACACAGTGCATACTGCACATACCTTTGTTAAACAATATACAGATGTTACATGATTACAAGTTATAAAAGAAATGGCACAACGAATCTTCACTTTCACTTTTTCATCTCTGTGAAATCCTTTGTCAGGATTAATTAAGCAACTCCTCTATTTTTACATAGAACTTTCTTGCACTCTGATAATTTCACTTGCTTCTGAGAGTGGTGGACAATGGAGGCACACACCATACAGACTCCTTTTCTTTGTTAACGATAAATGTCAGCCTGTAGAGTATAGAGTGTTCTTATTTCCTCTGCAAAGCATTCAACAACTGCTTTCAATTGGATAATGCACAGCTAAAATGACAAGTGTATATTCTTAATGCTACTGTGTCTCATTTCTTTAAATGACTTCTATCTCTTTGGGGTTGTGAAATGTCTAATATGTTGTAGGCTTGACTTAAAGAGAATAACTTATTGGCAATTCATAAGAGCATGTCTTTCTCTCTTACCTGATTGTTTTCTAATTCTTTATTACTGTAGAACTTCTACTAGAGGGTCTTGTCGGAGTAGATGCTGGAGTTAATATCCTAATGAGTTGTTAGGTTATATCTGCACTTCCTTGGTTCTGTTGTGAACCAGAAACCCACTTTCTCTTACCTCTTATGAGATACTAGGAACATCTCTTTGGGCTGGTTATAATTGATTCACCTGCCTCAAGTATTATTTCAATGTAATTGTGTATATTGTTTACCATAAGGACAGGATATGAGAAAATGAAGAGTATAATTTACCTATCTTAGAATGAAGCTGGTTTACATTCAGTCTAAGTGACTCGTCTTTTTAGACTTGACATACAGGATAATGATTTGGTTCATTTTATTCCTTATCATTCTATTGGTGTGTCATAAAACATTATACAGCCCATCTGTTACCATTTCCTTATGTCATTCTACAACCACTCTTTATGGAAAAATGGAGAGGATCACTTGCTTGTTATAGATAATAGCAATCTGGCCATTCTTTTTAGTTGGGATGTATCAGGTGTTAGAATGAAATGTCAATGGGTTTCCATCTGTAAATTAAACTGCTTTGGGGATTTTATCTTAGTTCATTATTTAATTTGTCTAAAAAGGTCTATAGTCTCTCCCCACCTTCAAAACAGGCAAGAGGTCAGAAATAAATTTTCACCTGCATAAAATTTGGTATCATGAGAAAGTTTAAATGAATTAAGCCAAAAGATAGATTCTGTGTACTTTTCTGTATACATTGAAGTCAAAGGACTGTATAAAGTTCAGACACTGGGATTGCAGAGAACAGTGAATGCTGGGAGGGTTTCTGCTCTGGCACCTCCTTCTATACTTCTATACTCCAGAAGTACACAATGACCTTTGGATCATTCCCCAAGTTTTCATGAACTAAACTCAATTTATAGAAGAGCTTGGGTGCCAGGGTACCTGGGAGACATTATCTCCACGGTTAACCTCTATTTTAATTCCACAGTGAATCCTTATAAACTATTGTGTCTTCGGCTGGTAAAACAGAACTTATCCTGAGAGTATGTGTGTTCTTCAAGTCCTCAGACTTCTCTATTCTCTAAACTTTATAATACCTTGGCATTCTCTATATTCTCCCTTATTCCCTTCCTCAAATAAATATATACTTCTTAATGTCAGGTGAAAGGTGACCACCCTGTCATCCCTGCATTGCTGCCTGTATATTTTGCCTTTAATACATCTGTAAGTCTTGTGTTCATATGCAAGCTTATCAATCAATCAACCAATGCCACAAAACTTTGAAAGGAGAAAATTGCCTTTGGCTCCTATAGTAGGAAACCTAAAAATGTCAAAATCATAGAAAAAATATTGAAGTTGGAAACTGGGAGCTGGGTTGGAGGAGATTTGGATGTGTCAATTATGAGAGGGATGATCTCAGAAGGCCTGACTTGCAACATGAAGGTCATGGTTAGTAATACTATATCCTTCACATTTGCTCAGGGTCACTCTGTAAGTGGTGTGGGGTTAATATGACTTGCCTTCTTCTTCTAGTTAAAATGATGAGAGATGGACATATGAAGCCTTGAATGAATCAAGGATTCGCTGAATGAATCAATGAAGCACAGTGATCTTATTAAAAAGGAGTGTGTTTGGGGTTTAAGAATATTTACAAGTCTCCTCAGTGCTAAACACAGATATTCTTTGATTGGGAAAAAGCAAAACATAAAACAAGATTCTCTGGGTTTAATCTGGAACAAGTTTCAATACATACTAACCTATAGGATCTAATAGAATTCTATTCCATCTGATCATTCAGGAGAAGGAAGCCAACATGGCAGGAAAAGGGCCAGCAGTTCTAACATGTCTAAAAGTAGAAATGATTTTCATAAAATCAAGTGAAATCCCTGTCTCTGAATTTCTTGTTTTCACTTCAGCCTCTAGCGTTTTACTTGAGAGACTGAGTGCATATAAATTCTAATAGCTGCGTCTCAATAGCAACATTTTTTCAAGGGAGTTTGATTCTCTCTCTCTCTCTTCTCTTTCACCCCCTCTCTCTTTCTCGTGTGTGTGTGTGTGTGTGTGTGTGTGTGTGTGTGTGTGTGTGGTGTGTGTGTGTGTGTGTGTGTGTGTGTGTGTGAGTGTGTGTGTGTGTGTGTACTATAAATACACCAATTATGTTGCATACCTATCTGGGAGCTAGAATTCTTATTCAATAGCTTTATTGACTGTATCTTCCTCTATTTACTGAAGGTGCTGTTACTAGCTAAAGACCTTAGCTTATGCTTTTATGTGCTATAGAATTTTCTCAGAATCCATACTGGGTATCATCAGTTCCTTTCTCCACCTCTAAGTCTTCAGGAATTCCAGAAGTGAATTTGAAACTTGTGAAGATTTAGACCCCATACTCTAAAAGTTTAAAATACTTAGAGATTAGCATTATGTATACAATCACATCTTTTCAAAAAGGGTAGGAAGATATTTCTGAAAGACCATTATAGTTCTTTTAAAGAGAATGGTGTTTGTTCATTACATTCAGTTCTTTTAAAGAGAATGGTGTTTGTTCATTACATTCAGCAGTTAAGGTGAAAACAAAACAAATAACTAGCAAGATCAACTACATCATACTTCTATCATTTGTACCAATTGTTTAATCTAAAGAGCAATATTAGATTCAGAGGCATTAGTGGGGATTATTAGTTCATTTAGCTCTTTAATCCATACCTCTTCTTCTATGACCCTTCCCAGTAAGTCAACTTACTTTTCCTGGAGAAAATGAAAAATCATCTATTCACTTTAGAGTGTATAGCAAGAACAAACACAGGAAGTAAAATCACCTACATTACTATAGATTGGTTACATTATGTCTTATACAGTGCAGGATCCCCTCATTAGGAAATAGTATCATGAACAGTGGCAAATCTTCTCATCTGAATCAGCATAATTGATTGGTGTTATTAACAGGGCTGTAGGTGAGGGGGTTATATAGAAGTATGGATAACTTATGTGCAATTGCATCACCAAAGAGTCTATTGTGGCGCCTGAGTTGCTGTAGAAGCCTGAGAAACTGCCGAGAGTGTCCAGGTTAATAACACAGGACTCTTGCTTGATATTAAGAAGGCTTTTTATTATATATATATATAATATATATATTATAATACATATATATTATATTTAATATATATGTATATAATATATATATTATATATATATATATTCGGGGGCTAGCTTATATACCCTGGCACCACATGGAGGAGGGGGAAGCAAAAGGGGGCAGTTAGTCATCTCAGGTTCCAAGGACTGGTTAGGGAGCTTTCAGGGCTGAGGGAGCCAAAAGAGCATTAGCATTTGCATTAGAAAGCATCTCTCCTGTTTTTCAGTGGTTGCAGTTGACTGCCCTGAGGGCAGCAGGAGGGGGAGTGAATTCTTAGAGGTCTCAATTCCTATATCTATAGCAATGGGAAGGATAAAACCTCCTTTTGTGAGGGATTATTAGTGGCTCTTGCTGGCAATCACACTTTCTCTGATTTCAATGTCCAGTAACCAAACCATGCCTAGTGAACAGTGTGCTTCAGTCATTGAGAGGCTGAGTGAGCAGGGAACCTTGACCTTAAGGTATGGGCTACATAATGAGATGCTATCAACAAACAAACAAAACACCAAAACATAAAAATAAACACAGCAATGGAAGCAATAAAAAAATGTAGCACCAATTTAAGAGAAAAATAATGTTTGAATCTTGCAATATTTTTCTGAATTAATTTACTTAAAATGATTCCTTTACCATTTTTAAAATAAAAACCCACTTGAATAAAATCTTCACAGTCCCACTATGTTTAAAGAATTTGAATATAGAGATTGATTTCATTGTGAATTTGACCCTTTTGCCTTTTAGCGCATTAACATATGTGTTCTCTCATCCATAATATGGAGAAAGTAATTCCCATACACTAGGTTACAGTGAGGAATAGATGGAATAATATATGTAAGCCCTGTCCTGGAGCTTGCCATGGAAGCTCAGGAACAGAAGGAACATGAGATTCTTCCCTTTTTTCGTGTATTCCAGATTACAGACATATCATATACCTGTATTGGAGCTTGTACATTTTATGTGTTTTTGCTTGTCATAATACATACAGTAAACTTTTGATTGGGTAGATATGTTGATATTATAACCCAACCATATTGTGTGCTTCACTGAGGGACTTCTTTACTTTCCTCATATCTGGAGAAGCTTTGTTGTCATAGTCTTCTTTCTGTTCAATATACACCTTACCAATTATAATGTTATCAACTTGACAGAAGTTAGGATCACCTAGGAAACACATCTCTCTGAATGTCTTGGTTGGAGATCCTTTTATCTAGATAATTGTAATTGAGCTTGGAAGACATGACCACTCTGGATGGTGTATTCCCTAGGCAGGAGATCCTGAACTGTATAAGAGTGTAGAAAGTCAGCTGAATGTAAGCATGCATGAATCCGTTGCTATCTTTCTGTGAATTGTGAGCACAGTGCAACCGAATACTTGAAATTCCTATTGCTTGGTTTCTTCACCTTGATGGACTGCACCTTGGATTGTGAACTAAAATAAATTCTTTCTACATTAGTTGCTTTTGCCAAGGTATTTTTAGTAAACACCATTTGGGATGGAGTTGGGATCAAGTCTCTGATTTCTGATGTATATGTATGAGCTTTTGTGTCAGTATTTTAAGATGAGATTCTGAACTCTTCACATTGTCATGGAGAAGTACATGAATTTCTTTTCAAGCTTCAGTGGAATATGAGTTCTGGTACTGGACAATTCCTTGTTTTAAATGATTACTGCAGCATTCTAACCTGTTTGAGCATTTACTCACTTATTTCTACACTGGTGCACAAACTTAAAATAGAAAACTATAGGGAAGAGGGTGAGTCAACATAACATGAAATTACCTTAATGTTTAATTTTCAAAGTGCAACACAGTGAATTCAAAGCTGCCGTTGCTCCCAACCCTGGTGGTAGCATAGATTGTTCTGTATGTATTGTTTCTCTTCTCCCCATCAACACTTTTCTCCCCATCAACACTTAAAACATAATTAAAGAACTGGAGACTAAAGATGGGTGTGGCAGCCTCATAGACCTGCAGTACTAGCACTAAAGGGACAGAGTCAAGCAGATCTCTGTGAGTTCAAGGCCAACCTCGATTTACATAATGAGTTCCAGGACAGGCAGTGTTACATAGAGAAATCTTGTCTCAAAAAAAGGTGGAGGGGAAGGAGGAGGAGGAAGAGGAGGATGAAGAGCAGAAGGAGGAGGAGAAGAAGAAGACAGGAATGACTAAGACAGGTTCAAACAATGAAATAGACGATATGAAGTTTTAGGGCTTATTTTAGTAATTGCACCTCCTCAGTTTGTTTGAACTCTCAAAAGGTATGCATCAGTGAATGCTTAGTCTATTTAATCCATACCAAGAGGATTAGTTCATGTTAGATCTCTGCTGTAGCAATGTTCTTAAAGGTTTATGGTGAGAATACTAGTGCCAGAAACCAAAGGGAAATGGTGTTGGATGCAACCAGCAGGCTACTTAGAATGTAAGCTTAGTATAGCTCTCCTTTTCCTGAAGAACCTCCAAAAGCATCACTAGGATTATACCTGAAAAAATGGAATTTGTTATTCAGTACAATTTAAGCTAATCATGAGAATAACAAACAGTCATTAGCTCTTTCATCCATCTGAAGTCTAATTGAAGGTCACTGCATTTTGAAAAACACTGTTTGAAAAAACCCTGCCCACATTAATTTCCTTCAGAGAATACTGTAAAACAATTGCATCTTTAAAAGTTGCTCATTACATTTCAAAGTTAGGAAGTACAGGCTTGTTATAAGGGAAATGCCATCTTTGCTGTCAGCCATTCTTCCATAGAGCATAGCTCTGCAGATACTACCAAAGAACTGTGTGGTGAAAGTGCATTAGATATTAAGTAGTCTTTAAAACTCTTCACTCTAGTCTGCATTACGTTGCTTGAATCCCTGAGGGAATACAGAATTCATATTTTCCAAAAGAAAGTAGAAAATTTTACCTGCAATATACAGTGAAATGATGTGGAAAACTCTGGCTCCAAAATTCTGTGTGTTTTATGTTCTGGCAATCATAATGTGCTTTGTGGATATAGGTGCTGAAAGTGTGTGAGATTAAAGGGGTGAACATGGCCATGGCAAGAAGCAGATTTTGTTTTCTCTAAAGCTCATGAAACTGAAGGTTCTCCCTGTGTAGGTGATCTGTTTGTTCCAGGTTCCTACAGTTTCAGAAAGCACCCTCTCACCTCTGAATGGCCACCTGCATACTGTCCCCCTGTGGTCATATCATTTTCCCTCTGGAGTTAAATATAGTCTTAGGGCAAGGTCTGAGGTAGGAGGGTGTGATTCCAGCCCTCTACACTGCAAAGTCATAAGAAAATAAGACATTGCCCTTTAGTTCAATAAGACCCATATATAGCTAACTTTTAGTTGAACTTTCTTCAAACTGGCCTTTGTCTTTAATTAATCTCCTACTTACTGTTTCTGTATTATGTAAGTTGAATACCCCCAACCACAGTGAATGGTAATTGAAGCTTTCCTATAACAACCAATGCATGGCTCATCTATAACATTTACTTTCCCTATTCAAAATATTTAGCAAACTAATTTAAATCACTATTCAAATTATCAGAGGCCTTACAGTTGGTAATCTAATTAGCTGGTAGTAAATATTATGATCCTGACAAGTATTTAATGTTTCTTTACGTCTTTACCGGTAATTAAATGTAACTTTAAGATTTAACTCTATAATAAAAGTCACAGTCCTTGGCACTTAGTTCACATTTTCACTCTCCTTCCACTGAT